>NC_139353.1:96660900-97348400 GCF_055883805.1 Amblyomma maculatum
ACATGTAAAGCTTTCACCGAACGTTTGCGACGTTCATATGGTACTCCAGTTTTGAGCCTATGCGGTGCGATAGCACTCAGGCCTGTTTCTGCTGGCGGACTAGGTTTGACACATCTTTATGTCAGGCAGTTAGTTGCTCGTTTCTTCCATTTCCGTAACAGCTCCCATCCAATTACCTGTGCCTCCCTGCTAGCTAACTTCGTTAACCTTCTTCCCAACTTAGTGGCCTCTTCCAATTTTACCGATCGGGCTTTATTGTTTAGTTTTATGAAAGATGTTTAGGATTCAGAGCACTTTATGGTAGGTCGCTTTTCTTATGAGTACTTATTCTCTGTTTCACGGAAAAATGTATACAAAGATTTGATAGCTATGTTGTTCCCGCCTCCTTTATATCGTTCACTCTATTCTAATTGTGTGGGGCATAATGCGTTAAAAAGAGTGCGCAAAATGCCGATCTCGCCTTCTACTAAAACGCCGTTTTTTTTTCTACTCTTCATGCCGAAGTTCTGCCTGTTAAAGTGTGATTTCACAAAAACAATATTTTTGTTTCTTCTGTTAATTTTTGGCTTTGTGATACACCTGAAACCATCGAATACTGTTTTATTGCCTGCAAAGATGCAATATTATTTTGGGACGTTCTGCAAAGAACACTGAAGAAAGACTTTGTTTTGAATGCGCACAGTGTGCATTACTTAATGGCCACCGAACATGTCGAAGAACCCTTTGACATGATTTTCCTCCTTGGACTGCATAGTCTGTGGAAAACGTGTATGTTGTACCGGAATTCTTAGCATCTCGCTTCCCCAGTACTTATATCGGCCAAATGGTGCACCCGCTTAGCGACATTTGCGAAGATAGTGACTATCAACCGGACTGGCTGCAATTGTTGATGTGTTGTCTTTCCTTGCCAATGTTGAGTGAAGTTGTGGTGAGTTGTTTGGTGTGGTGTTTTATGCTTCATTTGGAGTTTTCGCCTACAGGCTGATTACTTTGTAAATAAGGTATGTGGCGATTTCCTGCATATAAAGGCATGTAATAAATATCATGCTGAAAAAAAGAAGAAACCGGGTCGCGGCACAGCGGTAATGCACTCGGCTGGGGATCTAAGGGATGGAGGTTCGATTCCCGGATGGAGAGTAATTTGTTTTTTAATGAGGAGGAGTCACAGACCTCTTAAGCTTTGCTAGGCAACGCCGGCAGAGCTTGGGGAGGGAGCTGCTCAGCTGGCCTCGGTTTCGCGCATGCGCAGAATATGGCTTTTGCAGCGTACGACCCACGCGACCCTTGGCTCCGACCCTCGTTAGTGAAGCTTTTCGCATCACAATAGCCTTGAAGGCCCATTTATTCTAACTCTGTTATATAGATGTGATAATTTATAAAACTGTGGGAGTCTTTTTGTTTTTTTTTGGGGGGGTAGAGTTCATGGTTGTGTGAAAACATTTTGCTTCCCACTTAGTATCTATTTGCTAGACAAGAACGTTGGTTGCAGGCTAGTCTGCAATATGGATTACAATCCTGACGATATATGCTGGTGGCTTTAAGTGTCCACCTAGACCTGAATGAGATACTACACATTCATTTCCCAAAACCTAATATTAAAAAAAATAAAAAAAAAATTGAGGATTGAATGCGGTAGGCACTGCTAAAAACAAAGAGCATTTGAGCAAGCGTCTCCTTACTTTATCTCTTCTTTTTTCCCCGTCTAGCTGGCAATCGAGATGCATAAAACGAATGGATCCTTTCTTTCTTCTTTAATTAAGTAAATGAGCTGGCTGTAGTACGTATAGTTTTATTTTATTTTTTCAAGATCGGTTGCTGCGTGAAAATATACAACTTGCCGACACTCGTTAAAATAAATAATACAGGCCATCATACTTATTCCTGCCTGAATTTTTTTCATATAATTTTGTTGTGTGCGAGATAAATCTACACGTACCGAAACTCTGACTTTGGAGTAATAAGTGGAACCATACCAACATATAATAAGGTTACATTGCACAGCTACGCTAACAATCGGCCTTTTGCGGGACGAGACTGCGCATGCGCCCAACCCCTAGCGGCGTAGTCGCGAAGCGGACTGGTGCGTTCGTGGCCGTCGCGATCGGCTCCGGCGGTGGGGTAAACAAACCGGCGGCTGCCCGCGGCGCCTGCATTTCTGCGGTTGTTTTGGTGGTCGTTGTTGGATAGTACGACACTCCCGGCGATGCCGACACCTTGTGTAGCGTTTAGTTGCGATACACAATGTTTAAAGGGAAACGGCCTCGGCTTTTCTCACGTTCCAAGCGCTTCACGAGACCGCCTTCGACGCGAAGCTTGGATAAAAGCTATTCGTCGGCAGGGCTATCAAGGGCGCACTTGGGAGCCGTCGAGCGCATCAAGACTGTGCGGGAACCACATTTTAACACGTACGAACTAGGTACCGAAGTTAAATATTTGTGCAAGCTGTAGTGAAACCTTTTATTAATGAGCAGGAAAGCCTTCCATGTCACCCGGGCACCCTGATTTCATCCCGACGATATTGAACTTTTCGAGCAACCAGGCCAAGCGGGCGAATGCAATGAGCCGTTTTCAACGTGCGACAAACCGGTCAGCGAAACAAAAGCAACCAGAGGAGTCAGCGACCAGCTACCATCTGCAGCACAATGCTTGTGGGGACAAACGTGCACACGTCTAAAAGCTATGGAACGTAGTAAACGTTTAACTTAAAACAAAAACATGGAAGAAACTTTTCTGTCATCAACCTGCCATTATTTGAAGCTTGTTTCTAGGTGTCAAATACTGTTTCCTTCCTCTCTCGTCTTTTTTTTTCTTTTTTTATGAACTTGAGTTGCTGAAAGACCGTTCTCAAAGTCAGACCCCAGAGATTTTGATGGCTGTCCCCTAGCACCACCAAGTTGGTTGCCTTTGAGAGTGTTCATTGAAATTTCATGTAGCATGGACTATCCACATTAAGTTTGATTACCATTTGCTCGTAATGCATTGAGACTTGATGGGTTACTGGTGTTGCTGCATTATTTGATGGACATTTAGTGTCACATGCTGACTGAGAAAAGCCAGAGAGCTGTTTTAGAAACTGCCAGATATGTGGTTGCAGCAGAGTTGCTAAATTTTCTTTTCTCCCATATGTTGTCGCTGCTTTTGCATCAAGAAGTAATCATAGCAGTGCATCTCAGGGTTATCAAGTCATTGTTTAGGACATTAGCATAATGTACAGAAGCATGGCATTGTTCAGTCACTTCAACTTGTCATTTTTATTTATTTGTATATTCTGCAGTCCCGTAGGAACTTTGCAAAAGTGGGATGAAGTACATATGAAGTGGGATAGAAGAACACAACTATTACAGACCGCAGTCTCTTTCATTTACACTGCTAATTATAGCACTGCATGGGCCGTAATTATTAGCCTGGGAGGAGCCCAAAGAAATCCTTAACTACTTGCCCAGCCCTCAATGTGGGTGGGCCGAGCTGAAGCCCGAAAAAAAAAAGTATGAGCTAAGCACATTTCGCTAATGCAGATGTTCTGGTTACTTCAAATTTCAGTCAAAAAAAGGTCGGAATAGTAGCATGAAACTAACTGCTGGTTCTATTGGTCTTATTTTTTTTTCTTGCCTTACATCCTATTGATACGAATGTTTCGAAACATTACGTTTCGTATGCAGACCTCATCTTTGAAGCGGTGGCCCTTGCTCATCTGGCGATCACATCGCATGCCGGACGACTGGAGGTACCGCTGAATTTGTTCGTCAGTGGGCTTCGCTGCATTCCTTGGGCATGACACCCAGCCATCACTTATCCCTAGATACCCGCCAGGTATCAGGTGCTGCCCAGGACACGCCATCGTCGACAGAACCAAAATTATGTGCGCCAAGAAAACGTGCTCCGCAGCAGGGCTCAGCGTGCGGAGGAGCGTTCCATGCGGTGCAGTATCCCGCCAGTTTGGTTGTGGCGTTGTGCATGAGGTGGCAGCACAGGAAAACGCAAAAGGCCGATTATCGCTGCTTTAATGGTAATGGGGCTCAGGTTCCTTGTCATGGGTGAAATTTACAGGTTGGTTCTACAGCTTTGGCTCAAAGAGAGAAGAGAAGACAGAGCCAAAGCCATTGAAAAGGAGATAAGCCAGCTTTACCCGAAGTCGGTGGCACTGGCGCAGCCACCGAGAAATCGGGAGCTGCAGTCGCCGCAATGGTGGACGGAACCGGAGACCCTCTAATCACGGCTTCGATAAAAACTAGAATTAAGGTCATCACGGAAGAAGTAGCAATTACGCTAGTCGGCGCCGTCACAAAAGCTAAAGTGATTATTAGTGACCGCAAAACAGCCATTTGCAACTTGACAAAAGGAAGAGTATCAATCGCGGCTAAGAAAATTCTCGAATCCAGGGAGTTCTCACGGAGGATCACAATAAAATGGACCCCAAGCCACGAATCGGTGTCTGGAAACGAATAGATAGATAGATAGATAGATAGATAGATAGATAGATAGATAGATAGATAGATAGATAGATAGATAGATAGATAGATAGATAGATAGATAGATAGATAGATAGATAGATAGATAGATAGATAGATAGATAGATAGATAGATAGATAGATAGATAGATAGATAGATAGATAGATAGATAGATAGATAGATAGATAGATAGATAGACAGACAGACAGACAGACAGACAGACAGACAGACAGATAGATAGATAGACAGACAGACAGACAGATAGATAGACAGATAGATAGATAGACAGATAGACAGATAGATAGATAGATAGATAGATAGATAGATAGATAGATAGATAGATAGATAGATAGATAGATAGATAGATAGATAGATAGATAGACAGATAGATAGATAGATAGATAGACAGATAGACAGATAGATAGATAGATAGATAGATAGATAGATAGATAGATAGACAGATAGATAGATAGATAGATAGATAGATAGATAGATAGATAGATAGATAGATAGATAGATAGATAGATAGATAGATAGATAGATAGATAGATAGATAGATAGATAGATAGATAGATAGATAGATAGATAGATAGATAGATAGATAGATAGATAGATAGATAGATAGATAGACAGACAGACAGACAGAGACAGACAGACAGATAGATAGATAGATAGATAGATAGATAGATAGATAGATAGATAGATAGATAGATAGATAGATAGATAGATAGATAGATAGATAGATAGATAGATAGATAGATAGATAGATAGATAGATAGATAGATAGATAGATAGATAGATAGATAGATAGATAGAACTCTTTCTATTTATTTGCCTTTATCTGTTCTTTGCCCGAGTGTAATTCAGCGTCTCCTTATTGTGTTCTCAACTCCCGGGAATAACATTCCGGCGCCCATTTGGCCGGAGCCCTTAGAAACGCGTGTTGAGGGAAGCGGTAATTTTCGCAAATGTCCATATGTAGATACTGCTTTCTAGACCTCTAGGTATCCTCCATGACAGCGTGGACTAAGGCCAACTTCATAGGAAAACTCCCCAAAAAAAGCATTGGTTGACTGTTCTTTTTAAGTATCCCATGTATTCGTGTGAATGATATTGTTTCGAAGATGACTGCAGTGGCGCGTGAGGAGCCCTCGCGCTAGGCCAGCCAATAAATCATCTTTCAATATTTATAGTTTATTGCATTTAACAGAGCTTTTGTGTTTAAAAGCACTGAGGGGTACATCAGCACCGTCTCTGGCAGCCCATTATGCTAATGGAGCGCGTTATGTACTTTCCAAAATGTTATCTCATCAGAAATAGCGAAAATAAATAACCATTTTAGAACCAGCGATTTTATTCTTCAGCGAAATGTTTTTGACATCAAATATGTGCAGAAATTTCAAAAATTTGGGATCAGCAATTAAGTTCGGTCAAATAACGGTTCAAATTACTGTCTAGAACTCGTTAAATTGGCGTTCCAACGTAACAAAGTATTCAATACGTGTGACTAAATTTGATGCAATAAATGTTGAAACAATTGCTTCATCTTATAAAACGAAAATATGTTCACATCGACACTTTGATGAGATCTAGTACAGAATTAATTTGATAAATATGGGGACATAGAAAACAGCTTTCAAGGGCAGACAGTATACCTTTTATATATTTCAGGTACCTTCAAAAACACAGATGACATTTTTTGCTAGGTTCTGCAGTGCAAGGTAATTAGGACATATTTTATTATAGGGATGGTAACTCGGCACGGCTGCTGCTCTTCGGTGGAGGCAAAAAGCAAGGCTGCCGTTTGTTGTGCGATGCCAGTGGACGTTAGAGAACTCTGGGTGACCAAAATTCCACAACCCATTGCCCATTGCGTCTCATAGTCTGAGTTTCTTTGGATCATTAAACTCAATAATCGAAACCAAAGCATGCTATAATAATCAACTTGTTAGCTTCTTTGTCATAATCAACGTGATATCTTCTTCTAAAAGAAAGAATACTGCGGTTTCGTACGGCGCATTAGCTTTTTTGAGATTTATTTTCAGAACCACCACTTTTCTGATAATAATTATTTCACAGGAAAGGACAGCGCAGTATAGTCGCGCGTATTCTGTGAACACTTGATCCGTGCCGTATGGGAAAGGAGGAAGGTGGGAATTAAAGTAGAAAGAGAGAAAGGGGTGCCGTGGGTGGAGGGCTTCGGAGTAATTTCGACGACCTGGGGATCTTTAACGTGCGTTGACATCGCAGAGCACACGGACGCCACTTCGTTTCGCCTCCCATGAAACGTAGCCGGCGGCGATGAGGATCGAACCCGGGTTCTCCGGCACAGTAGTCGGGCGTCATACCACTGCACCACCGCGGCGGGGTACCCCTTTATCTTCTGTTGTTTTGAAGGTGCTACTACCCCTTGATATTATCCTAATAAGTTTGATAATATCCTTATTATAGCACGTGTCCCAAACTACCGAAGCATACTCGAGAACTGGTCTGACTAGAGAGCGGTATGCTTCATGTTTGACGCCAAGAGTAGCGCCTTTTAATTTTCGGCGAAGAAAACAAAGCTTATTAAATACCTTCTTGGTAATATGTTGTCAATGTGGGTGTCCCATTTGAAGAAAAGCCACACTGGGCAATGGGTTTGAACGATTTGCTCGAATTCGTTTCCACAGTGTAGACACTACTTAGAGCTTTGTGCTTGTGCTGCAGCTCGTTGTTCGAAAGCAGACGCTAATTCACGAAGAATCAGACTGGAAGGGTACTCCTGCTCCAACGATAGCGATTCGGCGTATATTCCCGGTCAGTGTTTATGCCTTTCCTTCTCTTATTCTTTTCTTCTCCTTCTTGTCTTCTTTTTCTCGTTCTCTTCCTTCTTCTTTTTTCCTTCAATCTATTTTTATTTTTCGTTTCCTTCTTCTTTTCCTATTTTTCTTTTTTTCCTCCTTCTTTTCCTCATCCTTTTTTTGCTTCTCCTTCTCGTTCTTCCTTTCCTTCTCTTTTTCGTTCTTCTTCATCTTCCCCGCCGGGGTGGCGCAGTGGTTACGGCGCTCGACTAATGCTGCCAAGGACGCGGGATGGAATCCCGACCTCGGCGGCAGTTTTTGCAGTGGAGGCGGAAAGCCCGTTTGCTGTGCGATGTGAATGCACGCTAAACAACTCCAAGTGGTTGAACTTTCCGGAGTCCTCCACTACGGCGTCTCTCATAGCCTGAGTCACTTTGGGACGTTAAAATTATATAAAAAAAAACAAAATCTTCTTCTCTTTCTTCTTCAATCCCCTTTTCTCGGTGTGGCGTTTATACGCTCATAAAGTGTTGATGCCTTCGGAATAGATACCTTGAGAAGAGATGGTGTTAAAACGTTTGCTTAGCCCCAATTGGAAGGATTAGTCGCTGCACTGTATTTGCTCTAGATTATTTCTGTTATTTTCCACACAGCTGTTTTTGATTCTTTCGCTCCCCAATTGCATTTCCTACGCAGAGTAGTATGCCAACGAATTGCAAATGCCGGCTTAATTCTGTTTTCCATTAGAGTCTCTGTCTTTCTCTTTCGACGTCTATGATGGGCTGTGTCCTTAGTCCACGACGCCAGTGGCTGATAAGATCCAGCACGCTCAAATCCGATCCGCCTTTGCAGGTTGCTTGAATCTGAGCAAGAGAGCTGGTGAAGGGTGGTAGGGAAAATATGGGAATAGATCTCTGAAATATGCTTGAAAGTTCTTCTATATATCCAGCCAGAAGTTAAAAAAAAAACTTGAAATTTACCACACTAGTGTAAAGATCTCTCAAGTCTGACAGGTGACCTAAATAGCGCGGCAGAAACAGTGCCAATATTCAGTGAAAAGCACCAAAGTAAAGTATTCCTCATTAAGATGGCGACTTTTAAAAGTTTTATGCGCCTAAGATAATAACAATTTGCAACGAAAACTTTTTACGGCAGAGATGTGAGATAAAGAATTTTCCCGAGAAGTGGAGCTCGCATGCCGAATACTTGGGTTCGCAATCCGCTCTAATGTGTAGGTGGTTCTGATAGCTGGGAGTTGTAGCAAATAAAAAATAAATGCTTCTTTCATCTCACCCTTTAAACCGTAATCCAAGACCACCGTGCGTATCTGTGTGCGTGCGTGCGTGCGTGCATGAATTTGGGCGCGCGTATGTGCTTGTTTGATATGAAATGTAAGGTACATTTTATGCCGCACGTTTCTTTTTACCTACGTAATCATGCAGTTGGCACACAAAAGCAATACTTTAGCTGGAAACTTTAAGTAATATTTTTGTGTGAATTTATCCTGCATATGTCATTATTCTTGCCAGAAAACAATTTATCAGAGAGCATCAGTGGTTCGTCGAAACGTTTTAAAGAGGAATTCTTCACCGATTGATATGAAACAGCCACTATAACGTACGTATGTACGTCTTGGTCCTACATAATCTTAATAAATAGACGGTGCCCAGTCTGGGCCTGAAATATGTTTATACCGGAATGTAAAGATGTTTATCGCGAGCAAGAAAGATGATTGCGTCGACTATTAATGTTCTGTGAAACCTAATATTCATTTCCTTGTGACCGTGACGTCTGTGTACTGCATGAAGGCTACTACATGAAGGCTACTGCATGAAGGCTACTACTTTATTGCAGCTTCCACGTAATGCAAAGGCTTTCATGGCAGCTCCCGTAAGCTGTATGAAAAGAAATTCCCTAGCTAAAATCTACCGCCTATTCTAAAACGTTCGTTATAAAATGCACGCCATGTATAGTCTTTACATGCTGATGATTCCTTTGTTCGCTACGACAATCGCCCATACCACTTTTTAACTATGAGGTGTATTTCCCCTACACCCTCTAACTACTATGCGTCACATAACCATTCGACCTACCAAATGAGTGATCACTGATTATGGAGCCTCAGTGCCCATGTTCAACAGACAGAATTTCAGTTATTGCTATACTGAGGATTTATGAAAGTGCCCAGCACAGGGGTAGAGTCTTCAGTTAGCCAGCCGAACCAACCTTTCGACATATCCACTTGTGAAAACGTTGGCTCAGCTCCCAAACTGAGGCTTCCTTTACCCTTGTTCAGTGTTCTTTCATAATATGTAGCCACCTTTTTTCCGTCGTTCTAACCTAAGGAGGATTCAATCGCATGCAATGCTTCCAACTCGTTGAACGAAAGCTATGATGAAAGAAAAACTCGCTCTTCCTAAAGCTCTTCCTAACAGCGCACGTTTCATAAATTCGTCTCTTCCTTACGTGTATATAAAAGCAGGTTTGGGACGGCCGCAAGAAATAAGAGGCGACTGCTGAAGGCTAGCTTCCTATCTCCACCGGCTATTGATCAGAGATAACAAATGACGTACCTGGTCATTTTCTTCCCGGGTTCACATGATGGTATAGCGAGACCGTAAAGAGTAGGTGTCTGATTGCACGAGTTATCTTTTTCCCACCCTACGAACTACCTTTGTGCAACAATAGGAAAGCCATAAACGGCGGTTTTCCAATGGGCCGTACAAGCATTGTCAGGAGATATCAAATTATCTCATGGCTTCTTTATTGGCTACCGACCCATGGGGAATAATGTCGAAAGGGTAGGCAGCTATTGAAGGTTTCGCGTGGCACGAGAAACGTTCAAGGAATTAGGTTAAGAGATGTTATTATATGCTCTCAAGAGCCTCATACCATAACATGACGATAAGGCTTCCGGTGACCCTCAGAACCAACGACTACGTTTGCAATCTACCCTGCGGTGCTTCTAAATAGCCTGGATGGATACCACATCGATATGATTGTAACCTTGCAGATGAATTAGTAATATCTGGCATTACGTTTTCACATAGGGTAGTAATCCTTTTTTTTCTCTGCTCTTCGTTTTATGTCAACCTTTATCAGACTCCATGCGTTGCGTATAAATAGTGGGCACGTTCGGTCCTTCTGTCAGTGACTTATTTGTTTTTGATCGTAGACTGCTGCTCTGATCGAAACCACTCTTCAGTCAGGCAGGTCGAGAATAGTCTTTTCAGGTAAGTAATGCCTGCAATATTCTTTGGCATGTCTATTCTCATAACGTATGCGCAGATTTGAAAGGCTTCACTCAGCCCTTAGAAAGCATCCAAGGTAAAACACGTTGCAATATTTTCTGCTGTGTTCTCGAACAATATGACCGGAGCCAAATAAATGAGATTGCCATCACTTCTGTAGAAGCTTTCTAGAAGGAAGAAAATTTTTGGTGAGGAATATTAGAAGATCTTTATGACGAAGGAAGGGAACATGAGCGAGTGATGTATTAAATACAGAGGCGAAGAACGGCGTAGCTCCAAGCGAGGCACGCAGACGTTAAAAGGCGCATACAGAAGGAACTGAACGTAGCCGAACTCACTGAACACTCGCAAGCCAGTTTGACGTGAATGCAATGCAAGCATTGACGGCTCCATAAGAGTACGAGATTACAAAAACGCGAGAATACCAAGTCGTGCAAGATATATTACAAATGATTGCCATTTAATGAACACATGACCATAAGCCTGAATTCAAAATAAGATCCACCTATGTCCACTATTTCTGCGAAACTTTCGTTGGTCAGAGGGTACTTCCGCACTACCATGCTATGCCTTATATATTAAAAACTGAATGCACATATCAACGTTATATTGATTTTCATGGTGTAACTGTTCAAGTTCAGGAGGTGCTATAATGAGGAAGACTATTTCTTTAGAAATATTGCGGACGGTTAATTCATCGAACGAGCGGTTTGGGACTGCATTTTGACTTCATTCAGCTCTTTCACCACATAAACCATGTTGTCCCTAGTACGTATCTTTATCTGCGACCATAATCATGCGCTTCGTTCAGTCCATTGTCGTATATCTCTTTTCTGGCTTTGCTAGTCACTTTATTGTAGCCGCTGTTAATACAAATGCACTCATAAATTAGTCTTCACTTCCCATGACTGCATAGACGCATGTAATGGTGGGTCGTGTATACATGCAACATTAACTGCCAGGCGCACGTCCAAAATCAATGAAGAGGAAGAACACACTGACCCAGGTTTGCCGCGGTCACCACTGTCAAAGGGGACACTTCCAAGTTGCTTTCGTTGCTCTTTGCCGTTTGTGCGCTCCACACAAATTGTAGCTTTTATACTTGCGCTCCGTGCTCGCGTAAACTCGTGACGTCATCGCACTCGACTATTATCAAGCGGTCCTATGTCGTCACCCTCCCGTCAAATCAGCCACTTTTCCTCTATCAGAACGAGGAAAGCTGTGTAAGGTGAAGTCTAATGCAACCGCTTGAGTTCAGTTTATACAGAAGGAAAGAGTTTTCATTCACTGGTTTGATATGACATAACTTGAAAAAATTAATCAAAACATAAAGCATCGCTCGTCACTAGTGCTTGCATGCCTGTTAGAGGGTTACGTGGAAAGCAAACACCGAGGTTGTCAGCGCGCCGTACATTTACTGAACACGAAAACCTTGATAATTCAGAAATCTGGCAGGTTTTGCTGCAAATCTTCACCACGGCATATAGCAGTTTATCTACGCAAGACCATCGTTGAAGTATCGCTCCTTATGATCGAACAAATGATGAAATGGCGCTATAACAAAAGGCCACACACTCATATGTCCTGAACTATTGCCCGAACAACACAAAAGTAAATATATAAAATGACGTTTCTCGAACCTGAATCTCACATAAACGTGCAGGGGCCATTACCAAGTAAAAGGGTGAGTGAAATGGAATGTATTGTGCTGAAAATGATTGAGCATTGACAGCAATAGCCACATTTTTCTTTCAAACAATAGCATGCAACTTCACCTTAAAGCATGTTCATGAAGGCCACCGTGTTTAGTAGCTGGCCCCTAAACACGAGTGTATTCAAAGGTGTGTGAAATATATAAAGTCCAAGGTAGTAGTTAAGATATACATGTTGTTACGGGAGATCACCAAGGCTAGTCTCTGTAGGATGCTTTTCCTCAAGGAAGAAAAAAACACGGTAAACTACGACACGCGAGTGAATGATAAGTGAGTTCTTTGCGAAAGTTTGGTTTGGCATATATGACAAATAACAGTAAAAAATTTGAGCACTTTAAGAAGCTTGGCCTTTGCTAGAGTGGAAACATATGAAGGATGGTTAGCCGTGGCTGCTAAATGCTGTCATGATGACAACGCTCTAAGAAGTTCCGTGACGGCTCCCACCGAAGCTGCACTTCAGACGTCTCCAAATGCACAGATGGAATTGCGCAATGTTTCGTTATTAAGCGATACCTGTTTAAATTTAATGCAATTCTACGTGAACGCCTATTGCCAGTATTCATCGCATGAATGATCTTGCCTTGCTATATCAGGACTACCGATGGACTTTGCGCATTCAGGTTGCTTTATTAAATAGTACCCATTATACAGTATAAATTATATGTTGGTGGGCATTTAAAAGATTTACTCTTTCCAGGAGGCGCAGGAACACAGAAGCTGCGAAAATGGTGCTGTCCATCCTTGGCAAAGCACTGTTCTTTGGCATCGCGTCTAGCATGGGCATCTGGATGGGAGCATATGTGAAAACAAATGTCCTTTTGCACGGAGACTCCATCCTCATACCTAAGAACAGGACATATCCGGCAGAATTTGATAGCCGGGAATATGGAGAACACAAGTTCGTGAATCTTTCGGTGAGTAATTGTCAATGTTGCGAGCATTTGCAGTTCAGCAACCATAATATCTCAAGCTAATTTATGTGTTACTGATAACGACACAAAGATAGCTTTTATTTTAGTGTGGCACAAATTTTCACAACTGTTTTTCATATAGCGGTTATCTTCAATCATGTTTGAGGAACTTGTAAGCTCTTAAAGATAGAGAAAAATTATGTCATTTTGTGTCAACGATGCATTTCAAATATTACAATATAAATTTCACAGCGTTTTAAGCTTGCTTGCTTGCCCGCAAGTTATATAGCTGCACTAAATAGCGTTTTTTTTTTTATCAATGCGTTTGACGTCCTACAGCAGGTGCCATTTTATAACGTTGGGCGTATGAAATAGACTAAATGATATCTGAAGGCAACAATTACAGCCAATTGCTTAACAAGCGGTGCCTATCGATGAAACGTTTATAATTTTTTAGCCACCTCAGCGAATCAAGAAGCAAGAGCTAAATGAATCATCACAAAATGGTGGAAAGGATTCGCGCACATTGCCGACGTAATTTTGCAGAGACCCTACCAAAAAAGCTGCGTGATTGTCCTCAGAAGCTGATATATTTTTAAAGCAGCAATCATTTCACTCACCAGATTTCTTTTTCATTCAAAAAATCACGATATGAAACACATGCCGCGTGCATCCACTCATACAAAACCTGGTTGGATATGCCCGCTTCACTACGTCTTAAATGAAGGATCAGAACCTGCTTTTGATAAGCATGCTTCGTTTCGAAAGTAAGAAGCTTTTTTATTTTGCGTTTTTCTTCTCATTTAGGATATTACAGTTCATTACGTTACCAGAGGCTGTGACGTAGAACAGAACCGCCCTATGCTGCTCCTGCTGCACGGCTTCCTGGACTTCTGGTTCATCTGGAACAGGCAGATACCGAAGCTCAGCGAGGAGTTCTGGTGCGTAACATTTGAGTACGGGTCGTGCAAGTTTCTGGTTTTCGTACAATGTAATAACGATGGAATGTTAATCTGCAGCTCACTATGTATAAGTCTGATTGTCTACAACCACCGCAGCCCTGAGAATATTGTTACCGGTGAATAGAAGGGTATGATGTGAAGTAAATTTGAAAAACAATTTAATTGCTTCGAAGCCCTCAGAATAATCTCAACATGTTGAAAAATGTACAAAATGGAAGTGAGGTTATTACCATTATGCAACCTTATTGAATAATGTGCGCCTGGCATGCAACTTGAAGAAGTGTTCATATGCAACAAATCACCAATTATTCCCGGCGGATGAAAGTTACACCCCCCCCCCCCAAAAAAAAAAAGAAGAAAATTTCTGGAGTAATACTAAGCTGCAACAACGCAATAAACTTTGAAAAGAGTTGTTCAGGCTTCTGAAATAACAAAATTTGAGTCGACGCAGAAAACTCTATGTCGTAGGATGTTTTTGATAGAACTAGCAGTATTTTTGGTGTTTCGATTGAATATATAGAAGGTTTTGATTATTCAGCTGTTTTTTTCTGAAGGGCCTCAATGCTTTAAGTATCGACCAGAAGGACTAGTTATTTTGAAATCCCCTTCAAAGCGACGAGATGGAGACTGCGGTTGCATGATCCCGACAAAAGTAAAACATTACTTATCGCTCCCTTCGTAGCGTTCATATTCACCGTGGCGTCAGAGAAGGAAGAAAGGATTGAGGTGATAAATGCACACCAAAATATAGGCTTGCGATTCGATTTCATCGTGCTTTAAGCTGAGCTAGATTCAATTACATCGCATGGGCATGTTTTTAGGAGAGTTAAAATTTTCGTGAAATTGAAATATTGTTCGCTATATCTGTCTAAACGTTTCTTATAACTCGTTTATGTATTTATGTATTATGTATTTATGTATTATATATAAATGTATTTATTTGTTCTTTATTAGGACAGAAGTACGCCTACCATATCCGTTACTTGAGATCATTTTAACAATTCCATCTTCTTTTACTTTCAGTGTTGTGGCACCGGACTTACGCGGCTACGGTAACACTACGAGGCCGAATGATACCGCTGAGTACCTCATGCCGAAGCTCATCGGAGATGTGAAAGGACTACTTGACGCTCTGAGTAAGTCCCAGTCATAAGAGCGTTCCACTAAACCTCAAATTCTCCGATCAATAGAGATCAATAAAACATAGTGTAGAAATGCACATCCCCTAACAAAAAAGAGCCAGGTGTTAACAACTGAGCCACTGGCAGCTCATACATTAGGAAAAAATGAGGAATGGGAATATGCAAGGATGCCCAACTTACTGACTAATGCTGCAACAAGGGACGTCATTTGTAACTAGCATAAATTTATATCCAAAAGATCCCAATTTCTCATTTGTCTTCGATTTTTTCAATACGACCTCCCAACTCTAGAATGGAGCCTTGTAATAAGAATATTAATGACGATCATGGCTGGATACTCGCTCAACGAAACGTCTATCATGATGCTTGAAGAGTTAGGTGTATATATCTTGTACAATATGCTGCCTTGGGTACCTTAATAAACGTAAACTCGTTGTACATACCTGGCTGACCAGTCCTAGCAACGTTCTAACACGTTTATAACCGATACAAATCCATGATTACGACCATAACGTCCGATGTGCTGTAAAAGGGCGATTTCTGCTTTTTTTCATTACTCCATTTCATCACTCCAGATCCCGGCCACATTCGCAAGGTTATCTTGGTGGGACATGACTGGGGTGGCATGATCAGCCTCTGCTTCGCCACGTTGCACGAGACGATGATTGACAAGATGGTCATTATCAACGGCATGCATCCCCAGGCATTTTTGAAACAGCTGTTTAAGAGCCCGACGCAAATGAGGATGTCTTGGTGAGTCTGTCCAATTTTTCTCTGCCCCTGCTCTCCGAGACACGCGAATCTGTTTAATAGGTAACTTATTCATTCTCGCTTTTTACTGATGCAACGAGTGCATTTTCCCGAGCCGCTTGACTAGGATCGAGACGTCTCTGGCAACGTTTATAAGGGTATACCATGATGAGATAATTGAATTACGCAAGAAACGGTGTCTCACACTAAACTGTATAATATGAATGCCCACCTGATTAGTCTGAATTTAGGGGCTATTATCAGTAAGCAACCCGTCACTGTACAGCAAGGTTCCCATCTCCCCTTAGCTCTCTCTATATATACATATATGTCAGCAGAAGAAAAACAACTATGAAGCTATTTGCAAGGCATGCTTTGAACATCGCAAGGCCGACGCGACGAGCAAGCGTTATACTACAAAATTGGGCGACAATGATTATCGACGTGTCAGTATTAATGAAAACTGGGGCAGGAAAACGTTCGGAGAAGTGCGTAGAGAAAGTGTCTGTGCGGATAGGTGCCATAGGTAGATAATGAGGTTATCTATTAAGGTCTAATGACCTTAAATTTATTGCCCTATAGTAATTGGCTATGGACAACTGAGGGTTGAGTCCCCCATTTAGGTGGGCGACCCCCCCCCCCCCCCTCTCTAACCTTGGGCCCCTGGACACCAGAAATTAGGCTTCATGCAATTTTACCAGAATTTCTGTCCGACCTAGTTTTCCAAATTTAGGTGCGCCATGCCCGGAATGTGGTCCACCGCTCTCCTGAACGAACTCCCCAGCAGTACTCCTACATGTAATAGTAGTGATGATACTAATTACTGATAGTTGGCTAGTGCCACTGGACAGTGATTCTAGTCAGTGATAGTTTAGTACAAAATTTTTAAGCATTCTTTACTCGTGAGAGGCTAAGCGCATCCTTGGAATTGTTTTCATTGACGGTTGGCTTCATTTTCTCTGTGAAAAAATCTATTAATTGTTATGAAACGTAGCCAACCCGGTACCGGATAGGCTTTCTTGTTTCCAGGAAAACTGGCAAAGTGGGATTACGGGGACAGCTTCCCAGCTTCTCTGTACGCCGTGAACCTAATGAAAATGCAAACGAGGAAGAATCGCAACTGAAAAAAAGAAACAGCGTCGTCAAAACGTCAAATATTTTATTTCACTTAAACTGAATAGCAGGCTAGCAAACGTTGACCTATGGTTACGTTAGGTGGAGAGATGTTCTATTTGCGACTATAGTACAGGCAGATTTGCGTGGCTCGACAGATGCGAAACGTGTATTCTGTCGGATTCTGCTGTGTTTCGTTAAGTCTTTTGAAATGCGCAGGTACATGCTCCCCTTCCGAGTTCCGAAACTACCCGAAAAATACCTCATCATGAAGGACTTCCAATTCTTCAACAAAGCACACAAAGGATTCACCGAGAGGGAGGAGTACGCCCACAAGTACATGTACTCGCAGTCAGGTAACAGGCTTAAAGTTTCTGAATGAAAATGAATGAAATCGATGGATATAAAATATAAGGCGGGTATTTATCACCAGGCGATGGCAACAGAAGTACCAATAGGTCTTTACATTCTTTTTCAGTTCATCTTCTTATCTTTTGTTCTTGCTTTTAATTTAAGCTTGGGCTTTTTTTTGCTCTGTGAGGATGATTTGCTGAAGATTGCAGATTGCACTGCTGAGAAGCTTTGGTTTGCTCTTGGATGACTCATGATGAATAAACTGAGTAATCCGTAGGCTTATTATTTTTGTCCAGTCACTGATAATTCGAAGGCTTTGCTCATTTGGCGAAGTAGTTTGTGATGTTCTTAAGGAAACTACCCCTTGCACTTCTGGCATTCCGCTTTTGTCTGCACAGCAATGATTAAAGTCCCATTCTGTTTAGATTTTCTCAAGGTCAGTTTTTGGGCGAGTTGTTCACAATGTTCCATATAACATTTAGGAGTTGTAACTGCGCCTGTTCGCTTGCTGATAATTTTGACTTTAGTGATATGCAAGGTTTTCTCGCAGACAGACAACCTCCACAATGGTCCATGCATCTGAAATGAGTGTCATTTTTTCGTGGTTTAGGAAATCGGGCTGAAATGAGCTACTTTAAAGGCTACACAAAAGAGCTTTGTTCATTCCTCTTCTGTGTACTGATTAGTGACATTCGAATGTTTGCCCACGCCAATTATTCGGAACGAACACTTTTCATTGGCTATTTCGGAGTAGATTAATACTACGTGATTGCTAGTGAATTACCGACGCAGAGATCGCACATAATCGCACAGCATAGGATTTATGAGTTTTGTCTATACCAGTCCGCAGGCTGCTAATTTTGACTTAGGCGATTTTATTTCTGTTTCGTAATATTTTTTTCTTTCGCGGTATTCCCACATTTCTTGCGCTATAGGGAATGTGTACAGTTGCATGAGCATTTAAGCACGAAGGAATTAGAATGAGCCCTCTGCAGCGAAGTTTGTGGCAAATCATAAACAGGAACAGTTAAATGAAGCTATTGATATTGCTCGATTATAAAAAGCAAGTTTACGTAAGTTCATTGTTCAACAGCAAAACTCTGGATAACCTACACATGTGAGGTGTCTGGGACTACCAGGCTTGAATCCTGGCACGCAATGAAAAGCATATCCGCTAGCAGTTTCAGTATCGCTGAGATGTACGGCAACATAGCGCATTACCTGTTTCTATACAGCATTGCGATAGAATTGTTAAGTGAGCCCACACGAACGTATTTTACAGACATGATACTTTAGAAATTAGCTCGCTGTCCAAGATCGTGGACTTTCTCGCAAGGAATAAACAATGAAAGTTTCTGCTCAGAATGAGAGCAGCCTTAATGGGAACTAAAGTAGAAGAGAAAGCAAATGATTTTCATTTCCTCGGCTCCAAATTACGGCACAATAATGTCTGAATTAGGTGACGTAACTTGCAATACTATGCTTACATAAAAGCTGAGTGGCTGTCTGGTGCCACCCATTTCTGAAATGCGCATTCAAAAAATTCTTTTGAAAACAACATGGAGACTTTGCTGTCGCAGATGAAGATTTGAAGGGAGGTTCGCGATGTCCTAGGGAGGTCAAGCAACAACCCGTGATAGAAGTCCTGCTGCGGATAAAATAAAGACAGCAAGTCACATGCTGCTGACAGTGGCTTTAGCCACACTTACACCAGTTCGCTAAATGTATACAAATCTATTTGCTTTATGCTTATCATAACCATGTTGCTCTTAACTGCCACAGTTATCCTTCTTAGAAAGAATTTCTGGCCCGTTAAAGAAAGGTCAAGAAATATTTTGAAACTTTGTCTTCACACCAAAAATTTCAAATTTTGAGCTTCAAACTGATAGGAAAATGAAACAGGCTTGTGGAGGTTATGGATATTGCAGAGCCTTGCAAAGTTGTGTGAATTTTCGCAATGAATTTGTTTTAGAATATTAGTTTTATATTATTCTCTGCCAATTATTTTTTCTATATTAATATTTTCTACAAAGACACATTATATTATGATTCGGCATGATTACTGAATGGTTTCGTGCTTACCAATCAAGCTTCATTGTCATAAATGAACGAATGAATCGGTGTGTGCCAATTTCTTCTTGTGCCTGGATAATTTTTTCCCCAACAAACCAGAACTTCTTTGTTTTCAGGTGCGCTCACGGGCACAATCAACTACTACCGCGCCTTCAACAACGACAGCGATCAGTTCAACAAGCTTCCCTTCCGCAAGATCAATGTTACCACACTCATACTGTGGGGTCAGCAAGACGCATTCATCACACTGCCCGTCGCGCGTTACAACCAGGAATGGCTCAGCGACTCACAGCTGATATATTATGAGGGCGCCGGACACTTTCCCCTTAGAGAATGCGCCGCACATGTGACAGGCCGCATCAGCGAATTCGTGAAGACCGGCACCGTTGTCGTTAACAAAGAACGAAGTTGGTCGCCATGGTGGCAGCGGAAACCAGATGACCCCTGCAAGGAATCGAAAGAGCCCTCGAAAAAGCAGAAGCCATCCAACGGGCCTGCTCTGCTTCCGGATGACGCGGATCTGCCCGAAAACATGAAGGAGTGAAAGATTTCTCCTTACACAGTCATGCATCTGCCTACTACGGCAATAAATAAATTCAAAATGTTGCGTGCAAATTGTGGTCCGTAACAACGCTTTTTATTCTTTTTATTTCCCGTGCCTATTTTTACTAACACCATTGGCAGTGACTTAATTCAGCTAAGCTAGGATATAGAAAGTAAATGAAGTAGTAGTCATGGAAAAGGCTGAATCGTTTCTCTGTTTTTGTTCTCCCACCTTCACCGCCTCCATGCGTCGTCACTTTTCAAGTCTCTCTTTTCGCTCTTCAGAAGTTTTCATCGCTCGTTTAGCTCGCTCAGTTTCATTTTTCCTACGTGCTACTTCGTCACGGCGAGCAATGCCTGCATGATGAGTACATTCGGCTGGTAGGCGAGCGTAGCGAACGCTCGCACTAAGCGTTGTTGCCTCATCCACGGCATAGCACACGTACAAGTTGAAGTTTTCAGCGTATTATACGCCTTCGCAAATGAGCGGTCACTCGAATGGTTATAATATCCGATGCGGCAAAGTACCTAAAGAGCACTGGACCCGAGCAGTTACTGCAGTGCGGCGCATAGCTAAGTGATGACGTCAAGCGCAGTGCTCCGCAGAGACTGGCGATATGTAGCGGCACCAGTGACATGTTTGCCAGGTGTGTGATGAAAAAAGCAGGTGTGTATGTGAAAAAAAAAATCTAGAGGGCACTTTGGACCCCTAAGTACGATAAGGCGAAAACCATTAACGCGCTGTGGATCGCAGCCGTCCACTGCGACACCTATATCTCCCTCTCTTCTTTCACTCCCACCTTTCTTCCTTCCTTTATGGCGCGGCACAGTGTCCGCGGAGAATTGTGAGACATTGCGCATTTTGTACCCTGTAAATCAATTTGAAATGCCGCTGAGCCTTCTGTACTAACGCCTACTAGGCATTTGGGTCTGCTTCTGTTTGTTGTGTGGTGCGGCGTTCGAGGAAGCGCCAAACGAAAGGCTTCGCATGGACGCCTAGATCGGACGCCTGGCGGGCTCAGCTTGGTCTATGAATGAATCGCCTGGTGACGTAATGAGCAGTCGTGACTGTACATGATGCGCTCCTTGTCGAACACAGCCAGCAAGCTATTGAACGCATCAAAGTTGACCGGCGGTCATTACGA
This sequence comes from Amblyomma maculatum, assembly GCF_055883805.1. NCBI lineage: Eukaryota > Metazoa > Arthropoda > Arachnida > Ixodida > Ixodidae > Amblyomma > Amblyomma maculatum. The sequence continues at coordinate 96,682,089 of NC_139353.1, forward strand.
TGTTCGTTTCATGATCCGGGTCGTGGCGCTTCCTGTACATGTTATAAATACCATGTCAGAAAAAAAAAAGCCGCGCCGTGACGCAGTTGCTAATGCGCTTGTCTGGGGATCATAGGGATGGGACTCGATTCCCGGTGGAGACAAGGTTTATTTATTTGTTTTTAACAGTCTCCCTCAAAAGTGTGACGATTTCTGCGGACAGCCTATGCTGAGCGATGAGGCATTAAAGGTTTTCGCCTTATACAAAGCGAAGGCAGCAGCAGAAGAATAAAGCGCCGTCTTCTCTGTGCACAAAGCGTGCGAAGAAGCGGGCGACGAGCAGGCCACGCCGCAAAGCGCGCGGCTGAGGGTAAAACTCCACCGTACGCAAAACGCGCCGCAGCTAACCCAGTTAAGCTTCCGATTGAATGGTCTCGTGGTCCCCTAAATACCTTGGAGGTCCCCTTCATGCATTCGAGTCTAGTGAGCGCTACTGGAAATAGCGGATCCCGGCACTCCAAAGTTATGCCGAGACTTTTGTTCTACACAGCCTATCAATTTTTGGTCGAGCACAGGCCTGTAACATTTTTCTGGCTGCAATTTTTTTTAATCTTTTATAGGTACTTCACTGGACCAGCAAATACATGTAAAGCTTTCACCGAACGTTTGCGACGTTCATATGGTACTCCAGTTTTGAGCCTATGCGGTGCGATAACACTCAGGCCTGTTTCTGCTGGCGGACTAGGTTTGACACATCTTTATGTCAGGCAGTTAGTTGCTCGTTTCTTCCATTTCCGTAACAGCTCCCATCCAATTACCTGTGCCTCCCTGCTAGCTAACTTCGTTAACCTTCTTCCCAACTTAGTGGTCTCTTCCAATTTTACCGATCGAGCTATATTGTTTAGTTTTATGAAAGATGTTTAGGATTCAGAGCACTTTATGGTAGGTCGCTTTTCCTATGAGTACTTATTCTCTGTTTCACGGAAAAATGTATACAAAGATTTGATAGCTATGTTGTTCCCGCCTCCTTTATATCGTTCACTCTGTTCTAATTGTGTGGGGCATAATGCGTTAAAAAAAGTGCGCAAAATGCCGATCTCGCCTTCTACTAAAACGCCGTTTTTTTTTTTACTCTTCATGCCGAAGTTCTGCCTGTTAAAGTGTGTTTTCACAAAAACAATATTTTTGTTTCTTCTGTTAATTTTTGGCTTTGTGATACACCTGAAACCATCGAATACTGCTTTATTGCCTGCAAAGATGCAATATTATTTTGGGACGTTCTGCAAAGAACACTGAAGAAAGACTTTATTTTGAATGCGCACAGTGTGCATTACTTAATGGCCACCGAACATGTCGAAGAACCCTTTGACATGATTTTCCTCCTTGGACTGCACAGTCTGTGGAAAACGTGTATGTTGTACCGGAATTCTTAGCATCTCGCTTCCCCAGTACTTATATCGGCCAAATGGTGCACCCGCTTAGCGACATTTGCGATAGTGACTATCAACCGGACTGGCTGCAATTGTTGATGTGTTGTCTTTCCTTGCCAATGTTGAGTGAAGTTGTGGTGAGTTGTTTGGTGTGGTGTTTTATGCTTCATTTGGAGTTTTCGCCTACAGGCTGATTACTTTGTAAATAAGGTATATAGCTATTTCCTGCATATAAAGGCATGTAATAAATATCATGCTGAAAAAAAGAAGAAACCGGGTCGCGGCACAGCGGTAATGCACTCGGCTGGGGATACAAGGGATGGAGGTTCGATTCCCGGATGGAGAGTAATTTGTTTTTTAATGAGGAGGAGTCACAGACCTCTTAAGCTTTGCTAGGCAACGCCGGCAGAGCTTGGGGAGGGAGCTGCTCAGCTGGCCTCGGTTTCGCGCATGCGCAGAATATGGCTTTTGCAGCGTACGGCCCACGCGACGCTTGGCTCCGACCCTCGTTAGTGAAGCTTTTCGATTCACAATAGCCTTGAAGGCCCATTTATTCTAACTCTGTTATATAGATGTGATAATTTATAAAACTGTGGGAGTCTTTTTGTTTTTTTGGGGGGGTAGAGTTCATGGTTGTGTGAAAACATTTTGCTTCCCACTTAGTATCTATTTGCTAGACATGAACGTTGGTTGCAGGCTAGTCTGCAATATGGATTACAATCCTGACGATATATGCCGGTGGCTTTAAGTGTCCACCTAGACCTGAATGAGATACTACACATTCATTTCCCAAAACCTAATATTAACAAAAATAAAAAAAAATGAGGATTGAATGCGGTAGGCACTGCCAAAAAAAAACAGCACTTGAGCAAGCGTCTCCTTACTTTATCTCTTCTTTTTTCCCTGTCTAGCTGGCAATCGAGATGCATAAAACGAATGGAACCTTTCTTTCTTCTTTAATTAAGTAAATGAGCTGGCTGTAGTACGTATAGTTTTATTTTATTCTTTCAAAATCGGTTGCTGCGTGAAAATATACAACTTGCCGACACTCGTTAAAATAAATAATACAGGCCATCATACTTATTCCTGCCTGAATTTTTTTCATATAATTTTGTTGTGTGCGAGATAAATCTACACGTACCGAAACTCTGCCTTTGGAGTAATAAGTGGAACCATACCAACATATAATAAGGTTACATTGCACAGCTACGCTAACAATCGGCCTTTTGCGGGACGAGACTGCGCATGCGCCCAACCCCTAGCGGCGTAGTCGCGAAGCGGACTGGTGCGTTCGTGGCCGCCGCGATCGGCTCCGGCGGTAGGGTAAACAAACAGGCGGCTGCCCGCGGCGCCTGCATTTCCGCGGTTGTTTTGGTGGTCGTTTTTGGATAGTACGACGCTCCCGACAATGCCGACACCTTGTGTAGCGTTTGGTTGCGATACACAATGTTTGAAGGGAAACGGCCTCGGCTTTTCTCGCGTTCCAAGCGCTTCACGAGACCGTCTTCGACGCGAAGCTTGGATAAAAGCTATTCGGCGACAGGGCTATCAAGGGCGCACTTGGGAGCCGTCGAGCGCATCAAGACGGTGCGGGAACCACATTTTAACACGTACGAACTAGGTACCGAAGTTAAATATTTGTGCAAGCTGTAGTGAAACTTTTTATTAATGAGCAGGAAAGCCTTCCATGTCACCGCGGCACCCTGATTTCATCCCGACGATATTCAACTTTTCGAGCAACCAGGCCAAGGGGGCGAATGCAATGAGCCGTTTTCAACGTGCGACAAACCGGTCAGCGAAACAAAAGCAACCAGAGGAGTCAGCGACCAGCTACCACCTGCAGCACAATGCTTGTGGGGACAAATGTGCACACGTCTAAAAGCTATGGAACGTAGTAAACGTTTAACTTAAAACAAAAACATGGAAGAAACTTTTCTGTCATCAACCTGCCATTATTTTAAGCTCGTTTCTAGGTGTCAAATACTGTTTCCTTCGTCTCTCGTCTTTTTTTTTTTATGAACTTGAGTTGCTGCAAGACCGTTCTCAAAGTCAGACCCCAAAGATTTTGATGGCTGTCTCCTAGCACCACCAAGTTGGTTGCCTTTGAGAGTGTTCATTGAAATTTCATGTAGCATGGACTATCCACATTAAGTTTGATTACCATTTGCTCGTAATGCATTGAGACTTGATGGGTTACTGGTGTTGCTGCATTATTTGATGGACATTTAGTGTCACATGCTGACTGAGAAAAGCCAGAGAGCTGTTTTAGAAACTGCCAGATATGTGGTTGCAGCAGAGTTGCTAAATTTTCTTTTCTCCCATATGCTGTCGCTGCTTCTGCATCAAGAAGTAGTCATAGCAGTGCATCTCAGGGTTATCAAGTCATTGTTTATAACATTAGCATAATGTACGGAAGCATGGCATTGTTCAGTCACTTCAACTTGTCATTTTTATTTATTTGTACATTCTGCAGTCCCGTAGGAACTTTACAAAAGTGGGATGAAGTACATATGAAGTGGGATAGAAGAACACAACTATTACAGACTGCAGTCTCTTTCATTTACACTGCTAATTATAGCACTGCATGGGCCGTAATTGTTAGCCTGGGAGGAGCCCAAAGAAATCCTTAACTACTTGCCCAGCCCCCAATGTGGGTGGGCCGAGCTGAAGCCCGAAAAAAAAAGTATGAGCTGAGCACATTTCGCTAATGCAGATGTTCTGGTTACTTCAAATTTCAGTCAAAAAAAGGTCGGAATAGTACCATGAAACTAACTGCTGGTTCTGGTTTCATTGGTCTTTGTTTTTTTTCTTGCCTTACATCCTATTGATACGAATGTTTCGAAACATTACGTTTCGTATGCAGACCTCATCTTTGAAGCGGTGGCCCTTGCTCATCTGGCGAACGCATCGCATGCCGGACGACTGGAGGTACCGCTGAATTTGTTCGTCAGTGGGCTTCGCTGCATTCCTCGGGCATGACACCCAGCCATCACTTATCCCTAGATACCCGCCAGGTATCAGGTGCTGCCCAGGACACGCCATCGTCGACAGAACCAAAATTATGTGCGCCAAGAAAACGTGCTCCGCAGCGGGGCTCAGCGTGCGGAGGAGCGTTCCATGCGGTGCAGTATCCCGCCAGTTTGGTTGCGGCGTTGTGCATGAGGTGGCAGCACAGGAAAACGCAAAAGGCCGATTATCGCTGCTTTAATGGTAATGGGGCTCAGGTTTCTTGTCATGGGTGAAATGTACAGGTTGGTTCTACAGCTTTGGCTCAAAGAGAGAAGAGAAGACAGAGCCAAAGCCATCGAAAAGGAGATAAGCCTGCTTTACCCGAAGTCGGTGGCACTGGCGCAGCCACCGAGAATTCGGGAGCTGCAGTCGCCGCAAGGGTGGACGGAACCGGAGACCCTCTAATCACGGCTTCGATAAAAACTAGAATTAAGGTCATCACTGAAGAAGTAGCAATTACGCTAGCCGGCGCCGGCACAAAAGCTAAAGGGATTATTAGTGACCGGAAAACAGCCATTTGCAACTTGACAAAAGGAAGAGTATCAATCGCGGCTAAGAAAATTCTCGAATCCAGGGAGTTCTCACGGAGGATCACAATAAAATGGACCCCAAGCCACGAATCGGTGTCTGGAAACGGATAGATAGATAGATAGATAGATAGATAGATAGATAGATAGATAGATAGATAGATAGATAGATAGATAGATAGATAGATAGATAGATAGATAGATAGATAGATAGATAGATAGATAGATAGATAGATAGATAGATAGACAGATAGATAGATAGATAGATAGATAGATAGATAGATAGATAGATAGATAGATAGATAGATAGATAGATAGATAGATAGATAGATAGATAGATAGATAGATAGATAGATAGATAGATAGATAGATAGATAGATAGATAGATAGATAGATAGACAGATAGACAGACAGATAGACAGACAGACAGACAGACAGACAGACAGACAGACAGACAGACAGACAGACAGATAGACAGATAGATAGATAGATAGATAGATAGATAGATAGATAGATAGATAGATAGATAGATAGATAGATAGATAGATAGATAGATAGACAGATAGACAGATAGATAGATAGATAGATAGATAGATAGATAGATAGATAGATAGATAGATAGATAGATAGATAGATAGATAGATAGATAGATAGATAGATAGATAGATAGATAGATAGATAGATAGATAGATAGATAGATAGATAGATAGATAGATAGAACTCTTTCTATTTATTTGCCTTTATCTGTTCTTTGCCCGAGCGTAATTCAGCGTCTCGTTATTGTGTTCTCAACTCCCGGGAAAAACATTCCGGCGCCCATTTGGCCGGAGCCCTTAGAAACGCGTGTTGAGGGAAGCGGTAATTTTCGCAAAGGCCCATATGTAGATACTGGTTTCTAGACCTCTAGGTATCCTCCATGATAGCGTGGACTAAGGCCAACTTCATAGGAAAACTCCCCCAAAAAAAGCATTGGTTGAATGTTCTTTTTAAGTATCCCATGTATTCGTGTGAATGATATTGTTGCGAAGAAGATCGCAGTGGCGCGAGAGGAGCCCTCGCGCTAGGCCAGCCAATAAATCATCTTTCAATAAATATAGTTTATTGCATTTAACAGAGCTTTTGTGTTTAAAAGCACTGAGGGGTACATCAGCACCGTCTCTGGCAGCCCATTATGCTAATGGAGCGCGTTATGTACTTTCCAAAATGTTATCTCATCAGAAATAGCGAAAATAAATAACCATTTTAGAACCAGCGATTTTATTCTTCAGCGAAATGTTTTTGACATCAAATATCTGCAGAAATTTCAAAAATTTGGGATCAGCAATTAAGTTCGGTCAAATAATGGTTCAAATTACTGTCTAGAACTCGTTAAATTGGCGTTCCAACGTAACAAAGTATTCAATACGTGTGACTAAATTTGATGCAATAAATGTTGAAACAATTGCTTCATCTTATAAAACGAAAACATGTTCACATCGACACTTTGATGAGATCTAGTACAGAATCAATTTGATAATTATGGGGACATAGAAAACAGCTTTCAAGGGCAGACAGTATACCTTTTATATATTTCAGGTACCTTCAAAAACACAGATGACATTTTTTGCTAGGTTCTGAAGTGCAAGGTAATTAGGACATATTTTAACATAGGGATGGTAACTCGGCACGGCTGCTGCTCTTCGGTGGAGGCAAAAAGCAAGGCTGCCGTTTGTTGTGCGATGCCAGTGGACGTTAGAGAACTCTGGGTGACCAAAATTCCATAACCCATTGCCCATTGCGTCTCATAGTCTGAGTTTCTTTGGATCATTAAACTCAATAATCGAAACCAAAGCATGCTATAATAATCAACTTGTTAGCTTCTTTGTCATAATCAACGTGATATCTTCTTCTAGAAGAAAGAATACTGCGGTTTCGTACGGCGCATTAGCTTTTTTGAGATTTATTTTCAGAACCACCACTTTTCTGATAATAATTATTTCACAGGAAAGGACAGCGCAGTATGGTCGCGCGTATTCTGTGAACACTTGATCCGTGCCGTATGGGAAAGGAGGAAGGTGGGAATGAAAGTAGAAGGAGAGAAAGGGGTGCCGTGGGTGGAGGGCTTCGGAGTAATTTCGACCACCTGGGGATCTTTAACGTGCGCTGACATCGCAGAGCACACGGACGCCACTTCGTTTCGCCTCCCATGAAACGTAGCCGGCGGCGATGAGGATCGAGCCCGGGTTCTCCGGCACAGTAGTCGGGCGTCTTACCACTGCACCACCGCGGCGGGATACCGCTTTTATATTCTGTTGTTTTGAAGGTGCTACTACCCCTTGATATTATCCTAATAAGTTTGATAATATCCTTATTATAGCACGTGTCCCAAACTACCGAAGCATACTCGAGAACTGGTCTGACTAGAGAGCGGTATGCTTCATGTTTGACGCCAAGAGTAGCGCCTTTTAATTTTCGGCGAAGAAAACAAAGCTTATTAAATACCTTCCTGGTAATATGTTGTCAATGTGGGTGTCCCATTTGAAGAAAAGCCACACTGGGCAATGGGTTTGAACGATTTGCTCGAATTCGTTTCCACAGTGTAGACACTACTTAGAGCTTTGTGCTTGTGCTGCAGCTCGTTGTTCGAAAGCAGACGCTAATTCACGAAGAATCAGTCTGGAAGGGTACTCCTGCTCCAACGATAGCGATTCGGCGTATATTCCCGGTCAGTGTTTATGCCTTTCCTTCTCTTATTCTTTTCTTCTTCTTCTTGTCTTCTTTTTCTCGTTCTTTTCCTTCTTCTTCTTTCCTTCAATCTATTTTTATTATTCGTTTCCTTCTTCTTTTCCTATTTTCCTTTTTTCCTCCTTCTTTTCCTCATCCTTCTTTTGCTTCTCCTTCTCGTTCTTCCTTTCCTTCTCATTTTCTTTTTCGTTCTTCTTCATCTTCCCCGCCGGGGTGGCGCAGTGGTTACGGCGCTCGACTAATGCTGCCAAGGACGCGGGATGGAATCCCGACCTCGGCGGCAGATTTTGCAGTGGAGGCGGAAAGCCCGTTTGCTGTGCGATGTCAATGCACGCTAAACAACTCAAAGTGGTTGAACTTTCCGGAGTCCTCCACTACGGCGTCTCTCATAGCCTGAGTCACTTTGGGACGTTAAAATTATAAAAAAAAGAAAAAAATATCTTCTTCTCTTTCTTCTTCAATGCCCTTTTCTCGGCGTGGCGTTTATACGCTCATACAGTGTTGATGCCTTCGGAATAGATACCTTGAGAAGAGATGGTGGTAAAATGTTTGCTTAGCCCCAATTGGAAGGATTAGTCGCTGCACTGTATTTGCTCTAGATTATTTCTGTTATTTTCCACACAGCTGTTTTTGATTCTTTCGCTCCTCAATAGCATTTCCTACGCAGAGTAGTATGCCAACGAATTGTAAATGCCGGCTTAATTCTGTTTTTCCATTAGAGTCTCTATCTTTCTCTTTCGACGTCTATGATGGGCTGTGTCCTTAGTCCACGACGCCAGTGGCTGATAAGATCCAGCACGCTCAAATCCGATCCGCCTTTGCTGGTTGCTTGAATCTGAGCAAGAGAGCTGGTGAAGGGTGGTAGGGAAAATATGGGAATAGATCTCTGAAATATGCTTGAAAGTTCTTCTATATATCCAGCCGGAAGTTAAAAAAAAAACTTGAAATTTACCACACTAGTGTAAAGATCTCTCAAGTCTGACAGGTGAACTAAATAGCGCGGCAGAAAAAGTGCCAATATTCAGTGAAAAGCACCAAAGTATTCCTCATTAAGATGGCGTCTTTTAAAAGTTTTATGCGCTTAAGATAATAACAATTTGCAACGGGAACTTTTTACGGCAGAGATGTGAGATAAAGAATTTTCCCGAGAAGTGGAGCTCGCATGCCGAATACTTGGGTTCACAATCCGGTCTAATGTGTAGGTGGTTCTGATAGCTGGGAGTTGTAGCAAATAAAAAATAAATGCTTCTTTCATCTCACCCTTTAAACCGTAATCCAAGACCACCGTGCGTATCTGTGTGCGTGCGTGCGTGCATGAATTCAGGCGCGCGTATGTGCTTGTTTGATATGAAATGTAAGGTACATTTTATGCCGCACGTTTCTTTTTACCTACGTAATCATGCGGTTGGCACACAAAAGCAATACTTTAGCTGGAAGCTTTAAGTAATAATTTATGTGTGAATTTATCCTGCATATGTCATTATTCTTGCCAGAAAACAATTTATCAGAGAGCATCAGTGGTTCGTCGAAACGTTTTAAAGAGGAATTCTTCACCGATTGATATGAAACAGCCACTATAACGTACGTATGTACGTCTTGGTCCTACATAATCTTAATAAATAGACGGTGCCCAGTCTGGGCCTGAAATATGTTTATACCGGAATGTAAAGATGTTTATCGCGAGCAAGAAAGATGATTGCGTCGACTATTAATGTTCTGTGAAACCTAATATTCATTTCCTTGTGACCGTGACTTCTGTGTACTGCATGAAGGCTACTACATGAAGGCTACTGCATAAAGGCTACTTTATTGCAGCTTCCACGTAATGCAAAGGCTTTCATGGCAGCTCCCGTAAGCTGTATGAAAAGAAATTCCCTAGCTAAAATCTACCGCCTATTCTAAAACGTTCGTTATAAAATGCACGCCATGTATAGTCTTTACATGCTGATGATTCCTTTGTTCGCTACGACAATCGCCCATACCACTTTTTAACTATGAGGTGTATTTCCCCTACACCCTCTAACTACTATGCGTCACATAACCATTCGACCTACCAAATGAGTGATCACTGATTATGGAGCCTCAGTGCCCATGTTCAACAGACAGAATTTCAGTTATTGCTATACTGAGGATTTATGAAAGTGCCCAGCACAGGGGTAGAGTCTTCAGTTAGCCAGCCGAACCAACCGTTCGACATATCCACTTGTGAAAACGTTGGCTCAGCTCCCAAACTGAGGCTTCCTTTACCCTTGTTCAGTGTTCTTTCATAGTATGTAGCCACCTTTTTTCCGTCGTTCTAACCTAAGGAGGATTCAATCGCATGCAATGCTTCCAACTCGTTGAACGAAAGCTATGATGAAAGAAAAACTCGCTCTTCCTAAAGCTCTTCCTAACAGCGCACGTTTCAGAAATTCGTCTCTTCCTTACGTGTATATAAAAGCAGGTTTGGGACGACCGCAAGAAATAAGAAGCGACTGCTCAAGGCTAGCTTCCTATCTCCACCGGCTATTGATCAGAGATAAGAAATGACGTACCTGGTCATTTTCTTCCCGGATTCACATGATGGTATGGCGAGACCGTAAAGAGTAGGTGTCTGATTGCACGAGTTATCTTTTTCACACCCTACGAACTACCTTTGTGCAACAATAGGAAAGCCATAAACGGCGGTTTTCCAATGGGCCGTACAAGCATTGTCAGGAGATATCAAATTATCTCATGGCTTCTTTATTGGCTACCGACCTATGGGGAATAATGTCGAAAGGGTAGGCAGCTATTGAAGGTTTCGCGTGGCACGAGAAACGTTCAAGGAATTAGGTTAAGAGATGTTATTATATGCTCTCAAGAGCCTCCTACCATAACATGACGATAAGGCTTCCGGTGACCCTCAGAACCAACGACTACGTTTGCAATCTACCCTGCGGTGCTTCTAAATAGCCTGGATGGATACCACATCGATATGATTGTAACCTTGCAGATGAATTAGTAATATCTGGCATTACGTTTTCACATAGGGTAGTAATCCTTTTTTTTCTCTGCTTTTCGTTTTATGTCAACCTTTATCAGACTCCATGCGTTGCGTATAAATAGTGGGCACGTTCGGTCCTTCTGTCAGTGACTTATTTGTTTTTGATCGTAGACTGCTGCTCTGATCGAAACCACTCTTCAGTCAGGCAGGTCGAGAATAGTCTTTTCAGGTAAGTAATGCCTGCAATATTCTTTGGCATGTCTATTCTCATAACGTATACGCAGATTTGAAAGGCTTCACTCAGCCCTTAGAAAGCATCCAAGGTAAAACACGTTGCAATATTTTCTGCTGTGTTCTCGAACAATATGACCGGAGCCAAATAAATGAGATTGCCATCACTTCTGTAGAAGCTTTCTAGAAGGAAGAAAATTTTTGGTGAGGAATATTAGAAGATCTTTATGACGAAGGAAGGGAACATGAGCGAGTGATGTATTAAATACAGAGACGAAGAACGGCGTAGTTCCAAGCGAGGCATGCAGGCATTAAAAGGCGCATACAGAAGGAACTGAACGTAGCCGAACTCACTGAACACTCGCAAGCCAGTTTGACGTAAATACAATGCAAGCATTGACGGCTCCACAAGAGTACGAGATTACAAAAACGCGAGAATACCAAGTCGTGCAAGATATATTACAAATGATTGCCATTTAATGAACGCATGACCATAAGCCTAAATTCAAAATAAGATCCACCTATGTCCACTATTTCTGCGAAACTTTCGTTGGTCAGAGGGTACTTCCGCACTACCATGCTATGCCTTATATATTAAACACTGAATGCACATATCAACGTCATATTGATTTTCATGGTGTAACTGTTCAAGTTCAGGAGGTGTTATAATGAGGAAGACTATTTCTTTAGAAATATTGCGGACGGTTAATTCATCGAACGAGCGGTTTGGGACTGCATTTTGACTTCATTCAGCTCTTTCACCACATCAACCATGTTGTCCCTAGTACGTATCTTTATCTGCGACCATAATCATGCGCTTCGTTCAGTCCATTGTCGTATATCTCTTTTCTGGCTTTGCTAGTCACTTTATTGTAGCCGCTGTTAATACAAATGCACTCATAAATTAGTCTTCACTTCCCATGACTGCATAGACGCATGTAATGGTGGGTCGTGTATACATGCAACATTAACTGCCAGGCGCACGTCCAAAATCAATGAAGAGGAAGTACGCACTGACCCAGGTTTGCCGCGGTCACCACTGTCAAAGGGGACACTTCCAAGTTGCTTTCGTTGCTCTTTGCCGTTTGTGCGCTCCGCACAAATTGTAGCTTTTATACTTGCGCTCCGTGCTCGCGTAAACTTGTGACGTCATCGCACTCGACTATTAGCAAGCGGTCCTATGTCGTCACCCTCCCGTCAAAACTGCCACTTTTCCTCTATCAGAACGAGGAAAGCTGTGTAAGGTGAAGTCTGATGCAACCGCTTGAGTTCAGTTTATACAGTAGGAAAGAGTTTTCATTCACTGGTTTGATATGACATAACTTGAAAAAATTAATCAAAACATAAAGCATCGCTCGTCACTAGTGCTTGCATGCCTGTTAGAGGGTTACGTGGAAAGCAAACACCGAGGTTGTCAGCGCGCCGTACATTTACTGAACACGAAAACCTTGATAATTCAGAAATCTGGCAGGTTTTGCTGCAAATCTTCACCACGGCATATAGCAGTTTATCTACGCAAGACCATCGTTGAAGTATCGCTCCTTATGATCGAACAAATGATGAAATGGGGCTATAACAAAAGGCCACGCACTCATATGTCCTGAACTATTGCCCGAACAAAACAAAAGTAAATATATAAAATGACGTTTCTCGAATCTGAATCTCACATAAACGTGCAGGGGCCATTACCAAGTAAAAGGGTGAGTGAAATGGAATGTATTGTGCTGAAAATGATTGAGCATTGACAGAAATAGCCACATTTTTCTTTCAAACAATAGCATGCAACTTCACCTTAAAGCATGTTCATGAAGGCCACCGTGTTTAGTAGCTGGCCCCTAAACACGAGTGTATTCAAAGGTGTGTGAAATATATAAAGTCCAAGGTAGTAGTTAAGATATACATGTTGTTACGGGAGATCACCAAGGCTAGTCTCTGTAGGATGCTTTTCCTCAAGGAAGAAAAAAACACGGTAAACTACGACACGCGAGTGAATGATAAGTGAGTTCTTTGCGAAAGTTTGGTTTGGCATATATGACAAATAACAGTAAAAAATTTGAGCACTTTAAGAAGCTTGGCCTTTGCTAGAGTGGAAACATATGAAGGATGGTTAGCCGTGGCTGCTAAATGCTGTCATGATGACAACGCTCTAAGAAGTTCCGTGACGGCTCCCACCGAAGCTGCACTTCAGACGTCTCCAAATGCACAGATGGAATTGCGCAATGTTTCGTTATTAAGCGATACCTGTTTAAATTTAATGCAATTCTACGTGAACGCCTATTGCCAGTATTCATCGCATGAATAATCTTGCCTTGCTATATCAGGACTACCGATGGACTTTGCGCATTCAGGTTGCTTTATTAAATAGTACCCATTATACAGTATAAATTATATGTTGGTGGGCATTTAAAAGATTTACTCTTTCCAGGAGGCGCAGGAACACAGCAGCTGCGAAAATGGTGCTGTCCATCCTTGGCAAAGCACTGTTCTTTGGCATCGCGTCTAGCATGGGCATCTGGATGGGAGCATATGTGAAAACAAATGTCCTTTTGCACGGAGACTCCATCCTCATACCTAAGAACAGGACATATCCGGCAGAATTTGATAGCCGGGAATATGGAGAACACAAGTTCGTGAATCTTTCGGTGAGTAATTGTCAATGTTGCGAGCATTTGCAGTTCAGCAACCATAATATCTCAAGCTAATTTATGTGTTACTGATAACGACACAAAGATAGCTTTTATTTTAGTGTGGCACAAATTTTCACAACTGTTTTTCATATAGCGGTTATCTTCAATCATGTTTGAGGAACTTGTAAGCTCTTAAAGATAGAGAAAAATTATGTCATTTTGTGTCAACGATGCATTTCAAATATTACAATATAAATTTCACAGCGTTTTAAGCTTGCTTGCTTGCCCGCAAGTTATATAGCTGCACTAAATAGCGTTTTTTTTTTTATCAATGCGTTTGACGTCCCACAGCAGGTGCCATTTTATAACGTTTGGCGTATGAAATAGACTAAATGATATCTGAAGGCAACAATTACAGCCAATTGCTTAACAAGCGGTGCCTATCGATGAAACGTTTATAATTTTTTAGCCACCTCAGCGAATCAAGAAGCAAGAGCTAAATGAATCATCAAAAAATGGTGGAAAGGATTCGCGCACATTGCCGACGTAATTTTGCAGAGACCCTACCAAAAAAGCTGCGTGATTGTTTTCAGAAGCTGATATATTTTTAAAGCAGCAATCATTTCACTCACCAGATTTCTTTTTCATTCAAAAAATCACGATATGAAACACATGCCGCGTGCATCCAATCATACAAAACCTGGTTGGATATGCCCGCTTCACTACGTCTTAAATGAAGGATCAGAACCAGCTTTTGATAAGCATGCTTCGTTTCAAAAGTAAGAAGCTTTTTTATTTTGCGTTTTTCTTCTCATTTAGGATATTACAGTTCATTACGTTACCAGAGGCTGTGACGTAGAACAGAACCGCCCTATGCTGCTCCTGCTGCACGGCTTCCTGGACTTCTGGTTCATCTGGAACAGGCAGATACCGAAGCTCAGCGAGGAGTTCTGGTGCGTAACATTTGAGTACGAGTCGTGCAAGTTTCTGGTTTTCGTACAATGTAATAACGATGGAATGTTAATCTGCAGCTCACTATGTATAAGTCTGATTGTCTACAACCACCGCAGCCCTGAGAATATTGTTACCGGTGAATAGAAGGGTATGATGTGAAGTAAATTTGAAAAACAATTTAATTGCTTGGAAGCCCTCAGAATAATCTCAACATGTTGAAAAATGTACAAAATGGAAGTGAGGTTATTACCATTATGCAATCTTATTGAATAATGAGCGCCTGGCATGCAACTTGAAAAAGTGTTCATAGGCAACAAATCACCAATTATTCCCGGCGGATGAAAGTTACACCCCCTCCCCCCCCCAAAAAAAAAAGAAAATTTCTGGAGTAATACTAAGCTGCAATAACGCAATAAACTTTGAAAAGAGTTGTTCAGGCTTCTGAAATAACAAAATTTGAGTCGACCCAGAAAACTCTATGTCGTAGGATGTTTTTGCTAGAACTCGCAGTATTTTTGGTGTTTCGATTGAATAAATAGAAGGTTTTGATTATTCAGCTGTTTTTTTTTGAAGGGCCTCAATGCTTTAAGTATCGACCAGAAGGACTAGTTATTTTGAAATCCCCTTCAAAGCGACGAGATGGAGACTGCGGTTGCATGATCCCGACAAAAGTAAAACATTACTTATCGCTCCCTTCGTAGCGTTCATATTCACCGTGGCGTCAGAGAAGGAAGAAAGGATTGAGGTCATAAATGCACACCAAAATATAGGCTTGCGATTCGATTTCATCGTGCTTTAAGCTGAGCTAGATTCAATTACATCGCATGGGCATGTTTTTAGGAGAGTTAAAATTTTCGTGAAATTGAAATATTGTTCACTATATCTGTCTAAACGTTTCTTATAACTCGTTTATGTATTTATGTATTATGTATAAATGTATTTATTTCTTCTTTATTAGGACAGAAGTACGCCTACCATATCCATTACTTGAGATCATTTTAACAATTCCATCTTCTTTTACTTTCAGTGTTGTGGCACCGGACTTACGCGGCTACGGTAACACTACGAGGCCGAATGATACCGCTGAGTACCTCATGCCGAAGCTCATCGGAGATGTGAAAGGACTACTTGACGCTCTGAGTAAGTCCCAGTCATAAGAGCGTTCCACTAAACCTAAAATTCTCCGATCAATAGAGATCAATAAAACATAGTGTAGAAATGCACATCCCCTAACAAAAAAGAGCCAGGTGTTAACAACTGAGCCACTGGCAGCTCATACATTAGGAAAAAATGAGGAATGGGAATATGCAAGGATGACCAATTTACTGACTAATGCTGCAACAAGGGACGTCATTTGTAACTAGCTTAAATTTATATCCAAAAGATCCCAATTTCTCATTTGTCTTCGATTTTTTCAATACGACCTCCCAACTCTAGAATGGAGCCTTGTAATAAAAATATTAATGACGATCATGGCTGGATACTCGCTCAACGAAACGTCCATCATGATGCTTGAAGAGTTAGGTGTATATATCTTGTACAATATGCTGCCTTGGGTACCTTAATAAACGTAAACTCGTTGTACATACCTGGCTGACCAGTCCTAGCAACGTTCCAACACGTTTATAACCGATACAAATCCATGATTACGACCATAACGTCCGATGTGCTGTAAACGGGCGATTTCTGCTTTTTTTCATTACTCCATTTCATCGCTCCAGATCCCGGCCACATTCGCAAGGTTATCTTGGTGGGACATGACTGGGGTGGCATGATCAGCCTCTGCTTCGCCACGTTGCACGAGACGATGATTGACAAGATGGTCATTATCAACGGCATGCATCCCCAGGCATTTTTGAAACAGCTGTTTAAGAGCCCGACGCAAATGAGGATGTCTTGGTGAGTCTGCCCAATTTTTCTCCCCTGCTCTCCGAGACACGCGAATCTGTTTAATAGGTAACTTATTCATTCTCGCTTTTTACTGATGCAATGAGTGCATTTTCCCGAGCCGCTTGACTAGGATCGAGACGTCTCTGGCAACGTTTATAAGGGTATACCATGATGAGATAATTGAATTACGCAAGAAACGGTGTCTCACACTAAACTGTATAATATGAATGCCCACCTGATTAGTCTGAATGTAGGGGCTATTATCAGTAAGCAACCCGTCACTGTACAGCAAGGTTCCCATATCCCCTGAGCTCTCTCTATATATACATATATGTCAGCTGAAGAAAAACAACTATGAAGCTATTTGCAAGGCATGCTTTGAACAACGCAAGGCCGACGCGACGAGCAAGCGTTATACTACAAAATTGTGCGACAATGATTATCGACGTGTCAGTATTAATGAAAACTGGGGCAGGAAAACGTTCGGAGAAGTGCGTAGAGAAAGTGTCTGTGCGGATAGGTGCCATAGGTAGATAATGAGGTTATCTATTAAGGTCTAATTACCTTAAATTTATTGCCCTATAGTAATTGGCTATGGACAACTGAGGGTTGACTCCCCCATTTAGGTTGGCGACCCCCCCCCCCCCCCTCTCTAACCTTGGGCCCCTGGACACCAGAAATTAGGCTTCATGCAATTTTACCAGAATTTGTGTCCGACCTAGTTTTCCTATGGCCAACTGAGGGGAGCACTCCAAATTCAGGTGCGCCATGCCCGGAATGTGGTCCACCGCTCTCCTGAACGAACTCCCCAGCAGTACTCCTATATATAATAGTAGTGGTGATACTAATTACTGATAGTTGGCTAGTGCCACTGGACAGTGATTCTAGTCAGTGATAGTTTAGTAAAAATTTTAAAGCATTCTTTACTCGTGAGAGGCTAAGCGCATCCTTGGAATTGTTTTCATTGATGGTTGGCTTCATTTTCTCTGTCAAAAAATCTATTAATTGTTACGAAACGTAGCCAACCCGGTACCGGATAGGCTTTCTTGTTTCCAGGAAAACTGGCAAAGTGGGATTACGGGGACAGCTTCCCAGCTTCTCTGTAAGCCGTGAACCTAATGAAAATGCAAACGAGGAAGAATCGCAACTGAAAAAAAGAAACAGCGTCGTCAAAACGTCAAATATTTTATTTCACTTAAACTGAATAGCAGGCTAGCAAACGTTGACCTATGGTTACGTTAGGTGGAGAGATGTTCTATTTGCGACTATAGTACAGGCAGATTTGCGTGGCTCGACAGATGCGAAACGTGTATTCTGTCGGATTCTGCTGTGTTTCGTTAAGTCTTTTGAAATGCGCAGGTACATGCTCCCCTTCCGAGTTCCGAAACTACCCGAAAAATACCTCATCATGAAGGACTTCCAATTCTTCAACAAAGCACACAAAGGATTCACCGAGAGGGAGGAGTACGCCCACAAGTACATGTACTCGCAGCCAGGTAACAGGCTTAAAGTTTCTGAATGAAAATGAATGAAATCGATGGATATAAAATATAAGGCGGGTATTTATCACCAGGCGATGGCAACAGGAGTACCAATAGGTCTTTACATTCTTTTTCAGTTCATCTTCTTATCTTTTGTTCATGCTTTTAATTTAAGCTAGGGCTTTTCTTTGCTCTGTGAGGATGATTTGCTGAAGATTGCAGATTGCACTGCTGAGAAGCTTTGGTTTGCTCTTGAATGACTCATGATGAATAAACTGAGTAATCCGTAGGCTTATTATTTTTGTCCAGTCACTGATAATTCGAAGGCTTTGCTCATTTGGCGAAGTAGTTTGTGATGTTCTTAAGGAAACTACCCCTTACACTTCTGGCATTCCGCGTTTGTCTGCACAGCAATGATTAAAGTCCCATTCTGTTTAGATTTTCTCAAGGTCAGTTTTTGGGCGAGTTGTTCACAATGTTCCATATAACATTTAGGAGTTGTAACTGCGCCTGTTCGCTTGCTGATAATTTTGACTTTGGTGATATGCAAGGTTTTCTCGCAGACAGACAACCTCCACAATGGTCCATGCATCTGAAATGAGTGTCATTCCTTCGTGGTTTAGGAAATCGGGCTGAAATGAGCTACTTTAAAGGCTACACAAAAGAGCTTTGTTCCTTCCTCTTCTGTGTACTGATTAGTGACATTCGAATGTTTGCCCACGCCAATTATTCGGAACGAACACTTTTCATTGGCTATTTCGGAGTAGATTAATACTACGTGATTGCTAGTGAATTACCGACGCAGAGATCGCACATAATCGCACAGCATAGGATTTATGAGTTTTGTCTATACCAGTCCGCAGGCTGCTAATTTTGACTTAGGCGATTTTATTTCTGTTTCATAATATTTTTTTCTTTTCGCAGTATTCCCACATTTATTGCGCTATAGGGAATGTGTACAGTTGCATGAGCGTTTAAGCACGAAGGAATTAGAATGAGCCCTCTGCAGCGAAGTTTGTGGCAAATCATAAACAGGAACAGCAAGGCGCTTAAAATGAAGCTATTGATATTGCTCGATTATAAAAAGCAAGTTTACGTAAGTTCATTGTTCAAAAGCAAAATTCTGGATAACCTACACATGTGAGGTGTCTGGGACTACCAGGCTTGCCTCCTGGCACGCAATGAAAAGCATATCCGCTAGCAGTTTCAGTATCGCTGAGATGTACGGCAACATAGCGCATTACCTGTTTCTATACAGCATTGCGATAGAATTGTTAAGTGAGCCCACACGAACGTATTTTACAGACATGATACTTTAGAAATTAGCTCGCTGTCCAAAATCGTGGACTTTCTCGCAAGGAATAAACAATGACAGTTTCTGCTCAGAATGAGAGCAGCCATAATGGGAACTAAAGTAGAAGAGAAAGCAAATGATTTTCATTTCCTCGGCTCCAAATTACGGCACAATAATGTCTGAATTAGGTGACGTAACTTGCAATACTATGCTTACATAAAAGCTGAGTGGCTGTCTGGTGCCACCCATTTTAGAAATGCGCATTAAAAAAATTCTTTTGAAAACAACATGGAGACTTTGCTGTCGCAGATGAAGATTTGAAGGGAGGTTCGCGATGTCCTAGGGAGGTCAAGCAACAACCCGTGATAGAAGTCCTGCTGCGGATAAAATAAAGACAGCAAGTCACATGCTGCTGACAGTGGCTTTAGCCACACTTACACCAGTTCGCTAAATGTATACAAATCTATTTGCTTTATGCTTATCATGACCATGTTGCTCTTAACTGCCACAGTTATCCTTCTTAGAAAGAATTTCTGGCCCGCAAAAGAAAGGTCAAGAAATATTTTGAAACTTTGTCTTCACACCAAAAATTTCAAATTTTGAGCTTCAAACTGATAGGAGAATGAAACAGGCTTGTGGAGGTTATGGATATTGCAGAGCCTTGCAAAGTTGAGTGAATTTTCGCAATGAATTTGTTTTAGAATATTAGTTTTATATTATTCTCTGCCAATTATTTTTTCTATATTAATATTTTCTACAAAGACGCATTATATTATGATTCGGCATGATTACTGAATGGTTTCGTGCTTTCCAATCAAGCTTCATTGTCATAAATGAACGAATGAATCGGTGTGTGCCAATTTCTTCGTGTGCCTGGATAATTTTTTCCCCAACAAACCAGAACTTCTTTGTTTTCAGGTGCGCTCACGGGCACAATCAACTACTACCGCGCCTTCAACAACGACAGCGATCAGTTCAACAAGCTTCCCTTCCGCAAGATCAATGTTACCACACTCATACTGTGGGGTCAGCAAGACGCATTCATCACACTGCCCGTCGCGCGTTACAACCAGGAATGGCTCAGCGACTCACAGCTGATATATTATGAGGGCGCCGGACACTTTCCCCTTAGAGAATGCGCCGCACATGTGACAGGCCGCATCAGCGAATTCGTGAAGACCGGCACCGTTGTCGTTAACAAAGAACGAAGTTGGTCGCCATGGTGGCAGCGGAAACCAGATGACCCCTGCAAGGAATCGAAAGAGCCCTCGAAAAAGCAGAAGCCATCCAACGGGCCTGCTCTGCTTCCCGATGACGCGGATTTGCCCCAAAATATGAAGGAGTGAAAGATTTCTCCTTACACAGTCATGCATCTGCCTACTACGGCAATAAATAAATTCAAAATGTTGCGTGCAAATTGTGGTCCGTAACAACGCTTTTTATTCTTTTTATTTCCCGTGCCTATTTTTACTAACACCATTGGCAGTGACTTAATTCAGCTAAGCTAGGATATAGAAAGTAAATGAAGTAGTAGTCATGGAAAAGGCTGAATCGTTTCTCTGTTTTTGTTCTCCCACCTTCACCGCCTCCATGCGTCGTCACTTTTCAAGTCTCTCTTTTCGCTCTTCAGAAGTTTTCATCGCTCGTTTAGCTCGCTCAGTTTCATTTTTCCTACGTGCTACTTCGTCACGGCGAGCAATGCCTGCATGATGAGTACATTCGGCTGGTAGGCGAGCGTAGCGAACGCTCGCACTAAGCGTTGTTGCCTCATCCACGGCATAGCACACGTACAAGTTGAAGTTTTCAGCGTATTATACGCCTTCGCAAATGAGCGGTCACTCGAATGGTTATAATATCCGATGCGGCAAAGTACCTAAAGAGCACTGGACCCGAGCAGTTACTGCAGTGCGGCGCATAGCTAAGTGATGACGTCAAGCGCAGTGCTCCGCAGAGACTGGCGATATGTAGCGGCACCAGTGACATGTTTGCCAGGTGTGTGATGAAAAAAGCAGGTGTGTATGTGAAAAAAAAAAAATCTAGAGGGCACTTTGGACCCCTAAGTACGATAAGGCGAAAACCATTAACGCGCTGTGGATCGTAGCCGTCCACTGCGACACCTATATCTCCCTCTCTTCTTTCACTCCCACCTTTCTTCCTTCCTTTATGGCGCGGCACAGTGTCCGCGGAGAATTGTGAGACATTGCGCATTTTGTACCCTGTAAATCAATTTGAAATGCCGCTGAGCCTTCTGTACTAATGCCTACTAGACATTTGGGTCTGCTTCTGTTTGTTGTGTGGTGCGGCGTTCGAGGAAGCGCCAAACGAAAGGCTTCGCATGGACGCCTAGATCGGACGCCTGGCGGGCTCAGCTTGGTCTATGAATGAATCGCCTGGTGACGTAATGAGCAGTCGTGACTGTACATGATGCGCTCCTTGTCGAACACAGCCAGCAAGCTATTGAACGCATCAAAGTTGACCGGCGTTCATTACGATGATCGTTTCATGATCCGGGTCGTGGCGCTTCCTGTACATGTTATAAATACCATGTCAGAAAAAAAAAAATCCGGGCCGTGACGCAGTTGCTAATGCGCTTGTCTGGGGATCATAGGGATGGGACTCGATTCCCGGTGGAGAGAAGGTTTATTTATTTGTTTTTAACAGTCTCCCTCAAAAGTGTGACGATTTCTGCGGACAGCCTATGCTGAGCGATGAGGCATTAAAGGTTTTCGCCTTATACAAAGCGAAGGCAGCAGCAGAAGAATAAAGCGCCGTCTTCTCTGTGCACAAAGCGTGCGAAGAAGCGGGCGATCGAGCAGGCCACGCCGCAAAGCGCGCGGCTGAGGGTAAAACTCCACCGTACGCGAAACGCGCCGCAGCTAACCCAGTTAAGCTTCCGCCTCGTACGGATGAAAAAGCTTTGTTGTCCGACGAATATAAGGAGAGTCGCGCACAGGTCACCCCTCTCTATAAAAAGGCCGTTAGAATTTGAGCTTGGGCGACGTATTGGGTCAGTTGGATGATCTAAAAACATTTGTTTAGAAACCACTAACTAGTACGTTCTCACTTAATTCATTGTTTCTAATTTAACCTAAAGGCACAAACAATTAAAATGGGTCTTAATATGATAAGTGCGGCAAAAAAGAAAATAGTTTCGTATATGAGTGTTGGTACTATCTTACTGAGTCTCTTTGTGGATCGAAAGTTTAAATGGTTCGGGTCGGCTCAGTAAAGTAGGAATTCTGAAAGACCGCGAAAGCCATTTTGGCAATCGTAGTGGCGAGTGCTCTTTATAAGGGCTCTTTGTGGCACTGAAATATTCTGAGGTATATGAAAAAATAATAGAGCTAAGCTTAGATACTTATCGCATCAATCAGTGTGAGCTGAGTTGAATTTTCCGCCAAAATGCTTGGAGTGACAGAAGTCTCCATATCTAGGGATGGTGCGCAGATGGCATGTGATGCTCTATGCCCGTTCTCTCTCCCAGAGTAACAACGTAGAGCCGCCCGAAAAGTCTTTGGCTTGATTGAATAAACAGAGGTAAAGACGAGGACAGAGAGCAAGAAGCAAACAGGACGAGGCCGTACCAACTTTCCCTGATGTCTCGTCTAGTCGTTAACTAATGCTGCGTGGCGTGGCTGCGCCACTTGGTGGGAGTACGCGCTTAAAATTTCGTGTTTCACGTGATAGTTTCAACGTCATCTTGTTTGTAAAGTATCGTAGTATAAGTAGTTAATATTTAGAAACTCTGTGGTCTTGCCTCTGGCAAGAGAAGATGTCTCTTTAATACGTGTGATATCAGGTGGCGCAGATCACTTAGTTGCCTGCAGCGCACAGGATAGCGCACCAGGACACTTAGTGGCGAGTTACAACCTTATTTACGGCCACGCGCTAATTTCCTCTAAATTGGTACATTTTTTAGGCGGCGATCACTCGGTGCGTGATGTGACAGTGTGAAGACGGCAGAGTGGCTTCAGTACATCAGGAGCTCACATTGGACATTCGCCGGCGCAAAAATACAATAATTCGCCGAGCAGATAAGATAACAGTTAAAGCCACCGTTTCGGCTATGCGGATTAAGCTGACATTTAGGGATAGCTTCGCCTCACAGGTGCGGAAGAACTCAGGGACGTGAACGAGAAGCTAATGTACTTATTCAGTACCGAATGTGCACACCATAAGATCACGCGCCGGTGAATGTAAGGAGGGCTAAACTTCTGCTGTTCCTGAGTGTTCCCCAAGAGAGCCTCCTTGAACAATATAGCTCATGCTTGAAATAGAAATGGCCTCGGCTGCAATTCATAGATTCGATGGAAATGAGGTAGCTCTAAGAAAGAGCGGCTGTAGTTAGGCATGATTTTTGGATCTAGTAATGACACTACTAAGGCCGATGTGTGGAACTACGTTTTCTTTTGGCAAAGTAACCCTTCTCTAAGGTTTTCATTCCGTTCGCTATCACCGTGAGTATTATATGATCCGAGCAGTTGTCTAGCCCTCTGCAAAAAGCAAATAGTACTGATTCCTTAACTTCCCTAAAATTCTGGAAATCAAGGTCACAACCGTGATAATAGTGTGCAGCTGCTGTTAAATGCAGCTTTCGGCGAGTTCCAATTCGCGCTTCGAAATTGGCCTGCAACGCTCAATTCCGATTTACACGGCGCTCAGAAAACGAAGCATGATGAACGGGAAAGTCCAATTAGGCAGTCTTGAAATTCAACAATGCAGAAAGCGCTTCATCCTTGATGTAGAGTGTCCGCTTTTCGTTCAAGTGGAGCGCACCTTGAATCCTAATATAGTATTATTATTGCGAAAGCAATACTACTTGCACTTTCAAGCCTTTGCCGTACCGTGGCGGTGCCACCATTGACCTTTCGCGTCACCTCTGTGTGACGTCACGCCGAAGAGCTTGGCGACCATCTCGCGCCGTCTGCGAGCAGTGGCGGTGCCACCACCGGCGGCCTAACTCCCGCGCTGCCCGCCAGGAGCGCAACAGGTGTTGTGGCGTCACGCCGAAGAGCTGGGCAACCATCTCGCGCCGTCTGCGAGTAGTGGCGGTGCCTCCGCCGGAGGGTTAATATCTGCTTCGACGATGCCACCTACCGCTAGGGAAGCTCGTCGTAATGAGCGCAAGAAACAGCAGCGAGCTACAGAGACGAAGGAACAGCGTATCCATGTCGTATCCAGAGTGAATTATTGTATAACCACTACAGTCTAACCATAACAAGCATATCCATAAACACCACCACCAGCCGAATATTAGCTGAACCTGGGTGTAGCCATGGGTATTGCTTTCGCAATCTACCGGGCTTAACCAAGTTAAGCCTCTGCCAATGATTTTCTCCACCAAAAATAAGCCTAGTTTGGAGAGAAACATACAGAAAACGTGTGCTGGATATTCCCGCGAATTGCCAGCGCCTCCTGTGGCCGTCGCACCAGTCGCTTAGTAGGATGAGTGCTGTTACCTTTGCTGGAGACGCGGGAGAGTGGATCAGAAATAACAGAAACCGGTTTTATGCTGCTTCTACAAGCGCGGGGCTGAGATAAAAAGGCTTCTCTTACTTGCCTCTTCCATGGCCGTACAGAAAAGCGATGCAGCAGATGAATTCATGTGGCTGAACGAGCACGGAGTATCATTCAGCTTGTGATTTTTTTATCTGCTTTATTATAATTTGCCTAACTGGATTCCGCCTTCCATGCCATACATGAAATAACGTTAATAACAGTTTGCGTGTTCCCTGTGATCACTGGCGCAAATTTCAGACGCGAGGAGTGGAAGAACTTTATTAAAAACTTTGACTCCTCTTTTTTTGTTGAGAGCTCAATTCACGTGCACGCTGCATGGGTATACTTGTCGCTCGAATGCGCTTGACGACCTACTTTGGCCCGGGACATGATGGCGTGCTCCGGTCCCCATCGGAACTGACCAATGCGCCCATCTACGGTTCCAGATAGGTTATGCGGCGGTTGCACGTCTTCGCATTTAAAGGGGAGGGGACACAAAAGTTGTGAAGCACGTTTTTCTTGAAAATAGTGCATAGCGATTGTGCAAGTGTAGAGCACGATGTTTGAAACATGAAATCGTATTACTTAAATTAGTATCGTATTATGAGTAAGCAGCACTTTCCGTTTCGGTTCGTGCTTGTGAGGTGTTTGCTTGACATCAAAATACACAAGACATAGCAGTGACCCCACCCCCAGATCAAGCAGCAGTGATGGCGTAGATGTAGAACATATGTGCCTCGCATGCAGGAGGGCCGCGGCTGAAATCCTGGTGCCACGCTATTCCGCACGTGATTAAAAAAATACGCGTGTCGTTGGAATTGCATAAACAGGTTTGGGGTGCGACGTGATGCCTATGAACACCTCCGGCAATACACTCCTTCACCAGAACATGAGTTGACCACCCTGGTGCAATAATTGGCCTCAACCTCCCATTATTAGTCCTATAAAATCTTTTCCCTCAGTCACCAGCGGCTGCAGAGCAACTGACCACGGCGGCGGTCAGACCTGTGAAGCGTCGGGGGTGCTAAGAATTTCTGGGCCCGCTGTACAGGCCGCCATATGAAACTGACTGTAGCAACATTTAATGCAAGAATCATAGCTAGTGATGCTAGTTTAACAGTCCTATTAGGAAGTAGAGGGTACGAAATGGGATATCAAGGATATATTGAGGTTAGGCGACAGAGTAAGGCAATACTGTACTGAAAGACGGGCAAGTACTTTTTCATCGAGATTTACCGGAGAGGAGAAAACTAGCTGTAGGTTTCCTTGTCAATAAGTATATAGCGGGTAATATAAGGCCACTTCAAAGGCCACTTCAAAGCCAAGGTAGGGAAAAAGCAGGCAGGATATCAGGCAGTGGGAGACGACGGTATTGGCGGATGAAATAGCTGGGGGATTTACTAGTTGAATTTGCAGAGCACAATAACTTCAGAATCGTGGATGCCTTCTCCAGAAAATGGAATAACCCGATGTGGACATGGAAAAGTCCTAAAGGGTAGACTAAAAATGAAATTTTCTTCATGCTGTATTCTAATCCCGCCATTATGCAGGATGTAGAGTTTATCGGGATACTGCGATGTCGTGACTACAAGATGGTAAGGTCTCGAATTAATCAAAATCTCAACAGGGAACGATAAAGAGTAGTAACAAAAAAGTGCATCAAAGAATTAGCGGGGACGGGGAGGGGCAGATGAGTTCAGGATCCGCTAGTGAATAATATATATTCAACTCTAACCGAAGATGTCGACATTAGCCTAGAAGCAATGAGCAATAATTTCAGAAATATCATTACTGATTTTTTTTCTGTAGAAGTAGGCGGCAGGATAGTTAGAGAGGACATGGGCATGCTGTCCAAGGAGACGAAATGTTTATTTTGCAAACGCCAAAGTAAGTAAGCTTCATACCCAACAGTCCAGATAGAACTGGCCAAGATATCAAATGTCATCAATCAGCCTAAAGTAGTATAACATGGAGATAATTAAGCATGCTGTAAAAAACGGGGAAAGCCTTAAAGTGGCGAGTCCTATAGTGACTTGTACAGTAACCAAAGTAGTCAGGATAATAATGAGATTGGCTGCAGGGAAGCCAGTCTGACGTACTGCCAGTGACGTATGAAGAGATTAAAAAAGCTTTAGAAACTATGAAAAGGGGGAAATAAGCTGGAGAGGATCAGATAACTGCAGATTTGCTGAAGGACGGCGGGGGGGGGGGGGATATCGTGCTAGAAAAACTGGCCACCCTGTATACGCAGTGCCTGGTGTCATCGACGGTACCGGAACCATGGAAGAATGCAAACATTATCCTCATTCATAAGAAAGGGGACTCTAAATACTTTCAAAAATTACAGACCAATCAGCTTACTGTCTGTTACGTATAAGGTATTTGCGAAGGTAATCGCTAATAGAATCAGGACAACCTTAGACTTCAATCAAGCAAAGAATCAAGCAGGGTTTCGGAAACGGTACTCTACTATCGATCATATCCATACCATCAATCAGGTGATAGAAAAATGCTCGGAATATAACCAGCCCTTATACATAGCATTCATTGATTACAAAAAAGCATTTGACTCAGTAGAAACCTTGGTGGTCATGGAGGCATTGCGAACTCAGGGGGTGTACGAACCGTACGTGAAAGTGCTGGAAGACATATATATATAGTGGCTGCACAGCAACCATAGTACTACATAAACAAAGTAACAAAGTTCCAATAAAAAGATTTTAGACAAGAAGATAAAATCTCCCTACCACTGTTCCAAGCTTCCTTAGAGGAAGTATTCAGACTTGGAATCGGAGCAGTTAGGGATAAGGGTAGAGGGAGAACCCCTCAATAATCTGTTATTCTTTGATTATATTGCCTTGCTATGTAACCCTGAGAATGAACTACAAATAATAATTGATGAGCTAGACAGGAAAAGCAGGAAGGTACGCTTGAAAATTAATCGGCGGAAGACTGAGGTAATGTCCAACAGCCTCGGGAAGGAACAGCAGTTTACGTTAGATACTTAAGCAGTGGAAGTAGTAGGAGAATATGTTTACTTAGGAGAGATAGTAACCTCAGATCCGGTCCATGAAAGGGAAAGAACAAGGAGAATAAGATCGGGATGGATTGCATATGGCAAGTACTCGCAGATTATGACTAGTAGCTTACCGATATCACTAGAGGAAAGTATACTACAGTTGCATCTTATCTATATTCACCTATGGGGCTGAAATGTGGAGGCTAACGAAGAAGGTTCTACTGAAGTTGAGGTCAACGCAGAGGGCTATGGAACGAAAAATGGCAAGAGTAAATTAAGGAGATAGGAAGCGTGCACAGTGGCTCAGGGTGATAACTCAAGTTACGGACATTCTAGTGGAAATCAAGAATAAATGGGCATAGACAGGACGTGCAGAGCAAAGAGAGGAGAACAGATGGCCGCTTAAGGTAACGAACTTGATTACAACGGAAGGAAAGCGCTGCAGGGTGCGGCAGAAAGTTAGTTTGGCGGATGAGGTTAAGGAGTTCGCAGGAGTCAGGGGTGTATAGGCGGACGCTATGGAAGTGCATAAAGGGCTGACCAGCAACATCAACATTATTTGGCCTGATGTGAACATATATCAACAGTATGAGTATCGTCTTTTACGTCCGAAAACTTTGCAATGACGTGAGAAATACCTGATTATGTCTTTTCAGCGAATTTACTTTAGAGTCAATGCAGTAACGATGTGTCCCAAGTATTGGAGCGAGTATTGCAACAAACTTCAAGCTGGGAACGAAGTGTTTTTACGTCATCCTTGAATTAATCCATGACTGTGATAGTCTTCTCACAAAAAGGAAGCACATGAAAAGGTTTTCAAAACCTTGTAATTCTGTGTCTATACCTTTGTCTTTTATTGCCGATTTTGACATTCTAATCAATCTTTACAAAAAATAAGACATGTCAGCTATGTTTTGCGCTGCATGGCTTTAAAGTTCTTTCAGGAACATCAGTGCGTCCAGCAGAAACATAGAATGTGGTGGATCGGACGGTGCTTTATGCGCGTTTCTTAAGCATGCAACATTTACAGTGAAATGTTCGCGAACCAAGCGGGCAACAAAGTACTTGTGTTCAAACTGAATTCAAGTTTTACTCACAGACTGGAAGCTCAGAATCAATTGTTTCCGGTTTCTACACAAAGAGCAGTCAGTGTTCCAGGGAAGGACCAACCGCAAAACAACTACCGCTGTAAATCACACTCACAAGTATAGAAACGTATGCTAAAACGATCAATACATTTCACACTCTTGTATTTCAGGCCGACTGGTCAGAAGTATACAACAAAAATGACCCGAATGAAACCTCCAATATTTTATCTCTAAGGTGAAGAAGTTGTACAACACAGCGTTCCCACTTGTCAATAACGTAAAATTTATGAAGGAAAAGAAACCTTGGATAAAGAAAGAACTGTTTAAAATGAACATTAGATAAAAATAAGCTCTTCGCCCGCTTTTTACAAAACAAGGACAAAACCATACTACACACGTCTAAAAAGATTCGAAGCAAACTGAGCGCTTACCTTAGAAAGCAAAACAAGAATATTACTAAAGGGCCTTCTACAACCAACAGAACTCAGAACAAGTCTCGAGAACACTCAATAATTTACTGAGCAGGAAAACTGCAACAGTGCCCCATGAGATTCTTGCCGGCAGCCATAGCTACAAAGGTTTTCCACTTTCGAACAGGTTCAATGAGCATTTTCTGGCAGTAGGCGATAGCGCGAATTCACAACACACCACTCCCCATGTTAACTTTTTTCACCAACTATCAAGAGTGTAAAATTTATTTCAACCCCACAACAGCATTAGAAGTCGCGCAGTATATCACGCACTTGAAAGATAGCTCAGCTGCTGGAGTAGATAGCGTTAAAGCCCAAAAAGTGAAGGAAGTTTGTATAGTCATAGCCCCCGTGTTTTCACATATTTGTGACTTATCGCTCAAAGAAGGTATTTTCCCAAAAGAGCTGGAAATTGCAAGGATATCAGTTATACACAAAGGAGGTTCTCGAAATGATCTCAACAACTATCGTCCAATACCTGTCCTCTCTGTGTTTGCTAAAGTTGCTACAGTTTTTAAAGTCCGCTTGCTAATTTTTTTGGCACATACTCTGTCACTACAAATGTGCAACACGGCTTTTGAGATCGAAAAATCAACAGAGTCTGCATTAATAAATATAAAGGACACATTACTGAATAATATTGAAAATAATTTGGTTATGCTCGGCTTGTCCTTAGACTTCAGGAAAGCATTTGATTCAGTTGATCACAGCATATTACTGAGCAAAATTAAATTGTATGAAGTACGTGGTACTCCACTGCAGTTAATTATTAACTATCTAAAATGAAGACAGTTGTGTACTATTGTTAATATTGTTTCTTCGGAATATAGCCTAATATGTACTAGCGTTCCGCAGCGTTCCATTCTTAAGCCAGTCCTCTTTCTGATATATATTGACAGTGATTGATATATATATCAACATATATATATATCAACATATATATATATCAACATATATATATATATCAATATATATATATATATATATATATATATATATATATATATATATATATATATATATATATATATATATATATATATATATATATATATATATATATATTGATATATATTCTGATATGATTGACAGTGAAGGAGTTGCGCAGTTTTCTAGGGTTGTGTTCGTATTTTAGACGCTTTATACATCGCTTTGCTGACGTTGCTTACCCACTGACGTGCCTTCTCCACAAAAACTCTACTTTTGACTGGACACCAGACTGCGACGCGTCGTTTCGTCAACTGAAGTTTCTTTTAATATCGAAACCCATCCTACGTCACTTCGATCCTACTGCAATGACAGAAGTACACACGGACGCTAGTGGAATCGGTCTTGGCGCAGTCCTTGTCCAACGGCACGATGAACGAGAGCATGTTATCGCGTACGCAAGTCGTACCCTGAGCAAGCCGGAGCGAAACTACACAGTCACCGAACAGGAATGTCTAGGTGTAGCTTTCGCTGTGCAGCGTTTCCGTTCATATTTGTACGGACGTTCGTTTACTATCGTAACTGACCATCCTTCACTCTGCTGGTTGCGGAACCTTCGAGACCCATGTGGTCGCCTCGCACGCTGGGCCCTCCAGTTACAGGAATATGACTTTGCCGTGGTGTACAAAAGCGGGAGGCGTCATGCAGACGCAGATTGTCTTTCTAGGATGCCAATGGCCATGACTGGACCTGAAAGCGACGATTTCGACGATTATATATCGACCCTCGAGCCAGCGTTCCCCGACACGAATGTTTTCAAAATGGAACAGCAAAATGATACCAGTCTGCAGCCTCTCTTTGCCCAAGCCAACGTAAATACAAGCCGTTTTTGTGTGCATGATGGCCTCCTATGGAAAAAGAGTTATTCGCCTGTCGGCCAGCGATACCTACTCGTAGTTCCCAAGACGTTGTGCACGGACGTATTGCGGGTTTGCATGATGACCCAACTTCTGGGGCATTTGGGATCGGTTCGAACACTACACCGTGCTCAAGAAAGATTTTACTGGCCCAG
The DNA here is from genome assembly GCF_055883805.1 of Amblyomma maculatum. Classification (NCBI taxonomy): domain Eukaryota; kingdom Metazoa; phylum Arthropoda; class Arachnida; order Ixodida; family Ixodidae; genus Amblyomma; species Amblyomma maculatum. The sequence continues at coordinate 96,713,275 of NC_139353.1, forward strand.
AATGCGCTCGACGGTTGAACAATACGTTGCCAGTTGCTACCAATGTCAACGCCACAAACGTCCAACTGCAACTCCGTCTGGCTTGCTGCACCCTGTGAAGACCCCGACAGCACCGTTTGATCAAGTAGGCATTGACCTCGTAGGTCCGTTTCCGAAGTCCGTGGATGGAAATCGCTTGATTGTAATCTGCGTGGACTATCTCACACGTTACTGTGAAACCGCCGCTCTTCCATCTGCTACGGCGCATCAGGTGTCGCTTTTCTTGCTGCACTCAGTCATCTTAGGACACGGGCCGCCACGAATTGTCATCACTGACCGGGGCCGACAATTCACTGCTGATGTTGTTGAAGAGCTCATGCGTTTATGCGCCGTAACTTTCCGACACTCGACGCCATACCATCCCCAGACAAATGGCTTGACTGAGCGCGTCAACAGAACGCTTATCAACATGCTAGCCATGTATGTGGACGCAGGGCATAAGAACTGGGACACCATACTACCCATCATCACGTATGCATTTAATACCGCCACGCATGAGATGACTGGGTACAGTCCATTTTTCCTGCTCTATGCCAGACCGCCACGCTACTCCCTGTATACTATCCTGCCCTTCACAAGCCGTGAAGACCCCTGCCTGGCTGAGACTCTCTGTCTCGCCGAAGAAGCTCGGAGAATCGCCCGATTACGGTTTGGTGCTTCACAAGAACGTTCAAAAGTGCGATACGATGCCAGTCACCGGTGGGTCACGTACTCTGTAGGTGATTTAGTCTGGCTGTGGCGTCCAATTCGGCGCCGTGGCCTACATCAAAAACTCTTGGTCCACTATGACGGCCCTTATGTGGTTGTCAAACGCATCAGTGATTTAACCTATGCAATAGCCCGCCTGACAGCATCGGGTCGTCGGTCTGCCAAAACCGAACTATGTCATGTTGCCCGCTTGAAGCCGTGCCAGCCTCGCACAAATCACGAACACGCCCAGAGGGCTTAGGCTGAAGAGGGGGGAAATGTCACGCCACTGACGACGAGGAAGAATTGTGCTGATCTGGGAGAAGAAGAGGAAAAAACGCGTTGGTGCCTGGGGGCTAGAAGGCTTCACCTTGTCCCTGATCCCATTACCATATCACTGAAAATAAACACCCCTTTGCTATTTCACCGTAACAATATAAATGACATTGTTAACACACCCAACACTTCTGAATAATACTATACACAGACGACGAAAACGTGTTTTTTAGTGGGGAACATATTGAAACTATAGTTAACAAATTAAATCTCTGGCTGGACGAACTCGCTATTTGGTTAAACATTAATAGATTAGACATAAATGTAAACAAAACAAAGTTCATAACCTTTAAACCCCAGATCAAAGTCATAGACAAGGAACAAAGTATTATGTTTTGAAATAATGTCATCCAACGTGCTGTATCTGTGTGTTTCCTTGGAGTCATATTTAATAAAAAGTTGTTGTGGAATGACCACATAAACTCTGCGCGGTTCAAAGTCGCACGCTTCATTGGTATCATCAATAAATTTAGGTCTATTCTCCCAATCTGGTTAAAACTATATTTTGCGCTTGTACAATCTCATCTTCATTACTGCCTTCTGGATTGGGGTAGTACATCTGACACTAGTTTGAAATCACTCTTTCTGTCATAAAAAAGAGTAATTAGAGTAATCTGTGGTATGTCATATCTAGAGACGACAGTTCCACATTCGGATAGCCTAAAGAAATTAAATATTTATAAACTAATCACACTGCAGCTTGCCAGTCATGCTCACCACTTGTTTTGTAGGGGGACACTTCCACACATCATTCACACAGTCGAACGCCAGAACTACCAAAAAGAAATTATTCTGTCAGGCCACCCAGAATGGGAAGAAATTATAGCTCTTAAGCTGCGTTTTACCAGATAACGGCTCTTCTAAATTCTAGCAAAAGAAGAAAAGATCTCATTCATAAGCGCAGAAACGAGCGCTTATTTAGGAAAAAATTACCAGACATGCTTTTAGCAGAACTTACACTGAAGAAAACGTGTCTAATGAATGTTGAAAGTGTCTTTTAAACTTCTGTTATCATATCTTGATGCGCCTATTGTAATTTTCCTTTGAAATTCGCGTGTTTTCATTTCCCATGTTCTATTACTGTTGCACATGTTACGCTATGTTACTGAGTCAGGTGCACCAAGGGTGATGGGCCTCGTCAGGCTTGTATGCCTTTTGCCCTCCCACTCAAGTATGTACACATATTTGAAATAAACATTTTTCCTTCCTTCCTTCCTTCCTTCCTTCCTTCCTTCCTTCCTTCCTTCCTTCCTTCCTTCCTTCCTTCCTTCCTTCCTTCCTTCCTTCCTTCCTTCCTTCCTTCCTTCCTTCCTTCCTTCCTTCCTTCCTTCCTTCCTTCCTTCCTTCCTTCCTTCCTTTATCTTGGGGTAGATTTAACTGGGAGTTTGTATGTTGCTTGAAAAATAACAATTAGGCTGATGGAAGAGTAGGCGTTTTTTACCTCTTCTGAGAACATTGTGACCGGGTCTCCACGATGTTGGGATCGATGCAAAGGTACAGGGAGGACAATGTCCACAAGACTTGGAAAGTGCTGCTGAGAAAAACGTACATTCAAAAGTCTTTACAACAAAACAACCTCAAGCAGGCAACCGGTCACACCACCACAGGTAATTTGAACCGCCAAAACTATGAATCCAGGGAGAAATCTGTATTGCCTTACTTGAATGACTGCGCAGAACGGTGTCATTCTGACCCCGTAAAAAGCAAAACGTGACATGATTTGCCGGATAAACAAGCAAACAAGGCCAAGACCTTGTTTCTTGACCGGAAAGATAAACGAACATCTTCAACATGACCGCTCTCACGTCAGGCCCGAATAAAAACTGGAAAAATGAGGCGTTTTTTTAGTCTCACCCGCGCATACCACAACACACATTGACATACCAGATGTTTGAAACCAAAAAACATTCGTCACTGCGGCTTCTCTAGTGAAACAATCCATAAGCAGTGTTATGGAATACTTATGGACTAACGAAACTTCCGCAATATCTTGTGTGAATGCTGTATGGACTTGCTGAGTCTATGCATTTTCCACACAGAAACCTTATTGATTCTATGGAGTCCATACATTTTCCATGAAGCTGTTTGCTGAAAGTTTATAAATTTTAGAGTGTTTCCGTCTGATACAGAAAAAATGTTTCAAATGTATGGAGTTTATGGATGCTACAGAGATCCTTTACTGATTAGAAGCTGTCCGTTCAATCGACTCAATGTGGTGTCAGTAAATGAGATGTGGAGTCCGAAAATGACATATTGGGGTCTGAACATGAGATATAGGGTTCGCACATGACATGAAGAGTCCCCAACTGACCTGTATGAAGTCCACAAATAAATGACATGCGGAAGTTTTTGTTTAGTACGGACAGCGGTATGCACAAACACAATCAAAATGTTAGTCCTTGGCAGGAACATAATGAGGTGTATAATTCCCACACACTTCATCATCATCATCATCAGCCTGATTATACCCACTGCAGGGCGAAGGCCTCTCCCATATTTCTCCACTTAACCCGGTTCTGTGCTACCTGCATCCACTTGACCCCTGCGAACTTCTTTCTCTCAGGGGTCAAGTGGACACACACTTCATAATGACAATATTTTGTGTTCACATATTGCTCCTTTAAGAAACACTAATGTGTTTGTGATGCACGCATATTGGCATGTTTATTGACGACTGAATATATATTCATATTATATGCATCTCAAAAGCAATTGCCTATACTCAAAATTAAGTTTAGCAGCTGCTGCAAATCACAACGAACAGCAGCGGTAAACTATTGCAAATAAAAACTTACAACACAAATAAATGACGAAAAATAAAAAAAAAACAATCACTATATACATATAGACATATACAGTGCATTTTAAAAAAAACGCAGTCACAATATTTTGATTATTATCAGCGGCTGTAGAAAGCAACCGTGATAGACACAAAACGAGAATACAAAATGGTAGTCTCCCGTATGCATATATATATATATATATATATGAGCACAACATGAAGGGAGGGCCACCGAATTTTAAGATATAGTTTTGTGCCATCTGTGCAAAAGTAGAAACAACAAGATAAATACTTATAAAAAGCTTAGTGTGCAATTTACTCAAGAAAAATTGTAGCCACGTTAATAAAGTGTACCCACTGCTTACGCTACACGCGTGAGCAATGTATATAGCGAATTACGCTAGATGCATTCAATATCACATTATTAAGACAAAACATCGACATCCCTCTACGGTTAAGATATAGTTTTGTGCCATCTGTGCAAAAGTAGAAACAACAAGATAAATACTTATAAAAAGCTTAGTGTGCAATTTACTCAAGAAAAATTGTAGCCACGTTAATAAAGTGTACCCACTGCTTACGCTACACGTGTGAGCAATGTATATAGCGAATTACGCTAGATGCATTCAATATCGCATTATTATGACAAAACATCGACATCCCTCTACGGGAGAGCACGATATGTTGTGAGAAGCAGCAGCATAGCGGCACTGGGGTCAGAGAGATGTTTCTGCGGTCAGCGGAACACTTGGAACTGCGGAACTGAGTAGAAAGCAGTTTAATGCAGAGTGCGTTTGTGACGTTTTTTTTTTTTTTGTAGCACTTCAAACAAAATAAGGAACGTCTTTTGTAAGACATTAGTTGATTTCATCTCTTCTGGACTGTGGTCACTAATATGCGATAGTGTGTGCCCACTTTCTCAATTCCACTTTCTTATTTTCCACATGTACACTTCTACTGCAAAAAATATTTTACTTTAATATGTACAGGCCATGCAACAAAGTGTAGGCATGTGGACATGAGCCCGTGGAAATTCAGAATGTTATTCATTCTGGATCGAGGTAGTTCACTGCACCGTGTTGTAGCATTTTCACTTTACCCATATTGGAACCATGCTTGCAAATTAAGAAACTATGCCCAACAAAATGCACATGGGCAAAATCAAAAGATGAAGTGGAAATGTTCTGTGTTTTCACGGATGGAAATTAATGCTCTGCGCTTCTGAAAGGTTAATTCCTGAATGCCACTTACAGTAGCACCCAGAACAGCATTGTTTCGTGTTAATTAGGTACAGTCCGAGATTCTTAGCAAAGTATTAAGCTATCTAATGAAATTCTATGTTACATAGTTACTGTTAGGCAGTACTGCTAAACCTCTGCTATTTCATTCTAGATATTGTGAGCGCAGTGCGTGAACTTTCACCTCTTTCATCTGTATAGACCCATCATTATCAACATCATCATCGCTGACTACTGCTCGGCGCGTCGCGCGCTGTGTGCCAGCTGGTTCTAGAAAAGAACAGACGTTCGTGCAAGTGCTGCCTCACAAGTGGCGGAGGTGCGATTAGTATTCCCCACCTCTCGCTTTAGACCCACCTACCGTTCTCCCTGGAGCTCCGTTCAGGCCTTTGCTTGCGTCAACGGCGCTGTGCTATGGATGAGGGCAGCGGTGCTGGCTCACCCCTGGCGTCTCCTGCTCCTACTGCGGCTGCCCCTGCCTGGACAGGCATCAGCCGTCAGCGCGATCCCCAGATCTTTGCCGGCCTTCGCGATGAAGATGTCGGCGACTGGCTCGATAACAACAGGGTCAGCACATTTAACCGCTGGGATGACGCTCACAAACTGCTCAACATCGTCTTTTACTTGGCCGACGTCGCCAAAACCTGGTTCCTCAATCATGACGATGACATCGCTGACTGGCCTACATTCACGGACCAGCTAAAGAAAATTTTCGGCACTCCGGCTGGTCGCTCAGAGCAGGCAAAGAAAAGACTCGAAGCTCGCTTCCAGCAGCCCGGCGTGTCCTACACGTCGTATATCGAGGACGTTCTGGCCCTTTGTCGCCGTGTCAACGCTGCTACCCTACTGAAAAACCAAACGTTCTACGGGGCAATAACCTCATGAAATCTCATGTAATCGCATAAACTCTCATACGGTGCACATCATTATCATAAAATATCGTACATAGTTTATGATAATGTACAAGAAACTATGAGACCTTATGCAATTATATGCGACTTGTATGTGATTTCTTATATGAATTGAGTCAGGTTGTGTGAGAAAATGTGAGGTTATTGCCTCATACAAATTTTACAATAGGGTATGCCTGAACCTGAGCGTGTTCGCCACTTAATTAAGGGCATCAACACTGCTGCTTTCAATGCCTTCTTGGTTCAAAATCCGTCGTCCGTGTCTGCCATCACATCTGCTCATGGGTCGCTGCTAGGATTGCCGACGTTCGAGGAGCGGTCCGTTTTTCATCTCTTGTTGATTTTTGTCTGTGACGGCCTGAAGCATACAGTTAAGGTTGGCATTTGTGTACAGCCGAAAACATTGATGATGCTGCAGCCAGCTGGAAGAAACTAATGCGTTCGTGGGCCAGGTACCCCCTACAAACAAGCGCTAAATGGCCAGCTTCATTTTTGAGCCCTGCTTTTCTGCGGGTATGCTGCATCGACTGATCAGTTACTTTAAATGAATAATCGCTGCTTTTTCCTTTTTCATTCGCCCTCTTAGCAAACTCTTTCAATATGTGATTACGGTGACGCGCCTCGGTTCAGTATATGAGACACTCTACGCCACCTGCCATTATACCGTGCCAGCACCACTCTCTAATAGGCATATCATTGGCTGAATTCACAATACTTTAATGCAGTGTCGTTAATGGTCCCATATCGCAAAAAATTGGCGTCGTCGTCCTTTTTCGTGAACGAAAAATCTCGCATGAAAAATCAGGAGCAGTTTGAAATGTTCAGATTAACGCAAATTTCTCAAGGAAGTTCTGTAACTGAAGCAAGGCAATTGAGCGGAAATGCGAACTGAATCAGCTTTGAGCGGAGAGGGGGGGGGGGGGTTAGAAGTCCAGCCCAGGACGTTCATGTTGTATGCGAGACATACACACGCTCATAGGTCACGAAGGCTCGGTGGTTCAAGCTTAATAAAGGTAGAATTACTGAATAAGCAATGCGATATTAATAGGCGATGCATAAATAAGCGTCCCGATGTCAAGCGTCCCGATGTCTAACGTATCCCTCACGGGAGCTAGACCCCATGGCAACCATGCATAATTGTATGCAAAGAAGAGTTTTTTTGCTATTCTTTGCTCCTCTGGGATGGAACACTTTTTGGCCCTAATGATGCTCTTATCAGGCCTCTCTGGTATGGTGTTGTAGTAGTTTTGTTTTAGGCATCTTGTTCTAGCATTTCTCTTACCGAGCCTTATCGAGATACAACCTGGTTTTGTGTTCTGAACATCTGTTTCTCTTGCCACCCTTTCTTTGTCACTTTTGTATATACGTTGAGGTTATGAGGTTTAGGTCGTTGCAGAGTATATGCGGCATTAGCCTTGCGGGTTCTGTCGGCAATTTGTATATCCGTTGTTCCGTTGCTGTTCTTTGCTTTTCCGGTTCTGTTTCCTGCTTTTCTCTTGTGTACAGGTCTGGATGCTATCATCGGGAGGGCTGGTCGTTTTTCTTGGGGAAGGGGGGGGGGGGGGGCATCAGAGACCATACCTTGTGGCTCGGAACTCTTCTTCTTTTTTGTTGTTAATATTGTTACGAAGCGGCAAGCCGGTGAAGACAGGAGGCAGAACATGACCGGTGACGATGGTTGATGACGTTTAATGAATGTTTGCGGGCCTAGCTCTAGCACTCCTTCCCGCGCCACTGCCCGCTTTTTCTTCCTTGTCGTCCGTAACATGACCCTGGGCCACCGAGCGATCGTCCCGATCGTGGACGAGGAAGTTTAGCGATGTTAATGATTTTATGGTATGATGATGGGCGTGTCTGGATGCTTGAAGAAGACGAGGAAGAAGGAAGAATAGAACGGCTTGCCGGTACGATGTCTGATGCGTGGGTGATCCGCCTCCCTTGGAGCTGTCAGCCATCCGTCACCAGAGTTCATGGGACCGATGGCTCGAGGTCACGTCGGGCAGCTTGGGCGGGGGTTGCGTGTTCGTGTTCATCTGTTCCGTCGGGTCATTCGGGTCCTTCATCTCGGTTCTGATTGGTATGTCTGTTCTCCTTGTCTTCAGGTCCGGGATGGGGGCTGGGCGGTGGTAGTTGTTCAGGCCTGGGCTTGAAGGGCTGGGGCGAAGCTGCTCGGCGATGTTCCTGGGTCCTCGGTGATGGTCCCGGCTTGAAGATGGCGTCGAGGCTCCAAGGCGAGAATGGGGATGCCGTACCCAGCACCTCCAACCAAATTTTACGAAGCGGCAAGCCGATGAAGACAGGAGACAGAACATGACCGATGACGATGGTAGATGACGTTTAATGAATGTTCGCGGGCCGAGCGCGAGCGCTCCTTCCCGCGCCAATGCCCGCTTCTTCTTCCTTGTCGTCCGTAACAATATTTTTACTTCACTGTTTAAGAAGTCTATTTTTTTTAATCATGGGCTCTTGCTTTGTTTCAAATATTTTTAATTGGCTTCAAGCCCGGTAAATATTTTGCTGGTACTGGCTCCCTTTCCTTTGTTATCTTTGTTTTAGTTGTTAGAGAGAACAAATAAAATGGGTAACATTGGCTTAGCCGTAAGGATAGATTGAATCGCGGCGATGACACAATTTATAGCCTTTACCGACGGAAATGGGTGAAACGCGACAAAACGACGGCTCAAAATCTTCGCTTCGTAAAGCTTACGGGCTTAGGTAAAAGTACGAACTGTTTAGAGATGCTGCTCTAGGCAAGTACCGCTTATAGGTCATTAAATGCATGCACCATGCGCTTGGAGCATCGTTTTTTATTCAATAAATTTCATATCTGACACTCATCATATCCATCTATACTTTGCGCTCAGGACCTAATAGCGGTTTCAAAAATTAAGCGCCACAAAAATATGCAATACTGCACTAAGTAAATGAAGCAATGAATGTTTGCTCTATAACCAACATATCATAATTTCCCTTACCTAAACGCGAATAATGGCGGAAGCCTCCGGAAGCAGGCTTTTGTAATGTTGCCCTACTTGCTTACCCGCAAGCAGGCATACCGCAGTGCATCATGGTCGAGGCTTCAGGAACAGCCATCGGCACAGGGCTACAGGAAATGAATAACAAAACCTTGTGCCCACAAGACAGAGCTATCCGGCTACCAGTCGAGCATTTCGCCCTGGATCCGGTATGTGGCGGCGAACACGCCACGAACTCTAAAGACTGCACTGCGAAATTCCGAAGGAACGAGCAGCAACAATTCAGTAACAAGAACAAGAAAAACAAGAAAAATAAAAGAAGAAAAGAGGGAGCGAGAATCTCCCGCCTCCTTCGATTAACATGGAGGCAAATTGTAAACAATGCAATCAAGAGAGGAACTGGCCAGCATGGTCAAGAACGGGAAGCCGCAGGTGAGTGGGGTCGCCCCTCCTCCACCCAATACTACCTCTCCACCTACACCAAATTTGGTAGAGATTGAACGAATAAAACAGATAGCAGCCCTAAAAGCTCAAAAAGAGTTGCTAAACAGCAAACTAGAAACTGCACTAGGTAAATCTCAGCCGCCTCAGCAAGATGAGGCGATGGAAAGCGACGCAGAGCCTAGCATGGAAAACAAACTAGAAGCTATGATGAGGAAGATACAAGAATCCATTTCCTCCACAGTATCACGACAGATAACGAAAGCGATGACGAGTCGCAAGTATGCTAACAAAAGGAGACCTACGAATCCCATAACTCACAAGATGCGTAGGGTGATCAGTGAGGGTGAAAAGCTGCAGCAACTCCCCCTCCAGAATAACAATCTGCAGGCACAACATGGCGGGACGAACTAAGTAGAGTCCTATAATTTTAACACAGTGGAATGGTCGAGGCTTTAAATCAGACTAAGAAAGCGGACCTTAGGATGCACCTTTCCACGTATGAGCATACTCCGGCAGTGGTGGCCGTACAGGAGCCAGGCGGGAATGCGAGCCTCACAAACTACAAAACGTTCGAACTCGACCCCCTAACATGCATCTTCGGGCACAAAAATTTCACAGAAAATTTGATAGGTCTGGAAAACCAGCCAGCTTTTCATACCTGATGGTGACTCTCCTGCCCATAAAAAAGGATGATCCGCCGCTCCACATCCTGAACGTGTACTGCCCACCTAAAGCAAAAAATGTAACCTCCACACTCTTGAGTAGGGCTGTCAGGGAAGCGGGACGAGATCCGTTACTAGCATTAGGAGATTTCAATGCGCAGAGCCTCTCATGGGGCTACAACCGAGAGGACATATGAGGACGGAAGCTAGCGGAGGCAGCGTCCACATTAGGCCTAACCCTACACACCGACCCGGCGTACCCCACGCGAATTGGGAACTCGGAGCAGAGGGACACTTGTCCGTACTTAACTTTTTCAAAAAAACGCGAGGCGAGTGGAGTGGGCGAATACGGAGGAAACATTCGGTAGCGACCACTGTCTGATCAACATAACGATCCGCACTAAACCCTTTACCAGACCGACGGGGCAGACTAGGATGCCGAACTGGGCAAAATTCAGAAAATAATATAATGTTAGTTCTATCCAGGAGCAGGGATACCAAGCCTGGATCAAACAGCTGCTGGCCAGTCTCCGTTCGACGGAAACGCGGGTAAAGCTCTCTGAGGCGGTGACGGATGTGGGCACCCACCTACTCCACCTCTGGGAAGCCAGACGCAGCATGGTTAAAAGATGGCGCAGGCAGAAACATAACCGCAAGCTAAAAACCCCGATCGTGGAGATAACAAGAGAGGCGGCAGAATACGCGGCGCGACTCGCGGACGCTAACTGGGTAGAGAGGTGCAACGCGGCAGCTAGGCAGATGTCTGGCAAAAACACATTGCGTCTCTTCCGAGCTCTCATAGATTCAAACCAGACGCGCACCGAGTCGAAGAAACACCTGCAGAGAGCAATACACGCATTTCAAGGAAATACGGCCCAGCTAACGCTGAAGCTCCGAGACCAGTACTTTAGCACGACCTGAGACGCAAGGGGAGAAGCTTACAGGTATAGTGGAGACGAAAATGTTGCGCTAGATGAACCTTTCAAACTATACGAGTTCAAGGCAGTCCTAGCGAAAATGAAACGCGGAACCGCACCAGGAAGGGGTGGGATCATGGTAAAACTCCTAGCAAACCTACCAGAGCACCATGGAAGACGGCACTCATAACTTTCATCCCAAAGGCAGGCAAAGCCATAGATACGGACAACTTCAGGCCCCTTTCTCTCACGTCATGCGTGGGCAAATTGAGGGAAACGATGGTCAGAGAGAGACGTTCCGAGTATCTTGAAAATAAGCGAGTCTTCGCCGACTCGATGTATGGCTTCAGGCCAAACAGATCATCTCAGGACGCCTTGCTACAGCTTAGCAGAGAAATATTAAATCCCATAGAACATCCGAACGGGGATAAGATAGCGCTGGCCCTAGATCTGAAGGGAGCCTTCGATAATGTGACGCACGAGGCCATCCTGGCACACCTTTCGGAGACGGGGTAAAAAAAGAACGCGTTCGAGTATATAAAACGCTTCCTCTCAGACAGACAGGCCTACGTGAGGATCCAGAACGCCGACCACGGTCGCTTTCTATTAGGCACGAGAGGTACACCACAGGGAGCGGTGCTATCCCCGCTGCTTTTCAACATGGCAATGCAAAATCTTCCGGTCCACCTGGAGAAAGTCTCGGTGTGCAGTACGCACTGTACGCGGACGACATCTCCATATGGACTACACGGGGCTCTCTGGGAGAAATGGAGGCCAACTTTCAGGAGGCAGCCACCGCTGTGAATGAGTACGCGAAAAAATGCGGCCTTCAGTGCTCACAAAAAAAATCCGAATGCGTCCATATTCGTCCTTCCAAAAATGCACAGACAAGATAGAACTGTGACTTGGGTCAGAACCAATATTCGAGAGACACGAAATTAGAGTACTGGGCCTTTTCATTCACCAGCGTAAGCTAGCGACGGCCACTCTCGACAAGCTAAAAAGGTGCGAGACAAGGTGGGCCGAATGGTCCGCAGAGTCTCAAACAAGAAAGGGGGACTGAGTAGCAAAGATGCTCTACGGCTAGCCAATGCCTTTGTAACAAGCAGAATCATGCACTCGACCCCCTATCTCCACCTCAAGTAACACGACAAGAACATCCTCGAGGTGATCACGCGCAAAATAGCGAAGAAGGCCCTCGACCTCCCTATAACCACGTCGAACCTGAGACTCCAAGGTCTGGGTATGACGAACTCGTTCGCGGAGCTGAGAGAAGCCCACCTCACGAGCCAATACACGCGACTATCGCAGACACCGTCGGGGCGTCGCCTATAACCCGTCTACACATACAACACACGACTGTAACCGAGAAAAGAGTAAGGCTTCCCCAGGAGTGACGATACGCCCTGCATGTAACACCGATCCCCACTAATATGTCCAAGGACGACCACAAAGGTAGGCGCATGGACAGTGCCGAGGCCTTAGCTCATCACTACGAAGGGAAACCCGGAGTGTACTATGCGGACGCGTCCGGCACGCACCAAGGCGGGTGGTACACGGCGGCAGTGATCCACGAGTCCAAATCGGTAAACGGACTCCCATTTAAAGCCCGAAGCGCAACACAGGCAGAGGAGGTCGCCATCGCGTTAGCAGCAACACACTCTGGTTCCAAAACAATCATAACGGACTCGCGAGGGGCGTGTAGGAACTTTAAACAGGGCTGGGTCTCGTATCTGGCCTACCGGCTACTAAAAAACAGCTCGGACCTGGCCTACCGACTACTGCAAAACAGCTCGGTTGTGGAAATTCCATCTCGCCGCTTCATAGTCTGGGCTCCGGCCTATTCTGGGCTAGGAGGAAACGAGGCAGCAGATGCCGCCGCCCGCGCGCTTTCTAACCGGGCAACCTCGTCTCCTTCCTCCTCAGAAGAATTCACACCAGCCTACACTTTCAGAGAAATTACGCAGCTGTACCAAAACAGACACAATATTTACCCCCACCCGTGTAAAGGGTTAACAAGAGCGGAGGAACGCGTGTTTCTTCGTATCCTTACGAATACCATGATGTGCCCGGCGTCACTTAAACACTTTGACAGTGCCTTCTGCGGGGAAATGTCCCTGGACCTTTTCAACATGGTGTGGGCGTGCCGCTCCAACTCTGCCTATTCACCTAACCAAAACACCACCCGGGAGGATTGGGAGGCTACCCTACTCGCCTTCTCCGACCTGAAAGCCCAAAAGGCCTTGGTCAAGGGAGCAATGGCGGCAGCGGAAGCCACTGGGGTCCCATACTAGGTACTCCACGTAGTGTTTGTGAGGGGAAGGGCACTAAACACAAGAATGCTAAATTGGGCGAGTTGGTGCATTCGCACGTTAGGAAACGTAGCGCATTTGTGTATCTTTGCAGACTTGCCTTTTTCCACATTTTTGCCCATTTTTTGTCAATTTCACCCCTTTGTTACATGTATTTGATATTTTTTTGTACCCTATATATTCTGTTAGCTTTTCTAATAAAAGTCAGTTGTGAGTAAGAGCTCGTATGTGTTTCCTTCTTTTTTGTCCTTGTCTTCTTTGCGCTACGTTTCCTAAAATTCGAAGGGCACTAAGCCCGACCCCAGAGCAACCTTATATTTTATTAAACTCTATATTTAAAGCCCGACCCCAGGAACTCTATATTTTATTAAACGTTTTCACTACCACCACCTCTGGAGTATGTGGAATGCTCCACAGAGAAGAGGAGCAGGTGTGAGAGGCGTAAGTCCAAACTGCGCCGCGGGGGGCAACCGCCGCTGCCGCGCGCGCTGTCACGTGGATGCCGCGTGCTAGCTATGCACATAACTGAGCATGCGCGACTGCATGTATAGTCGGAAGCGAGATACGGCGGCCACAGTACAGTTGTGTAGACAATCAATCTTCTGCTCAGCAGCTGAATCGACAAAACAGGCTCAATTCTTCGGATCCAGTAGATGGCGCCTGGCAATTGGCCATTCAGCAGAGCAAAAATATTACCGAAAGGCCAAGCTAGCAAAAAGGACGTCCGAATACATAGAAGAGCGTCCTGATGGAAGGAGCCTTCGGAATGTCGAGGGAAACAAACTATAGATACAGAATAGACTTTAAGAAAAAAACGGGAGGTGCGTTTCGTTGTGCAGCTCAGTGGCAGAACTTATTCCGGGACGCCATTGGCCGCCGCCGCTGCCCGAACTCTCGGGAACAGGACACGCTGGGCCTCCAGGTTCGAGCTGGACAGGGCCGCCTCCCACCCCTCCCTAGTTGGCTGTTTTATTGCTTTTATTTTTGTATTAGACGGGCAGGCCCACATTATGTGTTTTAGGTCAGCATACTGCCTGAAGAATTTCCACCTACCCGTGTATGTCAGGTCCATGTGTTTTAGTACGGCGGGATTTAGAAAACACCTGGTCTGGAGCCGTCTAAGGTGGCACTGCTCAGATCTGTCGAGGCCTTTGGCGGGTCCCGGGAGTGCTCTCCTACAGAGGCGTAAATAATTTGTAATGTCCGCATAAGTTATGAGCTGGATTGATATGGTCGGGCACCCAACTTGATCGGGCACACAATTCTGACCGGCGCTAGCACCCCAACACCTTTTTTCATAATGAGACAATTCAAATCATCCCCTACTCTCCCCTCTGTTATAGTCTGAGTATCGCAGAACTGTGTGCTGTTTATTGGGGTGACCAAGGGACACCCTTTTAGACTGTACTGTCGTTAGATACGCATTGAAGTGCATGTTCGTCAGATCTTTGTCATGTTCGTTCAAATAAATTTTTTTAGTAGAGTGATGTGGGAGACGAGTATGCAAAAAAGAGATGTTAAGGACATTATATCGAGATTTATATAATTTATTCCAAGGTCCTCATTCTCAATACCAAGGTGTAATTTACCATACGAAGCTCTATTTATGCTTTGTTGTGCTTTGATATAAAACGTTCTCTACATATTACTACACTAACTCAACATAGCTTACTTACGTCCTTGACGTTTCAGTACAGACTGAATATAGTTTTTTTCCGTTTTGATTTAAATTTTGGTGCAGATGAACGAACATATTAATAATAATAATGATCGGATCCCGGCCTCGGCGGCCGCTTTTCGATGAGGGCGAAAAGCAAGGCGCCCGTGTGCTGTGCGATGTCAGTGCACGTTTAAGAACCCCAGGTGGTTGAAATTTCCGGAGTCCTCCACTACGGCGTCTCTCATAGCCTGAGTCGCTTTGGGACGTTAAACCCCACTCGAGGGTCCCGGTGCAGTCTTATGACTATGGGGCCCTCGTCTGTATTTTTATGCATTTTGTAAATATGTTCAATCTAATAAACTTTCACTTTCACTTTCAAAAAAAAAAAAAAACCTACCCTAAACCTAATAATAACATTTGATGCAGACGAAATAAGGCGCAGCATGTTGCACACTTGTTCTGTGGAAACCTGAACCGCACCTTACGGGAAAGGAGGAAGGTGGGAATAAAAGCGTAAAGAGAGAAAAAGGTGCCTGCCTTAGTGGAGGGCTCAGGAATCGCACAGCACTTGGACCCCTGTCGTTCCGCCGTCATGGAAACGCAGCCGCGGCAGCTGGGTTCAGTTGAAGGAAGGAAGAAAACAATTGGCTGTGGCTTAACTTGGTTAGGTATGGCAGTTTGCGAAAGCAACGCCTTCGTCTTGCCTCGTTGCATTCTCCCTTCTTGGCTGCATACTGCATTCTTATTTTAGCAAGCCGCTCTTCTCTCTGCTCCCGCGTTTCTTCAGCACGGCGTTTTCTTCTCTTGACATTGTGTCGCTCCATACTATTCATATATTCTTTACAAACATCTTCGGATTAACAGCGTCGATGAAACTTGTCTCCGAAGTTTCACTTGGCCGTTCCGTATCAAGCGATCTTGACCGGCATGCTAGCTAGGCTGATACAAACCCACGGTGTTTAGCTCACCGTTCTTCCCGCTCTTCGTCTGTTTCTTCAGCACGGCGCCGTCGCTTGGCCGCAGCAGATCGTGCCAACCTCGCCTTGTAGACATCATCCGACATAGCGCACTGGGAGGAGCGCAGCTGCAGCCCCATGTTTCATCCCGCTCTAGCGAGCGCTTTCTCTCGGCAGCGGCGCAGCTGGCCTGTGAAGCCCCACCTCCGCCATCGATGGCTCTAGCTGGGTCGCAGTCTCTCGGTCTGTTGTGACCTCACGCGGTCACGTGGCAACGGTATGACGTCACCGCTCCGGCTCTTGTGAAGCCTCACCTCCGCCGTCGATGGCGCGAGCCGGGGCCCCGTCTCTCGGTTTGTCGTGACATCACACGGTCACGTGGCACGCAGCTGTGGGAGGAGGCGCCCGACCATCAATGGCAGAAAGTGCAAGCAGTATTGCTTTCGCAATCAAAACTTTTTATTCCTATATTATTTTGGCGGTTTTTTGGGGCGTCTTTAGAGGTGACTTCTTGTTGCCCACAGGAGTCTTCTCCATCGACCTCGTCCATGCATATCCAATGGTCGGTTGCCCTCACTCGAAGGCACCGCTGGTATCCTTGCCCTGATGGTGCTGGGACAGGTAGGTCACCACCACTTGCGACGGAGGCTAGCCTGTTACTGATTTTTATTTGTTGTAGGCCGTCTTCGCACCCGCCGCCGCTTCGGTGGTGGTGGACTACGGCGGTTGTTACTGCGCGCGCCTTTCTCTCTCTCTTCTTTTTTTATTGTCTTTTTCTCTTCTGTCCGCACAAGGCAGCGGAGGTGGCTCTAACAACAACATGCAGAGCCAGTAGCAGGCCCGTGAATTTTCTTTTCTTTCTTTCTACAGCTACAACAACAACAGGGCACCGCTGGCCACTGCCGCCCGTTGAGCTCATGTACCTGACCTTGCTGGCCTGCGCAGCGGTGCAGTCTCCCATCTCTCCACACTAGGGGTTTCGAATTTTGGGAACCACATCTATTTTTTGGCAAGCCCATGTGATGTGTGTGTGGGTTTTTCGTCGCACCATGTACATCTGTCGGCGTATATGGTAGGGTGCATTTTGTTTAGTATGTGTAGGTTTGGGTGTGAATCTGTCTGTAATTGTCTCTAAATAACAGCTTCCTCTCTGTTGAAAGAACTGTGCGGTAGGGAATATCGCATTCCTCTGCCTCTATAGTTTCCTAGAATGGCCGACTATACGTAATTACTACGTATCTTTCTATTGCGGCACTGTCATTTTCATTACTGCTATAATCATTATCACGAATTGCAGCGTCATTGCCATTGCTACTATCATCCTCAGGCTAGAAAAAAATTACAAAATGCTTCTCGCAATTTCGGGCGTGCCACAGTTATCTTTAGCCTTGGTAACCATGCACTCCGGGACACTTGCTTGAGATTTCAATACCTGGAAAAACATGCCAATACTTTCACAAAAGTAGATGAATGCAGACCGGGCATCCACAATGCAGTCGTACCCTGCCATTCGGGAGCACCGCATAGAATGGATGCCGAAACTGAAAACCATCTACATTATTAGTAGGCGAAAATCCAATTCCATACGATGTAAGCGGCTTGTTTTGATAGTGGTTCCGCTTAGAAAATTTAATCTGTCAAAGCCATATTCGTAGGAATTGGTGGCTTAATTTTTTTTTGCAATGTATTTTTGATGTCTGTCAAAGTCTGGATATAAATAAAAAAAGCGTGGCGCTGTTGGTTAACGCGCTCGGCAAGTGGTTCAAAGGATGGAGGTTTGATTCCTAGTGAAGTGCATCGTAGGACTTCGAGGCAGAATTGTAACATTATATCTTCGGTTAGGCTCGGGCTATCTGAGAGTAATTTAAGTTTTTCTAGAATCTACCTTTTATGTCCGACCCTCAGCGCCGGCTGCAAACGGAACTGCTTGTGTTGATTTGAATATTTATGAGGACAGCAAAATTCTGATGTGAGTAGCTAATGCGGCGAAACATTTATCAGATAAGTGGTAATCGTTTAGTACACACTTCAGAGTATTTTGGCCTCTTTCATCACTGCCAGTGAATTTATAGCAAAGTACCACTTTAACTGGTTTTAATACGGTGAGCCAGTGCAATGCCGTTGTTCGAGTTCCGGCGTGTCATTTTTCAGTGTCTCACACATTGCATGACTTCTCGGTAACTATAACGCCTTTTCAGCTATAAAATCTATGATGCTTTTATCGTTTACAACTATATATAACATCTTAATCGGCTGAACACAGCTTGTCTATAATTTCATTCTTTTGGGGTAAGAAATTGTACTGTACACACAAGCGTGCTTACGGAAACGAATATTCATACTTGCTCTTTGCGGTTATTGTGCACACAGAGCAACTCAAGACTAAAAAGGCATGTCTTGTGTATGCATTATCCGAAGGCTCCGAAAGAATATGGCAAGTATTTTGCTTGAATAATTGAATTTGAGATGATTTTATGTCCCAGCAAACTTAATGGTTTTAGTTCGGCGCTTAGATATTCAGCGGACTGTTTTAAAAAGATATTGCCATCATTCAAGATTTATACTCACAGGTTGCGTTGTACTATCCAATCGACCGCAGTTATTGAAGAAATAATCTTATCGTAGCCACATGAAACGCAAATATCGCATAAAAAGTTTTTTTCCGCGACTCAACATGCTGCTTGCCCACCTATTACGTCATCTAGGGACAAAAACGTCTCCATGAAGGCGCAAATGCACCATATTGCTTGAACAAAATACTGGCTATGAAATTAGATTTTATACTTACACATACATAAGAGCCTAAAATCTATCATCAGGCGAATGTAAAAGTAGGCGAACACTAGGTTTATGATCCTAATGAGAAGGGTATTGTTATTGCCTATATAGATACAATAGTTTAAGTAGCTGAGCAGTACTATTTATATCTATAGAGTAACAAAATAAATGGGACCAATAAAGAAAGACGAAGCAGTACAGGGTAATTTGACATTTAGCCATAGCATTGAAGGAAAGGAAGAAAGCTTAAGTATAATGCAGAGCCACTGATGAGCATCAGTAACAGAAAATTTTCAGAATGGTTTGCGAAGGTTGTTTTAGAGTCCCGAATATCTGAAAAACAATCATAATATTCTTACGACGGGGGTTTGACGTCGGAGCGCGGAACAACAGTTCGAGAGGGTAGGGAGCTTAGCCGGTCAATGGCCGCGCGTCCGGTACGAGTCTTTTTTCAGCTTCTTTCTTCTTGCCTTGTGCGATGAGCTTCATCTTCTTCAGGACTGCTACATTTTCCCCCTGGACAGACGAAGTCCCCCGGGCGAGGTAGTTATTCATTACCATAGGAGTGACACGGCTTCATGCGGGCGACATGGGAAACGTCGGTTGGGACTGAGCCACGACCACTTGCTGCCATGCGTGCTATTCGGTAGTTGAATACGCTGACGCGGTCGAGCACAACGTACGGGCCAGAGTAATGAGCCAACATTTTCTGGGCTAAACAACGTTTGCGGAGAGGTCGCAAAGCCACACTAAGTCTCCAGGGGCGTAAGACACATGAAGTTAAAGCTCAGCTACTTTGGCCATCTGATGAGAAGAGAGGAGTCGCTGGAGAAAGATTTGATGTTGGGAAAGGTTGAGGGTCGCCGAAAAAGGGGTAGGCAGCGAACGCGATGGTTAGATGGCATCCTCGAGGCACTGCAGATGAAGTTATGTGATGTTAGGAAGATAGTGAGAGACCGCAAAGCGTGGCGTGACATGGTCCATAGGGTCACGAAGAGTCGGACACGACTGAACGACTGAACTGAACTGAAGACACATGAATATGTCGGCTGTCTTACCGAGTTTTAGAACGCTCTTGAGAAGCGAGAATTCACAAACGGGCGAGACGGCGAGCTTCTTCGGCCCGACTAAGTGTTTCGGTGATGCACGGTTCATCATGGATGGAGTAAGGAAGAATGCGGTCTAAACAGTACCGAGGAGGACGGGCATATAGCAGGAAGAACGGGCTGTAGCCGGTCGTCTCATGTGCTGCAGTGTTGAATGCAAACGTTATAAACGGCAGTATGGTATCCCAGTACTTGTGGTCTGGTGCGATGTACAGTATTTGTCAAAAATATACCGCCCAAGGAGTTCGCTTCTAAGCCCTGTAACGAGGCTCCTGGAAGCAATACTTGTAAACTAGAGAAGAGCGAAGAAGAAATTTGTCATCTACGAGGTTTCGAGCGCTGCAGAAGCTCAACGAGCTCTGTTACGGTGCTTAGAAGCAAAACCCTTAGGCTGTATATGTTTGATAAAGGCTGTACATAGACAGCGTGTTGACGAGTGTGCGGTTTGCGCGCTTCGTCAAGCCATTGGTTTGGGGGTAACATGGTGTGGAATGTCGAAAATGTGAGTGCACAAATGGAGAAGTTCTTCCACAACATCTGCCATAAACTGGCGACCTCGATCACTGTTGATCACTCGCGGAGGTCCATGGCGGAGGATGACAGAACGGAACAAGGACACGTGGTGAGCGGTGGCTGAAGGAAGAGCGGCTGTTTCGCAGTAGCGGGTGAGATAGTCAGCACAAACAACGATCCAATGATTTTTATTGGAAGACTTTGGGAAGGGACCCATAAAGTTGATTCTGACTTTTTTCAATGCACCACGGGGTGGAGTCAAAGGATGCAGCAGGACCTGTGGCGTGGACGTTTAGGTTGGAAGAGCATGTACGTCACCTGCGAAGCCATTGGGCCGGGCAAGCTGCTCGCGTCGTGACATCAAATCGCGAACAATTTCCCGGATGGCGCACAGGAGGCTTTCAGATGGCGATTAATCAATACCAGCCACTGTAGTGAAATTTGAGAGCCACCCAAATTTCAATGTAATGCGACAAGTCTTGAGGGTCTCGAATGTCCTGCAGTGTCGGATAACGTCAGAGAACTAACTCAATTGGTCCTTGGCAATGAGGAAGTGGCAGATGTCTTCCGCAATGCCTTTGAGCAGATGGCCTACCTTATCGTCCTCGGGCATCCTGCTGTTGACGGTCTTGCACAACTTGAGTATGGCCTCGATGTAGGTGGTGCAAGTTTCTCCGGCTGCCTGGGCCCTCTGAGCAAGTGTCTGCTCTGCCTGTTTCTTATTTGCACCTAGGTCGCCGAAGCGTTCCTTGTCTGCTTAGACAAAACTGACCCAAGTGGTGAGGGACTCCTTGTAGTTCTCATACCACATCAAGGCGGTTTGGGTCAAGAAGAAGACAACATTCGCTAGTTTAGCCATCAAATCCTAGTTATAGCGGCTCACACGTTTATAATGAGTGAGCCAGTCATCACCATCTTCCCCTGCTTGACCGGCTAAGGAACGAGGTTCACGAAACGGCAGCGTCGCATGCGTGGTGGTCGGCGGCACATCGCCAGGCTCCCGTGTTGATGTTCGGGACTGCTCGGTAGACTGCGGCATTCTTGCTGGAAAGGGCGGGAGACCAGCGAGGCGACGGCTCCGACAAAGTTTCAGGGGTTGAGGTTGCGTCTTGAGGGTAGTCGTACACAGCTCCTGACCACTAATTTGTTACAACGAGGGATTGACTTTGCAGCGCTGAACAACAGGTCGAGGGGGAAGGGAGTCCAGCTGGTTGTTGTTGTCTTTCTCCTCTAATTTGACGGCACATACCGACACATGGGGATCGGCCAAGAATAACCGGCCGCGCTTCCGGCACGAGAGCCTTTTTTTCACCGTCTTTCTCCTTGGCTTGTGCTATCAGCTTCATGTGCCCGAATAATGGCATTTACGAAACTAAAAATTGAATATCGACAAGTTTACTGTTCCTACATCCACAAGGTATTTACTGAGATATCCGTTAATAGAATGAGTGCGCCTTTCACTCAGTCAAGAAAATCTCTAGGCAACTGACAACACTATCAGTCACTAACAATGAGATAATAATTAAGTGCACAAAGTAAACCCAATATCTATGTGTACTTTATATTTAAATCAAATATTTGTGTCAGTGGAAACCTCAGTAGTCATACATGAAACCAAAGATTAGACATGGTATAGTTAAAATACCTGAAATATCATTATCGGCTGGGTAGCTACTATAGCCATATAGAAAGTAATAAAATCCTAACTCTAGCAAACCTGTTCGGTAGGTAGACACGGCCACTTTAATGCTACTTATCATATGTTTACAGGAGGTCTTAAAGGATCGGGATCAGTAATAGTAGGAGCTAGGGCTAACGACGTATGCGTCTCACCCTAATGAATTCCCATGTATAGTGTGAAACCTCCCACTGCCGTGACGCCCTCATGTAACTCATGATTCATGAGTAGACCTTGCCTTTCTGGACTGGGAGCTAGTCTGGCGCCTGAAAAACGTCAGCAACTTCTCAAATCACAGGCCATTTTTGTAAAAGCCGAGAACTGGGATTGTAAGCTTAAGGTTGTTTGTGCAGGAAATCAGAGACTAGCGTTTTGGTGCATTTAGATGCGCGTCTCTTCCAAAGTCTTTTTAGCTGAGCATTCGGTAGAACCAAAAATGCTAAAGTGATGCACACAATTGAGCATTACCGAGTGTGGTAATCATTTGATAGGTTTTTCTCCCCAAGGACCGCCTAACTGCTGCTCTACTAAATAATCTATGCGCTCTTCAGAAGTGTGTCTTAGAGTGGTGCAACACTAACGTTGTCAGGCGAAAAGAAGTGTACAAAAGGTAAATAATTCTAAATACCTCAGCTACCTACTTTAGAGGGTTCTCTTCGGTATTCTAAACACTTCTTGTGGCTGCAGATAAAGTAGAGAAATTTGTTCATTCCATGGAAATAAATCTTTAGACGGGGAAGTGAAACTGCGCTATGTCAGTGCATTCTCATTTGATTTCTTTCAGGTACTACGCTGCTGTTTAAGAAACCTTGCTATTACCTGCGCAGTAGGCCGTGTATTTATGCTGATGTGATTTTGATATCATACTGCGCATGACAGTGATGATCATACCTCGCCGGAAATAAACTACGAAAATTTTGCGAGTATATTGCACGTAGGCTGTAGCAAAATTCTCATACAATTATACTTTGGTGCACGAAGGCTGGCAGTGAAAGTAGCATATCTCATGGAAATGAATCCTTGCAATACTAATATTTAGGTACAAAGCCTACACGAACCAAAGCATTCCTACAAAAAAAAAAAGAACATATGAAGAAATATGTGTGTTATTGCGTCCGGGTACTTTATTAAAACAAATCGTTAGGTAAACGACGAAGATAGACGGCTATATGAGTGATTAGAGTTTCTAGAATATTTTCAGAATTTGAGTTAAAGGAAATTTGTTCGGTCCGAAACCAGTTTGAGCTCTTGTGGCAGCTCTCCAACGGATATATGAAGTGTCACTGGTAGGCACAAGTATTTTTTGACAGCCGGATGTATACAGCCGCTGTGACATGCTTGCAAGGTTCTTAAAATATCTGTAGCAGTCTGATTCAGGTCCTTTCTCAACAGAAGAATTCTTCACTCGGAGGTCATACCAGGTGCCTCTGACTGTAATAGGAGAAAGAATGATCTGATCTGAAATGTGCCCCTTTTTAGCTATCGAAGAACAGATACGATCCACAAAATAATAACTGTGGTCACATTTTACATTCCGTACTAACAATGTTGCCGAAAATTAGTAAAATATTTTATTGTTAGGTATTAGAGCCACTGCAAAGAAATACACTTGTAGGCGGAACATCAATTGTCCAACGATCTGGTTTTAGCCATTATATAACAAACATTTAAATCAAGAAAGCTGAAAAAACAACCTTCTCCTAACTCGACTCTGTGCCCCGTTGCTACTCACAGCGGCTTGTTGGCAACCTGCAGTCGCCTAGCACTCCTGAGCCCTACAACATACATGCCAACTACTTTCTGAAAGGTACTAAAGACATTTCGAGCAAGGTTTTAGCAAGTCACTTTCAAGCAGCTCAATCCGAAATGACTGGAAATTAAGAACGTTTGTCCCAGCTTTCATCTCTATGGTTGATGAAACTATCGCCCGATTTCAATAACATGTATTGCTTGTAAACTGTTGATAACGTCATATACACATTCGCCGCTTTTCACTATGACAAAATATTGTTCTTTTGTGCCAACCAGCACGGTTTCTGTTCTAGATTTTTGTGCGGCGCTGAGCTGTCCGAGTTTCATCATCATCATCATTATCATCAGCCTGACTATACCCACTGCAGGGCGAAGGCCTCTCCTATATTTCTACACTTAACCCGGTTCTGTGCTAGTTGCATCCACTTGAGCCCTGCGAACTTCTTAACCTCATCTGCTCACCTAACTTTCCGCCGCTCCCTGCTACGCTTTCCTTCCCTTGGAATCCAGTTTGTTACCCTAAGCGACCATCGGTTATCCTCTCTTCGCACTACATGTCCTGCCCATGCCCATTTCTTCTTCTTAATTTCCACTACAATGTCGGTAACTTGAGTTATTTATCTGACCCACTCTGCACGCTTCCTATCTCCCAATGTTACCCCTACCATTTTTCGTTCCATAGCCCTCTGGGTTGTACTCAACCTAAGTAGAAATCTCTTGTTTAGCCTCCCCCTTTCAGCCCCATAGGTGAGTACAGGTAAGATGCAACTGTTGTATACTTTCCTCTTGAGCGATACCGGTAAGCTGCTAGTCATAATCTGTGAGTGCTTGCCAAATGCGCTCCATCCCAATCTTATTCTTCTTCTTATTTCCTTTTCATGGTCCGGATCTGCGGGTACTACCTGTCCAAAGTAGACATATTCGCCTACTACTTTCAGTACTTCGCTACCTAATGTAAACAGCTGTTTCTTGCCGAGGCTGTTGAACTTTACCTTAGTCTTCTGCATATTGATTTTCAAGCCTACCTTTCTACTTTTCCTGTCAAGGTCATCAATCGTTATTTGCAGTTCATCCCCGGAGTTGCTTAGCAAGGCAATGCCATCAGCAAATCGCAGATTACTGAGGTATTCTCCATCTAAATTTATCCCTAACTGCTCCCATTCCAAGCCTCTGAATACTTCCTCTAAGCAAGCTGTGAATAGTACTGGGGAGATTGTGTCTCCTTGCCTAACACCTTTCTTTATGGGAATTTTGTTACTTTCTTTATGCAGAACTATGGTTGCTGTGCAGCCACTATATATATCTTCCAGCACTTTCACGTACGGCTCGTCTACACCCTGATTTCGCAATGCCTGCATCACCGCCGAGGTTTCAACTGAGTCAAATGCTTTTTCGTAATCAATGAATGCTTTGTATAAGGGCAGGATATATTCCGAACATTTTTCTATCACCTGATTGATGGTATGGATATGATCGATAGCAGAGTAGAGGTCCGAGTTTACTACGGACTTAACCCTAAACCTGAATTCATCTTTCTAAACTATCGCCCGATTTCATTAAAATGTATTGTTTGTAAAATGGTCATAAAACGATATACTCAGAAGCCACTTTTCACTATGACAAAACTTTATTCTTTGATAGAGGAGTAATCTAGACCTTAGGCAGTCCCTGTCATTCTGGTACGCAAGAACGATGGTTCGTTTCGATTTTGTGTCGATTACCGACTTCTATATTTTGTTACGAAAAAAGATGTCTGCCCTCTTCCTGGCATAGAGGACGCCCTCGACTGCCTTTCTGGTGCGTCTTATTTGTCTTGTCTCGTCCTCAGATCTGGATACTGGCAAATTCAAGTGGACCCAGCGGATAAGGAAGCCAACAGCACTTGCCACGCCAGATGATCTTTTTGAGTTTAATGTTATGCAATTCGACTGTGCAAAGCGTCTGCCGCATTTGAACGTTTTATGAAAACAGTTCTGCGCGGCTCAAAATGAGACATTTGCTTTTGCTATCTGGACGGTGTTATCATATTTTGGAAGTTCTTCTAAGAACACAATGACCGTCTAGTCCGCATCTTGAACTGTCTTCACAATGCAGGCCTAATTCTGAACTCGATAAAGTGCCGCTTTTGAGATCTCCAAGCACTGGTGTAAGGACACCTTGCCAATAGTATAATTCCGGATCCCTAGAAAACTGCCGCTGTTGATGCCTTTAAACCCCGCAAACAGGGAAGGAGTTTCGCTGTTTTCTAGGGTTGTATTCGCACTTTAGACGTTTTACAGATCGATTTGCTTGCGTGGCTTACCCACTGACGTGCCTTCTCAATACAAACGCCACTTTTGACTGGGCACCAGGCTGCGACGCGTAATTCCGTCAACTGAAGTTTCGTCTAATATCGAAACCCTACCTACGTCACTTCGATCTTACTGCTGTGACAGAAGTCGAATCGGCCTCGGTGCAGTCCTTGTCCAATCCCACGACGAACGAAAACATGTTATGGCTTACGCAAGTTGTACCTTGAGCAAGCGAGAGAGAAATTACACAGTCACCGAATAGAAATGCGTGTCTATTGTTTTCGCTGTGTAGCGTTTCCGTTAATATTTGTAAGGACGGTCATTTACTATCGTAACTGACCATTCTTCACTATGTTGGCTGCAGAACCTTCGAGCCCATGTGGTCGCCTTGCGCGCTGGGCCCTCTGGTTGCAGGAATAAGACTTTGCCGTGGTTTACAAAAGCGCGAACCGTCATAAAGATGAAGGCTGTCTTTCGATGATGTCAGTAGCCACACACTGGGTCTGACAGCGATGATTTAAACAATTATACATCGGCCATAGACCCGGCGTTCCCCGACCCGAAAGTTTTTTTTTTTTTTAACAGAACAGCAAATGGAGAGAGAGAAAGTACTTTATTTGCACCCGTCAGGGAGTATGGATGATCGGGTGAGACGCACCTCCCCCTTTCACCATCTATCTCCCCTCTAGATGTTGGCCGGAATTAGTTGGAGACCGTGGTCTGCAGCCCCTCTTTGTCGCCGCCCAAGCCAGCGGAGCTACAAGCCGTTTTTGTGTGGGTGATGGTCTCCTATGAAAAAAGAGTTATTCCCCTTTCAGCCAGCGATACCTACTTGATACCGACTGACATATTGCGTGTAATGCATGATGATATCAACTTCTGGGTATCTCGGATAGGTTCGAACACTCGACCGTGCCCAAGAAAGATTTTACTGGTCCAGAATGCGCTCGACGTTTGAACAATTTGTCGCAAGTTGCAAGAAATGTGAACGCCGCAAACATTCCACCACAGCTTCATCTGGCTTTCTGCAGCCAGTGAAGACCCCGAAAGCTCCATCCGATCAAGTACGTATTGTCCTTGTAGGTCCATTTTGAAGCCCTTGGGTGGAAATCGCTGGATTGTAGTCTGCGCGGACAACCTCACTCGTTACTGTGGAACCGCTGGTGTTCCATCTGCTACGGTGCATCAAGTGTCGCCTTTCCCTTCTGCACTCCCTTCTAAGATTGGTCATTTTACGACACGGGCCGCCACAGATTGTCATCACTGAACGGGAGCCGTCAATTGCCTGCTGATTTCGTTAAAGAGCTCATGCGTTTCTGCGCAGTAACTTTTCGACACTCGACGCCATACCATTCCCAGACAAATGGCTTGACTGAACGCGTCATCGGAACGCTTATAAACGTGCTAGCCAGGTATATGGGTATATGGGTGTAGAGCATAAGAACTGGGACACCATTTTAACCTTCATCTCATATGCGCCTAAATACCGCCACGCATGAGACGACTGGGTACATCCCATTCTTCCTGCTGTATGCCAGACCGCCACGCTACCCCCTGGATACTATCCTGCCCATCTCAAGCCGTGAATATCCGTGCCTGGCTGTGACCCCTTACGTTTCCGAAGAAGCTCGGAGAATCTCCCGCTTACAGTCTGGTGCTTTATATGAACGCTCCAAAGTATGATACGATGTCAGTCAGTGGCGTGCACTCAATAGGGGATTTAGTTTGGCTGGGGCGTCCAATCCGGCGCCGCGGCCTACATCAAACCTCTTGGTCCACTATTACGGCGCATACATGGTTGTGAAATGAATCAGTGATTTACCTTATGAATAGCCCGCCTGACCGCATTGGGCCGTCGGTCTGCCAAAACCTAACTCTGGCATGTTGCCCGTTTGAAGCCGTGTCTGCCTCGCACGACTCACGCATAGAGGGCTTCAGCTGAGTAGGGGGGAAATGTGACGCTAATGACGACGAAGATGTTTCAGAAGAGAAGGAAGAGGCGTTGGTGTTTTGGAGAGCTCGTAGGCCCCACCTTGTCTAGCTGCCACAGCACTGTAAATAAACACACCCTTCCTTATTTCACCGTTACAATACTAAATGCTGCATAGAGTGATGGCCAAGCTCTTGCAGGCAGTTGAGATCTGCAACTGTCTTTTTTTTTCGTGCAATGTACGTTTTTAGTGGTCTCTTCATCGCATTTTACCGTGTTCCTGTTGGGTTTTATGTATGCTTACGTTTTCCTGTTTGCCAGCCCCCTCTTTTGGTTTTGTTGTCTCGTCTAAGCTTCTCGTCTGGTTTTGCTTGTGGTGGCCAATGTACGTGGCAAGCGATATTCATCTTGATGAGTTTAAATATTTGCAGTTGTGGAGTTATTTGTGTACTGCATGATCAGGCGCTTGTCCTTTTATAGCGGATGGATTCGGACATTCTAAGCAGATATTGCGCCCTTGATTTGATGCTACGGAAGATTGGTTTGTTTTGTTGCTGGTGGCTGCTGAGGGTGTAAAAAGATGCCGCAATCGTTTTGAATAAAAGTTGGAAGTAAGCGCTTTGTTTGTGTTCCTTTGTTTCTAGCTCTGTCCTTGCTTTATTCGCGCAGTATAGAAAAATGAATAATAACTTACCGAATCCATAATAGTCAAGCGATACTTCAAAGACACCGCACTGGTTGTCTTGGCTTTGATATAATAGCTTTTCTGAGCCTTCTCTTTCTCCGCCTGCATCGACAAAAACGTGAAAACATACAAGTAAATAAGAAGGAAAATGAAAACAATCTCACTCATAGTCTTTTTTTTCAGCCTTCACATTAACTTCTCTGAAAAGTAAGCAAAAAAGGGAAATTTACTGCAAGCTTAATTACCATATTATAAAGATTGAGCAACATACATGTATTACCTGGTTTATTAAGAAACATCATGTCATCACTTTCTCGTAGAAATGTTCCATTGATGGTAAATGTGTTCCTACGCAAAAAAAAAGAAATTGCCATAAATTGACGAGTTTTTTAAAAGTGTAAAGGAAAGAATGGCTCTTACCTGAAGCCCCCCAGATAATAGGTTCTGTTGAAGAGTACTGCCCAGTAGGTGAAATTCTGCACAGTATCTACTTTGCAGGAAATACTGACTCTTTGTGTGGTATTGTAGGTCCATATTGGATCAGTTGTGTTCATAAACTGCAATACGAGTTCCCGTGAAGATACCAAATTTGAGGCAGAACACGTCCGGTCAGAATAAAACGTACAGGACCCTTTTGCAATCAGAACTATACATCGCACTTGCTAAGAAGAAACGTTCGGTCTTTTGCTGCATGCTTTTATATTTTCCTCACAACGCTTGTACGTGCTTAAAGGAGTCAGATAATAAATTGCTGTCTTAGGCGAGGCCGTTTCATGCTAAACGCACCAGGTGGCGCTTGCCCATAATCGAATTATTTAAATATATTGTGGCCTATTATATTTCTATTATCCCTCAAGACAGAAACTATTCTGTCAAGAGGCAACTTTTATAGCTTTCTAGACGATAGACGATAAAATTAGATGTCTGCAAGATTGACCGAAACAATTACTGATTTTCGGGATCAAAAATATTTTATAAACATTGTATGTGCGTTGCACATTGTAATCATATATCTAAAAACTACCAGTACGCGGTATTTGGGCTTTTAGTTCATTTGTTAATGTTCAAAGCCTTATTTTTTTACTTTGTGAGCACATGCAAACTACACGAGAAATAGAAAGCTTTCAATATGCTAATCAGAGCATATCCTACATAAAATGTATCCATAAATTTGAGCTTAAAAACATCAAAACACATAGAGAATTGCGTTGTTGCTGCCATTGGGATAATATTGTAATACCTAGTGATCATGGCGAAACTGATAAATACAGGTTTACCTAATACCCAGTTTCATTACAATTTTTCTGAACAGGGTTTCATCATCATCATCATCATCATCAGCCTTATTATACCCACTGCAGGGCGAAGGCCTCT
Source organism: Amblyomma maculatum (assembly GCF_055883805.1). Lineage (NCBI taxonomy): Eukaryota > Metazoa > Arthropoda > Arachnida > Ixodida > Ixodidae > Amblyomma > Amblyomma maculatum. The sequence goes on from NC_139353.1 coordinate 96,743,301, forward strand.
CCCATATTTCTCCACTTAACCCGGTTCTGTCCTAGCTGCATCCACTTGACCCTTGCGAACTTCTTAATCTCATCCGCCCACCTAACTTTCTGCCGCCCCCTGCTACGCTTTCCTTCCCTTGGAATCCAGTTTGTTACCCTCAGCGACCATCGGTTATCCTCTCTTCGCACTACATGTCCTGCCCATGTCCATTTCCTCTTCTTAATTTCCACTAGAATGTTGGTAACTTGAGTTATTTCTCTGACCCACTCTGCACGCTTTCTATCTCTTAATGTTACCCCTACCATTTTTCGTTCCATAGCCCTCTGGGTTGTCCTCAACTTAAGTAGAACTCTCGTGGTTAGCCTCCACGTTTCAGCCCCATAGGTGAGTACAGGCAAGATGCAACTGTTGTATACTTTCCTCTTGAGCGATACCGGTAAGCTGCTAGTCATAAACTGCGAGTGCTTGCCAAATGCGCTCCATCCGAATCTTATTCTTCTTGTTATTTCCTTTTCATGGTCCGGATCTGCGGTTTACTACCTGTCCTAAGTAGACATATTCGCCTACTACTTCCAGTATTTCGCTACCTAATGTAAACTGCTGTTCCTTCCCGAGGCTGTTGAACATTACCTTGGTCTTCTGCATATTGATTTTCAAGCCTACCTTTCTACTTTTCCTGTCTAGGTCATGAATCGTTATTTGCAGTTCATCTCCCGAGTTGCTTAACAAGGCAATGTCATCAGCAAATCGCAGATTACTGAGGTATTCTCCATCTACCCTTATCCCTAACTGCTCCCGTTCCAAGTCTCTGAATACTTCCTCTAAACAAGCTGTGAATAGTACTGGGGAGATTGTGTCTCCTTGCCTAACACCTTTCTTTATGGGAATTTTGTTGCTTTCTTTACTGAGGTCTATGTTGATTTAGTGCTGAAACAATTTATATAGGGTCGAAACTCTGATTGTGCTATCCCGTACTGTCAATTTGATAAAGAATATAGTCTCAAAGCTTCCAAAGCGAATTTTGGTAAACTCCTATATTTACGCGTTGCTCGCTCTCTTTGAACGAAGCCGACATATTCTCGCGTGCCCTGTATACAACAGCAGTGATATGAGAGAGCAGAATCAAGTGCCTCGAAAACACGTCTACACCGGACATCTACAGCTGGATACTGCAGTTTACCACAATAAAAAAAAATATTCTTCATAGTAAGAGCGAAGCAAAGACATTATACTGAGGTGACTGAAGAAAACTAGAATTTATTTGAAGTGCTTAAAAGTAGCTTGCCGCCCGGTATACTGAAAGGTTACCGTCACGAATTCCGCAGAGCAGGTACTAATAGTTGTGCTCTTCGGAAAAGCAGGAAATGGGTTTTTGTTTATTCCGTGCTTCTTATTGCTTGCAGTGATTATTACCGTGGACGATGTCTATGGCGTCCGCGGTTTCACTGCCGTTACTGAGCTTTGCTGTCTGGCTGTTTGAGTAGTTCACTGAGGTTTTGAGGAAGGAAAAAGACGTAAAATAGAGAGGGCACAAACATTTGATTTTGCTCCGCCATCCAGTGAAATACTTGGCCGAATGTTCCGACGGTTCTGTCACCAAAAGCGCTTTTGTAACAGCTCCCTCATCATACTGTAAGGTAACGCGAAGGTCGGACTTGGGGGACCAGGTTTTATTGCAGACCTCAAGCCTTGGTCGCACACTGCAGCCAAACACACTCTACGATGACGATGGGTATCTACAAGAGGGAGCTGGATGAAGATGAAGCAGCACGTTCAGCCGTGTGGAAGATGAAGCGCCACACAGTGCTCACACTATTTCGCCCGTGCAGTTGAAGCAGCCAGCCTGGCCGCAATTAGTCCGCAGGATTGCGCTGAATGCTTCATGCGTGAAACGTGGACAACTTCAGTGCCACGGAAACGACTGTCCAGAGAAGGGTAAACAGGGGAGACGAGATAGTTGACCGGGGAGGTTTTTGCAAGAACTGTGTAAGGACCAATGTAACGGTGCTGGAACGTGTCAGAAAGGCCAGGAGTGCGTAATTGGGTCCAAAGTAACACCTCGTCGCCGGGACGGAACGAAACTTGGCGATGGGTTGCATCATAGCGGCACTTGTGGTCTTCCTGGCTAGCTTCCGTGTTGACGCAAGCAAGCCGGCGAGATTGGGCCACTCGGGAAAGGAACTGGTGAGAAGGAGAGGATGAGGAACTGGCATGTGTAGAAAGCAAAGAGGCATCCAGAAGGGTAGCGGGAGAACGGCTGTAAACGAGGAAAAACGGGATGTAACCTGTGGTCCGCTATACAGCCGTATTGTAGGCGAACGTAGAAAAAGGAAATATTACGTCCCAGTTTCGGTGGTTCTGGACTACGTACATAGAGAACATGTCAGAAAGTGTGCGGTGGAATCGCTCAGTCAACCCATTGGTCTGCGGGTGTTAGCTGGAGGTCAATTTGTGATGTGTGGTTGAGGCCTCAAGAACTTCGGCTACAATCGTCGACAGAAATGTCCGGCCACGATCGCTGAGAAGCACTTGAGGGGCCCCATTGCGCAGTACGAGTGATTCCAAAAAAATGGTCGCGACCTCATGTGCGGAGCCATTAGGCAGGGCAGCGGTCTCAGCGTAGCGTGTTAGGTGGTCGACGGCGGTGACGATCCAGCGATTTCCTCATGCGGACAATGGAAGTGGCCCGTATAAGTATATGCCAACAAAAGCGAAAGGGGCAGCAGGGCAAGGTAGCGGCTGTAGTATGCCAGCAGGAGGAGAAGTCGACCGTTTGCGGCGCTGGCATGGCAGACAAGAGGCGACGTATTTTGCCACGCTTGAGGCGAGGCCTGGCCAGAAGAAACAGGTTTTCACGCGGTGGTAAGTTTTGTGAAAGCCTAAGTGACCGGCTGCAGCATCGTCGTGGAAAGCCGCCAGGATACGGGGGCGAAGTGCTTTCGGAATAACGGGGACCCAACGGGTGCCTTCAGAGCAATAAATATAACGAGAGAGCATGCCGTTGTCAAGCTTGAACTTTTGGAGTTGCCTGCGCATCCTAGCGGTAGGAGGGTGAGAAGCACCGGTCAGAAGGTCGATTAGGGAAATGCAGTAGGGATCTGCTCGCTGGTGTGAAATAATGACGTAGCGATCTGGAGCAGCGGCAGGAGTAGCACAGGTGATGTTTGGAGCTATGGACAACATTGGGACGTCAAGGGTGCACGCAGGAAAGCGCGAAGAAGCGCTAGGTGGTGATTCCGGGAGCGGGCAACGGGAAAGAGCATCTGCATCTCGATTTTTGCGACCCGATTTGTATGTGACATCGACGTGGTATTCTTGTAAGCGCAGGATACAACGGCCCAGGCGTCCAGTGAAATTTTTGAGGGTTGATAACCAACAAAGAGCGTGGTTGTCGGTAACGATCGTGGAGTGGCGGCCATAGAGGTAGGGGCTGAGTTTCTGAACTTCCCAAACGACGGCGAGGCACTCTTGCTCAGTGATGGTGTAGTTACGTTCCGCTGGTGTTGGGTTCGACTAGCAAACACAATTACCTTTTCCCGAGAAGCGATATTCCGTTGCAGAAGTACGGCGCCGATACCGAGGCTGCTGGCATCGGTGTGGAGAATGGTGGCAGCAGTGTCGTCGAAGCGATGGAGAACAGGGTCTGAAGTGAGGGAATTCTTCAGGGTCTGAAAAGCTTTTTGCAATTTTCGAACCAATTGAAATTAGTACGGTCGGTAAGAAGGTGGTGGAGCGGTGCAGCAATAGTAGCGAAATATCCAATGAAATGGCGAAAGTATGAAGATATGCCAAGGAAACTGCGTAGATCCTTAGCCCGCTGAGGGCGTGCAAAGTTCAAAACTGCAGCAAGTTTGTCAGAATCGGGTCGAATGCTATCGCGGTTGACGAGGTGGCCCAGGATCTTTATTTAGTTTTTGGCGAAATTACACTTTTTTGTGTTAAGCTGGAGACCGGCGGATGCAAGGCACGTTAATACTTGATCAAGGCGGCAGAAATGATAAGAAAAAGTCGCCGAGAAAATAACTATGTCATCCAGGTAGCACAAGCATGTTTTCAACTTAAGTCCTCTAAGAACAGTTTCAATCATGCGCTCAAACGTAGCGGGGGCATTCCAAAGTCTAAAAGGCATGACATTGAATTCGTAAAGCCCATCGGGAGTAGTGAATGCAGTTTTTTCTTTGTCGGCTTCGTGCATCGGTTATCTGCCAGTAACCGGAACGCAAATCCACAGTAGAGAAATAGTCCACGCCCTGAAGACAGTAGAGGAAGTCGTCAATTCGTGGCATAGGGTAAACATCTTTGCGAGTGACTTTTTTAAGTGCGCGGTAATCAACGCAAAAACGCGTGGACCCATCCTTTTTTTTACCAAGACGACCGGAGATGACCAGGGGCTAGCTGAGGGCCGAATAATGTGTCATCGGAGCATATCATTCACATTATCGTCTATGATTTTACGTTCTGATAAAGAAACACCGTAAGGGCGGCGGCTAACAATAGAAGTGCCTTCTGTAATAATGCGGTGCTGTGCAGAAGTTCGGCCCAAGTTCCGAGAAGTGACATCAAAGGAAGCTTGGTGTTTTTGAAGTAATTCCTACAAAGCTTGGCGGTGAGTCGCAGGAAGGTTAGGACTGATGGTGCCAAAGAGAACACAGAGAGAGGCATCAAAAGAAGCTGCTGAAGGGTGGTGAGGGACAGCTGGCGAATGTCCAGGGCACAAGGAAAACATGTCTTTTAGTCAGCACAATAGGCTCCGAGGAAGTGTTCGAAGCAGCGACAAGCGCTGTGCTATGCTCAAACCGGACAAGACTTGGTGGTAACGGGATTTCACGGGATAGTTGGCGATCAGAAGGCACGATTAGCACATCTCCGTTATCAATGTCAGCAGAAGTAAGCGCGACAAGTTGTTCGCATCTAGGGGCAACACTGAGTCAGTAGCGGCAAGCAGGCGATGACGGGGCTCGGGAGGTTCAGAAGACGGATCGCTCTCGTTCATGTAAATGACCGTGTCACGACACGAAATGCTGGCTCATGCGGCAGAAAGAAAATCCCAGCTTAAAATAATTAGGTGAGCGCACGGTGACATCACGACAAATTGTACATGGTGGCGCACACCTTCAACAAAAACTCGCACAGTACACTTAGCAAAAGGCCGAATTATTGCACCATTAGCTCCACGGAGTTCAGGTCCATTGTAAGGCGTTTCCACTTTTCGCAAACGGAAACACAATGAGTGTGTATCACAGAAACAGCGGCGCCCGTGTAAACCAAAGCCTCAACAGATAAACCTTCAATCCACACTAAAATAATATTTGAAGGACGTTCCGGAGGATTTTTGGGATGGCCGAAGAGTGAAGTTTTCCCTCCTAAAACTGCAGTGATCAGTTTTCCGATAGGCGTGGGGTCGTCAGAGAAGCTTGGCGGAGAGGCGAGGTTGAGCGGCGAAAAGGCGAAGGAGAACGGCGTCTTGAAGGCCTGTAACTACCAGGCGCAGCGGGACGTTCTGGCGGGGGGGATGAACGTCGGGGATAATCAGGGAATTAACGGTGGTTAGAGACGGAGAAGCGAGGAGGGTCGTCTGCTTCAAATGAGTCGTAGCCGCGGCGTTAATTTTGGAGCCTGCGACGACAGAAACAGGAAATATGGCCTCGGTACCCGCAGTAATAACAAACAGGGCGGGCTAGGCGCCAGGTGAGGTAGTAAGTCGGCGTCGTGGCAGGAGGTGTCAATGCGGCGACATGAGCAGTGGTAGGCGCCTGTGGCGTAGGCGCTCCAACTGCTGGCGGCAAGGACGTGACCTGGGCGTACGTTGGCACTTGACAGATGGTAGGAGCGACCGGTGTTAGGGGGGAAGAGGTCATTGAAGCCAGCTCTTCTTTGACAATGCTACGCAGGCCGGCACTTGAAGGATGTGGCTCAGATACAGGCCGGCACAAATTACCTTGAGCCGAGAGCTCTTCACGAATTAATCCGCGAATAAGCGTACGGAGGTGAGCGTCGGCAGTGAAACCAAAGGAAGTGGGGTCAGGCTGCAGGCATATTGACTGTAGTTCGTCAGGGCGTTGACAAGTCGATATGATGGCGTCGATAGTGGTAGGGTTCTCTAGAGCCATGGCGTTAAAGGCGAGTGGCCCAATACCTTTAAGGACGTGCCGAACCCGCTCGGCCTTTGGCATGGTGTCATTTACGCGGCGACAAAGTGCAAGAACATCTTCTACATAAGGTGGTATAGGTCTCATTGGACCGCAGAAGTCGGGCTTCTAGCTTCTTGGCGGACTCTGTGCGAACAGTAGGAGCGCAGAAAATCTGGCGTAACTTTTGTGTAAAAGTAGCCTAGTCCGGAATCGTCGATTCATGATTTAGGAACCACGTTTTGGCCACGTCCGTCAAATAAAAGGAGAAAAGCACTGACCCGGTCGTAGATGTCGAGCCAGTCATCAGTGGCGTCGCCGCGGAGACCGGCGAACATCTACGAGTCGCGCTGGCGGCTACTGACAGTCCAAGTGGCAAGGGGAGCTGGAGTCGAGTTGGTAGAAGCCGGAATAGCGGGGTGGCCCTCTTGAGTCATGACGATGGTGGTTGGGGTCAAACGGCGGCCAGAACGAAGCTCCAGGTGGATGCAGGTGACGAAGCAGCGGGGAAATCAAGGCGCACCTCCACCACGCGTAAAGTAATGCGAAAGTCGGACATGGGGGATCAGGTTTTATTGCAGACCTGAAGCCTGGGTCGCACGCTGCAGACAACCACACTCCGCGATGACGATGGGTATATTCAAGAGGGAGCAGAATGAAGATGATACAGCACGTATGGAAGATGAAGCGCCACACAGGGCTCACAATATTCAAGAGTATTTTCTGAACAGGTAAAACACCTGTGCACATTCGCTCATTTGAGATGTTTAATGTTAAAGGAATCTTACTGCATAGCTAAGGGCAATAAAATTTACAGAGTCCGCTGCCACAATAATATTCACTAAAACTAGAGCTAAATATTGCACTCTACTCGAAGCAGCTGGTCCTATGCCATTGTAAGGGTTCGTTTAGCACTGCTTCAGCAAGACAAGACGCATTTTCTCGCCACTGGAAAAAAATGGGAGGGACGTACAGTTCGCTTGACAGTCTATGATATGTGCAACCTTTGCCAAACGTAAATGGCTCATTCAGTTGTTCAAAAGTTGCTCAAGAATGTTTTGCGAATTTGCGCGTGAGCAAACACAAAGTTTCCTACAAATTCAAGTCTCAGTTTGTCGCCTCATCGCTGGGATTTCTGAATGTCAATACATTTCACGTTTGCGGATCTGATACAGAGGCGCCCCAAGGTAGTGTAGGGGGCCATAATGCTAGCTTATGCCTCCCAAAAGATGCGGCCTGGTAGCCCACTGACCTAACCAAAATACTTTAGATTTTCTGAATTAAGAGGCGCACCTGATACTACTCTGTTGAATACAAAGCCTCGAGTACACTCTTTTTTTCAGGGCAAATAAGGGGATTTCATCAGCGTAGACCTACATCCTAAATTCGGAATAAAGCGGAGATAAACATTGAACAGCAGCGCTGTTATTAAAGCTGATCCAAAGGGGTTCAAGATAAAGAGCAAACAACAAAGGCTAAAACGGTTGTTGAAGAATAGATGGTTCTTAAGTGGAATATTTTTGGTTAGCAATTGTCCTTGTATAGGACTCCTTATAGCAATGCCTTATGCACTTGAGAAAATATCACCGATGATTGTGTGCTCCACTGTCACGAACTATAATGGGGAAGGACTTCATCCAACTTTCGCAAGGTCAATTAAAAATAGAGGTGCTTGTCGAAACTCATCTGATTGAGTCTTCAATATCGAATATGCAATATGAGTATGCTTTGTATAGAGCGGGCTCTAATGCCACGGGCCTGGTGCAATCCTAATACGTTTGTAACTACTACATGCATAAGGCACAAAGAGCGTTAGAAAAAGATAATTTGAAGAACAGGATTGGACGACATTCTTGAACAGTACAATTAGTATCTTTGCTCTTTGGTGTGAATGTAGTATGCCCAGAATAGAAAATGGAAGGCAGAACACAAGTACCGAAAGGTGCTTGGAGAACTTTCAGCGAAGTGGGCCAAAAACGAAAGGTGAAAATGTATAATAGGACTAGTTAATCATAAGATTCTGCGCCGTGGCCTGCGGCTCAGAAGTATGAGATTATTTTCGTCCAAACTGATATTACCCTTCCACTACAGCATGCTGCTGGTCGTCAAGTTTAGGAACAAATTCGAGTAAGCAACTGTAATCTGATCTCTCACTTCGTCCCTAAGAACTCCCTAAGAGCCTCCGATAATAGCTATTGAAAGAATCAAATGCCAGGTCCAGCACTGAATGTGAAACCGCAATACTGAACTTTCAATACTTCTTTTGCAAAAGCAGACTCTATTTATTCATGGTGCATCGACCTGGCTGTTTGTCTTGGAACTCAGTGGACCTAGGCTTTGGGGTGCCCTTATATATCTGAATTGGAAGTTGCTGAAGGGTTGTTTCAATATTATTGAATTCTTCCTCATAGCAACAGCAGCAAATTTCCTTTTGGACATGTAACTCAATTAATGTACGCCCTAGCTCTGAAGGTGATACATATTTAGGAATGCGAGCCTTGCTGAAGCTTCAATAACCAAATTATTGGATCTTGTTTAAAAACGATGCGCGCACTTGTGTTTTTGAAGTAATTAGACAGAGCGCACTGAAATACTTTTTTTCTAACAGGACACACTTATTCATTTCCCCCGGCTCATGAAGAGGGTGCACTGGACGGTCTTTTCTATTTGAGCAGCTGCAGTGCACTAATTGCTGAAGAAATGGATCGCACATAATAACTAAAAGGAGTGCCCAGCCCATCCATTTAAGTATACTTGCTCTCAAGTCGACCATTGCAGGAACGATGAAAATGAACAAAACGAATATTGTCAACCTTATCTTGTGCAACATTCATCAGGCTCTATTCTGAACCTGAATCAGTACGTAAAGGAACACTGGATCTTTATGCTTACTTAACATTGCATGTTTTCCATTCTTCCAAACTATCTATGAAAACGCCTAGGAGTATAACGTTACTATTTGTGCGAAAATAGTTAACTGGGGTCATTAAAATACCCTTCTATCCTTACGCTTTACAGAGGCATAAATTCTAATCATAAAATAAATTTAGCCTCATCGTTTATGATATGACATGGCGATAATATTCGATGTGTTGACCAGGAATAGAGTGCAACATCCGCACAAGTCACTCGAAGGGCTAGTGATGACATTGCGTTCTCGAAAAAATTGCTCTATCTGCTTCCGAATACTCGTCACAGGACAGTTTGGTTTCCTGGATGCCTGGAACACTCACACTCCATTTGTTTAGAATATGCCCCAGTTGATTTTTTGCCTTCAACTGTTGCACAATCCGCTGCACGAATGGTAGCTACTTAAAAGGTTGCAGCGCTTTCTGTTTTTGGTACCTGCTGTAGAACACCATCCCCTGGAGTTGGTGGCCCGCTTGCAAATTAGCGACCTGTAGGGTAGAAAGCACACCCCTTTTTGAGTATGCCCTCCGGGCGGCCACAACGCCGGATACCACTTGCTCATCACCACCTGCACACACCTCCTCTGCTGCAGGTCGTTTCCAAGGTCCAGAATGTGTTCGGACGAGACGTCATCATCAAGCGTCCCTTACCTCTGAGCAACCTGTGAGCATGGCTCAGTGCACAGCTCTTAAATGCATGTCCAAAGTATCGGCACTGGGTGCAGCGAGGTATGCGGTACTGGCACCAAAAGCGGCCAACCCGGCTGCCTCGAAGAGATAGCGGATGCCTTCCTAGGGATTATAAATAGCCCCTGCATTCCAAAGACGCTAAGGGCATCAGGGATTGAACTAGCGGCTACTCCGTCCTTGAATGTTAGGGAGATTTCTCTATTTTCTATTTCAGTGTGGTCTGTTGCAGAACAACGGCAAATACACTACTCACGCTCCACAGTCTGAATAGTTCCAAAAGGCTCCAAAACCACCGCGAGCCTTCTGTGCTCCATATAGCACTAGAGATAAAGCAGCTTACCCTTGCTGTTTTTGTTTTCTGAATCAGACGCCATGCACCTTAGACCTTTACAGGGAACTGTTCTTTTCAAACAAGAGTCTGCTTTGAAAAACTGCTGTCGCAGGTAACCATCGAAACGTGGCTCATTTGGAACTGGACGATGCTAACATTTTCAGGGAGGTAAAATCTCTGAGCAAGTGTGTCGACAAATTCAAAAGCGTAATATGCTGACCTAAAATCATGGACCTCAAATGTCCGCATGCGGAGTTGGAAGCATATTAGAAAGAGAGCTGTTCGGAATGGCTTCTTGAGAAGTAGCGTGAGAATCTCTTGAGTAGGGCGTGGCAAATATGTTGGAACTCTTGCGAAGCATGACGGTGATAGTAGCGATAATAATACCGATGCAGTTGGTCATAATGATACTGAAAGTTATTGCCATGTCAATATTAGTGCTGTTGGTTGATAACAATGACAGTGGCCATTCGCAGGCTGAATATAACAGGAATACAACAGACGTTGCAGTTAGGAAAAACCGTCCTGTATAGTGGCTTTCCCCATTTCCACTCTAAGGCAACTTTAGCTGCAGTCCTTGAATATTTTATTTTCCTGCTGTTACTGAATTCATCGTTAAATTTAACGTGGTCAATTTCTTGATGTTGAAGAACTGCGTATGAATGAGTGTCTTCGACTCCGCTTATATCACAAGGAACTTATTATAGACACTCAGTTAGGCAAGTAATTTCTTGTAATCAATTTGTTTTATTTATTTTCATCTGAGCCATTCTTCTACCATATTTTCCCAATGAAATACTTCTGAGATGTCTGTCCGGAGCCGCTATCTTTCTGTAACGTGAAGTGCAAAAGAACAGTACTTCATTTTAATGCGTATCACTACTAGCTGCTATCAAATACTCCTCTGATGCCTCTCTGGAGCCTCTCTCTCTCTCTTTAACGTGAAGTGCAAAGAAGAAGGTAGCGACGCGCGCTTCACGCGGCTAACCAGTGACGAGGTGAAGCGACCGCACTGTTGCACCCAATGGGTGTAACGCATCATAGCTGCGGCCGTCACTGAGTAGTGTTGTACAAGTGCATGTTATTTCGCACTTAGCAGGTGTGCGTCGCTTGCGCGAGCTAACTACGGCCTCTCAGCCTCCTATCAGTCATCACTCTGTCTTCGCGGTGTTGTCGTCATGTAAGGCACGTAGGGCAGAGAAATACGCGTGGGGCTGTGCAGACCTGGGCTCCGCGCCGCTCGGCGCATCTTGAAGCAGTTCGCACTCGTTTTTGGGCCTAATGGGCACTCGCCTTCCACCGCACTTCCTTGCTGTTCGGTTTCCGTTCTTCGCCCTGGGCGCCCTTTTCATTACCCTAGGCGCGGCGATGTTCATACTTTAGAACATCTCGCTCAAATGCAGGATAAACTCTAATACTAAAGCAACACGAAGCATTATAAACATTCAAAATACATAGCAAAGTACAGAGCTGGGAAGTAGTGCTGGCGCACCTGCTTCGTATTTGATTTCAGTCATTATAGAAATCGGCTGTATCATTTATATATATATTGCCGTTTCCAGATTCAAGAGTATTGTTACGAGTGGAAATCACGCACCGATGGGTAACACCACTCTGAAATTGATTAGCACCGCTTAGCCGCACAACACAACACTGTGCGTCGTCTTCATCCACACACCCAGACACTTCTTTCTTCACTTGCTGAATGCCGGCATAATACACCGCATAACATTGCCCCCGCCACAGAAGCACAGTCCCGGTGCGTTCTAGGTAAACGAAGCAGGCCATAAATAATACGGCATGAGTCGTGTCAGTGCTCAATGTCGGAAGCTTGTGGTGCAGAAGACTTCGGATTCAAAGGTTCGATTTCGTATGGGACGTCGGTGACTCGGCGCAAGATGCGGTGGAGGCCAGTATAGCGTGGTAGAAGTTTTTCGCACACGCCCACCAGGCTTGATTGGAGCCAGAGAAGAACGAGAGAGCCTGGGGCGTAGTGCACATCGCAATGGCGACGGTTATAACGAGCCGCCTTGGGAGGCAAAGAGCCTGTCGCGTGCAATATGGCGGGCATCATTAGCGCGGGATATAGCATCACGACCGTGAGTACTAGTGGCGGCGTCAGTAGTGGGTAGCGATGTATCAAAGTGGAGTAATGGGTGTAGGCCAAATAGCAGGTAAAAGGGAGAGTAGCCAGCGCTATCATGACTAGAAGAGTTATAGGGAAATGTTATAAAGGGTAAATTAATGTCCCGATCCCGATGGTCGCGGAAGAGAGAGATTGATTACATATCTGTGAGCGTACGGTTGGGGCGTTCTGTGAGGCCGTTAGTATGAGGGTGATAGGCGTTGGTAAATTTGTGGTGGTGCACACACGAAGTAGCTCGTCAACCACTCTAGAGAGGAAGCAGCGACCATGATCCGTGAGCAGTTCACGAGGGGCACCGTGTTGTAGTATTACATCGTAGAGGAGGAAATCAGCGGCGTCTGTAGCGTAGCTAGTCGGGATCACGCGAGTAATGGCGTAACGCGTAGCATTGTTCGTCGTTACGGCGATCCATTTGTTGCCCGACGCAGAGACTGGGAAAAGCCCAAGCAAATCAACACCAACACAAGAAAATGGGTCAGTTGGGATGGATATTGGCTGTAGGTGTCCTGATGCTAATACAGATGGTTTTTTTCCGAAGCTTGCACAGCTCAGATGCGGCCACATAATGCTGAACTGAGCGATAGGCCCGGCCAGTAAAAACGTCGGTGCACACTCTCATGCGTGTGAGACATGCCAAGGTGTCCAGCGGTGGGAGCATTGTGAAATTGTTCCAAGATGGTGGAGCGTAGATGTCTCCGATCGACGAGCAAGAGCTCAGCGCCATCAGGTCGGATATTGCAGCGGTATAGTGCGTCCCTTTGGAGTACGAACATGGCGAGGGTGGGATGAGACTGGCCGGTAATCAGACGGTCGATGATAGACCGGAGTACGGAGTCCAAGCGCTGTTCATTGGCTATGTGGGGAAGGCCGATAAAGACAGGACACATGCGTCAATCACACAGGCCGTAGAGCTGGGAGGATGGACAGGGTGGCGGGACAAGCAGTCTGCATCTTGGTGAAGCCGACCAGACTTATAAACCACGGAAAAGGTGTATTCTTGCAACCTTAACGCCCAGCGTCAAAAACGTCCAGTAGGGTCTTTGAGTGAAGATATCCAGCACGAGGCTTGGTGGTCCGTAATAACAGTAAAGGGTCGTCCAAACAAATAAGGGCGGAATTTCGTAATAACCCAAACAAGAGCTAGGCACTCCCTCTCTGTGATAGAGTAATTGTCTTCTGCCCTAGATAGTAGGCGGCTGGCATACGCAATCACTCTGTTGCGGTAGTGGTGTCGCTGAGCAAGGATAGCTTCAATGCTGTGACCACTAGCGTCAGAGCGGTGTTCAGTAGGGACCGAAGGATTGAAATGGGCCAAGAAAGGTGGATTGGTGAGAGCTGCGATAAGTTTGGAGAAAGCTGCAGCTTGGTCAGGGCCCCAAGAGAAAGGCGCATCTTTTTTCATTAGGGCGGTGAGAGGGCGAGCAAGGGCTTCGAGGTTCTGGACGAAACGACGAAAATACGAACACAAACCAAGAAAACGTCGAGCATCACTAGATGAACGTGGTGTGGGAAAAGAACGAACGGCGCGAATCTTATCGTGGTCAGGCTGAACACCAGCAGCATTCACTAAGTGGCCGAGAAATTTGATTTCCCGATGGCCGAAACTGCTTTTCTTGGAGTTAGGTTGAAGGCCGGCGCGGTGGAATAGCTCGAGGATGGTAGAAAGGCGGGAGAGTTGGCTGTCAAAAGTAGACGAGAAACCAGTGGCGTCGAGTAAGTAACAAAAAGAAGTCGTCCACTTGGAGCCGCGCAGCAACAAGTCCATCATCCGTTCGAAAGTTTCAGGGGCGCTGCTTAGGCCAAAAGGCATGACTCCAAATTGGTAGAGGCCGTCAGGAGTGATAAATGCCGTTTTTTCGCGGTCTCGTTCATCGAGAGAGATTTGCCAGTAGCCAGAGTGAAGATCGATGGAGGAAAAGTAGCTGGCTTCATGTAACCAATCAAGTGCATCGTCGATGCGTGTAAGAGGGTTGACGTCTTTTCTGGTCAACTTGTTGAGGTGGCAATAGTCGGCGCAGAATCGCCAGCTCCCATCTTTCTTGTGGACTAGCACGACAGGTGACGCCCAGGGAGGATTTGACGGCTCAATGATGTCGTTGGTCAGCATCTTGTCGACTTCACGTTGAATAACCTGGCGCTCGGAAAGAGAGACACGGTATGGTCGCTTGTGAACAGGAGCAGAATTGCCGGTGTCAATGCAGTGGGCTACAGCAGACGTTTGGCAAAGTGGTCGGCGCTCAAAATAAAAAATGCCGCTATATGAAAGTAACAGCTTGTAGAGCGTGTTGCAGGTCGACCGCGATCATGCAGGAAATAGGATGACGGTGTAAAGGAGACGACATAGGAGCGGTAGGGGCTACTCAAGGTGCAGAAGGAGGGTCGATAGTTGGGGCTACAACTTTACAGTCGTTCAGCGGGGAAAGTTCAGCTAATGAAATTCCGTCGGGGAGGGCTTGGGTCGACAAATTGAAGTTTAGGACAGGGAGAGTGGTGCGATTCTGAGATACGTGTACGATGAGGTGTGGGAGAATGGCGTGACGCTGCAGGACGACGTCTGTAATTGGGTACGTCAGGTAGGCTCCATCGGGCAAGGGAGGGAAAGGGCACATAGGAATATAAACAACAGCTTCTGGAGGGAGGCGGGAATATTTTGCTGAGCGGAGGCGAGGTGGCGTGGAAAGGTCTCCAGAGCAGAGGGGAAGGTCCAGGCGTAGAATGCAGGTTGATCAGTCAGTAACGGCTGAGTGAGCGGCCAAGAAGTCAAAGCCAAGTATCAGGTTATGGCGGCACTCCTGCGGCACAGTGAATAACACTAGTGCGTGACGACTAGCAATGGTTACACGGGTGGTATACCTATCAAGCACGACAGCAGAGCTGCTATTGGCGATACGAACGGTGGGCGAAACTGCTGGCGTCAGGACTTCAGGGGACGAAGAAACGAGGAACTCAGGACAGAGAGTTGGGCAACAGTGTCATAAGGGCAGAGACAGGAACAGCATCCACAAAGACGTCAATAAGGTTAGATTGTGGAGCAAAGGTCAACAGAGGTTTGTCAGTCCGGGTCGCGAACGCAGCATTACTTTCGGGAGCAGCATCATCTAGCTTTCCGAGAAGCGGCCGGCATAGGATGGTGAAGAATTACGACGATTAAGAGGAGAGTGGGAACGTTGGGTTGGCGGGGAAGGCGACTGGCTGGAAACATGAACAGGTGGAACAGGATCTGCACCGGACGGATCAGGTTGGGGCGAGGAACAGCGCGGTGCAGAGACTCCACTGCGATTAACATTGTAGAATGAGCGTGACGGCATGGACCAGCGGTTGCGCAGTGACGGTAGATATGGCCAAGACGGGAACAGTTGAAGCAGATGGGGCGATCGTCAGCGGTGCGCCAATCATTAGGATTGCGGTAGCGTTATCGAGGCAAAAAGCTGGGGTTAGAGGCAGTAGCGATCACAGGAGGGGCTGAGTTGGAGTTGATGGTGTTCGGGACGTGGCCAGTAGAGATGCCCATGTTAGCAACGTCGTGGCGAACAATGGCCAGGATGAAGGATACTGGTGGAAGGGTGTTGTCTGTCAGCTGAATTGAGGAAACAGCGGGAGCCATGGCCTCGAGTTCTCGGCGGACGATTCGTGTGAAGTTAGTCGGGTTGGAAGGCTGACGCAGAGTATGCAGGTCAATACAGGACGAGGTAGCAGCTGTGTTCGACAGGAGATCAAAACGGTGACATATGCGTTTTTGTTTCGCCTGATCGAAGCGCCGGCACACCTGAAGTGCAGAGTCCACAGTTGAACAGTCCTTGCATAAGAGGAGATAAAAAGGGTCGTCGGCTATACCCTTTAGCATGAGGCCCACTTTATCTTCCTCACTCAATGCTGAGTCGACTTTTCGGTACAGGGATAGGAAGTCTTGTATGTAGGAAATGACAATGTTTGGGCGCGAGATGCCAGGTCTTTTTTGGCATCAAGGCAGCGTCCAATGGGTTTGGCAAACAGGTCGTGAAGCTTCTGTTTGCATATGTCCCAAGATGTCAATTCGTCTTCGCTCTTCGCGTGTTTCGAACCAGACGCGCGCGGTGCCGGTCAAATAAAATATGCCATTTGCCAGCATGGGCGTTGCGTCCCAGCGGTTGTTTTTGCTTGCTCGTTCGTAGAGGGCCAACCAGTGATCCACATCAACGTTGTTGGTCCTGCAGAAGGTGTCCGGGTCCCGTCGTTGAGCCATGACGACTGTTGGGGTGGCGGCCGTAGAGGGGGTGGGATCTGTGGACATGGTAGCGTTACCGACGTGGCGTCCACTGCGGAGATCCATCCTGTTGTACGGAATCGATGGTTTTACCTCCACCAGAGATGTTACGAGTGGAAATCACGCACCGGTGGGTAACACCCTTCTGAAATCAATGGGCACCGCTTAGCCGCACAACACAACACTGAGCGTCGTCTTCATGCACACACCCAGACACTTCCTTCTTCACTTGCCGAATGCCAGCATAATACACCACATAATAATATATATGCAAGAATAGAAGTTGCGTACCACAAGTATAAGCAAAGGGCAGCGTGCGTAACATATATTTTACATATGCACCCTCCCTATTTGGTTATACTCTTGGGATAGAGGAAGGGAAGGTTTGAGGCAGCGCAACAATCTCCTCACTGATTTGCTTGAGCGGATCGAAATGAGATAAAAAGACACGTGCCGCTAGGCATAAAACTAAGGATCTGTAATGGTAGAACTGGTTAAATGAACCGGACCTCAGTTGTGGAGACGGCTGCATCAAACCATCTTCTCTTCTTACAAACACACAGGCATGACAAAGTTAACTTGTCTGAGCTTTGTGGGACTTTCGAAAAAAGAAAACACATTTCTAATACATATTTTCTCCAGCACTCCAGGTATATGCAGGGAAATATTGTAATGCAGAGATGCCATTTACTGGCCGCCGTTAACATGAGAAAACAAATTTGACATTCGTAATCACTTATGGAAACTTCGATTGCATGTCGCTGAACACAGATTTCCACATAACGCAGTCTTTGTTGCACATAAGCTACAAAGCTGCGTCGTTAAAAATTAGACTGCTCGCTTCCTAAAAGCCTATAGTCATTACAGATGGACATAGAAATAATTGAAACGCAAAATAACTTCGCTTCAAAATAACTTGCCTTGAATAAAGTAACCCTGCAGCATTCCTGAAACAGATACTTTTGGCTAAAGGCCTCCGGCAGAAAACAAGTTTCTTCAGGCAAATGTTTACAGCGAAGCAGAGATAGTGTGTCAGTTAAAACAAAATTAATCCTGGGTGCCGATATAAGTACCTTCATAATGATACGCTTAAAGTACTCTGCTTCATTAGTTCAATATTGCAGTTGAGGTTCTGGCTTAGACATCTCCTCTCTGAGTCTCTTTTGCTGTGAGAGACTTATCACTAGTAAAAGATGGACAGGCTTCTGTCCCAGTCGAACTTGTATAAGTAATTGATTTAGACGATGCGTTTACAGTAAGATCTGTCATGGTTCATATTTTTACTGTAGTATTATTGATAACAGCCTCGTTTTAAATATTACATCTTATGAAGCTTTTATAGGATCTTTCGTAATACAAGTACATGCAAGTTCTAATTTGCTTTAACCTCACACCAAGTTATAAGTTACTTAGGAGCCCATAAGAGAACAGTCGTACATACGTGCAGGGAGAGGATAGAAGCAACACAAGTTTACCCTTCTTATACTGAGGTTGTAACTTTTCTTCAGCGTGAGCTCTTGGGGAAATCGTGCAGCTCTTCCTGTAGCCGTGATGATAAACAGTAATAAAACAGGTTTAAAGTGCCGGAGTTTCGTCGCCATAAACTTGTTTTTGGGCCTTCGAAGAGCTTCCTCCAGGTGTTTCGCGATTGCGACTGCTTTTTATACGGCGCTAAGACTCCGACTTCGTTTTAGTACACAGAATACATGTTTTTATGGGGAAAAAGGTCAATGTGTGATCACGTGTTTGATTTAGACCCGAAACAACGTTGAGTGGCTTGGCCTTCAATGAAGAAACGACCTCGTTTTTGGAAACAAGTGGAGTGCGACAGAAACAGATTTCATAAAACAGGGTTAGATGCCACAAAAACAGAAAATTTATGCTGACTTGCACTCGACTAATTGTATGTCTTTGTTGTTACTTTTTTATTAGTTATTTGTGACTATATTCAAAGCTACACCCATAAATATAATATTGTTGGATTGCTTTATTAAGTGTACTTTCGCTGGAATAACTGCAGTACTTATTTTTTGTCACTAATTAGTTATCCGTGATTGAAATAAATATCTTCATGCTGTACCATCAAATCCTATATCGTTAGATAGCTTATGAATAATATAACTGCACATCTGTACTTATTATTGTAATTAGTGAACTGTGAGTAAATTCGAACGTTAAACGCTACCGCAATAAATGATGTATCTTTGGACAGCTTGTATCGAATACGATTGCACCACTGATTGCACTAAACGTGCCGCTAGGCATTGGTGTTTAAGTTTGATGTGAATAGAAAACGCGGTAACTTGGAGAGTGATGGAACCGTACATAAATGCGGGCGACCGCGCTGCGTGCATTTTTCCTTTTTATCTTCCATTTGTCGCACTAATACTGGTTTCCATTGGACGAACAGGAGCACTTTCAGCTGCACTAAAAGTGTTCTTGCGAGTTTCGGCGCCTACCAGTGGTCGAACAAGAGCAGTAGCGTTGTGTTCTGTTGGCAGAAGAGGCGCGCTTTTGGGGTGCCGAGAGCAGCCGGGAGCAGTCTTCGGTGCTCCGTCCCCAGCGGCGGAGTACAGGGAGAACGGAGGAAGTCACGTGACCTTTTTGTCGTCACTTCTGGTTATTCGCCCGGAGCCGGGCTACAGCGCCCTAGCCGGGCAGGACGGACGAGAAAAATGGCGGATGATGGCAGCGGTGGCGTTCGGCCGGCGGATACGGGAAACGCAAGCTCGGGAAAAGTTTGATCACATGACGGCTGACGTCACCGCTCCCCCTCGCTACGCTGCTCGGAGAGCAGCGTGAATGTTCAGTTGGGGAGACGAGAACGCGCGTCCCCAGTGCTCTTGTGCGCTGCTCTGGCTTCTCGTTGCTCTTGCTCCTGTTCGCCCAATGGAAGCCGGTATAGGTTCTTCACACCACGCATTGCATTTTTTTTCACCATTGTCGGAATGTAACGGGCATGCTCAGCGTGGGCGTCTCTTTGAGTGCGCGGTTTAGTCGTCCATTGACTGACTGTGCATACTATCACGGAGAGGGACATTAAGCACGAAAAGGACTCACGGACATACACACTCATTAAAAATGAACTTCTGGGCAGAATAATTAAATTTGTTTTATTTTAGAGCACTACATTGGCTCGGGCCAGGCCTAAAAATGGCTGGTTTGCCGGGCTCGGGCCATGCTAGGGGTTGAAGTTGCGGACCCAGGCCAGGCTAGGGCTAGATGTGTAGTTATTTTTCTTAAATGAAGGAATCCCGGCAATAAAATCGTTCAAGTCGTTCATGAATAAACCACTCAAGGTACATTTGTTAAAGCCGAAAGAGGGAAAGCTCATTTGTAGACAGGTTTTATTCAGCGGCATTGGTTTCCCAAGTTACTTCGGGCACGCACGCCTAGCTGTTCAACGACGTAAACGAAAAAGTTAAAATGAAAATGCGGAAAACCCTGCAGGGCACTCTACTACGGTATAGGTCTGCATGACACGAGCCTTGTTTATATATGCACGCACCCACTAAAGTGGGAATTTTCGGCAGTCAGTTAATACCAAAGAGGTTATATGGAACTATATAACCTCCTTGGTGAGCCCACTCCTTCGTATCTAGCAGAAGGCACACTTGTATCCCCGAGTTTGTGTTTATGTTATCTTAGTGACTGGCCATTGGAAGCCGCATAGGTGCCGTAGGAGAAGGACCTTTAATCGATTGCTCAGCAGGCAGCCGTCTTTTCAAAGATTTCCTTGCTCTGCTATAGCCTCCCCCCCCCCCCACCTCGAAACAAATAAAAAAAACATCTCTATGGCTACGATAAACGGTATTGAATAAGAGCGTACAGCAATAGGAATCTTCGGGCAATAAAAAATATACATGCACAACAAATAGGTATTTTGATTTTCGTCTCCATACAGATTAAGAGTGCGGCATTGAACTCGTCCCAAGATTATGTAGGTTTTTTCGTCTCCTGCGCTTCCTTATGCAGGTTCTTGTGCAGTTGCCGGGGTCAGCCTATGTGATTTAGCAAATAACATGCCCCAAGAGCTAATTGCTAATAACAAGCCATATTTAAAATTCATGTATTCTATATAGCTCTTAAACCTTAAGTCTTGATTTTTGATTACGAAACATTTAAATAGTATCATTTATTTACATTAAAAATACCATTGGTCCTATTCAGGACTAAGGAGTGGCTTGGTCACATCAAAAGCACACACAAAGTAGTAAATAAAAAATTAACATATACAGTCATGAGTAAAGAAAAAAAAATCGTGAACGGCATGCCTACAAGCGCTAATTCAGCAAGTCAGAAAATAGAGATATTTACATTTCTTAGGACATACAATATTATTGATAAGTTTGACACAATCTCGTTTCGAACATGGTAGCTACGCAAATGGAAGATGCATACAGAAAATAGGTAGAGAGTTCTTCGTGTGATAGCCATTATACCCGACTCTAGCAACCAACTAGCCTGGATAACAGCTTTGGTAGTAGAGTCTTATTTTGTTTCGATAACAATTCATGCAGTCTTTTGAAAATGTTTCCTTCTACGTGCTTAGAATTTTTGTAGCGGGTTATTTCTAATGTTGACTCTTTTATGTACAGTTGCATGTAAATGAGGAATAAATCCTTTATGATGCAAATAAAAAGCGTTAGGCATTTCGTTTTTCGCAATAACAGTACAGTATTAAGCAGTCCGCTCAGACTGACTGCCGGGCCTGGGCAAGGCCGAGACTTGGTAGAGCGGGCCCGGTTCGGTCCTGCTTCATGTCAGCGTGCGTCCTGGCCGTGCCCAATCCTAAAGAAATGGACCCAGGCTGGACTCGGTCTTGAAACGATGCACCCGGGTCGGAAAATAAGGCCTGCGCAGTTCTCTAGTTCGTTTCCTATACGTCTCGCAACGTTATTAGGTGCAGTGGCAGTTTAGCACCCCGCGCCGCCTACATGAATGAAATCTATTACTCAACTTAGCGAAGTATAAAAAAAAATCAGGAAAATAGGAATACTAAATTCATCATATTTCAGGAGCCGCTAGGTTCCACGGTGTCAAGTCTGCGCTTTGAACTCGCGAGCGTGCTGCTGAAACGCCTGCAGCCATCAGCAAACACGCCGGCGCGGTGAAGATTGGTTCGAGTGCAGCGCCACTCGCCACGCAAGGCAGCGGCGGCGCCGCGCGGCGCTTCGAAGTTTTTAAGCTGATGCTCGTTCTAGTAACGTTGTTTTACGCCGCTAATAGAACTTTGCATCGGGCGAGGAAGTTGTGGAAACGCCTCCTCTCTGGACTGTTGCAAACCGGTTCAGCTGCCGCCTCCACCGTGCTGACTTCAGGCGCATACAACAGCCCAGCAGGCATTATGGAGAAGACACCCAGGGGGCCATCGTTGCAAACGTCTCCACTCCATGGCCAGCACGCGTATGAAGGTCTCAGAAGCCCGCAGAAACTCCGAAAGCCCTCATTGCTTCCTTGCGTTCTCGTACAAAGCTCGTATTTGATGCAAATGGTGTAGTCAGGTCGCAAGAACTCCGCACGAAAACTTTGTACGAAATCTTACTTTGTAGTGTAACGGACACAAGTGCATATGTTGACACGTGTCCATACTCGCTTCAACACACGACTTGCAGCACATTAACGCTGCTAGAACACATGTGTGACCAGAGCTCAGTCTAAAATTGCCGTTGTCATCTTATAGTAGTTGTCACCCGTTAATAATTATGGGGGTATTATTAACGATGCGCCCTTAACGGTGCGCACACTCCCAGACACCCTTAGAGTGAGTGGGGGTAGCTGTTCCGGTCACAAAGGAGATGCCCTCGACCTGCGTGGCAAGCTCAGCCGGAATTCAACTACCTTGTAGTGACAGAAGGGGGTGGTCGTTTGATGCCCAGCGGTCGCCGGTTCAAACCAGAGTAAGGATCGGAGTCAGAAGTACAAACAAAACACAATTTATGCACAGCAAGAGACGATACAAAGGAATACACAAGATCACTTGAAATGCACAGACGAGAGGTTCACAGAATAACAAACGCTAAGCATGCAATTACACAGGTATCCAATAACGTAGAGGCTTTACAACAGATGAAACACGAGAGAGTACATAAACACCAAATTGTTCACCGTGCACTGTTGCAGTCCAACGCCTCAAGAGTCACGATGTGGCCGCCATACGAGACGAGCGCCGCTCCCTTGAAAGTCCGCGGGCTTGCCAGCAGCGGGTGATCCCCGGGAGTCCAGCCGAAGCGCAGGCGAGCACGTCGCAAAACACTGACGAACCGACTGACTGACTGACTCATCAAGCGGCGCGGTCTCTTTAAATAGGGCGCGCTGCGTCTGTTTGTTAGCACGCGTCAAAGCTAGCGCGCACACACACTTAGCTTCGCTGGTTATAGCGCTCTCTCTTCCTCCCGTCGAGCCGCGCGTCGCCATTGGCCAGGTCCCATAGAACATGCTGGAAATTTCTGGCTGATTCCAGTCCGATGAACCACCGTCCTCCCCGGGCAATGGGAAAGAGGGTGACGGCAACGCGTACAAAGCTACGCGCTCTCCCGCGCGGGGAAGGGGGCTTTTCTCTACATGCTTTCCACGCGACGCCGCGCGGGCCTCGCGCCGTGCCGACTTGATGAATATGTGCGCCGATTTCGTAACAGTAGTCTATTACTGGAAGAAAGCCTCAGATTTCTTGTTGCCATATTCCGCACAACTTAGCAGTGGCAAATTCAGCTGTAACTGGTGATGGTTATAAAAGGGACATGAAGCCACTAAAAGTTGATAGTCTCCAAATATCTCTGCAAAATGTGTGTTTGATTACATTTGTTTTTTGACCACAGGTTAATAATTCCGCTAGTGAAATTCGAGGGGTTGTTTTTTGTTTCTCCGAAGTGCTGTTGCGCAGAACCCACATGGGTGGGCGGCTGAGCTGCATGCATTGATTGGAACGATCCTCGGGGTGATCTTGAATGGTTGGCCATAGTTGCACGTAAACCGCGGATAGCTGTTAATAAACTCTGGCACTTGTGGGGCAAACCAAAGGTCAAACGAAAACCTAGTTGGGCGCAAATGAAAGGCTTGCCTTCTAGACTATAGGTCAGCGCTCATTATCCCCAGCTAGAAGAAAATCTGCCGTTTTTATAACGATGCCGGTTGTATGGAACAGTCCGATTGCATTCCGTATTGTTCCTGCTGTACCCACCCTTAGGTTGCGCATTCCTCCATTCACAATGGGCATTATCTGTGTTCTTAACTACCTCGTTGGTTGCGTGTGGAGATGGGTTTCTGGTTCTGCGCCTTTCTTTCTCCTTGTCACCAGCAGTACACAGCACAAGCAAGACGGTTCTTCTATGGTCTCTTATCAGATGCATCAGCGCTGTTTGCTTGAGAAATACTCGATCTCTTTTTCAGGAGGACAAGTGGCCTGTAATGATAATGACTTGAGGATACCGCAACGCCGAAAGCCTAGTTTCTTATTACACTATTCGATGAAGATAGCTGCTTTTCTGCGTCTAATCGTCATCGCTGCTCCTCACTACCTACTCATATGATTCAAGTCTTCGAGGGTCTATATTTTGTGTTGCCCCCACGGAGGGGGCAACTATTGTCGCATGCATTCTTCCTAAGAGGCTCCTTTCTCTGTAGCACTTCGACGCGCGCTCCTCACTAATTACTGTCAAATGTAGATACCTGGTGGCATTAATTGAATCCTTCAAAATATTGAAAATATTTGGATGATTAGAAGATTACTGTCGACACGGGGCCTTGGCGCAGCAGAAATGTAACCTCGCGGCGACAGAGCTAAGCTGAAACGTTATAAGCTACATTGACTCTCAATTGCAAACCTTGTCATCAGGTATGGAACCTGCCAGTTAAGTAGGATTATAGATGCAGAATACTGCCATTAAGTGGATTGTAAGGCCAGTTGACATGCTCGGCATAGCGGACTTTGAGCACTGTGATTTATCTTTTGTCCTTTAGCACTGCGGCCTGGCTTGGCACGATAAGGGTTAGAAGGCTTCATGGCGATGACGCGTTGATTGTAACACCACAAAAAGAAGCATGACATACTGCGCACAAATCACCGACTCTCCAGTAATGGAAGAAAGAATTTAGTTCCAAACAATGACAGCCTTGTTGTCGAAGCGATGAACATAAAAAATATTTTTATTCGGGCATATAAAGAGCCCACGGTGAAATATACAGAAGAAGGTCATAGAACACGGGCTGTATCTAGATCTCGTAACGGTAGTTTATTCATTTTCAATGTGAACAAGGAAACGACAGCCGTACCATGGAAAAAAAAAATTCGTATCGGAACAGAAATAAAGTAAGCAGAATCGCAATAACTTACGTTGCAAGTAATCAGCAGCAAATTAGAAAAATAATGACAGACATAAAATATCAGCTTATTTCCTGGCTAAAAGATGCTCAAAGATATTGGACGCTTAATGTCAGTAGGAAGCTCATTCCAAACTCATAATGCAAAAAAAAATCTGGTTTGTTTTCCATAATTATTGTGTGCTCTTGGGAATAAATATTTGTTATTGGTCAGAAATTTTGCTCTTTTGCTTTTAATTAGTTTGTATGTGTCAAATAAATTTTTTGGCGGGAGATCCGCGGCACCTCTGTAAATAATGATTAAATGTTTGAATTTCACCAGGGAGCGAATTGACAGTATGCGATGGTCTTGATGTGGACTTTCACTACTACGGTATGGCTTAAATATTAAAATACGAAAAGCTCGATTTCGTAAATGCAAGGTAGTTAGGTGTCTTTGATACGTGTATCGCATTGAGCATATGAAAAACGTAATATAGCTATAAATGATGCGAAATAGGGGCAACGCTATGTTTCCCTGAAAAACTAGTGCCTTGCCCTTAAAGGTGAATGCCTTATGCCAGTTTCCGTCTCAAGTGCACGATATGTTTATTCAAGTTCAAATGGGAATCAAGGCAACTCCAAGAAACGCGTATTGGTTAACCGCTTGTATTGGTGAGATAAAAATGTTAATTACAGATCATTAACGTAGCTGCTGATTCAGCATTTCCTTGTTCTTCACCCCAGCTCTCCATTTGATATGCTTATCGCGGAGGTAAGCGCTTAAGCGCTACTGGCTAAACCTGATTAGCGTTATACTTCCTCACCTTGCATTTTTTTTTACTTTCACTTACGCATTAAAGCAACACCATAACTTCTCCTTTCTACGCCGAGTCTAGATATGTCTTCTCGACATATTCTTTCGATAAGACGGGAAATATTTTTGCAGATAATGTTTGCTCTGATGTAATCATGCATCGATGATGAGACTAAGGAAATACAGGCCATGAAAATATTCTTCTTTATGTATTTTAGCCCAGCGGCCATGGTTTATCGTGCTTTTAATATGAGGCGTTATAGCGAAATCAATGTATGCAATTTGCAAATTACTCAGCATGTCATGCATGCAAAAAGTTCTAAATTCTAGACTCGATCTGTAGTGACAAAATGCTTATCAGGGACATCGTGGTCATGAGCTCCAGAACAAATTTTATGATGTAGGATTTTTTTAACTAGAACTAACCTTCTACAATAGGAATACACAGAAGAACTGTACAAGAAGGACCCGGATGTGCAAACCCAACATAAGGCGGTTGTGATTACTGATCTCTATCCGGGCATCCTGAAGAGTGAAGTTGAATGGGCCTTAGCCAGCTAAGGCCTTGCTAAGAACAAAGCTAGCGGAATTGATGGCATTCCAGCTGAGTGGCTTCAAATCCACAACCATAACGCTGTTAACATTTTGCATGCATTATGTCGGAGTATTTGGACAGCCCTTCATTGGCCACAGAGTTGGAGGAGGTCAGTTTAGATCCCCATTCCAAAGAAAGGCAGTGTAAAAGATTGTTCCAACTACCCCACGATCGCGCTTATCTCGCATGCTAGCAAGGTGATGATGAATATCCTGCTAGGTAGGCTGCAGCAGTATGTGGATCGAGAGCTTCCGGACGTGCAAGCTGGGTTTCGTAAGGGCAGAGGAACTAGAGACCAAATTGCCAACCTTCCCTGGATCATGGAAAAGGCAAGAGAGTTCCAGAAATCCATCTACTTCTGCTTTATTGAATATGCGAAAGCGTTTGACTGCGTAGATCACAGCAGATTGTGGCAAGCTCTCCAAGAGATGGGAGTTCCAATTCACCTCATCTGTCTCCTCAGGAACCTGTATGAAGGGCAAGAGGCCACAGTCAGAACCGGGCATGGTCTTATTGATTGCAGAGTGCATCATGAGGAAGGCCGGTCTGGACGAGTCTTCAGCTGGAGTGAAGATTGCTGGAAAACATATCAACAACCTTAGATATGCGGATGATACCACTTTAATGGCAGAAAGGGAAGTGGAACTCGAGACTTCTGATGCGCGTAAAAGAAGAGAGTGAGAAGTTTGGGCTTATACTGAACATTAAAAAGACAAAGATCATGGCGCCTTGCCCTATCAAGTCCTGGAGTATCAAGGGACAAGAAGTGGAAGCTGTGACAGACTTTCTCTTGGGCTCCAAGATTACCCCGGAAGGAGACTGAAGCCATGAAATTAGGAGACGCCTGCTTCTGGGAAGGAGAGCCATGGTTAGCCTTGACCGCCTCTTAAATAGCAGACCCATTAGTCTGCCAACCAAGATCCGTATAACTCGTGCTATGGTCTTTCCAGTTGTGATGTATGGATGCGAGAGTTGGACTGTGAAGAAGGTTGACCGCAGAAGAATTGACGCGTTTGAATTGTGGTGCTGGCGGAGACTCGTGAGAGTTCCTTGGACTGGCAGAAGATCAAATTAGTCGATATTGTCGACCATAAACCCTGACTGCTCATTGGAGGGTCAAACTCTAAAGTAATTTTCAGCTACTTTGGTCATATGATGAGAAAAGAGGAGTCGCTTGAGAAAGATTTGATGTTGTGAAAGTTTGAGAGTCACCGGAGAAGGGGTAGACAGCGATCGCGATGGTTAGATGGCATCCTCGAGGCGCTGCAGATGAAGTTATGTGATGTTAGGAAGATAGTGAGAGACCGGAAAGCGTGGCGTGATATGGTCCATAGGGTCACGACGAGTCGGACACGACTGAACGACTGAACTGCACTGAAGTAACCTATGGCGGCGTAGTGACGATACGTGCATCAATGTGTGTTTTGTGGAGGAAGACCGAGTTTGGCTTTTGGCAGATACGAATGAAACAAGCTAGTTACTTAGGATTCTATGTAATTTTTTTATCCTTACTTATTTCGAAGGGGGACTGTTTGAAGTGCTTTCTTCTGTATTTTATTTGCAAGTTTTATTTATATGGTGTGGTGATACACAAAATATATCCGTTTGGCTACTGACCTAAAGAAACCATATTCAATCCCTACTTTTGCGGCCAAATATCAGTAAAGCAAAAACAAAGCAGACGTCCTTGTGTGAGCGTTGTCAGCGCAAGGTAAAGAGCTTTAAGCGGCTTAAACTCTTACATAGCACTGAATTATGGTGTCTCTAATAGACAGTAAGTCCTGTGCAAGTGCGAACCTTCACAATTTACGATTTGCTATGTTAACACTGACGTCCACAAATTCATTTAGACCATTCCCAACTTTGTGGCGGCCAATGTATGGATGACTCCATAGATTGACAGCAATGAAATTACGAGACTGTCTGTGCAATTTCGTTAAAATGTGGAACTCAAAAACGTTTACACCAGACATGCACGCGAATTTAAATATACACTAAGCTTTTTTTTTAAGAACGCATATTGAATAAAACTGTTGAGTTCCATAAGCTTAGGAAACCTAAAGGTGAAAATATCTCAGGTTTAAAACGATGTTGGCAAAAAGCTCAGTATGCGTATTTCCTTTTGAGGCTGGGTAAGAAAAAAAATGCATCGGTCAACTTGGGTACTGCCTACAAGCCTGTAATCCACGGGTACTGTCAGTTGCCATGTGCCTGGTATATGCTTAAAAGTGCCCTCATGACGCACCGCTACTGCACATCACCTTCCTCGCAATTACACCTTACTTTCGCTGCTGCCCTCCTCCCTCTCCACTTAGATTCTCCAGTTCTAAATTCAATTCTCGGTCTGAGGGTGACTCCTGCGCTGCCGACTATACCTTCTGGTTCCATGGTAGTCCCCCTTTTGTTTTTGTTGAACCAATTTAGGCTACGCATTTCTCAGCCCTAGCTATAATAACCTAATCCTCCTCCTCTGATTGTAGCTTCCAAGCTGGGTCTCATGCGTCGAAGCCGCATTCAAGGAGCACACTCGCTTGCTGTCATCACGTAACTAAAACTTCTTGCTTTTCTTGCTTTTTGGGGTTTAACGTCCCAAAGCGACTAAGGCTATGAGAGACGCCGCAGTGGAGGACTCCGGAAATTTCGACCACCTGGGGTTCTTTAACGTGCACTGACATCGCACAGCACACGGGCGCCTTGCTTTTCACGTGCATCGAAAAGCGCCCGCAGAGGCTGGGATTCGATCCCGCGTCTTTGGGAACAGCAGTCGAGAGCCGTAAACACTGCGCCACCCCGGCGGGTAGACTAAAGCTTCAGAGACATTCATTGCCTCACACACTTGCCTATCTTCCTTCCACCTGTATGTGGAAAGGAAATTCCTATCCTTCAGTAAGGCATCCGCTAGATAGAGTAGGGGGCCTTTTCGAGGGGTGTCAGAGTGACAACACCGAGAACTACGGCAAAGAATGCTGGAACAAGCGTCTAAGAGCTACAATAAATGTAATCAGATTTTACTTAAAGGGACACAAAAGAGAAAAATGAAGTGGGTTTGCATCGATAGAATGCCAGTTCCTGATTACACAAAAACCATTATTACTGAAAACAGAGCTGTTATAAGGTATTAAAGAGCAAGAGCAGAAATACAGGTATTGCCGCCACAGGCGAAACGGCCGAGACTCGCAACTACAAATCACGTGACGCTCAAGGGAGGCTGACAAATGCGAATTACATTGCCCGTTTGAACGCGGTAGTAGGTTTTGTCTCGAACATGATAACATGCTTTTATCACGCGTAAACTACGGCGAAACGACATCGTAAATGTTGCAAGACAAATACAAAAATATACTTGGCAGCGCCACAGGCGCCCAGTTCAGTTTCGGTTATGTTCTGGCTCGGGCACTTCGTGCGTGCTCGGATAGTTTCGTTTTGGACCTGCGGAGCCTGGAATACTAGCTCGGAGCAGCATATGCTCCTACGCTAAGTGCTTATCGAATGAAGTCTCGGCACGCACCTGCGAAGTATTCTCCGCTCCCCTCGCTCCAGCAATTACGGAGAGTCCTCTTGCGTAATAGTGTGCGTTATTCTACCCTAATACGTAGTAGGAGAAAACGGTTTGAATTCAACCGGCGGGAACAAAAAAGAAACCTCAACTTATCGCAATATCTCAGCAATAATTTCATTTTTTGACGCCGGATATGCAGCGACGATGTCACGAAATGCCGTTTATTAGATTTTGATAGCATATTTGGGTGCGTTCAGTGCCCTTTAAGGCTTTCGTAGAGTCCTACGATTGTGTTTCTTGGTGTGGATTCAAATTTCACAGGAATTCAGCAATGTTGAATAGATTTGTACAAGGGAGTAAAGACTAATTAGCACTCCAGCAATAACAACCAAAAAGTTATAAAAGGAAGCAGTTGAGGTTCTTCAGAAATCTCTTGGTCAGAAAGATTTTGTCCTATGCTTTTTTGCTTCGAATGTGACCTTTACATGGTTGTATATCGAAAGCATGCCCTTGTCACTGGCGGATAGGCGGCGCACAAGGAGAATCGAGGACGAAATTTACACGTGACGATGTGTTTCGTTGCATTTGAGTTATTAAAGGGCTTTAGCTCACAGTATAGCAAAGCCCGTTAATGGTGAACAGCAGCGCTGGTCCATGCCAGGTGTAGAAAAAAAAAAAACTCGCAATATTGACCATGTTATAGGCGCACCCCAATGTACATACTAACGATACCCATATAACCTTCTGGTGCTCTCTTACCCTCTTCCTGAAAATACTTGAGTGCGTCAGTTATGTTTTGTTTTCCCAAGAGCCGCTACTGAGCACTAAAATATTGTACTCAGATTTCAAAAATATGCCGAATATCTTCATTAAAAACCCAACGTCTAGCGGGCAAGTAAACCATTTATGAAATTGCTTTAGAAGTCAGACCACACATTTTCGCCTGTCTTGGGCTGTGGGTAGCGGTCCATCATTTCGAGCTTAAAGTCGTGTGCGTGTGTGTAATTTTGGCCATTAATATATTCACATCCTGTGCGCTGGTAACAAAAAGATCCTTAAGAATTTGACTCCTTGCGGGGGTGTTTAAGGTCAGTTTATCTCTATAACCGATGCTTGAGCTTGTTGGTAGCTAATAAGTGTGATGCACTGGACGAGAACGAAAGAAAGACACCTAAGCATAAGCGCTCTTACGCTGGTTCAATTCCATTTTGTGTTTTGTTTCTAGTCGTAATCGTGTATTTTTATCTAAAACACTCGGACTCTATACAACAACAAAAAAAAACAACTAGTGCCATTATTGCCATCCCGCAGTGGGCAGGCCAAGATGCAGTAATAACTTTGGGTCACCATGATATTAATTTCGAGCTCTTTGTCACTGCTGGCGAGTGGGTGACCTAGGAATCCAGCGGTCAGGAGATGTCTGGCGAAAACGCAGTAACGTTCATGACCATTAGGAACAAGCACGGCGGAAATCTGAAAATTGCTGCTGCGACAGCGGTGCCAAAGTAGAGCCTGGTGCATGAATGAACCAAGAATCTCAACAAGAAGATGTGACCACGGTGAATATTTACTAGACAAGGAGTGAAGTAAAGTATGTGAAGGTCTTTTTGTCTTTTTCTTTGTCTTGTCATTCAACGAAAGAGCAGTTAAGTTGGGAACTAAGGTGATATATCAGTAATCACTGTGTTCCGAAGCGTCTGCCTACTCATAGAAAATCATTCTGGTAGGCAAAATGCCACATAGCTTCAAAAACAAGAGAAAATGCGTAAAACTGACATTAAAAATGGCAGAGAGACGAAGTGTGCGCATGTCACGTCTGCCCCCCTTAAGTTATGTTAGTTGGGAGCATCGTTCTTTTTAAATTCAAATATAGACTTACAGGCTGCTCCGGTTGTTAAGCAGTGCAAACTCAACTGAGGCGTGTTACACGACAGTATCATTCAAGCGTAGTTTCCAATTTATTCAAAATATAGCACCCCCAGGACTAAGGTAATCGGCACGGCACTTTTTGTTACCATGGTACTTTCACGCATGTATTGAATGCAATTTTTCTATATTCCTTTCCATAGGGCTCTTAGCGCTTACATCTTCGTTCTCCAGATAGCTAATAGTTGAACTACTGTCGAAGCTCTTGAAGACTTCAATTAAATGCAGAGCAAAAATGGCAATTTTTTGATGCAGGCGAAAACGTTAAAACAAGGTGCAAATAACAATATCCAGTGGGGATAAGTGTAACCTTCGCATTATTTTACATGCTGCGATAAATTTCACAGAATAGTTATAAGAGCAGCACGACAGATTTAATGCGCCTATCCTGAGTACTATCTATTGAATTCGCGAGAAATCAAGCCGCTGAGGCTACATTCAGATATGATGGTTAGTGCTTAGCAACATATAGGTGAAGCGTGAAGCACCAGGGGTGTCATAAAATAAGGTGGCTCGCTCACCTTGCAACCTCCGCTATTGAACCTGAGATCAAAAGGTTCAGTAAAAAATACATAACTATGCTGTACCATGCACATCAAGCAGAGTTCTGCATAATGAGAGTAACAAAATTTCAATAAAAAAAAAGTGCTAGGCAAGAAGACCCGATCTCTTCAGTACTATTCACAGCTTGCTTAAAGGAAGCATTCAGAAACATGGCACGAGAGCAGGTAGGTATAAAGGTTGACGGAGAATGCCTCAGTAATCTGCAAATTGCTCATGACATTGCCTTGCTAAGTAACGTAGGAATTTAACTGCAATTAATGATTGATAACCTAGACAGAAGACGAAGAAAGGTAGGCTTGAAAATCACTATGTAGACCACTAAGGTAATCAATCTTCAATAGCCTTGAGAAGTAACAGCAATTTACAATACGTTGCGAAGCACTGGAAGAGATTGGCGAATTGTCTGCTTAAGATAGATAGTAAGCGCAAATCTGGACCATGAAAGAGAAATAACTGAGAGAGTAAGATTGGGATGATGCGCATTTGGCAAGTACTTGTAGATTATAACAAGAAGCTTACCAGTTTCGCTCAAGATGAAAGTATGCCACAGTTACGTCTTACTTCTGCTCTCAAATGGGGCTGAAACGTGGAAGCTAAAGAAAAGGGTTCTACATAAGTTGAGGACACCACGGAGGGCGATGAAACAAAAATGGCAGGTGTAACATTAAAAGGAAATGAATCGAGTATGTGACGTTCTAGTGGAAAGCAAGAAAAAAATGGCCATGGGCAGGCTATGTAGTGCAAAAAGGATAATCGATGGTTGCCTAGGGAAACAAATTAGATTGCAAGGAAAGGAAAGCGCAACATGGGGCGGCAGAAGGTTAGGTGGGCGGATGAAGTTAAGATGTTCGCAGGGGTCGAACGGATGCAGCTAGCACAGAACATGAATAATTCAAGGAATATGCAAAATGCCTTCTGCCTGCAGTGGGTATAGTCAGGCTGATGCTGCTGCTGGTAATGATGATTATCATGCATTAAACCTATTAAAACATATTAGTGGCCTCTTTGGCACGGGCTTCCAAATACAATAATTCTACCGGAAACATGGCAGTTTAAAAGATGCAATTCAAACGTTTTCGCCTGTCCGCTTTACGTGTGTACATATGTGCACTTCAGTTCGCTACGAATGAACTGTGCTGTGCTTTGCAACAGAGCTAGCACCTCTTGGTGAAATAATTTTACATTGATTAGGATGTATTAGGGCTCAAATTCGCAGCCGGCTAAAGAATGTGCATCCACCGGCGAACTTTGATTACGTTACCACCCCTTCCGCGCGCCATTTTCTAGTCTCTCGTATGACCGAGCTGGTACCCGCAATGAGGTTGCGGAACTCGCCCAGTTCACATAACATCTCCAGCACTGCACTACGGGCATCCTTCATCGTCGCGTGTACTTGAACGGGCCTAGCGGACATCATGCATAATCCGAGCGATGGCGATAATATGAATGTTCTGTTGTCTTCCCAGTAATGTCAGTTTACGGATTATCAAAACTTGTACTTCCACCCACCCTAGTGGTGAAGTGGTTTGACGTCCGACTGCTGACGCTAATTTAGCGGATCTGATGACAGCCAAGCTGATAGTTAGATGGAAGCAGAGTACGGAAAGCATAGAGAGATGTGTGATGTTGGCGCACATAATAACAGAGAACTCCCTGTGCAATAAATAGTTCCAAGGCCATCATCGACAACGCATGTCGTAGAGGGAGTCACTTTGAAGAGCTAGAACCCCGCCATCTGCCGTGACCTACTAGCATTTTCTTGCGGCAGCTGCTACAGCTGTTAGCTTGAGATCATTTCTTTGGGCGATGTCATCTGTTTAGTAAAAATAAAGTCAGAATTTCATAAACAACTTAAGCCGATTACTATTTGTCTTGTGGCGATGGCCTTTGTCTATGCTTTATGCCGTAATTAAAAGATGGCATCATGATGATTAGTATTTTGGCCAATAGGTAAAACCTAATTATGTACCAACTATGGCAAGCCGGCGAGGAGAGCAAAAGTGTTCTAACAGTTCCTGTCGCAATGCACAAGGGCATGATGTTCGAGATCGGCGTAACGGCTGCTTGACCTTCCGTGGCACATAACCGCTTGATACGAAATCGTCGTCCACAAGCAGAATTCGACCTATAGCAAAATATACAGACCCAGCTTAATTATAATATAAAGTTAAAAGAATTTCTATCATAGAGGAAACGAAATAAAAATAGGACTTTTTCTGCATAAGAAAGCATTCTAGTGTATTCAGCATAGCATGTTGCTAAATTTTACCTGTATATGGTGTTCGTGACATGGCCCAACAGCTCTTCTACAATCGCTATCAAATCGTCTGAACTAATGGCTCAAGTTCCTCACAGATAAAACGACCTCCGTATGTCCCTTAGTGATCTGTATAGAGACAAATGCTCTTCATCACGTATATAAATAATATCTTGAAAATACATGAATCACCAAATGTCACTATGTATGGAGATGAAACGTGTTTTATTCACATTGCATGACATTAAAGTACACTAAATCAAAGTAAACAATTACCTGCTATAGCCGTCGAAGAAATGATCTCTAACAGAATTAAAATGCAACAATTTATACTGCGTTTCGCACTATAAACTAAATTATCATACAACGAATAACAATGAAGTGTATCATGCAGCATCTCTCCTTGGTTAAAGAACACAAGTTATTTGACATGGGCCTCCAGGAAGAATTATCATGGACGACAAGTGTGGATTCTTAAACAAATGATCTGGTTCGTACCGTAGGCTCTTCACGCAAAGCAGTGCATATAATTCCCCTGGCTGAAGAAATTATTGCGAAACTCTAAGTTCTATTCTATTCAATTGCTTTCTCTGTGATGATGGTGTGGGGGAGCACAAAGATAATAATACAGTATGGTTAAATACCACAAAACTACAGCATTGCTAAGAAATTTATTATGAATGTTACTGGCTTCTATAAACTTCTCCTTTACTCTTGATGTATAAAATGTTGCATGCCTGACCTGGTTTATTACTACTATCTCCTACAGTTCGCAAACCTCCGAAGGCTGTACACCTGCGAAATAAAAAGAAATTCTCATCTATTCAGACATAAAATCAAGATACTTTGTCCAATATCCTGGTTTTTAATTTATTTTTATTTTGAGTGATGTTCTTTCAGGAATATGTTGTCATTTTGTTGCAGGTGTCTAGCCATCTGTTGCACAATTGTACTGAACAAATCCTTTGTACAATGTCCTTTAAGTTTGTTGTACATATTGCTATCGCAATGTATTTCAGATAGTGTTGTTTACATAAATCTCTTATTGATGCGCATTGCGTTTTTAATTTATAAGAACATGTGATTCTGTCAACTGCAGAGGTACAGAGGCCTTCATTCCCTACCACTGCAGCAGCTGCTGGATTTGTTCGGCTCAAATAAATAACAAAATGCGCTCGGCTTAGGAAAAAAAAAGTTTGCATTACTGTATTAAGGAGAGCAATTTATTTCTGCGCATCAGTTTTAGGGCAATTCGATCCGAATTTCAGCTTTGAACAAACCTAGGTTTATTGAGGGTAGCGATGCAGCTCTGGCATGCATTTTTACATTGACGTTGAAGAGAGAATTTGATCATAATCGCAGCTGCGAATTTCATAACGTGTGGTTTGCACTGATGCGAGTTCGCATAACCAACTGAAACGTTTGTCCACATATGTGCTATACTGTGGTATTTGTTTTGAGCTAGTCCTGAAACTGCCAACGTTTGTCGCTGGCTTACAAGCTTCGCAGCCACGCGACTTAATTCGTGCCTCAAACGTCTTCATTCCACGCTCTGAAATTTCAGTGAAATTTGAGCCGTCCAATTTGATCACTTAAAGAACAGCAGTTACAGGTATGGCCTTACTTCATCCTCAAAGCAATACAATCAGCTAAATAACGACCCACGCTGATTTAGTGCACGTAGTCATGCCTATGGTGACATAGTAGAAACGCGCCACCTTTAGTGTTCCGGGTGCAGTAACGTTGAACAAAAAAAATCGAAAATAATGATACAGTTTAAAACCAGCTCAACGATACGTTTCCGCAGAATTTCTTTCTGTAAAGTGATAACCATTTTTTGATATTTTTGTTGGATACACTGCGATTGCGCATTAAAATAATTATCGTCTACACTGTGGAGAAATATTGTCAAGGAAAGCCACTTTTAAAAACTTTCCATGTGTTTTAAATCATGAGTGCTACTCAATGTTATTCTTTTCGTTTTTTGTTATTCCTGACAGTCAGATTGGGATACTTACCCGGCTAGCGGTTTTACTCGGCAAGTTTATTTCATCGTTTCAACCCTGTACCTATTCTCAACGTAGCTTCGCCAACAGTGCCATATCATTCGACAGTATCGGTTTTGGTTTGGTAAAACTTTATTTCCCACAGTAGGGGTCCTGGAGGACACTCGGCTAGGCGCCAGGTGTAGAGGGCAGCTCCCACGTCGGCACAGAGAGCCCGAAGCTCTCCGCCGCCGCGCGGGCCTCCTGGACAGCCCGAAGCTGATCATGTAGTGAAGCACTTTTTAAAACTTTGTCCCAACGTTCATTGTTGTTGGCGTAGGCGTCGCTCGATGCACAACCACACAGCATATGGTTTAAGTCTACACGGTCACTGCACCGTTCACACACATGTTGTCCGTCATAGTCTGGGTCGATACCAGGTTTACAACATACCTGAATAGTGTAATAAATTTAAATGAGTCCTCCAACCACTGACTGAGAAATCAAAATCATCGATCGATTGCTGTGCTTTGAGTTGAGAAAACTCTTTCATCCTTTATTTTTTATATTTTTCTTAATGTGTACAGAAAGAGGCTCTCACTCACAAACGTGCGAAACTTTCCAACTCAAAATTCAATATTTAGAGTATCACTGTTAACTTTTATTACCTCCCAAATTTTTCTGAGTGCTATTTTGAGAGCCCATACCTTTTGTGCTTGAATCTCGTAAGCTGTAGAACCTGCCTTGTGTTGCTAGGCTTTATTCCTGCCGGAGCATCTTCTGTGCAGACATGCGAATTTGAGCTTGGGCGACGAAGGAAATCGTTAAATGAAATATAAACCAGAATGATTAAAAGAGAAGTCATTGTTATTTTATGATCCCCGCAAAAGCATGGGTAAGGTTGGTGTGTCTATATAGCTCTGCTTTTTACATTAAAATGTAAAGTTTGAGCTGTCAGACCCTGATGGCAAAAAAAGAAATGTATTAATTATCTGGAGTCAATTGTTCCGTTTATTTGAAATAAATATGTAGTTGCAATAAATATAAACTACCATCCATGCTTTCGCAGTAACACAGTGAGCAAATATATATTGAATTCGCGCGAAATCTTCTAGCCGCTCACATTATCGTGATATATAGCGAATTGTGTGTCGACCCGGGTCCAGAAGATTTTGAGCATGAGGATAGCTTTTCGTTGTCAAGCAGGTGAAGCTTTAAGCATTGAAAAAATATTAAGCGCGGTAGCCTAGCGAATCCGACGCCACTGGTGAAGATGTTAGGAACGAAAAATTGATTTGTGTTGACTGCCATGTTGTGAAGTGATTTTTAAAGCACACGACTAAGGTCAGGGGCATGGACTTCGCCAATCATAATTACTAGTAAATGATGGCGCAGAAGTGACAGGTACAAATACATTGCTAACGTTTGTGCGTTTTATGTACGTCGCATAGGCACCCTTTCAGTTGCTAGTAATCAATAACGATACAAAGACTCGAATGTGTAAATATCAGTTAGGACCGACTATCAAAATACTTTCCAGTGTATTAAGGCATGCAATGAAAACTTTGGCAGCTGCAAAGCCAACACCCCTAACTACCAAGTATATTTTGAAGACGGTTTTTTAAATGCGCATCTAAGCACAATCATTAGTAAAAAAGTTGACAGCATGATAGGTTTGCTAGAATTAGGTATTTATTTATGCATGCAGAACGGGAAAGAGTCGAGACGACGAGTATTGTTGTCGACGCAGCTGTATACCCCAGGAAAAAAGGCTAACCAGCACGGAGCGAACACAACGCCCACCTAATCTGCAAAGCATAACCTGCTGTTTAGGTAGAGAGCGGGTTCAGTTAGGGTTGGTTCGCATTTTCTCTGAGCTTGATACCTCTATCAACAAAATTACTCATTCGGCGCAGTCGTGCTCCTGCCATATAGAAATTAAACGTCCGCCAAAACTATCATGCTTTAAAACGCTCCGCTTATGATTGTATTTTCGTGCCCATTTGAAAAATGGCCTTCAAAATAGGGTATAACCGAAAAATAGAACTATATATTTAAGAGCTAGACTGAATACTATTGCGCTTCGCAATGAAAAATATACAGGATAGAGAAAAGGTGCAACCGTAACATGATTTCTACCTTGAAATTGCCAGAAATAGAGAATTTTTTCAATTTTAGGCTACCTTCAACCTTCCCAGCAAACACAAAAAGACTTAAAAACATAAAGAAGGTTTTTATAATGTATGCCAAAAAATGTAGGTATATTCAGCCAATACCAAGTCCAAAGCTTAACGCCTCTCCTTAAGGGGGAGCCCTAAGTACTTTTATGAAACTTTATTAAATAAAAAATTGGTTCAGCTTTATATTTATTTTTATATTTTCTTTTGCACAATGCAATACCTTTTAGTGCCAGAGATTATTAAAGCATTTAAAATTGTTTTAGTTTTCTATAAAAATTGAAGTCGGGTAGTTTTTTAAACTCGAATTCTGTCCCTTTTTGATATTCTTGAATATTGGCAGATTTCAACATAATATGGAGACAAAACAGACAAATTTAGAGCTTCAAATTTTTCCAGTAATAAAAAACAAGTCCTGCATAATATAGACAAAAAGGTTCAATGGCAACACAATATTGGGTCGTGCTGGAATGCAGGGCTGATTATTGAAAATGTTCAGGACATAGACTCAGCTATAGAGTTATATTTATAATTTTAAACAATATATTAGAACACTCTTATAGTGCGTAATATTTACGAAATAGTAAGGATGTTTTAGAGGGATATTACTGAAAATCGAAGGCAATTTATTTTTTAACTGAAACCAAAACTGCCCCTTGTTGGCTGTTTTCATATTTCGGGCAATATAAATGCGTTGTGGAGAACACACTTAGACATCGAGAGCTCCAAATGTTGTGTGAAATTAAGAACGTAACTCGTATAACAAGCGAGAAAAATTTAGTGCCTACAACGTAAGGCATGATTCAAGTATGTAAGGCTGAAAATTACCATTGTTGCAGCACTCCGGTCCTGATGTGAAGTTTAGGATTTTTTTTAATAAATCAAATGAAATAGCAAGAAAAAGTTTATAATAATTATTAAACGTTGCGAAGATGTTGTGAGTAAAATATATTAGATGACACGATTTCAGTGAGGACGCAGCAGGTCTCCAAAGTTTCAACTTTGTGAAATGGTAAAAACGGTGCGTTCGACCTGTCATGATCTATAATTTGTTTTCGGCAAAACTACGCCGTACCTTGCAAAAATAAGGTAAATTCATTTGTTTCGAGACATTTGCACACCAAATATAAAAATTTCATTGAAAGCAAAAAATGGTCAAAGGAACTCGAATATACTTTTTTATCACTTTCATATATACGGTGAAACTATTCTCAAGGGTTCGCTAAATCCAAAAAATCAGTGTCATGATATTTATTATTTTGATCAATAAGCAATATTTTAGATTTACGTGTCCATGTCTACACGAATCTGACGTCTAGTACCTTCAAGAACCGCATGATGAATCCACATAGGAGGCTGTTGATATCAATACAATATTTGTCCCAACAGCTGCAATACTCGTGAGCAGACACGAGCTATTCCAGATCTGCTCCTTGACAGCATGACCTTTCATAGCACTTGCGCGGTTTTCACGAAACTGTTTTTCGCGATCAGAAAGATCCGAGTTGTACGACAGAAAAAAAGATCGGTGAATTCTAGGTTGTAGTTTCTTTGATTCGGGGAATTCTAAAGTAACTTTAGGTGTGGCCCTGTTTGGTTTGTTGTTGGTTTCCGTGCTCGTCGCGCGTGCTGCATTACTCTGTATTAGACGAAAAGAGCCTTTATACATGTTTATAGGAAACAAGCGTATTGTACAGGATCTGAGATACAGGATGAGGGGGTTTTACATGAAATTCCTAAATTGCACAGAAAACCCGGATAAAATCACGCAGAGCTCTTATAGCGGAACATCCTACATGGTTCATGGCGCTCGTTTTCGGATGAAAAACGCGTCGCCAGGCTGGAAAAGGCAGGCAATAACATAAAAGAACACAATTACATTTTAAAAATAAAAAGAAAAAATAATGAAATGAAAAAAAAAACATATAATATCATTATAATAAATAGTAAAATAATAAAGCGAAAAATAATAACAAATAATAAAATAAAGCAAAAAATCTAACTTACTGCGACATTTCGGTACTCCAACTTTGGTCCTCTCGCTCTTGAGACGGATGCTTTAACCACTACTACACCGCAGGGTATGGTTATGATGGTTATATTCGTGTTTATGTAGCTAGTTTTACTCTTTCGTACTTTGTATAGTTTCCGTGGCTGTAGGATTTTTGGTCGTGATTCACCGATCACCCTTTAAACGCGCTGAATCTTTTTCCAGGTTATCACGAGGAGTCACCAATGTCCCGAATGTTTTTAATGCGTCGCTTTCTGGAGGCAAACGTCCATATATCATAATTTACTAGTGATGATGTGTTTTGTCATCTTCATCGAAGGCTTGCAAGTTTTCCTACATACAGAGATATCTGGTGCAATAATACTTCTAATACTGCACGTTTTAGCTTCACGTGCTGCCAGCGGAGCAGCGACGTCAATGAATACACTTCCGACTAATTGGTTTGGATATGTAAACATTCGAGAAAGTGCCGCCCGTTATGCGTCTATCTGCGCAAGTTTAAATAGTCAGCATTGTTTTTATTTTTTTTATTTTTAGCATTTTTTTGCCCTCGCTAGCCAAAGAGTACGTACTTGCTTGCACTTTCGTGTTTAAGGGGGCAGATCTCCAGTCGCAGATATGAAGATGCACCGTAAGATTGTACAAGCTGCAGTGACTGTTGCACGCGCAAAAGCGACGCGATGCGCTTATGTACTAGCTAGCGCGCACTTCGATGGCTTCATATTTTAGAGGTATTTGTGAAACGACATGTGCCACTATATACAGAACATTTGTATAACATGTTTCGTTTCATGCTTATTTATCCTGCTGGCTTGCTCCGGCGTGGTCATTCTGGTTGATCTTCATCGATCAGCCCTGCTTCAGTTTAGAAGCGGAAATACTCTGCCCGGTGTCAGTTCCGCAAATGACGGCTTCATCCGGTTTCTGGTTGATTGATACAGACTGAACCGAAATGAAACCGCGCGGAACGCTGATTCCGGGAATTCTTGCACGGTCCGTGGCGCTCGTTTCTGAAAACAGAAATTGGACGCTAGGCTGGAAAAAGCATGCAGAGCTATAAGATAGCACGACTATATTTGAAAAATAAAAGAATAACTCTCAAAGCAAGAAAACATTAAGTATTACAATTCGCGTACTGAACTTCGGTTTTCAGGGGTTATATTTATCTTTTTGTAGTAAATTTTGCTATTTGATACTTTGTGTCTTATTGTGGCGTGTAGCATTCGTGGTCGTAATTCACGGAACGCCCTTTAAACATGCTGAATTTTTTCCTGGCTATCACGTAGAGTTATCAATGTCCCGGTCCCGCATCTTTATAATGCATAGAATTTTGCAGGCAAACCTCACAATGTCGCAATTTACAAGTGCTGATGTGTTTTGTGATCGTCTTCAAACGCATGTAATTCTTGCTACGCACAGAGATATCCGCTGCAACAGCACTTATACTGCTTGTTTTAGCTTCACCTGCTGCCAGCGGAGCAGCGACGTAAATTAATTCACTTCCGGCCAAGTGTTTTGCATACGTAAACACTCGAGGGAGTGACACCCAATGTCCGTCTAATCTGTGCATATTTCGATGGTCAGCGATGTGTTTCATTTATTCTCGAGCGTAATTTCATCCTCGCTAACGAAACGCTACGTTCTTGCTTGCACATTCGCGTTGAAGGAGGCACATCTTAAGTCGCAGATATGAAGATGCATTGCAAGATCGTACATGCTGCAACGACTGTTGCACGCGCTAAAGCGATGCGATGCGCGTAAGCACTTGCTAGTGCACACATTCATGCCTTCATATCTTCTAGGTATTTGTGAAACAACGCGCACTCCACATATACAGAAAAGTTGTAACGTATAATCTGCGTGGTTTCGTGCTTATTTAGTGCGCAGGCATGTTCCAATGTGGTCATTGTGGTTGAGCTTCCCGATCCGACCGGCTTGTGTTGAGAAGGGGAAATATTCTGCCCCATATCAGCTCCATTCATGATGAGTTTGTCCGGCTTCAGTTCAACCGGACGTGACCTATCCGAACTATGAGTTACATATAGGACTGATCCACTCGGTTTCATATCAATACCGGTTTGGGATGTCCTGTTCAAGATGCATACTGGAAATGGTCTGTCTGGTATTAGCTCAATATAGACTGGGATGTCCTGCCTCAGATGTATACTGGATACCCCTGGCTACGCATAGGTTTCGCTTGAAAGTTAGTGTGTTGTAATTGGCTCAATTACAGTTGAAATCTACGGCGGCTTGAAGAAACGTTGGGTCATCAGTCGGGTCGGGTGCCATAAGGACACTTTTGACTACTAAAGTGAGATGAGGCCAATGCGTCTGTTGCGCGGCAGTTTTAACCCTTCCACTACACCACCACTTTCTCTCTATTTTCACTCCCACCTTCCTTCTTTTCCTTACAACTCGAATAAGGTATCCGCGTAGAATTGCGACAGATAGTGCGCCTTTTATTTCCTGTAAACAAATTTGAAACGCCACTGATGCCTACTGCACCAAGTCTGCTTCCCTATGCTGTGTGGTGCGGCGTTCGAGCAAGCGCCAAATGAGTGGCGCCGCACGGACGCTGTATCGAATGGCCGATGCGGTGAATTTCTTCTGGTGACGTCATCACCTGTCGTGACATCATTAAATCGTCACATTCGGTCATAACGTAACAGCCAACGACATCCCGATGTGATGATGTCATAGCCAGTCATTATCATTACTTCTGACTATTTACCAGTGACTAATGACTAATTAGTACTAGTTAGTGACTAGTTATTCATTTGTTACTACTGCAGCGCTGCTAGCTGTACTATCATCCTCACGCTAGAGGAGAATGAAGATGCCGCATGCTCTACGATATGCCACAACATTGGGAATTGTTGGTAAGCCTTTATACATTTTCTTTGTAATATATTTATTTATTTATTTATTTATTTATTTATTATTTTACATATCCTCAATTGCCGAAGCAATAAGAGCGCATTGAAATACAGTGACACATATAAAAGGAATACGCGGTGTCATTTGCTAGAACAATGAACAATTGACGCATATAACATTAGATAAATCAGTCCTTATGAGCAAATTGCAAAAGTTTAACGAAAAATAAAAGCAATAAAAAAGACGTACAGCCTTTGTGAAAAGTGTACAGCCCGACGGGTTTGCTTTTATACCGTATTATATGACATTTGTGATAATCGTGTAAGCCCTACCGTTGGAGAGGGTAGGACGAGAAATCTTCTTGCCATCTGCAAATATGGGAGCCTGGGAATGCATTACGAGTCACTTATTATCGCTCAAAAGTAGACCCTCATGGCTGTAAACGTTTGATAAAGGCTGTACTTACAGCAACACCCAAGTATGAAAAAAGCAACTAAATAATAGGCACAGGTCGAAAATGATATTTAATACGCAGAAAATGTAAAATGGTACATAGCCAATGAAAAAAAGCATCGAATAGAAAACCAACTACATAAAAAGATCGTTATATAGAATAGCAGAACACGTAAGCAAGACCCAAACGTCATCATTTAGATCCAAAAGTAAACACACAGAACAATGAACTTCGTCGGTTAGTCTGCGTCATCGACAAACATAAAATCTGATAATTTCTTCCTGTAAAAGACGTGATTTCTGATGCATACGATATCAGCCGGGAGGTGGTTCCAGTCGTTGCTTGTATGTGGCAAAAATGAGTAAGATAATCTGTACGAGTGACAAAGAATATATCCTACTTTGTGTCTGTGGCCTAATCGTGATGAGCGATAACAGGGTTCTGGAATGAGCTGCGTTCTTAAAGATGAATGATGTGTAGTGAACTACAAGCGGATATCCCGAAGACGAGGAAAAGAAGACGAAGTGCCACTGCGCTGCTCGAGCTCGCTGGTGTGTGCCTAGACGGACAGTGTTCTTGTGCTGTTCGTGAGGATTTCCTTCCGCCCTGGAGCTGTGTAGCCGCACACTACCGACAACAGCCATGACCGACGCTACCATCCCTAGTCCAACCGACTCCTCGTCCCCCGATTTCTGGGCTGGAGCTTTGCGCCAACGGGACCCTCCTATATTCAGTGGAACCGGCGACCACGACGTGGAAGACTGGCTGTCCTCATATGAGCGGGTCAGTACTCACAACTAATAGGATGACGGCCTTAAATTAAAAAATTTCATATTCTACCTAACGGACGTTGCAAACTTGTGGTTTTGCAACCACGAGGGTCGATATCTCGTGGTCTGCTTT
This sequence comes from Amblyomma maculatum, assembly GCF_055883805.1. Lineage (NCBI taxonomy): Eukaryota > Metazoa > Arthropoda > Arachnida > Ixodida > Ixodidae > Amblyomma > Amblyomma maculatum. Next base: position 96,788,093 of record NC_139353.1, read on the forward strand.
CAAGACTAGTTTTGCCGATATTTTCAGCCGGCCTGCAGTGCGCAAGCTGCGCTCTGGGAAACGATTGCGTGGCTGTGCACAGCTTCCTGGCGAGACTTTTACAAGTTATACTGAAGATGATGTAGATCTGTGCAAGCAAATGGATGCTTCAATAACAGAACACTCCAATATTGGTAATATTTTACAAAAAAAAATTGACGATGATGCGTTCCAGGTGCTTCTGGCCAGAAATCCAGCAACCGTAGTCGACGTAATCAATGCATACCAACACTTGATGAATTACGCAAGCGCCCTAAAATCACTCGTTCTTCGCTCTCACACCAGAAGCCTCTTGCAGCTCTAACACCTGACGCAGAACTGCCCTCCTTGCTGCGACAAATACAGTAAATTGTTAGAGAAGAAGTTGCCCGTCAACTGTCCTTCGTTCCCCATCGTCCTGACGCTCCCTCTCCTTTGGTGCCAAAGTTGCAGCACGTCATCCGCGAACAAGTCGCAAAAGCACTTCCCATGCTTCCTAAAGCTCCTGCTGTCGCTCCCTTGACATACGTTGGAGCACCAGAACAGTATCGCCAAATTTGAGTTCCAGCCCCTTTGATCCACGAGGCAGTGGCTGCGCAGCCTCTGCCTGAGCCGTTACCACCCATGCAGCCTGTCCTACGCCACCCACGGCTTCCTCAAATAGCACCGCTTCATCCTGCGACTCCGCTCTATTACGATCCGTGGCGCACTTCGTACAATCGCCCAATTTGCTATTACTGTGGTTGCCTTGGACATGTGGCTCGTCAATGTTAGTCGCTTGGCTGCGCCTCCCGAGCCTGCGTCTTCAGATTACTCCAAACCGCTGCTTCGTTCTTCTTCCTCTCGCCTACGTACGTCGCCAAACAGCGTCCGTATACGACCCAGCATTCTCCTTGTCCACGTCGCCAGTCACTGACGCCAATGCGCTGGCGAATAATACCTGCTGACGCGGGAAACTAAAAACTGCGTGCCCTGCGAAAAGCTCAAGGCCTCATATTTTGCCCACGATTGTTATAGTGATCTCTATCGATGGTCTATCTGTTATGCGTTGGTCGATACGGGTGCTGTAGTGTCTGTTATTCATGAGCGACTTTTGCCGACAATTACGAAACGTTACGACGTACCTGAAATTTTTGTCGCTCCGCACTGCCAGTGAAGAGAGGATTGCACCTTTAGCAGCATGTACAGCGCGTGTCGTCCTTGAAGGTTTTTTGTACAGTGTCGAGTTTGTAGTTTTGTCGTCTTGTACCCACGACGTCATCCTCGGATGGGTCTTGTCTAAAAATAACGCCGTGATCGATTGCACCCGAGCTGAAGTGGAATTTTCTGCACTGTGCGACGCGCTGCACCACGACAACCGTTCGGTGTGTCCTCAAAGGCTCACCACCGCTGAAGATGTCGACGTAGCACCAGAGGCTCGTGCCCTTGTGCCTCTTTCGTGTCCTGCTGTGTCAACCATTAGTGTTTTATTTACGCTGTCTGCATCCTTCATCCACTGCAAGCACCTGCCGCTGCCGTCTGCTGTTCTGGATGTTAACCGTGGCTGCACGAAGCTACTAATCTACAATCCGTCACCGCGCCCAATTACTCTGCAACGTGGAGAATCTACAGGTTGTATCCAACCAGCTAACCTTCTCTCTGACCTGGACGCCTCCGAGACCTACCGCAGTAACGGCATCTATGCCCTGCAGTCCGATCCCACGCCTGATTAGTTGCCAGACGACTTCTTCCGAACCGCTATCGATGGCGCCCTTCCTTCCAGCTACCGGAAGCAGCTTGTAGCCCTTTTATAGACGTTTCGCTTCGCGTTCGACACCGCCCACACAGCTCTCGGCCGCACTTCTACAATCGCGCATCATATTAAGACCAGCTCTAACTCACCTTTTCGACAGCGCCCCTATCGTGTGTCAGCGGCAGATCGTCGCGTGTTCAATGAGCAAGTTGATGACGTCTACGCATACCTACAACGTGGTGTAATCCGTCTGTCGCAAATCCCCTGGTCATTACCAGTGTTGCTAGTAAAGAAGAACGATGGTTCCATTTGCTTTTGTATCTATTACCGGCGCCTCAACAAAATTACCCACAAGGACAATTACCCTTTTCCGCGTATATACAACGCTCTTGATTGTCCCCAAGGTGCCGAGTACTTTTCGTCTCTTAATTTACGTTCCGAGTAGTGACAAGTGCCAATAGCCGCCTGTGACAGAGACAAGACCTCATTTGTGACGCCGGATGGCCTCTATGAATTTAATGTGAGGCTCTTCGGTCTGTGCAGTGCGCCCGCCACATTCGAAAGGATGATGGATAACATCTTACGGAAGTTGAAGTGGAACATCTGCCTGTGCTACTTGGACGACATTGTTGCCGTCTTCACCGACTTCGCTATGCATCTAGAGCGCTTGCGGCAAGTTTTGGTTTGTCTTACTGACGTTGGCCTACAACTGAATCTTAAGAAATATCACTTCGGTGCCCGGCAGTTGACAATTTTTGTTCACAACGTCTCTAAGGAAGGTGTTCACTCTGATCCGGCCAAGCTGCGCGAAGTGGCGGAGTTTCCTAAACCGGTCTCACTCAAGCAACTTCGAAGCTTAATAGGTCTGTGCTCGTATATTCGGTGCTTCGTATGGAATTTTGCGTTTATTATTGCACCCCTGATGAAGCTACTCGGGGAAAACAGTGTCTTAACTGCTTGGTTGGCCGGGTGCGATGAAGCGTTCACCGCATTGCGCCATCTTTTTACATCGCCACCAATCCTTCGCCACTATGACCCGACAGGAGCCGCCGAGGTCCATACTAATGCGGGTGGCATTGGCCTCGGAGCTGTCTTGGCTCAACGGAAAAACAGCTTTCACGCGCGTACGCGAGTGGTGTCCTCTCCAAAGCTGAATGCAACTACTCAGTTATGGAAAAGGAGTGTTTGGCAATTGTGTGGGCACAAACAAAATTACGACCCTACCTATACGGTCGCCAGTTTTACGTCGTCACGGACCTGCACTTGTTATGTTGGCTGACATGTCTTAAAGACCTGCCCGGCTGCCTCGCACGATGGGCTCTCCGTGGATATCGCACATGGACGCCGACGCTATGTCTCGTTCTCCCCTATCCAGCGAACCTGCTTGCTCCACGGCGGCTAATCTCGTCCTCTCGTCTCTAACCATCGCTGATATGCCTAGGGAGCAGCGCAAAGACCCGTGGCTCGCATCTCTTATCGCAATCGTGTCCACTTCTCCCAACGCTGCACCTTCTCGGACTTTATGCCGTCAAGTACCACGCTTTGCCCCATGCGACGGCCTTCTCTATCGCCGCATCTGCATGCCTGATAGTCGATGGTGGCTTCGCGTAATTCCCCGCCATTTACGACATGAAATTTGCGCCACTTTCCATGCCCACCCTCAGCGTGCCCATCCTGGTGTAGTCAAGACCTTTCAAACAATTTCTGAACGGTACTATTCGCGCTGAATTTACAGTTATATTCGGAAATACGCCTGCTCCTGCATCTCCTGTAAGCGCCGCAATTTATCCAAACCTCGTGCCCATTTCGTAGTCTTCGTATGTTTGATTATTGAGATATTGTTTAGAACAGTAGCTGCTGAATGTCTTCCTAAAGAGCAAAAACTTCCTTGTGATCTGTACACTGGATAAGCGGGTGCTTGTAAACAAAGAGAAATATATCCTGCGTTGTGAAGAACCGTTTTTGATAAGCGTATTTTTTTGAAGCGTTTTGCTATTTGTTTTTCAGGGGTGATTTATTCTTTACGCCGATGACCCTAACGACCCTTACGAGGCGACAATCTTGTACCGAACTGAGGCCAAAAATAACCCTTGAACAAAGCCAACAACTAGACGAGGACTGCTACCGCTGGCGTAGAAATTGAAGGTCGTCTGAGTTAACTCGCAATTCGACCATTGGTAATTGCTGTGGATCTGAGAACCGCTCTCTTTCTTCCGTTTAGGCTTCTAGGCGTTTCTTGATAAATGCAAGCAGTGCTAGCGAAGCAGTTGCCAAGAACAAAGATTCATTTAGCTTTAGTTACGTCGCTTGTGATACGGTCTTTATATTTACTCTGAGTCTTGCGCTTATTCAAAAGGTCTGCATTTTTTTTCGTGTTCGTCAGTAAAGTGGCAAATTACACTCCTATAATTACCTAGATAATTTGATGCCCTCTTAATTCATCATTCAAGCTCTTCTCCTGTTTTCCGCAGTTGCATTTTTCAACATGACAGTGAACGCTCGTATTGCAGTCATTTACTGCAATCAACAATTCTTCTTCCATGATTTGGTTTTCATTAAAGACTTGGGTCCCACTTAGGATTACTAACTCAGCTATGTATGACAGCTTGCACTCGGCGTAGAAAGCTACTCGTATTTCAAAACGTCGCGTTCTTAGAATATGAAACGAGGTTTGTCTTAATGGTAGAACTACTGTTTTTTACCGTTTGTTCGAGGCATCAGTATACCGGTTAATATCGCATTTCGTTCCCTGCCTGTGCAAGCAGGGTACTTAAGTACTCATTTGATAGCCGGCGGCCGTAAGCCCAGAGAGATTGTTGAGCTTAACTGTCGTCACGTAGATTCTCTGAGGATTTGTTGAGGGCATAATTAAAGCATGAAATGCTTATGGCCAATATGGCTCGCCTAAACAGTTGACACGGGATGAACCAGGCTTCTTGTACTAAGCTTCTTACGCAGCGCAAGTGGTTGTCATAAAGTGCAATATTTTTATATAATAACGAACTGATTCATTTCCTGGAGCTTAGTACGTCACAGTTAGGGCTCTCATTCGCAAAAAATGAGGCGTATTTTAAAAACGTCATGCTCTTGAATCCAGACCTGATGAGACAAGGGTTGAATATTATCTATAAATCTAAGAACAGAAAGAAATTTCGGAGTCCTCCACTACGGCGTCTCTCATAGCCTGATTCGCTTTGGGACGTTAAACCCCACAAACCAACCAAGAACAGAAAGAAATGATACTACACTGTAAGAAAGCTCTACTCTACGTAAAAACCCGCAGGTAATGCGTTGCCGAAGAGTTTTCCGTACCCTAATTACGAACTATATGGGCATAACATACGACAATTTTGGTAGGCTTGGTAATGGGAGGTTTCGTATAGTGTTCACGGAAAGAAAGTGTTTCTTCAAAGAAAGGTTCTTCAGTTTTGTTGTTTATGGAAAGTTAGGCGATGTGCTTGTGGACTAAATATGAGAAACGTAGACCTCGTATGACCATTTCTGTGTGCTTGGTATAGCAGGGCTTTGTATAGCATGCATAGGAGAAAATTTGTTTTTGTGGATGCAGGTGCTTCGGTTTTCATGTTACTGAAGATTACATAATGCGCGGGTGTATTACCTCTGTAACAGTCATTTGAGCTCAAACAGAAACAACCTGAATATTACCATGTTTACTACATAGTTGGTCACAGTGAGCCACATAATTAATTCATGCTATGTAGGCACATATACTGGGAATTGTCATCAGGATGCGGGAGGCTTTCCGAGAGGTATACGAAAAGGGCTCAGAATACATCTGCCCAAAGCTTCATGATATGAACCAGTATTGTTGCAACATGGCATTAATAAATGACATGACCCACCAATCGCCGAAGGTGCAGTGAACATGTTAAAATGCAGGCTGCTTCCGGCCCAGCTCAAATTACTTCATTACTCATGCAATACATATGCACTTCGGTAACTTTTAGTAAGTAAGAAGAAACACCTGTCCCCACAAAAGCTGCTGAGTGCATACACACATCATATAAGAGGGTGCTATTTTAAACAGTAACTCGCAAATCATTAATGTTTGTGATAGGTGTCACACGGCATACCCAAGTGCGTGCACATGAGGAACAACATGGTGGAATAATAAACGTCTTTATTTCTGAAGACAGTATGCAATAGATATGTGCGTGTACCTTTCCACATGGCCAGGCTAGAAGAGAGCAGAAAAAAAATGCTATTATTAGTTGAATCACTCCATAAATGCATTGTAAAAACCGTGATGCCCAGTGCAATAAAATCTAGCATATTTAATTCACTAAAAAGAGATCAAAGAGCTCTCATTATATGATCATTCGCTTATATGTAACAGTTTAAGCCTCTATTTCAACATAGCTTGAAGGCATATATGAATATTGCACCAATACTTATAGTAGGGAGTATGTCATTCTTTACACTAGGAAGGTAGCATTAGCAGACAATCAAAAAGAAATGTATCCATGATAAAAATTAAAGAGCACAGAATAATCTACAATGGAGCAATGCGAAAGCATGAATGCTGCTGTTCGTTACTTTTGGTTGGTTCTAGTTGATTAATTCACTCTTGTTTGCCCACTTTGGTCTACCCACTTCTTATTTACCCCAACTTGTTTACCCACTTTAATTCTTTCAAATTGCGCGCCAATCTCTTCCTATCCCCTTTTTTGGCTCTACTTCCGGTTGCGTGACGTCACATCCTCTACGTCACATTATATTCCTTGTTTACCCATTTTAGTCATTGGTATTTTCGATTGGCGCGCCAACCTCTTCTAATGCCCTTTTTCGGCTCTACTTACGGTTGTGTGACGTCACATCCTTTACGTCACATTAATTCACTGCTTGTTTGCCCATTTTATTCTTCGTTATTTTCAAATTGCGCGCGAATCTCTTCCTATGCCCTTTTTTGGCTTTACTTCAGCTTTCGTGACCTCACCTTCTTGGCGTCACCCTTATTGACTGCCGTAATTAACTATTTTAGTATTTGATGCATTCAAATGTGGCGCCAAGCCAATGGCTAATGCGACTATAATTCGCCTTTAATTTTACAATTTTTTGCTCTAATAAACTTCCTACTTACCTTTTGGCCTAATTATTTTTGTGGACACATTATTGCCTGTTGCCTGGATACAGTGGAGCAGCGCTGCGAGAAGGCCCGCCTCTCCGAGGCTGTTGAGACCCACAGCCGTGAGGTGAGCAAGCTTTCACGCAGGAAGGGGGAAACCGAGGGGGAAAGCAGCGGCTTGAACAGGTGCATGCGCCTGCTGTAGAGGAGCTGCATCGCGAGCTGGATGACCAACGGTCGAAGAACAGACTTACACGTCAAGAACAGAGGTATTAAAAAGGCTATGCAAGCGTACGTACAAAAAGCCGAATGCAAAGCCAAGGAGCTGAGCACAGTGCTGAAGGCCCTAAACTGTAGGTATGCGAAGGAAACACGGAGCCTGGAAGAAAGGTTAAAGTTACCCGTAGTCAAGGTGGATGATTACTACCTGTCCTAACCAGCCCTAACTGCATGTAGTAACCGCAGATCCGGACGATGAAAGGGAACAAGGAGAATAAGATTGGAATGGACCGCAATTGTGAAGCACTCGCAGATTAGGACTAGCAGACTACTAGTGTCGCTCAAGAGAAAATATGCAACGGTTGCATCTTACCTGTACAGACCTATGGGGCGGAAAGGTGCAGGCCAACAAAAATGGTTCTACTTAGGTTGCGGACAACGCAGAGGTCTATCTAGTATAAAATGATAGGGGCAACATTAAGAGATAGCAAACTCGCAGAGTGGGTCAGATATATAGCTCAAGTTACATCCTAGTAGAAATCAAGAAGAAATGGGAATGGGGAGGACATGTAGTGCGAAGAGAGGATAACCGATCGTCGCTTAGGGCAATAAACTGGATTCCAAGGGAAAGAAATCGTAGCATGGGGCGGCACAAAGTTAGGTGGCTGGATTAGGTTAAGAAGTTCGCGGGGGTCAAGTGGATACAGCTCTCGCAGGACCGGGTTAATTCGAGCAATATGGTAGAGGCCTACGCGCTTCAGTGGGCATAGTCAGGCTGATGATGATGATGAAAGTGGATGGTGGTCTGACCCACTCGGAGCGACTGGCGTCCTTTGAGCAACAGCTGCGGGAATTGATCAAGAAGCAGCAGATGCAGCATGGTATGGGCGACCACCTCGCACAGGAGAAGAAGGGTTCTCCAGCTGCGGATGTGGAGCGCCTGCAGCAGCTCACCGAGACCAACACTCGGCTCGACATAGAGGTGTTTAATGACCGATGCGTCGAACGCAATGATGTGCTGAAGTTGAAGGCTTGGATTGCTGCTTTGGTTTTTCCTTCGTGGTAGCAGGGAATGTTTCATGTGATGAAATAGACATGGTGCTCATTGAAAATGCCGGACATGAATACAAAAGTTTGCACCCGAATTAAAGGAGCCAACGAACACTAAATGCCTCGAAGGAGAAACCAAGAACCAGACGAAGACTGCTCCATTACTACAGCGAAAACGACAGGACTCGCCCAACAAATGCTTTTGACGAAGACTGCGGAGGACAGCAGCGGTAAGATGAGCTGAAATACGAGCGCCGGAAGGTGGATACCAAGGCTGAGGACTCTCATCTAGCAAGGAGGGCGAAAATGATACTGTGGACAAGCCAACCAAGATCCGTATAACTCGTGCTATGGTCTTTCCAGTTGTGATGTATGGATGCGAGAGTTGGACTGTGAAAAAGGCTGACCGCCGAACAATTGACGCGTTTGAATTGTGGTGCTGGCGAAGACTCTTGAGAGTTCCTTGGACTGCCAGAAGATCAAATCAGTCGATATTGTCGACCATAAATCCTGACTGCTCATTGGAGGGTAAAATTCTCAAGTTAAAGCTCAGCTACTTTGGTCATCTTATGAGAAGAGAGGAGTCGCTGGAGAAAGATTTGATGTTGGGAAAGGTTGAGGGTCGCCGGAGAAGGGTAGGCAGCGAACACGATGGTTAGATGGCATTCTCGAGGCACTGCAGATGAAGTTATGTGATGTTAGGAAGATAGTGAGAGACAGGAAAGCGGGGCGTGACATGGTCCATAGGGTCACGAAGAGTCCGATACGACTGAACGACTGATCTGAACTGACAAGCCTAAGGAGGCAATGGTCGAGCCCGACATGGTGTCGACGCTGACTGAAGCGGAATGCGAGGCAATGGGCATCATCAGTGTTCAGTCGAATGTCGTCAAGTCAGCTCGTCGAACTTCGAGAAGGTTGTCAACAACGTCCTGCTACAAAATATAATACAGCAATATACTAAGAAAACAGAGAATCCACAAACGACTTTCTATTTCACCTCAATATAGTCGTAATAAGACATGATTTTGCGGCACTGGTGACTCCTAATTTCAAGCCATTCGGTACTAGTTCACTTTTCAAAGCCTTCTAGAGGCTCAGATAACAGAAACTGTTGGACAGGCAGAAAACTATCGATTCACAACAACATACTATGATAACCGCGTCACTCTCAAATCGTGGCTAACCCACTAAATTAGGTAAATCTGAATAACAAGCGTTAGATTTACACATCGGTGTTTCGTAAAGATCTGGGAGGGCTGTGATCTATTAATAACCTTCATTAGCGCAATTTATTCACGTGTTGGTTCTTAATACCCGTGAGGTTATAACCACAAGCATATTTAAATGAATATTCACGTCAAAGAAACGCGCACGAAAGAGAAGATACAGGTTGTATTGCATTCCAGATGACCTGCATGCGCACTTGCCAAGGCAAGCTACCATATTATAATTTGGAATAAGGCGTAAGCATACCTTCATCGTTTATGATTCCGAAACAGCATTTAGGTTTGGTCTTCCGTAATTACCATGTCGTGTCAGCATAACCGAGCTACGCAACAAGCCAAGCGTTGAAACTTCGCCATCAGTTGAGATGCTTCTTTATTTTTTGAATTATTGTATAACAACTTATTATAAATAATCGGGAATGCTTAAAGCTACTGTATTCGGGCTCAGCCATAACAAATCACAAGTAAATTACCAGGCCACGTATCTCAAGCTGTGAATATTTTTTCTCTTCTTCATGATATCACAGAATAAGCTGAGAATGTGCGCATGTATTTGCTACTGAGATATTGTTTGAACAATTCAATGTACCAGATCGAGTCAAACTTATGACTAGAAACCGTAAAACGCTAATCATGTGCATGCTCTTTCTAAACAACGTATGCATAATTCATAAATATTCTTCTTAGACTATTTTCTGTTTCTCTCGGTAGTGTTGTAAACCCTGTGTACATTTTTTTGTAGCCAATCTCAAAAATATTGCCAAGAATAGCAGTATTACATATGACCAAAACGTGCACAAAACGGAACTCATTCTAAACAAAATGTTTTCATCAAAACATCGCCATTGCATAGCGATATGTCGGTACCGTAAAGGTTCAGTGCACCGTCAGTCGACTTGCAGAGGATGAGCTACTGATTTTGTATAACTTTTTGCTCAATATCACAGTAAAATGACGCATGGCTACAAGATACGACATCTCACAGGCGGGCCACATACGCGCTAGGACATCCTAAATTTAATGTAAATGTTTAAAACGTTAATGTGGAACTGTCTTTATGTCTGTAAGACCCAATGAATTCTATACATACTAAAACAGATACGTGCGGTAGCTGAAAAGCTTCTTTGAATTCCGTGATTTTCGAATTGTTCCTATATTTTTGTAATTTCATAGAACGGCTGACGATACTTTCCTCGTAAATATGATACAACGCGAAGTGTTGGTATTTCTTTATGAGGTATTTTAAGCACATCGAACAATCTACTAATATCTGATAAGCTTGAAAATATCAAGCTCATTGAGTAGGTAGTAATAATCACGCCTCTTTGTCTTGCGTTATACTTTTTGATAGACGCACAATCGACATCGTCTCATCTGAGTAAGAGTGTCGGCTTTGAAGGTGGTGACCTTAGGATTAAATAAGAAAACTTGTCGACCTGTTCGAAACACTGCGACCGTTGCGAAGTAGACCCGCATTTGGCGTTTCTAGTCACTTATATTCAAGTACGGTTTTCCGGGAGTAATTGGTAATTCTGGCAACATTTCTATTGCCAGAATTGCCTTACCGCTTGCACTGTCAGGGTGCTTGTTATTAACTTTATGGTTGACTTTATGCTTATTTGTCAGCATGGGTAGCCCTTTGAGATAAAAACATTACTTATTTTTTTCGCAATGAAAAGAAATAAAGCGTCAAGGAAGAAGCAACTGCTCTAAAGTGTTCGAAAATAGGCGGCATGAAAGAGGAGCAGCAGGGAGCTGGCGCATTGTTTGCAGATACCAGAAGGCTGTTGTAACGGCGGGCGAAAGAAAACACGAACTACAAGTATTTGACCTTTGCACTGCGCACTAGGGATAAGCTACAGCTAGCATTTGTCAACTTAAGTTTTTCTCTTAATGCACAGCGATAGTAAGGTACCATAACTCCATACACTTGGAGTAGGTCAGAGAAATAACTCAAGTTACCGACATTCTAGTGGAAATAAGGAAGAAGAAATGGACATGGGCAGGACATGTAGTGCGAAGAAAGGATAACCGATGGTCGCTGAGGGTAACAAACTGGATTCCAAGGGAAGGAAAGCGTAGCAGGGGGCGGCAGAAAGTTAGGTGGGCGGATGAGGTTAAGAAGTTCGCGGGGGTCAAGTGAATGCAGCTAGCACAGAACCGGGTTAAGTGGAGAAATATGGGAGAGGCCTTCGTCCTGCAGAGGGTATAATCAGGCTGATGATGATGATGACGATACTTTCCATGTCCAATTTATAGGATGCTGGAGACTCCTTTTCCTTAGGAGTTTTCGCCACGTAACACGCGCTTCCTGTTTGTTATTTTCTTCGCACATCAAAAATAAAAAAGCGAGAAGCACAAGCATAGCTTGAACTGCGTAATGCAATTCCAAGTGACATTTTTCCCACGTTCACGTGGCGGCGAGATGACAGTGACTTTTACGCAGGTGAGTATATTCTGTTTCGCAAGCAGAACATATACATTTTTGTTCAGCAGAAATAAAAGTTCAAGGCTATGGGTAACAGGATCAATGAATTTTCTTCCTAAGGGGTTGAATGTAATAGCATTCCTGCTATCCCTTATTGGCGATACGTCAACAAGTATGTTGTGCAAGCCCGCCTGCTTTGAGTCAGAGATATTTTATTAAAAGGCTGACTTTATATTTAGAAACTCATTGACAGAGGCGCAGAACGAGCGAAATGGGACACCTACTGACATGCCCTGCACTAATATTCATCTTGTTGGTTCTGACGACGACCTTCAGTCATCGAACGGCAATGCCGAAGTTTCGGAGAACTGATGGGAAGACATAGAACATAAAAGCAGTAAAAATTTACAGTCGCTAAAGTGTAAACATAAAAGAATGCAAAATTTGAATTCTAAGCCCGCAACGTAAATGCGTGCTTCAGTCTGCCTCTGACAAGAGGAAACTGACACCTGAGGTAACAGTAGTTTAATAATATGGGCGCATAATTTCACAAATATTTCAAAACTATTCACTTCTCAAAACAGAAAATTCGCAATGGTTGTTTTCAGCATCAGCATTTCATAAGAAAGTGGTAAACGCCTCGCTCTCCAAAAACTGTAGTGTCGTATTTGACAGCCGAAAATTATGGCAATGCCTTCGACATGAGGGAGTTAAAGGGGTAACATCAGATGTTTATTAAAAAGACTATCGCATGTAACAAGGAAGCAGGCATAGAAGTCAAGATGAGCGCTTACATGCGTTAATCGTTTTCATTATCATGACACTGTCACCCGTTAATAATTATGAGGGATTATTAACGATGCGCCCTTAACGGTGCGCACACTCCCAGACTACCTTAGAGAGAGTGGGGGTAGCTGTTCCGGTCGCAAAGAAGATGCCGTCGACCTGCGTGGCAAGCTCAGCCGGAATTCAACTACCTCTGAGTGACAGAAGGGGGTGGTCGTTTGGTGCCCAGCTGTCGCCGGTTCAAGCCTGAGTAAGGGTCGGAGTAAGAAGTAACAAATAAAACAAACTTTATGCGCAGCAAGAGACGATACAGAGGAACACACAAGCACTAAAATTGCACGGAAGAGAGGTTCACAAAATACAAACGCTAAGCATGCAATTACAGAGGTATTCAATAACATAGAGGCTTTGCAACACAGATGAAACACGATAGAGTTACATAAACAAACACCAAATTGTTCACCGGGCACTGTCGCAGTCCGACGCCTCAAGAGTCACGATGTGGCCGCCATACAAGACGAGCGCCGCTCCCTTGCATGTCCGTGGGCTTACCAGCAGCGGGTGATCCCCGGGAGTCCAGTCGAAGCACTGGCGAACACGCCGCAACCACTGACGGACTGACTCATCAAGCGGCGCGGTCTCATTAAATAGGGCGCGCCGCGTCTGTCTGTTAGCACGCGTCAAAGCTAGCGCGCACACACACTTAGCTTCGCTGCTTATAGCGCTCTCTCCTCCTCCCGTCAGCCGCGCGTCGTCATTGGCTATGTCCCATAGAAGATTCTCGAATTTTCTGGCGTATTCCAGGCTGATGAGTCCGCGTCATCGCCGGGTGATGAGAAAGAGGGCGACGGCGACGCGTACAAAGCTACGCGCTCTCTCGCGCAGGGAAGGAGGTTTTTCTCGAGCTTTCCACGCGACGCCGCGTGGGCCTCACGCCGTGCCGGCTCGATGAAAATGTGCGCCGATTTCGTGACAGACACACCAAGTAGTCTAGCTTTCTGCCTCGACAACATGAAAGAACATTTTACTTGCTGGGTTGAGTGACGTCACGACGCCACGCGAGATAGGCCTCGTGAAGTCAGGCTTGACGCCTTTTGATGAAGAACGCTAAAAAGATTTCGCAAATGAGCTATTTTCAAATCCCGTTGAAACTGGAAAAATTTGTTAGAGCCGCAGCACGAAGAATATTTGCTTTTCCCAAGTGGTCATTATTGAGACGACAGTTGCTTATGATCAGCTTTAAACAATAAAATCGGCTACACGCGCATCAGTAAGCGATAAAAGGTTGACGAATTGAATTTCCTCATATACGGGAGTAGTTAAATATAGAGAGAAGCTTAAGCTTCCGGAATACAGGCAGCCAAGTACCGCCATCTAGCGAATCCGTTCCGCACTAACCTGCCATATCAACTTTGTTTATTCCCGGATCTAATGTTGTAAATGTGCGGATATTAAGCAAACCGAAGAATCCTTTTCTTGCAGGGTACAATCATTATTTTCCGTATTGTAAATAAAAATATCATTTTTTGTTCAAGTGATAACAAAAGTAAACAAAGCGCGATATTGCATTGAAAAGCACGGCCGTCCACTACCGGTTTTCACATACTATGGCTGCCAGTTTCAATTATGCAACGCGCGAAAAACTTTTCGATGCAATATCGCGCTTTGTTTATTTTTGTTGTCACCGGTTAAAGCATCTTCGCTATACCCGGCATACGCCTTCGTGACACCCGAAATGAATGCTGCGAGCCATTAGTCGATCCCGATTTGTACAGGCAAAAACGGCTCCGAAACATTTGGCAACATCCAGAACTTCCCGTGACAAACGGTTCGGAAACAATTTGTGGCTGAAAAGCCTAGAGGGCATTGTCTGAGAGATCAAGGGCTACCGGAGTTCATCCGCCGCATAAATTAGGTTCCAACTTAACTCCCAGTTTGCTGTTCCGCGGCCCGCAGAATGGCAATTGACTCCAGCCCGAAACTTCTGCTTCAAACGGGTGGTTCACAAATTTTATACAAAGTGTGGCTCTAAGGGATCCAACCTTGATGCCCACGCGACTGGGCTAAGTATACCGAAATGAAAGCATATGTCTGAATTGCAGCTCTAGAGCATCGCCACTACGCGTCCGTTGATGCTATGCAATTGTGTAGTGACGGGGTATATGGTACACACTTTGTCGCGCGGCATATAACGTTGTGGCTGTGCGATGGCCACGCTGGGCTACCATTTTGAAAAGAGGGCTCACACGACACTAGAATTTTGGAAGGCACACCACATTGTAAAGGATAAATAATGAAGTGGAAGAAAATCAGGACTGGCTGCGATGGTTGAACTGTAAAGAGTGAATCAAAAACCTGTTTGCTGTGGCCAAAATATTGCAGCGGCTCAGCTCAGATAAGTGCAAATATGAAAGCTAAAGCGTTGTTTTACTTGGTTACGCTGGTGTAATATTCGTAATAACCTAATTTACAGGTTGAAAGCTCATATAAGCATGGGCAGACACGGTTTGCTGTAATGCGACTCCTACATGGCTGTCTGCGAACATCAAATAAACGTTGCCGAAGTAATGGTTCCAGCACGCGAATCTACACGGCCCTCGTCTGCGAACCTCAAGGAGATCCCAACCCCAGCTAGGCAACACGAAGCTGTCGATTGCAATTTGAAGCGGGAGGTCTTAAGTGGCGAGTAAGGTGAGCAACGGTGTCTATAGAGGGAAATGTTAGGCAGTGGACTGGAAGGCAGTGTAGTATTGTGCCAGACAACGTTGCATATTTGTGGATGTATGCACTGGAACGAACAGTTTTCTAGGTGTGCCAAGAAGTATCAGGAGCAGCTGTACGAAGTAGAAGCGAGGAAGAAGAGAAGGAGACTCGAGCGCTGTCGGCTGCGTGCGCCATGCATAAAAATAAGCAGAAGATGAAGGACCGAGTGACGCTAGGTCGTCGCTCTGCACGCGCGAAGAAGCACGGAGCCGGTTCCTCACGGCGAAGCTGAGGTCAAATTAAGGCGCCGATGATCTTGGCTAGACGATGCCCTTCGCTTTAAAAGCAAGCAATCATCCGTGTCGTCAACTATTTGCCAGCGCACTAAAAACTTATCCCTTGAGAGAACGGCTTCCCATTCCTTACATTCAGTCACGGACTACCCATAACTTTGCGACTCCAACGCGTCCGACAACGCCGGGTCTGTCTTCTGCGATCAGAGCCCTACACACCCGATTTCTACTGTCGACCGATCGAGGCTCGATTATACTCGAAAATGTTAATTTGCCTAAAAACACGCTCCTCTTAAAAACAGACATGTTGCAGGCTTGCGACATGTTCTAGGCTTGCCTAGAAAGTTTTGCATACATTTTAGCTGTAAATTGTTTGCTGTAGCATCCGAAGCAACAGGACATTAGGGATGTTGTATTCAGAGTCTGAATTAGGTTCGACTACCTAGTGATACTCAATGTGCGCTTACTTTGAACATACACTGGAGTCTTCTTTTTTTTTTTTTTTTTCAAAAGTAAAATATGCGGATGGTATTCCTTGTAGTACTTCCCAGAGTCTACAGCACCACGCGCATAAAGAGGATGCCCTAATAATCTAAAATAAAAATGATCAGTGTTTGTTTTCGCCAATGGTGTGCTTTGTTGAGGATAGCAGAACATAATACCCAGCATGATGGCCTGAAAGGCTTATGCGCCACAAAACTAAGCACAACACACATCTCTGTAGAGCAGGCAAAGGTACCCTGCTGACAGAATGCGCTGCAGAGCTTATACTTCCACCTCCCCACTTTTGCTCCTATCACACTTGATTTGAAGAGCTGTCTAACCTTCACGGGTACATAGTCAGGACCCGCCTTTTCCTTAGTTGCAACCTCCTCATCAAAGCTGTGCAAACAGTTATCCACGATTAAACTGCCTCAAGATAAAACCTCCTTCATTGTTCAGAGGGACCGCATGCCTTTGTAGTCGTTTTGTTCTGTCAAAATTAGGGCTTATGTTTTATTCCGCCAGAGGCTCAGTTCAAATCTTTATTTAGTTGCGTTCTCAGACAGAAGGCTGTCGTTTTTGCACAAATGTGTCAATTTTTCGACCGTTTTTTTTTAATTACAGTTCCTCTATGTGGTTGCCTTGAGGGGTTCCATGCCGTAAATTGCGTTCATTAGGCACTGGACATGGATGAATAATACCAGAGTATGCAGACTTGTTTTCAGCAGCAGAACGTCGTTAAATTATTGAATGCTACATCAAAGTCTCTGATTGTTTATTCTTTTGCAGTTTATGAACAAAAATGAACCTATATGAACCTACAACAGTATCATGAACACAAGGGTCACTTGCAAAGTGGACGTTATGTACAACATAGCAGATGCTGCTATTGATTTCAACCGATCAATTTACTACCACGGAAGTAAGTGAGTGACACACTTTCTTGCTTACACTTATATTGCATTTATTAAAATTCATTTTCTATAGGTCAGGCTACCCAGTCGAAGGAACGTTTTACCCACACCAACCTGCGGACCGCGACACTATCTTTTTGGACCGCCAGGAGGTAGGATATCAATACTGAAGGAGTTCGTTTCTGAGGCTGTTTCGTATTACACTACAGAATGCTGGCGTCATAATGGCGGTATCTTGTACTGATGAACGGTGTGGAACGTTGGAAATCATTCTTCTTTTTAACAAACACAGCCTGCTTAACGTGATCGGTGCCATGTATATATGCTGATACGCAAATTGCATAATTTGTTTACTTTTTCATCAAATCGTTTTCTTTCTTCAGGGACAGTTCATAACTAACTGCTCTTTTCTCAATGGGATTATTTGCTAATACATAATATGCCTGCAGTTTATGTTTAGCAGACAACAAAATCAGGTCACGTTACATATGATACCAAATGTAGCACATAGCAATTCGCAATCAAAGGCGAATATTGGCAACTTTAACCAGTCCATGCAACACTGCCGGAGTTGTGCATGCTTTAGTATCTGAATGATTATGACAGCACGCGACTTTCTCTTTTCTAATATGCGAGTGCTTCTTAGGTGAACCTAGGCGTTGTTCCTATAATCATGGGAAAGGCAATGTCATCAGCAAATCGCAGATTACGGAGGTATTTTCCATCTACCGTTATCCCTAACTGTCACATTCCAAGTCTCTGAATACTTCCTACAAGCAAGCTGTGAATAGTACTGGGGAGATTGTCTCCTTGCCTAACACCTTTCTTTATGGGAATTTTGTTACCTTCTTTATGCAGAACTATGGTTGCTATGCAGCCACTGTATATATCTTCCAGCACTTTCACGTACGGCTCGTCTACCCCCTGATTTCGCAATGCCTCCGTAACCGCCGAGGTTTCTACTGAGTCCAATGCTTTCTCGTAATCACTGAATGCTATGTATAAGGGCTGGTTACATCCCGAGCATTTTCCTATCACCTGGTTGACGGTATGGATATCAGATATAGTAGAGTACCGTTTCCAAAACCCTGCTTGATCCTTTGCTTGATTGATGTTTAAGATTGTCGCGATTCTATTAGTGATTACTTTAGTAAATACCTTATACGTAACAGACAGTAAGCAGATTGGTCTGTAATTTTTAAGGTCTTTAGCGTCCCCTTTCTTATGAATGAGGATAATTTTTGCGTTCTTCCATGGTCCCGGTACCGTCGATGACACCAGGCACTGCGTATACAGGGTGGCCTATTTTCTAGCCCGATATCCCCCCGTGCTTCAAAAAATCTATAGTTATCTGATCCTCTCTAGCTGCTTTCCCCTTTTCATAGTTTCTATTGCTTTCTTGACCTCGTCCTTCCTCACTGTTGGAACGTCTGACTGTTCTTCCCTACCGCCAATCTCATTACGGTCCTGACTACTTTGGCTACTGTAGAGATCAGTATAGAACTCCTCAGCTAATTTGTCTACCTTGTTCGTATTCGTGATGACGTTGCCCGCCTTGTCCCTTACAGCATACATCTGCATTTTGCCTATGCTAAATTTCTTCTTTACTCTTTAAGGCATCCACCGCTCTTTACAGCATGCTCAATTTTCTCCATGTTATACTTCCTTATATAGGCCACTTTGCGCTTATTGATTAGCTTTGATATATCTGCCAATTTTATCTGGTCTGTGGGATATATATATATTTATATAGTCCCACCGAGGTTGCGCAGTGCTTACGGCGCTCGACTACTGTTCCCAAGGACGCGGGATCGAATCCTGGCCTCTGCGGCCGCTTTCGATGGAGACGAAAAGTAAAGTCCCCGTGTGCTGTGCGATGTCAGTGCATGTTAAAGAGCCCCAGGTGGTCGAAATTTCCGGACTCCTGCACTACGGCGTCTCTCATAACCTGAGTCGCTTCGGGACGTTGAACCCCAAAAACCAAGCACACACACACACACACACACACACACACACACACACACACACACACACACACACACACACACACACACACACACACACACACACACACACACACACACACACACACACACACACACACACACACACACACACACACACACATGTATATATATGTGTATATATATATACAAGCAGATCAATTAAGGGGAAATGAGGGTGCTCGTTGTAATACATGAAGGAAAGAAGCCAACAGTCGCCGAGGCCAAGGAAAGCGTTGGGGACAGTACTTCGTCTTTTTTTTCCGTTTTCTTTGTTTAACGTTTACTTGGATAATCTCAGAAATCAGTAATGTAATCTGTTTAGGGGAAATATAATTAAACACAAAGTAGCAGAAAGAACAAAGTGCCGATGGTGGGAACCGAACCCATGACCTCCGAATATCGCGTCCGGTGCTCTTCCAACTGAGCTACATCGGCCGCTGTCCCCCCTGCTACTTGCTCGGGTATTTAAGTTGTCTGTATACGAACCTTGAAAATTTTCACCAGCGCCACCCTCAACCATAGCGGCGGACGTGGAACATCCTTTGTTACCTCCAGCGTCACGTAGAACGTGATCAAGAGCGAGGGCGAAAGCTGTGCTAGGACCCTCTTACGCTACCTATGGCTTCAAGATTGCCAGACTTCTGCTACTTTGTGTTTAATTATCTTTCCCCCAAACAGATTACATTACTGATTTCTGAGATTATCCAAGTAAACATTAAAAAAGAAAACGAAAAAAAAGACGAAGTACTGTCCCCAACGCTTTCCTTGGCCTCGCCGACTGTTGGCGTCTTTCCTCCATATATATATTGCCGCGAAACCTTCAAAACAGTATTTGTTGTTTTTTTAACAGCCGCCGGCATACAGGCTTATCACTCTGATTCTGGACCGTGTATCAGTTCCGTAATCTTTGTTTGTTAATGCTCGATGTCGCGAGTCATACCTTTATCAGTTTTTTTGTAGCGCAAGATGCAGCGAGATCTGTCTCGAAGGTTCCGGCCACTTGGGTGTCTTTCACACAATGTTCCAGCCCGTGCTGGTATCTGTTTGCGACGTTATCTAGATTGTTCTGTGCAGCCTTTAAATTGAGCGTTGCTGAGTGTGACGGGCATTCTTTGTTCGACGATCGACGAGCACGTTTGTTTCTATCGCCGCCGCCGAGTTGCTTAGTTCTTTTGCGGGCGCAAGTCAGCCCAAATAAACAGTTTCTTTAGTGCAATCATCAACCCCTTCATTTGTGTCGTTGACTTCGTCACCACTACGTGACATCTGGTGGAGGTGCTGCCTTTGATCCTTCAAGCGAAGACCCAAGCCGTTTTCCTGTCGCCCTGGAAGATCAGCCTACAGGTCACCGAGCCAGCCGCCGACTTCAAGGCCTACAACCCGAACACGGTCTGCTGCCTGACCCCATTCGATCTCGGAAGGCATCGACGCTGACAATGGCCCAGCCTACAGCACCGGTTATTTTCGTCCAACCCCGGGAGCCCTCCTGCTTCCATGGACTACCGGATGAAGATGCGGGAGATTGGATGGACCTTTTCGACCGTGTGGCAGATTTCAAAGGCTGGAATGACGCCGCGAAACTTAGGCAAGTCTACTTTGTTCTTCAAGGACATGCCCGAGTTTGGTTCGAAAATCATGAGGCAACTATGAAGGATTGGGAGACTTTCAAGGATGCGTTTCTGACTGCCTTTTCAAGCATCGTCCGAAAGGAAAGAGCCCAGGCCCTCCTTCAGTAAAGACTGCAACTTCCTAACGAGTCTGTCCTGGCGTACGTTGAAGATGAAGCGCCTCTTTCGCCGCGCCGACCCTAACATGACTGAAGGTGAGAGAGTCAAACTTTTAATGCGAGGCGTCAAAGAATCGCTTTTTGGGTATCTTGTCCGCAATCCGCCAAAAACAGTGGAGGAATTTGAAACGGAAGCGTCTGCCATCGAGAAGACGTTGTACACCCGGATGCGCCACTACGAGCGGCCACTTCAGCCAGACTACTCAAGCCACTACCCCAGTGCATCTACAAGTGGAGAGAACCTTCGTGACCTCATCCGGGAGATCGTGCGAGAGGAGCTCCGCCGAATGCAGCCATCATCGCAACAGCCCCAGGTGGCGACGCTCGCGGACGTCGTCCGTGAAGAAGTCCAGCAGGCGCTGGGCGTTCCTGAAGCGACGGCTGCGACTGTTCCAGCACAAGAGGCAACAGCGATGAACTACGCGGGTGCATTACGTCGCCCTCCGCCCCGACGTGATGACTTTCCGAGCCCTCGCCGCTACCGGCCTGTTTCTGAAAACCGCCCCTTGGCTCCCGCCCGCCAAGCCCACCAACGACCAACAAGCCCCAGGAAGTGCGACGCATGGAGGACAGCGAACAACCGGCCATTATGCTTCCACTGCGGTGAGGCCGGCCACATTCTACGGCACTGCCCGTACCGACGAATCGGTCTCCGCGGATTTTCAGTCGACGCTCCACGACCACGCCCAGGTGAACGACCGCAAGAAATCGACAACTATCTGCGTAGCGGTGAGATTGCGCCACCAAGCCATCGATTCAGGTCTCTATCGCCGTACAGGGCCCGCTTTGCGTCGCCAGGACGTAACTGTGATGATAATGTGGGCGGAAGGTCCCCAAGCCCCCGTAGGGGAAACTAAAGGCAGCAACCTTTGGAGGTGAGGTTGCTCAACGGCGAAAAGACGAAGATCCTCCGCCGCCGACGACCACTAACGACGACGCAACCATTTCATCGCCGCTCCACACGACGACATCGACGACAACACGACCATAGTGCAAGCAGACACCGCCGCCCAGCGAAGTAACAACGGTATGCCCCGGCCATGACCTGAAGAAACGACGGAGCCGAGATCGGACACCGAGGCCCACGTGCAATGCGAGGACGTGAACAAGTGACCTTGAAGTTGATATCGACGGTCGCAGACTCACTGCCCTAGTAGACACCGGAGCTGACTATTCAGTCATTAGTGGACCGTTAGCCTCTCAGCTCAGAAAGGTTACCACCGCTTGGGACGGCCCGCTGATTCGCACCGCAGGTGGCAACCTGATTACTCCATCGGGACGATGCACTGCAAGAATAGCCGTAAATGGGCGTACTTACCCCACCAGCTTTGTGGTCTTGCAGCAGGGCTCCCGCGACGTGATTTTAGGCATGGGCTTCCTAAATGAACATAGGGCTATCATCGACCTGCGATCCAAGCTCATCAAGCTCTCTGCAGACAAAGCCATTTCTGCTACGACGACGTCGATGCAACACATCCCTCTAAACGTCCTCGACGAAGAAATGAACATCCCGCCCCTATCAAGTATCGCAGTCTGCGTAGGTAGCGCCAACATCGAAACCGCTGAAGGCATCGTCGAAGGAAATCTCCAATTGCTCTTAGAACGAGGCATCTGCATCGCAAGAGGCATCACGAAATTCCGGAGAGGTCAAGCTCAGGTTCTCGTAACAAACTTTACCGAAGAATACCGGAATCTCAACAAGGGCACGATGATCGCCTTTTTCGACGAATTAGCGGACCTCAAAGATGTATTCTCCCTCCACGACCAAACGCTGGAAGACGCACCGGACCTATTCCGTCAGCCCACATTTGACATCAACCCGGCATTGACCCACAACAGGAAAGACCAGATTCTCAGTCTGCTTCGAAGCTACGGGGAGTGGTTCTCATCGTCATCGAAGGTACAACAAACACAACTGGCCAAGCATTGCATAATAACGGACGAACACGCCCGACCTCTGCGCCAAAGCCGTTATCGTGTATCGCCGCGAGAACGCCAGGCTATTCGCGAACAAGTTGAGGAAATTACTAAACTACTAAACCCGAGGACTACTAAACCCGATTCCGCCCCCAATCCTGCCCTTTCAACAAATTGGGATGGATCTCCTCGGCCCCTTTCCATCTTCGTCTATGGGTAACAAGTGGATCATCGTGGCCACTGACTACCTTACCCGTTACGCCGAAGCAAGAGCACTACCAAATGGTACGGCGGCAGAAGTCGCCAAATTTTTTGTCGAACAAATTCTCTTGCGACACGGCGCCTAAGAAGTGATCATCACGGACAGGGGAACGGCGTTTACGGCAGAGTTGACGCAAGCCATCCTGGAATACAGTCACACAAGCCATCGACGAACAACTGCGTACCATCCCCAGACCAATGGCCTTACGAAGCGCCTGAACAAAACGATCGCGGACATGATCGCTATGTACGTCGACGCTGAACACAAGACCTGGGACGCCATCTTGCCGTACGTGATCTTCGCGTATAACACGGTAGTCCAGGAGACGACCAGAGCGACCCCGTTTAGGCTTGTGTACGGCAGGGAGCCCACGACGACGCTCGACGCAATGCTGCCGCACGTAACCAACGAGGACAACCTTGACGTCGCCGCCTACCTGCAGCGTGCAGAGGAAGCCCGACGACTCGCACGGCTGCGTATTAAGGACCAACAGCGCACCGACAGCCGACGATACAATTTACGACGACGCCACACAGAGTATAAACCAGGAGACCAAGTGTGGGTTTGGACACCAATTCGCCGTCGCGGATTAAGTGAAAAGTTGTTGCGTCGATACCTTGGGCCGTACAAAATCCTTCGCCGCGTCGGGCCACTGGACTATGAAGTCATTCTCGACGGAACGTCAGCATCACAACGGCGACGCGCACGCCCAGAAATTGTACAGTACTCACGGATTGAAATAGGACATTCGGAGCGCGTGGACGTCGCTGAATGCAAGGCAGTGTGGTAAACAGGCCGGCTTATTGGCGACCGGAAGGAGCAGTTCTGCTTCTTAGATGTTCTCCCCCTCGAGCTATACCACAATGCAGCACCTTGGTTCCATGAGCATCCCCGGGCGGCGCTGCATGCAGCGACGGCCACGCGCTCCGAGTGTCCTATTTCAATCCGTGAGTACTGTACATGTTGTGCGACTGAAGCCATATTACGCGCGTTAAAGAATCTGTGGTGTTTAAACTTTGCAGTGTTTATGTTTAAGTTTCTTTGTTCTGGAACATCGAGGCGATGTTTTTTTAAGGGGGGAGTAATGCCGCGAAACCTTCAAAACAGTATTTGTTGTTTTTTTAACAGCCGCCAGCATACAGGCTTATCACTCTGATTCTGGACCGTGTATCAGTTCCGTAATCTTTGTTTGTTAATGCTCGATGTCGCCAGTCATACCTTTATCAGTTTTGTTGTAGCGCAAGATGCACCGAGATCTGCCTCGAAGGTTCCGGCCACTTGGGTGTCTTTCCACAATGTTCCAGCCCGTGCTGGTATCTGTTTGCGACGTTATCTAGATTGTTCTGTGCAGCCTTTAAATTGAGCATTGCCGAATGTGACGGGCGTTCTTTGTTCGACGATCGACGAGCACGTTTGTTTCTATCGCCGCCGCCGAGTTGCTTAGTTCTTTTGCGGGCGCAAGTCAGCCCAAATAAACAGTTTCTTTAGTGCAATCATCGACCCCTTCATTTGTGTCGTCGACCTCGTCACCACTACGTAACAATATATATATATATATATATATTGTGCATACATATATATACCGCAACTTTATATGTAGCCGCGACAGTTAACCGTCCGGGACACGCTCATCTTCTTCTGCCTTGATATATGGCACATATCCACGAAGGGGGATTGGCCAGGGTTCAGTGTGGACTGCAAAATGGCCTACACACACTGAATTAGTGCATAAAGTGATTGTCAACTAAGCAAAAACATCAGATTTAAGATCACAAAATTGATTGAAAGAAAATATACGAAGCAAAAATTTGGAATTTTGTAAATTTGGAATACAGTAAGCAAGGTAATCTGTCCGTAGCTTTGATGTAGTTATGTAAGTACTGACAAATTTGAGGGAACGCAAATCCTTTCGCACACGCACCGAAGGAGAGTAGAAGCGGGACCGACAACGTAAATCCCAAGTGTGCAATTGGAGTTGCTAAGTACACCCTCCTCTGATGTGAAAACTTTCGGCAAGCGAGAAGGAAATGATCAATATTTTTATTCTCACCGCGAGCCTCACAGAGGCTTGTGGGGCTGATCCCGCATCTATATAAATAAAGATCTAGACGAGGAATCCTGCATCTTATGAGAGTCATCGTTACCTCACACTGCCGTGATTTACATGAACGAACGTTTAAAGTGTGTATGATGTGCTGGTATTCGGCTGTAGATAGCAAGGATCATTACATGAAGCGGCTAGGCATTCATAACGCTGGAAACGAGACATTCCAAAAATGATGATATTAGGGATGGTACATGAAACAGATGCATCAAGAGCTGATTTAGCCAGGAAATCAGCTTCTTCGTTCTGTCAAATACCGCTGTATCCGGGGAGCCAGATGAAGCGTATCTCTTTCACCCACCCCGGTATCAAATACTTTAGTGAGCGGCTCAACAGAGCATCCCGTGCTAAATCCAGTGACAACAAAACAGAAGAAGAGTCTGATAGAAAAAATATTTTTGACTGCAGGGAACTTTTAGTAGTGCTAGGCCAATTGCCATAAACTTTGCTAGAAATGTCGATGTGTAATCTGGGACACGCACCGAAAAACTCCAGGAAAGATACTGAAAAAATTCCAATCCCTGCTTTCAGCGCAGTCACAGACGCATCAGTGGCAATTACAGTGCGATCAGGGAACTTTTCAAGGTGATCACATAGGAGACTGGATATTAGATTTTAAGGTAAGTGCTACACATTAGATGGAAATATAGAATCATAATGTATATCCACAAAGGACGTTGAGCAACCAATAGGACATATAGAACCGAGGTCCACACCAATGTTTGCTAAAATGCTCTGCGTGAAAACAACCTGGGGCATGCAGACCCTTGGCCACTGGTGAGTGAGAAAGAGGGCGAGGTTTGACACAAAAATAGGTATAGCCACAGAGGGAGTAGCCTCAAATGATCGCAAGAATGATCTAACAGTTAGAAGGCGGAAACGGGAGTTAAGGTCCGGAATGCGGGCCTCCAAGTACAGAACAGTGGTAGAGACTGACTGTGAAAGCCCTAGGCAGAGGCGCAGCGCCCGTCTTTCTAAAAGCAGCAAAGAATGCAGCTTATATTTTGGACACCCAGAAAAGAGAATCCAGCCAAATTCTGGAATCGGTCTCACATAGGCTTTGTACAAAGGTAGAAGTGTATCTCGACGCATACCAAATTTCCTATTACTTATCCGTATGAGCCTACCAAGAGCACGCTCACCTTTCCGAACATTTGACATGTGAGGCCTCAAATCCATACTACCATCATACGTAATGCCTAAATACCCCACAGATTCCAGTTGAGGTATGACATCTGAGCGGTGGTTTAACGAAACATATAAGGTGGTTTTGGTTTTAATTACTAGCACACCACCTTTGCACACATTTAAAACCAATTTAATTTTGTCCATCCAGACCTCAAGTGCATTTAAGTAAGCCTGTAGTGAACAATGGAGGTCATGAATATCTTTTGCAGAGACGAAGAGTGCTTTGTCATCTGCATATACATATACAGTGACATCAGGATGAACCGGAATTTCGCACATTAATATATTAAAAAGGAGGGGTGAAAGCACAGAGCCCTGGGGCACCCCTCTTGTCTGTGCATAGGTGTCTGAGATTAATGAACCATCAGTGCAAAATAATTGTCTTCCTTTCAAAAATTCCCTGATTCACGCATAAATGTAGAACGGAGGACGTAATAATGACAACTTGTTTAGTAGAATGGAATGTTCAATGCTGTCATAGGCCTTAGCAATATCCAGTGTCACTAACGCTCATACCTTATTGTTGCACATTGCAAGGTGAATCCTGCTTTCTAAATATGCATGTGCAGACCATATTGAGGATCCATTGCGGAAACCAATCTCGGAAAAACTCAAAGCATTAACCTCCGAAATATGCTTTGAGAGGCGGCCATGCACAATTCTTTCTATTACTTTTACTACACTCGAAGTCAAAGCTATCGGCCGAATGTTTTCAACATAAAATCCTTTACCAGGGTCTTTCAAGAGAAATATAATTTTCGCCATATTCCAGACGGGCGGCAGACATGCAGATTCTAGTGATTCGTTAAACAGATCCAGGAGATCGTGAGTGAATTCATTTGCTAAAATTTTGAGCATACCTACCGTAACCCCTTGCCAACCTAGAGTCGAGTTTTGCATGGAAGAAATCACGTATAGGAGTTCTGACGCTTCAACCTCAACATAGTCTGAGCAGGAAATGGGAGCGTGCAAGGGAACTATGCACTGCTTCTGGAAATTTAATGCTAGCCCTTGTGCAATTTGTTCCAACTCATCATTTGCCTCCTGTGGAGACAACACTACTGAACTTAATGACTGAGAAATGTGTGAGTTTCTATTTCATTCCATGAAACAATACAAAGCCTTCTTGTGCTTAGGGTTTGACAAATAAGTATATACATTTTCGTAGTACTCGTCCTTTGCCTGCGCTATGGCTGTTTTAAATGACGCCGAACAAAATTTGTAGTTAATCCAGTTTACTGGGCTCTGGTTAACAGAAAGGCTTTTCCATGCTGCTTTCTTACGAAGGAAGGCTTTCTCACACGCATCAGTCCACCATGGAGATGGCGACTTATTGTTTACTGCAGACCGCACAGTGAACTGGGAATATACAGTAGCATTCGCAATTGAGGAATATACCTGTTGCGCTTTGTCGGTCCTGCAAGAAGAAAGGTTTGATTTGAGGGAGGAACGTAGCGAAGCTGCATATTCGGCGTTGTTTACTAGTTTACGATCATAAGTGCTATCTCGTGTTGGGCAAGTCATGATGTTAATTGTTATTGGAAAGTGGTCACTAGATATACCACTGCCTGCTGTTGACCATCCTCCTATACCTATCCCACCTGCTGCCAGGGATAAATCGATGACAGATCGCGAATTTCCGCGCATTGCAGCCCGAGAATTGCAGCAGCGCACAGCATTTGCCGACATCCACGTCCATAACAGCTGTCCACATGAGTCAGAGTAGTTACCCCAAAGAGTATGGTGCGAGTTAAAATCGCCTGCAATAACGACCTTATTAGACTTTGTAAGTAATCTGTCAAAATAGTCAGTGGTACGCACACCTGTGGGGCAGTAGACGTTAGCGACTGTGACAGGGCCACGCTGCGGCAGTGTGATATCTACCACCAAAATCTCACACTCAGGATTCTATATTGTTTTGCTTATTTTTGCCCGGTGACATAATTTTGACGATATCAAAGTTTCACAATTTCGATTTTTAACTTTTACGTTTTATAGATTTTACCGCCATTGCTTTTCCTCGTCATCTCCCATTATTGTTAATCTATTGTCTATCTTGTTTTCCATCGATGGCTCTTTTTCACCACAATTTTAACCATTAGCAAATGTTTTAACTAATTGACGTGACTATCTTCCGACGGCCGGTGACTGAGCACTATCTTTAACGATGTTCCACCCCCAGTTCTCTTCGCTACATAACCTCTGCCTTTTTCCAATAAACCTCAGTTGAATGTCAGCGCCTTGTGTTCGTGCTTTCCTGCGTCTCTGTGTCCCGTCCTTTGCGCTGTTACTTAAATATGCAAAAACAACTAGCCCGCCAACTTGCTCATAGAAATTGCCAGTACGGCTTCCCCAAACGGAAGCTTTGTAAATACTGTTACGGACGACAAGGAAGAAGAAGCGGGCAGTGGCGCGGACAGGAGCGCTCGCGCTAGGCCCGCGAACATTCATTAAACGTCATCTACCATCGTCATCGGTCATGTTCTGTCTCCTGTCTTCATCGGCTTGCCGCTTCGTAACATTTGGTTGGAGGTGCGGGGTACGGCATCCCCATCCTCGCCTTGGAGCATCGACGCCATCTTCAAGCCGGGACCATCACCGAGGGCCCAGGGACATAGGTGAGCAGCTTCGCCCCAGCCCTTCAAGCCCAGATTTGAAAAACTACCACCGCCCAGCTCCCAGCCACCAGCCCGGACCTGAAGACAAGGAGAACAGACATACCAATCAGAACCGAGATGAAGGACCCGAATGACCCGAAGGAACCAATGGACACGAACACGCAACCCACGCCCAAGCTGCCCGACGTGACCTCGAGCCATCGGTCCCATGGACTCTGGTGACGGGTGGTTGACAGCTCCAAGGGAGGCGGATCACCCACGCATCAGACATCGTACCGGCAAGCCGTTCTATTCTTCCTTCTTCCTCTTCTTCTTCAAGCATCCAGACACCCCCATCATCATGCCATAAAATCATTAACATCGCTAAACTTCCTCGTACACGGTCGGGACGATCGCTCGGTGGCCCCGGGTCATGTTACGGACGACAAGCAAGAAGAAGCGGGCAGTGGCTTGGGCAGGAGCGCTCGCGCTAGGCCCGCGAACATTCATTAAACGTCATCTACCATTGTCATCGGTCAAGTTTTGTCTCCTGTCTTCATCGGCTTGCCGCTTCGTAACAATACGTTTTCCAATGGCTCCGTCTATAGCACATTTTTTTAGAGAATCGCCTTCTGATATAACGCAACTACCAAGTGCATTGTATCTACTTGTTTGCAGGCCTTTTCCTTCTGCTACAGAAAGTCAAATTCATTTTGTGGCAGACAGAAAAGTAGTTACTCGTAGAAGCGCTGCGGTTCCTATCGGTATCACGCATGCTGGATAGGTTTGAATTATTCTTGAAGCTTTTACACTTCCTTCTGGAGCTTTCTAGTCCAACCTCATAGCGACTTCATTTCTTCATGCTTTTAATATTTGCTACATGTCCTGTCCAGGGTCGGCCAACAGCAGTCCTTTTAGTTTATGGCGCCGATTCCTGCAATCAAATGTTCCAGTCAGTTTCCATTTAGGATAAAAATGGAACAGGTGGAGGAACCAAAAGATGCTACCAGAGCCTTTCACAACATTCACCGATCTAATTAGCATCGATTTCAAGCTACGTTGGCCTTTGTAAGCTGTGAAGAGTGGCTGCGATTCGACGTAGGTGCAGAAAACAGATGGCAGCGAATCTGGCTGGTGACATCCGTCAGAGATGACATATATGTAATTCTACCAGCGCTTGTGACATTGCAGCCTTTTATTTATTTACATAGTATAAATGCTTCAGACCTCCACAAACAATGCGGGTGAAGAAAGCACTTTAATAATGCTAGACAGTTACAGCTTTATTAAGGCCTATTTTATCCGTTAAGATGCCCACAAAAGAAAACAAAAAGGGTGGTTGCAATGTTTACTGGCACGGTAAAACTGAGTCAGTGTAAATGATAGCACAACACACGAGAAAGCTTGTCGAAAATAAGTATATAATTGCGGAAAACGCGGAAAGGCTTGCTCTAAGCATATTGCCACGAACCTTTGTAATCTTCATTTTTTGCCACTTGCAGGCGCCGGCGTGCGGCCTTGTCACTTTGCAAGTAATGGACAGAAATATTTAGCAATTCTTTGTTTATTCACGCCTAGTGCCAACGATATGTGGTTTTCATCAGTTCCTTCGTCGCGCAAGATGTAACAGGAAAATGCTATCTCAGACCTTTGCGACAGGAAGCCAAGTCATGTACACTAAAGAAATGTACTCGGAATGGCATACTGAATATCTAGAAAAAATTGTGCATCATACATGGATTATCACTTCAGGTTCATATGTTCGACATCAAGTGTTAGCCCTTCGTTATGACGATAAAATCGCGCACTATATGACGCGATTCTATCTCTCGCGATTATAAAATCGTGATTTTAGAACCGTAAGAGCACGTACACTTCAGTGTTTATACAGCAAACTTTGTTACATGGTTGGCGTTTATTGGCACAAAGTCCGCGTAGTTACTGTTTGAGATATCAACAAATGTTTTAATAAAAGCCAATAAAAGCGAGTTTCGTTCTGCTGAACGTGAAATGTACGTGGAACCTCAGAGGCAATATTTCCAATAACATACAGTGCCAAGCAGTTGAGGACAACAGCCAATTAAGGAACACAAGAGCTCTGTACAAGACAATCAAAGATATCAAAGGAAGCTTCTGTGCTAAGCTGGGCGTGATAAAGGACAAACGAGGCAAGGACCTCACTGAAGCCTCAGAGATAAAGAAGAGGTGGCAGGAATACACAGAAGAACTGTACAAGAAGGACCCGAATGTGCAAACCCAACATAAGACGGTTGTGATTACTGATCTCGAGCCGGGCATCCTGAAGAGTGAAGTTGAATGGGCCTTAGCCAGTCTTGCTAAGAAGAAAGCCAGCGGAAGTGATGGCATTCCAGCTGAGTTGCTTCAAAACCTCAACCATGACGCTGTTAACATTCTGCATACATTATGTCAGAAGATTTGGACAACTCTGCAGTGGCCACAGGATTGGAGGAGGTCAGTTTACATCCCCATTCCAAAAAAAGGCAGTGCCAAAGATTGTTCCAACTACCGCACGATCGCACTTATTTCGCATGCTAGCAAGGTGATGTTGAAAATCCTCCAAGGTAGGCTGCAGCAGTATGTGGATCGGGAGCTTCCGGACGTGCAAACTGGGTTTCGCAAGGGCAGAGGAACTAGAGACCAAATTGCCAACCTCCGCTGGATCATGGAAAAAGCAAGAGAGTTCCAGAAACCCATCTACTTCTGCTTTATTGATTATGCGAAAGCGTTTGACTGCGTAGATCACAGCAGATTGTGGCAAGCTCTCCGAGAGATGGGAGTTCCAATTCACCTCATCTGTCTCCTCAGGAACCTGTATGAAGGACAAGAGGCCACAGTCAGAACTGGGCATGGTCTTACCGATTGGTTTCCGATTGAGAAAGGAGTGAGGCAAGGCTGCATACTGTCGTCCTGCCTATTTAACCTATATGCAGAGTGCATCATGAGGAAGGCCGGTCTGGACGAGTCTTCATATGGAGTGAAGATTGCTGGAAAACGTATCAACAACCTTAGATATGCGGATGATACCACTTTAATGGCAGAAAGTGAAGTGGAACTAAGGAGACTTCTGATGCGCGTACAAGAAGAGAGTGAGAAGTTTGGGCTTAAACTGAACATCAAAAAGACAAAGATCATGGCGTCTTGCCCTATCAAGTCCTGGAGCATCAATGGACAAGAAGTGGAAGCTGTGACAGATTTTCTCTTCTTGGGCTCCAAGATTACCTCGGAAGGAGACTGCAGCCATGAAATTAGGAGACGCCTGCTTCTGGGAAGCAATGGTTAGCCTTGACCGCCTAGTAAAGAGCAGAGACATTAGTCTGCCAACCAAGATCCGTATAACTCGTGCTATGGTCTTTCCAGTTGTGATGTATGGATGCGAGAGTTGGACTGTGAAAAGGCTGACCGCCGAAGAATTGACGCGTTTGAATTGTGGTTCTGGCGAAGACTCTTGAGAGTTCCTTGGACTGCCAGAAGATCAAATCAGTCGATATTGTCGACCCTAAACCCTGACTGCTCATTGGAGGGTAAAATTCTAAAGTTAAAACTCAGCTACTTTGGTCATCTGATGAGAAGAGAGGAGTCGCTGGAGAAAGATTTGATGTTGGGAAAGGTTGACGGTCGCCGGAGAAGGGGTAGGCAGCGAACGCGATGGTTAGATGGCATCCTCGAGGCACTGCAGATGAAGTTATGTGATGTTAGGAAGATAGTGAGAGACCGGAAAGCGTGGCGTGAAATGGTCCATAGGGTCACGAAGAGTCGGACACGACTGAACGACTGAACTGAACTGATATTTGCGAGACCATGTCTGGAACAACAATGAACAGCGTCAGGACCAGATCAATTGTATTGATATAATTATTGTTCATAATAAGCAATATAGACACAGCTTTAGGCGTGTATCAATTAAAGGAGTCATTTCTAGCAAGAGAATTGTTATCAGTTAAAAGGAATCATGTACGCCTAGAACAATGTAGCAGCACAGCAGAGGCAACTGCAGCTACACTGACGTCAACTAAGAAATATTCAATCCAGCCAAATGTCTTGCGCAATGATAGCAGTGCCTATGTTTAGAGGAGCCAGTCATGTGGACTATGAGCCCATCTTCTGCCAAGGTCCGCTGCCCCTTACACCTACCGGCCGAACTTCCTAAAAGGTGACAAATTGCACAGCGCTCATTGGGCCCTATTTTTGACAGTTCGCCATTTTGTCCAAATGGTGACGTACGCGTGACGTATGCATTAGGACGGTACCAGGTTACGTAAGCACACAATCAGGTTACGTAATCTGAAGAAAAAGAGAATGAAGTGCTAGAAAAAAGCGCTGCCGTCTGCTATTCTATATTGATGCCAAGTATGAAAAACGACGATGCTCCAGAACCGAGCCGCTGCGGTGCATTCCACGCTTCTGAAGCCTCGGGTTGCAGTGAAGGCAAGTGAGGTGGCGATATGTTGTAGCATTGTGGTGTCAGTGTCATGACATGCTGTCGGCCATTAAGCAGCTGCTACGCAAGGAGAGGCTAAGCGGGGTTCTAACGCGAAGAGCGTTACAGATGAAGAGTAAGAACGGCAACAGAAATGCAGGAGCTAAAACGTTTAAGGACCTTGTCGTAAACAGAAGGAATCGACCAATTTCCGAAGTAGCTGAGCACAAATGAAAAGGAACCCGCGCTGCCAGCCATAGTACATGTCCGAGGACAACGCTCACAGTCTCAAATAATCAATTATTGATAGGTACTGGCTGCGCTGCCCACCTTTTCGAACAGCCGTGTTATAACCAGCTACCGGCAGGTCAGCTAGGCTCCTTAAATATATAACATTTTGTCTCGGTTTGAGTTGTGTACAGCGCGGCAAGCACAGCAGAAAGAGGGTGTGTATGTGGGAAAAACAAATGCACGCGCGCACACACACACACAAACACAGACACACATCCGCACGCGCACACACACACACACACACACACACACACACACACACACACACACACACACACACACACACACACACACACACACACACACACACACACACACACACACACACACACACACACACACACACACACACACACACACACACACACACACACACGCACATACCTATTTGGTTAAATTTTTATGCGCTGATGCGTGAAAGGCTCCTGCGAAACGCGAATGTGGTCTGCGAAAAAGAAACCAAACAACGCAGTAGCAGGAAGACTAGCTTGGCAAATTCAGCAGGCTGCCATACACGGGCAGAGGGTGATAAACGAAGAATAAGGAAAGACAGCGAAAAATGACTGAAGGAATTGTGGTATGGAAGCTAACGCGGCGCCTCGCGCGCATAATCGTTGCTGTCAAAACAGTATAGTACAAACTAATAAAGGCAGATAATTTTCTGGCTGCATTAACAAAAGTGATCTACATGAAATGTTAATCAATAACATCATATAATTACAGTGTATCGTCTTAGCTTGCTATGGAGTACTTATTATTTTCTGAAAAATAACTAAATGGTGAGCTTGCATGAATATAAAACAAAACTTAAAATCAAACGGATCACATGTTGCAAGCAAACATGTGTCATATACAGTCGAGCGCGATTTCAAGGTTATCGTCCGAGCGTCGACCAGCCTTGCACTCCAGGCACCTGGCGGCCGGGTTTGGAACAGCAAAAATGACTTTGCACTCTTCTCTCCTTCGTTCGCTGTTCCATGCAACAACCGTCACCCCCGCGACATACTCACTGCCCTTTCTCTCTATTCTAAGCTCTCTGTTTGTTGTGATAAAGTGTCCAATTTCAGATAATACCGAAGAATACGTCGTGCGCACAACGATAACTGCCTGTTCGCAGAACCAAGCGAAAAAAAAATGAAAGTGATGTCCCAGCAGGGAGTGACGGCGGCTAAAAGAACAGCAAAAAGAGTGAGGGAAGCTGGCTTGATACCTCCCTCGCCTCGGCAGAGAATTCTGGGCCATGGCGCTGTTCATGTACCCGGTCGACGCTCGGGCGATAAACTTCAAATCGCGCTCGACTGTACATGGCGCATACATTCCTTTATTGAAATAGAAGCTGCCAGTATTGCTGATTGCTTTTTCCATCGTGTGATGGCTCTACAATTCATTAATATTGCAATGACTGCATAGTGCTAGACAAACAAGGCAGTACTTAAGGCCGACGTTTAAGGCAGTCTTTAATGATCCCTCGCTGACTGTCGCGCGAAGTTCCTGCACAGCCATCGCACCATATGCTCCCTCAGGTTGTAGTCACGAACCATCCAGACAGAAAATTAGAATGCATAGCGGCGCTCATTGAAATGCCTAGTCTCGCACAGATAAACCGCTTGAGTTGGAGGCCGCCATTGCTGCGCTTGGAAACAACCGCACGAATTGATGGTTTCTGTATGAGGGCAAAGCGTTTGCAACGGGAGGACAGCTAGGACCCCAGTGTGGCTAAACATTTGCGTCTTCATTATTAAATCTAAAAGGTTACGCTGCTGAAAGGCACCCTTGTGACGTAGTTTGTGTGCCTTCTGCAATTACAACCAGCTTACTTCACCACACTGTCCACTTAACTGCGCGAGCTAACAGCCGGCCATACTCTACGTCGATTTCGTCATCTTCTTTTTACGCTCTCGCCTCAAGTGCGCCGAGATGAGGCGCTCAACTTGGCCATTTACAGCAATGACAGCATATCCTTTACGTAATGAAACGCCATTTTGACACCACCCTATATTGTTCAGTGTTAAGTGCGCAAGTGTTTTCATTTCCTCTCTACCATCTAGACCTTCGTGTTTCCTCAACAATTACATATGCCATCTAGGCATCACAAATAGCGCGGCTAAAAATCATCTTTCACGCTCACGTCATTTTTACGTCACCGCAAAAAGCCATTTCGACAGACCGCAATTACGCGACGCGAATTTGAAGCACGTAACTGCTCTGAGAACCAACCAGAGAAATAATATGGCACCGAAGAGCGGTCATGTATGCAAAAATAGGGCCCATGATCATTTAGTTTAAGCAGCGGCAGTTTTAGCCTCATAGAGTCACTCATTTATTTCAACCGCTTGAAATCGATGTTTTGTACGGACTCTGCTATCTATACCTGATCCCCTGAAATTAGCACGTGTACGGCTGGCTGCCTTAATTGTCACCGTCATTGGCCCGCTGTCCCTGATGCCCATCGGACCGATCTTCCTGCAATTGTTTCGATAACTTAGTTGGAAAAGTTAGGCCAACTGACCATGTTGGACACAACAATGAATTTTGTGGTCTAGATTGAAGTTTAATCATATTAGTATTATTGTGAATAAGCGATATAAAACGCAGCATTAAGCGTTAGTAATGTAGTGTATGTTTTGTAGGAGGAAAACTGTAATGAATAAAAAGTGTCGCACAGCACGCCTGCATGGTCATTGAGGTATCAGTGGTTGAAGCCTCACACAGCCACTAACCTGTGTCAACCGCTTCAGTCAGGTTGGTATATCACTATTTCGTCTGCTAGAGTAATATGATTCTGCTTCTTCCGCTGCTGCCTCAATGGATTTAACCCATGTCGCCTGATATCCAACTTGAGTATAATCAGTCACTTCGGAATGAAATCGCTTCTATAACAAAAACAGTCCTAGTCATATTTATTGGTCTGTATAAAACGAAAAAAGAAAAGAAAACGAGAGTGACTTCAAGTCACTCCCGACGGACGGCTTCTTGCAAGAACGTGCAACTTTGCTAATTTTCGAAATATTGGAGAAACGACCGCCAAACGCATTCATCTATATATGCGAGTTATTCCGAACTATCCGTTGGTCGCGTGCTCTCCAACTGTCCGACTCCTCTGCTCTCTGACTCCGCCCACCTGCGCTGAGCATGCTTTCCGCAGTACGTTGGCTCTGCCCACTGGCGCCTGGTGCCCGTTCCCCCTCTCCCCACTACGGCGCACCTCGCTAGGCCCCCGCTGACCCCTTCGATAGGATATGCTCTGTCGCGATCGCTGTGATCGCTTTCTCACGCACGCCTTGTCCATGGCAGCTACGACCGAGAAGAGCTTCGCTGTTCAAAATTTGTGAAGCAATTATAACAAATAGATCTATCCCAGCCCCGTAATCTTAGCCCGTATATGTTTTTTAACATATATATATCCATCAGGAAAAAATGAGCCACAAAGAACTTCATGCATAGCAAGGACATTCTTGAAAAAGAGCAGCAAATCGTGTCAAAATAACGTTTCGTGCATTCGCATTCTCAAGAATGGTGGTTTACCTCTCAGCTCGAAAGCAGCACCATCGAACATAAAGAAGACACTAAGAAATCTATTAGGCCCATTTAAAAAATGCTTATGATGATGCAGGTTGGAACATTTTTTTTTTTTTTTTTTGCAAGAAGTGTGCTGCTTAGGTTGATGACGACAGACTTAAACAATTCAAGGAAACAGTTACGCGATATTTCGCCTAGCATGCACAATCACTCTAGAGATTGGAAGCAATATCTCTGTTTGCTATACCCTTATGTGCTATTTCAAGCTCCAGGAAGGGTAAAAAATTTGAGGACATATCAAATGCTCTTTGTTCCAGTAGTTCGGAAGTTCCGATACAGTCACTGACTCTGGGACCTCCTTCTGTATGTATAAGCTGGAATGTACTAAACGGATATAATAAAATTGAATTGAATTGAAGAGGTATCTCTAATCGTTTATGTTTTGCATAACTTTGAATTTTTAATAAAAACAAACAACTGATTGACGTACGTCACAATGTGATTGCTGTTTATTTGCGCCCGCCTGAGAATATTTGGGCAATAATTGACGGAAGCATTAATACACATGAGTGCCGTATTGGAATGGGACCTCTAATAAAGCGTTCTCGTGAGAGTCGTCACTTGCAAAGAAATTGCAGTGCGGTAGATCTA
This sequence comes from Amblyomma maculatum, assembly GCF_055883805.1. NCBI lineage: Eukaryota > Metazoa > Arthropoda > Arachnida > Ixodida > Ixodidae > Amblyomma > Amblyomma maculatum. The sequence goes on from NC_139353.1 coordinate 96,825,793, forward strand.
AATTCCAATGCGGGCTGGTGCTGTCGTACACGCGACGTTATTCCCCGCTCAATTCATCCGTCGAGTGGCAGCTCTCGGGGGCGTGGCTGTCCGTCGACCTTATTGGCACGCTCAGCTCCACCGCGGTATTGTCCCGAAGCCACCGGCGCAGGGGAACGTAAAAGGTCCTGCGAAGATACAAGTGAAAGCGCAAAACTGAAATTATCAGCATAGATGTAGTCTTGCACACACCATTGCATAAGGAAGAGCACTGTATCATATCTTGAGGCCCGGACAGCCTCACTGAAGCGCAGTCTTGAGGGCATGACGCGAAATCGGTATTGGTTGTCTGGCAGCAGTGCACGGATCTCCTTGAGTATCCTTTGTTGCCTGCCTCCGTTTTCTTACTCGCTTTATCAAAAATGCTTGAATAATTTATTTATGTTCTCACACATTCTGAGTAGCATACAGCACCAAGAAAAAGCAATGAGTGAAAAAACCACGCAATATAGATAGGCCGCTTTAACCAAGGTACACTAACATGCTTGCCTGGCATAGGGCTACCGGAAAATATAACTAGGAATCTAAGAGTCCGGGGCCGGCTTGCACGATAAAGTCCGAGCTAAGTCCAGACTTAAATGGTGTCTTTAGAAAGACCAAGCTTATTTAAGACGGCTCGTGTTCCGAACGTCGAACGCTTCGGGTTCATGTTCACCAGAGCGGCTTCTGAGAACGGCCTCAGCAACCACTTGGGGCATTTTTTCTCGTAACACAATCTTAAGCCGCAAAAAGCAATGGAACGGATTTTACACAACGCGAGATTGACGGAATAGGTACATCTTACAGCAGGGACAGTGCCAGCGCATCCCTGTATTTCCCTAATTTCACTACTTAGACACCTGGCGTCCTTGTGTCTTAACCAAGACAGCACTAGAGTCGTAATCATAACAAGCGACTTATTCAAGTCAGGACTGAAGCCCAGTCTTGACTCCAGTCTTAAGCGCCCATGCTAGTGGCCTATTCTTTAGACTCCAGTTAAGTCTAGACTTAGCTAAGACAGTCTTAAGATTGGTTTGTGCAAGCGGGCCCAGGTTTTGATTGCCAGCTCGCCCTCCGTAAAGCTCCTGCCAACCTGCACATGTAGTTCAGGTCTCGTGACGTCACTATGCCCAGCAATTAATCAGTTCCTGACCATGCCACCTGCCAGAGGTGTATCCTTTATTTTGTCCGTCAAAAAGTCGATAGTTGGCGCCGCGATGGCAAGAATTCTGCGGGACGGGGTTTTTAACTTTATAGTGTTATGCATGGGGGGGGGGGGGGGGTGTTACGCTACTACTATTTATGAAAATGTATGTGAAAGAAGGATTCGGTGTTCTTACATCCATTTTGCTAAAGTGTTTTTGCAGTAACGGTGAATATTTTCCAAATGTGTTTCGCGCAAGATGCACGCTCAATATTATTGGCCAACTGCCTCATGCGGATAGAAGAAACACAAAATGGTGCCTCTGTATTCATCAGAAAAACGACAAAGGCTTTCTTTGTTCCATTGCAAACAAAACATCACTTCACACCGCAAGTAGAATCGAGGTTTGCGTTAGCCTCAAAAGAAAAGGTAAGCACCGCAAGAGACATCAAAGTTTTTTAGTGCAACATTTCTGAAACACAAAGCGCAATAGACGATAGCCAAGCAAGTAGACGGCAACAGCGCTATGAACTGCTTTATGTATTAAAGCAACACGTATATGTAGAAGTTTTACATATTGCATATGTACATATTGCATGAGGAAATATGTACAAATGCTTGTACATATACATGTTGCGTTCTAAATCAAGCAGTTGATAGTCAGCACTGTTCCCGTCTACTCGCTTGTCCTTAATTCGTCGGGTTCGCTGTGTGTTTTGCGCTGTGTGCGCTGTGTGTTTTATAGCACGTCTTATAGCTACAGTCGCATTCTACAATCATTGAAAATGAAAACCCATGTTCTTCAGTTCCTTCTCGCACGAAAGGTTCAGTCTATTAATGTTAATAAGCCCTTGAATTTCAACCGCTGCGCTGTCTTATTTAGGTATAAAGTATAGTGAGACAATCATACCGTACTCAAAGCTCTTTCGTATATTTCAACGCATAGCACACTCCCCTTATAACATGACTATATGCCTATATGGTCACTCTGCCTAATTACTGTTTGAGTTCTCTTACGTGCACTCCCATCTCTAGGTACAGGAGTGGTTGTGGTATTTACTTCAATCGAAATGAAGCCGCAGAGGCCGGAGTAAAATTCTGCATATTACGTGTAGTAGTTGAATACCTTATATACTCAGTCATCCTGCACGATGGTGAAAAGTAAATTATTTTCTGGGCATCGAAGTAGGCATTATAATTTATCAGCGGCCACATTTTCGTAACTTGCACTAAGATTTGAGGGAAAAAATGCCTCAGTTCGAGATGGAAATATTACTTGCACTAATAGTGAAGATGGCATTAGATGCAGTATGATAGCGAAGCAGATTGTCTCTTATCAAGATGAGCTGAAAATGGCGGCTGTAGGCATAATAAGCCGCGCTTTGAAAAGTACGTGGTCACGCTCATCCTGCAGCACTGAAATCGAACCTGCAGACATTGATCCTGTAGCTACAAAAGGAAAAGGTTTGACGGACAGCACGGGGTGGGAAAGTGAGACGACGCAAGGAAGACAGTAGGGAAGTAAGCATTGTTAACATCTGGGTATCAGCCTACTTTCGAGCGAAAGACTACTAGTTCTTTAGTTGCTTCGCTACTGTTGCACGTCGTTTTTCTTTATTATGCGGCAAAATATATCCAGGCGTAAACATTTGTTATATTTGGGACGATAACGATTACAAGAAAAAAATTGTGCGTACTACAGTGAACACTAAAACTCCGCTTTTAAGGAGATGACACGATAGCGTAGGCTAATGAAATATTTAAATACCCGCTCTAACGAAGCCGTATGAACGTGCCTGCGTGACCTCGATGCAACGAGTATGCAATGGTTCTGGCAGGCTGATTCTGATATCACCCTCCCATATGAAAGGAGAGCTGAGTTGGCAGCTTCTACCAGACATAGCGAACGCGATGGTTAGATGGCATCCTCGAGGCACTGCAGATGAAGTTATGTGATGTTAGGAAGATAGTGAGAGACCGGAAAGCGTGGCGTGACATGGGCCATAGGGTCACGAAGAGTCGGACACGACTGAACGACTGAACTGAACTGAACTGAACCAGACATAATATCAGGCGACCCTATAAGTCCAGTTAAAGCCCGGCCATGCTAGCTGGCAGCCTTTGCCTGCCATCGCCATGCTCGTGATTTTCCGCTCACCACTATAATGTCGGCGGATGGCCGCAGACGCCTGCGTTTAGATGAACGGAGCCTTTATGGTATCGCATTAAAGGGCGACACTAGTCAAAGCCGCCAACAATCGTTAAAAAAAAGCTTAGTGGGTGAGATGAATGTACGTACAGCTATCCCGTTTTCAGAAATTAGGCTGCCGATCAAATATTATGACGCTATATTTTCATTTAAATCAATTATTACTGGTTTCTATGGATACCGGACTCTTCTTCAACACCTCTCTATTTTGCGTGCTCATTTTTTGCTTTAAAGCGGCAAATGCCTATAGGGCGCAGCTTTCGTGTCTTGGACTAGGATTAAAATTTAGTGTTTCTTAAAGATAATCGCTTTACATTTTTTTTTCTCCGGTCTATTTATCTACGGCAATAGTTACCGACGCCTCAATGTTTGGTAAGTAGCAAATACATCGTAAAACAACGGCTATAGAGTGCTGTCGACGAACAAATTCTTGCGAGCACGGTTTTCTCTGACAGACACTTTGAAAATCGATCGATGCATTTTGTGCTCTCTCTTGTGCTCTTGTCATGACCTGTACTTGGGTTTCGAGGTTTGCGCTGAGCAGCAAGTCCTCCCATGGGCCCGGGTAGGAAGCCTCTGGAGAGATTTTGGGGCCGGATCTCCCGGGCAGTCCCAGAAGATATGATCGATGATGGCTCTGCCACTATACCTTCTGCACTCCAGTTTGTACCACTCCGGGTACACCTGACTTAGGATGAAAGGATTTGGGGTGATTTGTTTTGGATTTGCCTCCAAAGAATCTCCCGTTCTTACTTAGGTCTTTGTGCGGAGGTGGGAGAGGGAGCCTCTCAAGCCTATAATATTGGGTAGTAGTTCCTCCAACGTCCCTCCTCCGTGTGAGCGCTCGTTCCCAGCTCGGTCGACAGATTCTCGAGCTATGCGGTGTGCTGTTTCGTTTCCTGAGTTAGTGAGCTGTAATCCAAAAAGTTTCCTTGTTTTTTCTTTCTTTTGGTTGGTTTTGAGAATATCTGCGCCGATTGGTGATATTCTACTTTTATCGATGTTGTAAATGGCTGATTCAGAATCTCTAACTATTATTTCGGCTGTAGGACTAGTTACCGCCACGGCGATTGCAGTTTCTTTGGCTGTCTCTGAGGATTTAATTTGCACGGTCGCATCGGAGACACTGTCGCATTGTTGTCCCTCCTCGGTCACCGCGGCTATCGCGCGCGCTCTGTTGTTAGGTGTGGGATAAGCAGCCACGTCTACGTCGACTACGTTCGTACGGCTTTCGGGTCGCTTGGCGAGGGTCAGCGCTCCAGCTTTACGTGTGCCCTCATGGAAGATTGAATGCATGTTTTTCTTTAGTCGTTTCACCCTTATCTTCTTTCTCGAGTCATGAGGGATTTTGCGAGTGGCCTTGTTTGGTGGGATTGCGATTCCCTACACCTTGTGACGGATTGTGATGGCCGCGTTTCTGCGTATGAGTCTAAGGTTTTGGGCTCATTTGTACACATTGCCTACTCTGTGCCATTGCCAAGAAAAGGCGAAATGAAAAGGCGGTCAATACGTGCAATCGCGTGTATACCCTTGATGAGAAGATTAAAAGTCCAAATTGTTTTCGCATATTTTGCGCAGCAAGAACACTTCTCTGCCTACAGGCCAAACATCGCAACGGCCACAGAAAGCTAAAATACTGAAATTTGCGGAGATCGATAAATGCAGTACAAGGGGGCACAGTCCCTGACATGACACTAACTGGCATTGTTACAGTGCGCTCTAGCATCAGTGATGTTGAATAAATTTTGGTTTGGTCTGATTTGATGGTGTGGCAATGACTGCCCCTCGTTTGGTGTACCTATAAATACGCAGTCGCTTTACAAAAAGGAGAACTTGGTTTGTATGCACCAGAGTCACAAAGAACAATAGCATGGCAGAGTGTGGTTTCGGAAGATGTGGCTTGTGTGGCCATGAGGTGAAGTTGGCGGTGTGGAGCGAGTGCAGCCGTGAGGCTAGGTCTTGGCTACGATATTACTGTGGGTTATTTTACCCATTCTCTAAGTCAGGCCCTGCGCACAAATGAAACCCGCTTCGCCATGTGCGCCACAGCGCCTTTGAATAAAGGAATCGGGTTCAGCGCTCAAGCAAATGCCCTTAGTGTTTCTGTTCTACACTAGGGTTGCTAGTGATGGGGAGGGGGGGGGGGGGGACAGGAGGGGAGAATAGGGAACAGCTTTGAGAACCTGCTACATTGCTGGAGTTTCAAAGAAAGTGTGAAACGTAGTTTTGCCACTGCCCACCTGCTGCTTGCCACGTACGCGCAATCTATAACGTCTGAAAACAAGTCTTCAGCACTGCAAAGGCCTACGACAGGCAACACATCCATTCTGAAATTAAATTTGTGTTAAATTGGTTTACAGGAAACGCGCAGTATCCGCCACGCTTTCCTCTGTGGAAATATGAAACGCGCTGTGGCTTAAGGGTAGGAAGGAAGGCGAGAGCGAATATGGAAAGAGAAAAGGTTTTGTCATAGTGAATGTCTACGGCGTTCTTTCGACTGCCTGGAGATATTTAACGTGAAGTTAGATCGCACAGCGCACGGACGCCTCTCTTTTTCGCCCCCATCGAAACGCAGCCGAAGCCGGTAGGGTTCGAACACGGGTACTTCGGCACAGCTGTCGGATATATTAGCACTGCGCCACCGCGGCGGGGCGCAACACGTCCACACCAAAGAGTTTTTCGGTGTGCAGCACAATTTGACCTGAATTTTCCAGAGTCTACGAAAGCAAAGTATTCTACAAATAATTTTTACACAGTTAGTTTCTTGATACTGTATTAGGCAATGACCTTTTCAGATGAACACTCAAGATTTCAAACAATAGTTCTTTTACACCACTAGTGAAGAATAGAACAAAAGATATCATAGCAATATGACCACCCTTTATTATTAATTTTGATGCTTATATTTAGCACTAGTTCAGCTGTCCAGCTACTACTGAATGTATCTGGTTGCTGTTACAAAAAGTGCTCCTATAACACGTGACACAAATTATAAAGCACCTATATTGGCGAGAAAGGGATGTTTGGTTGGTTTGTAGAGTTTAACGTCCCAGAGCGAAGCAGGCTATGAAAAGGAGAGATAGCGAGGCATCCGCGCTGCACTCGGAGAAATGTAGCTAATGGCAACGACCTACGCGCTCCTCGACCAACGCTCACCACAGGTCAAAGAAGAGTAAGGAGATCCAGAACACTGCGCATGTTCCGCAGCAGAGGGCGGTGACCATGCCGATAACTAGGGGAGCCCGAATAACCATTTCTGCGGCCTTGAGAACGGCAATGACGATGATGACGGTGTCGCACAGGTATTGGGTCAGCATCGACAGCAGCTGGAATACGTCTCGTCGGTTGTCCTCGGACATCAGCCACTGCACCACGGGCTGGAATGCAATCAGGCCGCGCAGTTTAGTTGTATACTCGCGGCAAGTTCGACGGCAACATTCAGACAACCACACCTGGCGCGATTGCCCCTGAGGGTATGTCTAGCGCAACTGCAGCGATAAGAGGTGAATACCTTCATGTCTGAGGGGAAAGCTGCACCTAGTTACAGCATTGATGTGGAAGCGTGTTACTCAGATAAGTAGACTCAAGCGCCATTTTCAAGTAGTTGTATTTTTCATCTCGCTAAACGAGGACTGAGATGGTATGCCAGTACTTCAATAGCTAAACGAGGGTTCCGGTCCTGGCAGTCTTCATGCCACAGATAGCACAGCTCGCTCCCGATGTTTGCGGCTGAGATCTAGCCGCCGTGCTCGAAATCTTACAGGACGTTCTGCTTCTGGTTCAATGGGAGAGTGCGACACTGCTGATCACTTTACGTGTCAGGTGACCCACAAATAAACACTCAAAAAAGCACAGGATTGCATGGCCTCTGATGGTAAGTTGGTAGAACATCGTAAATGTGGGTGTTGCGGGTTGGAACCGAAAAACGACATGTAGTATGTACGTTCTAATTATATTTTAGCAAATATTCTCATCATCACAATCTATTCAAATGAAGAGAAGCATTACTCAATGCTTTTTTCATCAAAATGATGGCTTCCTTCAAGCGTATATCATAATAAGCTCGTTCCCTAAACTTGTCTACTGCGTGTACACTAACGCCATTTTCCCCGTATACGTTCTCAAATGAATGGTAGGACGTGTAAACCAACAAATAGATAAATAACTACTACACACTTTTATTCGTTACTTCGCCATTCATAAAATATTTCTTTATGACATTTCACAATGAATCTACGAGGGACGCAAAATGATTTCAAAAGCAACATCTTCGGTTTCTTAAATGGCCCTGAAACGATACGATATTCTAAAGTGGCGGTAAGTTGTTTAAAAGTTTTGCGCGAAACCTTTAATATAAATAACATTTAAAAAGTACCTCTGGCCGCCACTTGCGGATGATAAGGGTGGCACCTCACCGCGTGCTCTCTTCCCCCTGACGTCATCGGGGATTGCTGGGAGTGTCCAATGACTGTGCGCTCCCGAGTATCATGGGAGTGACGTGGCGTAGTTCAGCGCCGTTTTGTGGAGGCGTGCGATGAGATTTCGGAGGAGAGGAGTAGCAATGCTTAAAAATGTTTGGTTGAGGAGGGGACTGACAGGATACCTATGCCCGCGCCTGCTTTCTAGTTTTAGTAGATACCTTTCAATGGACGCTTTAGGTCTGTCATCTAATTGATTTGCGCAGCACTTACGTATTTTAGTTGCCAAAAGTAGATATTTAACAGCTTGAAGCTCGTATGCGTGAAGCTTGCGGAGCTCTATAGTCCTATGCTTGTTTTAGAGGCCGAACAACATACGTGAACACTTTAAATAGAATGGCAGACCCCCGGCCGGCTATTGACAATAGATATAAAAGATTTGATGATGTTCGTTGACTGCCACCATGGAGCACCTCCTTAATGTTTCTGCTGAAAGGACGGGCGCGGTGTTCGCAGCGGATTCCCAATTTAAATTTGGCGGCGAAGTAGACGCTTTTCGGTTTGTGCAAGGCCGGTACCTTTAAAATCGTCCCTTGACTTGTTTTCTGGGCCATGTCACCCGCTTCACGTCATGAACCTAGTACTCCAGAAAGTGCGCTCTGCACGTTCTGGAGTACTACTTTCTGAGTTTTGTCCTCACTTTTATTCGCCTCGACAGTGGTGTTACTAGTCCAGTAGCAGTGATGTTTTTCAAGAAGCGTATAAAGTTAGGTCGGTCAAAAACCGACGCCGAACACTAGTTTTATCTTCGCTGTTGCCGGGAATATTTTGCGAAGCGTTCGGAACGTGGCATGAAAAACGGAGGCCTGTAGTCATAGAAGAAGGAAAGCCTTGGAAAGGTCCTCGTAGTCCAAGCTGCAACACAAAATGTCTAGTGGAAGTCACGTGCTTCTGCAAGGGCTCCTGGGACTTCTCGGCATAGCTTTGTCTCACGCGTCGTCTTCATCAGCCATGTCGACGGTCGTGTTGATAAAGCGGCCGGATAGAGTTGAGAATTCACATATTTATGCAATCCTTACATTTCGCGGATGACCCAAGGTTCTGGAGGCCTGCAATAAGCATTGGTGTTCCCTATTAAAGGTGCATTTGATAGTGTTAGTCACAAGGCGATTTTAAATGGTCTGGCAGACACGAATCGTGGAACCAGAATCTACAAGTACGTTAAGAACTTTCTGAGTAACCGGCCGGCCGAAATCAAGATTGGTAATATAGAAACAGAGACCTCCCCGCCCAACAAAGGGACACCTCAAGGAGTAGTCGTTTAGCCGACGCTGTTCAACGTGGCAATGATTGGCCTGGCCAGGCGCCTCGAGAAGGTGGAGGGCATACAGCACGCTATGTATGCTGATGACGTCACCATCTGGACGACCACAGGATCACTCGGGGAGAAGGAAGCGAAATTGCAAGAAGCAGCATCTGTCATCGAAGAATATCTAAAGCAGAGGGGCTTGGAGTGCTCATCAAGAAAATCAGAATTGATCAGATTCTGGCGAGGGAAGGGCAACCGCTCTGTTCCCACAGATCAATGCCACAAGCTCGAGATCCGTCTGCAAGGGGAGACAGTACCCGAAAAGACAACCGTGAGGATCCTGTGGATGTGGCTCCAATCGAATCAAAGGTGTCAACACACACTTAACTTGCTCAAGACCTCGACCCAGCAGGTCGCCCGAATGATAGCACGGGTGACCAGCAAAAAGATGGGGATGAAGGAGCCCGACACACTCAAACTTGTCCGGAGCCTCGTTATTAGCAGAGTAGCGTATGCTCTACCCTACTTCAATATGACCAAAGGAGAGGAAGACAGAGCGGACGCCATCATCAAAATGGCGATCACGTCCGCACTCAAGCTCCCCAAGAACACCCCAAACCACAAGCTAGCAGCTCTGGGTCTACACAATACAATACAAGAATTAGCAGAAGCCCAAATAAAGTCAAAGTTAAACAGACTTCTACAAACGAGGACGGGAAGACAGGTGTTGGAAAGACTGGGATATAGCTCACACCTACAGGCTTATAACAAGAAAGAGAGCTATCACGGGAAGTCAGAAATTGGTGCCGAGTTCGGACCATACCAAGAAACATGGACCCCCGCCTACACCCGGGAAGGAGACAGGCAAGGGCAGAGTATTATGAAAAAACAATCGGCCAACAAGACATGTCAAGGTTCCCCGACGCAACCTTATACGAAACCCACGCAAAGAGGGCGATAGCCACGGTCACAGACTGCGAAGGCCGGGAGGTAGTTAGCCCTTCGATCCAAAACTGTACTGTCACGGAGGCATAGGAAGTGGCTATCGCACTGGCCATTAGGCAAGGAAGAGAAACGGGAGAGAGTCTGACGATACTGTCGGACTCTCAATCCGCGTGCAGAAATTTTCAACGGGGTAAATTATCTAAGGTAGCGCACCAAATCCTTACTTCCACAAGCGAGCCAACAAATCAATACACTCAAACACTAGTGTGGATTCCGGGGCATGCAGGGATCACGGGGAATTTGTACGCAGACAGGGTAGCCCGAGGACATGCAACCTACCGTGAGCCCAGCAGTCTCGCGGCAGAGGACCTGATTCCGCTTGACCCTGACTACACCACAATAATACAACACTACAGAGGCTTGCGGAAAGTCAAGTCAAATCAAGTCAAGTCATCTTTATTTCAACATATCCGGAGCCGCATAAAAAGCTCAGCAACGAGGAGGCCATAGATCTGAGGCGGCTACAGACGGGCGCCTTCATTAATTTACACATATTACACATGATTCATCCCACGACATTAAGAGACGAGTGCCCGTGGTGCGGGAGGACCCCTACCTTGTACCACATAGCATGGGAATGAAGCTCACATCAACTACAAAAAGAATTGAAAACCCAAATGAAAGACACTGGGAGGCTTTGCTGGCCAGCTCTGACCCGGAGGCTCAGCTCTATCTGGTCACAAGAGCTCTCAAACTGGCGAAAGCCAGTGGTGCCCTGGACTGGGGGCGCCAACCGCTCGTCAGCTTTGGCTGAAGAGGCGAAGAAAAAGATCCCCGAGCAGTCCCTGCCACGTGCTTAGTTCATGAGCATGTAGTCGTGGGTGGGCGTTGAACCTAAGACAGCTGGCGGCGTCCAGACAGAACGCGAGATTGTCTGCTCGTTGATATCTTCGTGCCGTTAATGCCACTTGTGTAAAACATGCTAATGGTTCTGAAAACAAGAAAAAACTACTGGAAATCTTCAGACGCGTCAGCAAGTGTGCATAATGAGCCCTGATGTCGAGCTTCAAGAAATGGCAAGTAAAGACAAGACATCTAGTTAATTCTTTCCTTGCTCCACGCCTGAAATTGGTAAGTGCTAGGCAATTTATAGGAATTACAATGGCCGATTGGTGCTTTATACTACGGCCCGGTTCGATTGTATAATTGTCGGCAGGCAAAATAAATATTCACTCAATAAATAAAAAGATTTAAAGCAAAAAGTTTTAAAGCAAACTTAAGTAAACAGTTTGAAAAATATCAATAGAACTGAAAAGGGCTAATCCATTCCATAGTATCTCGCTGTAGTTAAAATGGTCACAAATATTCGCGCCGCATTCCACGAAAACAAAAAAACAATTGATTAGTGGGCTTGCAGTACGCCGTACTAAAAGCGCCGAGTTATTGTGTCGTAGTGCGTCGCAGTTCGAAAACGTGAAGCAAATGAGCGGCTGCTATCGTGTCTGTTCATAAAGCAAAGCTTAATCGTTCTCTTAATCTTTTTTATGTATATCCTCTACAAAGAGCACAGAACAAGTGTAGCTCCTGTGTGCAGTAATTTCAGGTTGCTAAAAGACTTATCTATTACCTGGTTGTTCTCCGTAAACACGTACGTTCAGCATAAGCGTCAGCGATGCTGAAAAACCTTCAAGCATCCACGGACTGCAGTGTGAGGCGTGCGCGCACAACTGCAAACAATCCCCCTTAAAAGGCGTTTCTTGTACAAAGAGGGAATGGATGGCAGCATGTGAAACAGCCGCCTGTCGGTAGAGTGCCGTGCGTATTAAACACATGACTATTTGGACGGATGTGCTCTCAAGGACTTTATATAATGTACGCGTGAAGACAGTTGGCCTTTTCACGCTGCCCTAGGTACAAAATGACCACATGTCACCGGATATTCTAGGTACGTTAAAAATGATTCTTTTAATGCCGACAGAAAAACTGAAGTATCAAATTTCTTTACTGTATTTCGTACAAGCAAGAACAGGATGACTAAACATACCGTTTGGCCTCCCGTATGTTCGTTCAGATTGTTCGCTCAAGGAAAACAAGGATTTTTCTGTCGCCGGTGTACCTTTGTCTTGACCTTGTACTCGTACTTGTAGTTGCAGAGGAGGCAACGGGTGAGGCCATTCTGCAGAATCCGCTTCTCCAAGCATGACTTGTGCGAGGTAGATCTAGTACCTGCAAAAATATTTTTGCAGGTATGAGGGTCAACGAAGCATCAGACGAGTTAGCTCGAGGGTAAGTCGACGAAGCATTCAGCACCACGGGAACCATTTACACTGTTATCCCCACTTACTCGGACATAGTCCTTCACAACAGAAGCCAGCGGAAACACTACCCTGCCCCACAAGGCTAACCCAAGAGCATGCAGTAGACTGTCGCAGATTACAATCCGGTACTTATCAACACTTGCACAAATCACACAATATTTTCTCTACTCATCATTTAGACGAATGGACGTGGAGTCACGGTAAACCGACACTAGAGGACGTCATATTGAACAGTCCTAAGATATACTTGGCCCCCATCATAGACAACAAGGCCGTGATGCAGGAGGAGCACTTTCTGGCCGGCGAGGGTGAGAAAGCGCAAAGTTTTCTATTACACCGGGAAAGAATGGAAGCCGTGAAGTGCGGCATCCTGGAGCGATGATCGACATCCTTGAACGGAGATCGGCATCCTGGATCGAAGATTGAGGATTCAGTTGGCAAATTCCTAACCTCCTGAACCTCTATACTGACCTGATTGATCTCATGAAAACCTGTTCCTCACTGCCTGCTTTCCGAAAACAGGCAAAGATGTTCTTCTTTAGTCATTTTCTCGAGTGAATGCCGCGTGAACGAGTTTAAACCAGCTGGTGTGTGTAAGCAATTTAATGTTAGCATATTATACGTTATTTGGAAGATAGGTTCTTCTGGAATGTCTTACTTTTCGCTCTGCCAAGTTAACGTATCCATTTTAATTATTTTTTAAACAAAGGTGTTTTTTTATCAAGTAAATCTATCTGTAGCTATTCTTTGTTTTGTCACTAAGGTGTTTTTTTTTCTCTATGTATACATTGCAATATAGAATTTCTTGCTGTGTTCTTGCTGTGTTCCAAACCCTGTATGAATGCAGGGCGGTCTAGGGCCCAGTCAGGTGACCACGCGTGTAACCTTTAGCCATAGAGTTCCTTACACTAACTAGAGGGAAAGCTGAGGGCGCTGCACTTCAGCCACCATGGGCGCGCTAAGAATCATGGGCCGGTGTGCTACTTGTTGCGGGACAGTCGGTTTTTCTCGAGTACGTGGAGTGGCGCTACTGCAATGTTTTTTTTTTCGTTATCATCATCATCTGAAGGTGCGTACATAGACCGCGAAAGCCATAGTAGCGAAGGCGCAAAAGCAGACGTCGCCAATAAATGGTTTCTGTTTCCCGAAATGCCACTAAAAACTTCCTTAAGTGATGGCACAACGATAAATATTTTCATAACATTTTTTTATTTCAAAGTTTGCCTATTAAGTGCGAAATATTGGTATTTGTGCTGCTCAAAACTAAGCCAATAGGAGAAAGAGCCATCGCTTATATTGGATAAATATCACACAAACATGCTGTTTCTCTCTCTCTTTGTAATTTACAGTCACAATATTCAATCTTAGGACATTATTTACGGTAGAACAACGTTTATCTTTGCATTAGTTTTGGCCAAAAGTTGTAGTTCTGCACTCGGTAGCTCACCGGCCCATGATGCTTTGAGCGCCCATGGTGGCTGAACTGGCCGTCTGGAAACTCCATGTAAACGCCCATAGACGGCAGCACAGCTTTCCCTCTAGGTAAGAGTAAGAAACTCTATGCCTTTAGCCCTCTTCACCCAGACAATTCTGTCTAAATCAAAATAAACTCAAACTCAAACCACGGCGTACAAGTCACCAGAGCGGTCACGAACACCTCAAATATGTAGAAAACAGTTTTTTCCATCCATCCCTGCGCGGAGATCGGCGATATGTATCGGTACCGAAGGAAGTTTGTAAGATGTGTGAGGAAGAAGAAGCCGGTGTGCAATGTAGAAGAAACGAAGCAACAGAAGCAGATCTGAGCTCCTTGAGTGCCATGCACACGTAAGAAGAAGCGGCCAGCCAGTATACCGCACGCCGCTAGGCAGGCAGCTGAAGGTAAAACTGCCGCGTACGCGAAACGAGCAATAGTAAGCCCAGTGAAGATTTCGCTTCAGGAATGTGTCGCCACCTGGAATCGAACCACTATACTTGCGATACTCAGCCGACAGCGCGAATCACACAGCCGTGCCGGGCTCTTGAGAAACCAATCGTAATTCGCCTCGTGTAGTGTGAGGGCAATAGTATGAATCATGATAAATCTGCAATTAGTGATAATGATGGCAGTAGCGATGACAATGACGGTGCACCTGAATGATGATACTAGCGATATTGATGATGATAATGATGATGACAATAAGTATAACAATGAGCATGCAGTAAGTGTACACTGTACTGTAATATGGCTTTAGCGATTTCCGCTCTTAAGCTGACTTAAGCGCAGTCCTTAAATTTTTTTCAACCTTAACTACCAAACGTTCGTGGTCCAATGTGTCAATAATCAAAGGAAATGATGTAGGTTAGGCATGGCTTGCGCGGAAATTCTGTTTAGCGTGTTTATGCGTAGGTGTAGCCAAAAAGGTTATAAAAAAGTGCAGGAGCTGTGTCCAAAACGTGGAGCCGACGTCAGCCATCCTGAGTAGGGCAGAAATGGCGCAGTGCCAGATTTTCGCTCCATATCAAATGTCGCAATGTGGCGTACGTGTTCAATCGTTTTGCACTTGTTCGAAAATTTTCATCCTCTTGTATTGCATAGAAAAAAATCAGTTGGTCACATATTCCCTTCAAAGTGATAATTTGCTTTTTTTAGCCCTAATTATAGATCGCTAAGGAATTAACACTTTTGGGAATAATCTGATTACAATCAGATGTTTCGCGAACGGCTTTGCCTGGTTGCGTCTCACAGCAACGAAGCCTGGAAATAAGTAATGAAGTACGCAATTATATTTATTTTACCTCTATCTCAAATTTATTTTTGAAGCCTCAAATTATTGATTTATATATTACGGGAATATTTTGCTGACTGCTGGGGCTACTGTTAAAAGGAAAAATATATTCGAGCTTCTAAATTAATCAACTCAAACACGTATAATTTATATTATTATAATGTGTACTCTTCACGGTTTTCTCACCTTTATTTCCAGGTTATTATGGCGAAGTGTTACTGTTAGCAATTTTTCACTAGAACTTATAAGGTGGGAAAAACCCTGAAAATTCTAAGGTTCGTCTGAAATTGAGTTAATTCCATCCTAAAAACTGTAGAGGGAAAATTGGTTATCAATAAGATGCAATGACATGTCTGGCATTTTTATAGATTTAGCAAGACACTCATTTTGGAAAAATAGTTTGCCGAACGGAAATCACCCGATAATTTACCAGCAAAAAGGAATAACGCAAGCCAAAAGTAATTTGTTAAAGAGAAACTAAACGTTTCTCCAATTCCATCAAATCCGATCCGTTTACTATCGCTGCCATCTGGGGAACCAACCACGTAATGATGTTTGTAATCATAAAATTGGCTGTGCACAAGGAAACAGTTATGTAGGCGATTGATTAATTTATAATGACATAAGCCAATCGGGCTGAGTAGGACTCTGAGGGGTTGTATTTATAGGCTTCCAAAGCACCGTCGAGCGGCGCTGCTGCTCCTGACAGGGAGCGCCATCTCTGACAGAAAAATAAAAACTGGGGATATGCGCGGCCGCACCACCTAGGCATTCCGTGCAAGTTTTCTCCTTTCGCTCGCTCGCTTCCGCGCACGTGCAGACGTCTCGCGCTGCTTGGTCGCGCGGACACGAAAGCACACACTGGACACCGCCGGCTCAGCTCGCTGCCTTCACGGCGTGCGCCGTGCGCTTTCTCTTGCACGAGCGCGCGCCCCCGCAGGCGCACCGCGACATGCCACCTGCATTCCGTCTTGATTGGGCAACCTGACGCATATTTTCATGAAGGATACTTAATTATAGGCGGGAAACTTTTTATTCACGTCTGCACTGTAGACCAGACAACAGACGGGGATGTGTAAATATTGATTGTGAATGCGTCCCACGTTAGCAAAAACGTAAGAAGTGCATCTCGAGGTAAGTCTGCTATGTAATTAAATTGTCGTGTACAATATGTTTAAAAACTGCTAAAGTATCATCAGTACTGTGAAATAAAGTGGCCCGCTCGTTGACCATCGTTTGCGCCTGTAGCATGCGATCTATATACGGATTTGTTTTATTATTACGACGTTACCAAAGGAAATCTTGCAGTAGAAGAATAAGTATATAGTCAGAAGGAGGTTTGTCTTCAAAGGCAAGAAAACTAGCAATCTCATAAGCACATGCGTGCTCCGTGCGCTGCACGCGACATAACCGGCTCACTGGCTCGGAAGGCAGATGAAATCCAAGCTTGTACTACATAGTGTTTTATTTCGGTTCTTAATAAATGGTTGTGGCTTCATTTATGATAATATCTGGTTTGCACTCACGAACCCTGTGACGCGAATGGGGTGCTCCGTGCGAGTAATCTCAGTCGAGGCGTAGCTATAGGATCTCTTTTGTAGTGCACTTCCGACATATCTTTGTTATCAGTAATAATAATAATAATAAGAAGAAGAAGAAGAAGAAGAATGGTTCACTTATTGACCAATTTGCGAAAATATGTAAAAGCGTCTCAGCAAGGCATGTTTTCCAACGCCGCCCCCACCCCCGAAAAAAAAAAAGGCCTCGTTCCTAGATATTTTCTTGGTCAATCTAAACATGAAAAGGCAGCTGTAGACACTTAGGGCCCATTCACACATCAGTCTCGATCGCGGACGTCGCATCTGTTGATTTGGTTGCTTTCAGAGCACTCAAATAGCAGGAAGAGAGCACAGAAAATCGGCAAAACTAAACACGCGCGGAGCGAAGAGCAGGATAATCTTCCATCCTCTTCACTTTTTAAGCATGGTGTTAAACCACTGTACTTTTTTTATGCCTCTCCAAGCCGTCTTTGTCAACTGCCAACATTTCTGAGTTTACGAAGAAAGGGAAAATTGGCTCTTTTCGTTTCCACAAAGAACGCGAGACTTGTCAGAACGCTGTCATGCGGTTGGAAAACAGGTCTTGCGGACAGGCTTCCAAATGAATCTGCAATGTTTCACACGTGAGCCTCTTCTTTTGGTACTTCGTCTACTATTGTGGTTTCCCATGACACAAAGCTACTTAGTACATCCGTTTCGCATCAGCAGAAGCGTTTTTGTATCGCCAAATAACCGCCAGGCGCAACGCGATCGCTGCGCGTGCACAGGAAGCTAGCGGAGCGTCTGCTCCGGCGAAGCCCCATCGTTTCACATTTCGCCACCACGCCAGGAATGCGGCGCTGCCGTCGCGCGGCGAAACTTTAGCTTGGGTTCTCTATACAAGATGGGTAGAGCAGTAAAGCTAGATGCACTAGTGTATCAAAAAAGGTTGGATGCTGCAGTCAGATCACCTGCGTTCTCTTTACGACACTGTCGTGCAGATTGTAAATTAAATTGCAAACATATGCCTAAAATCGGCGGTAATGCAGAAAACAAACTTCTCTTGTATTACAGCTTAAAATTTTATGTTGTCATCAAACGATAGAGTGCAATGCGAGAATACGTATGCATCCTAAAATAGCGCATATTATGCGGTGTTTTCACTAATTTCAGAGCCAATATAAATCTGCATTACGCTCGCTGTGATACAGGCCGCCTAATGAAGCTGCCTCTATCAGTCTGATGTTCGGGTTAATTACAGCAGTACGTGTTTATTTTTGTGAAGTATTGAAGGCTATCGGGGGGGGGGGGGGGTTGCTATAGCTTTCTTTGTAAAAATATTGAATTTAATTGTTATGCCTCTTTGTTGCCTGCATTGTTATTTCTCATGGTTTGAATTACTTTTATTTTGGAAATTTACGCGACCAATCGCTTCTACATCTTTAGAGAGTGGATCAAAGAATCTGAAGGAACTCAGCTTGCAGTGAATATTATTTTCTACTTTACGCCTGGACTATGTATATTTTATTCTTTTGAGCAAGTTTGTAAATCCAGCCTGCAGTAGGTTTGAGAAAGGTAATTTCCTGAAATCATGCGCCCGGTCCCAATCGACGACAATGCATACTCATGCCACTAAAAAGAAAAAAAAAGAAGCCTGCATAACTCGGCAGAATCGATGAAGGAAAGAAGCCAACAGTCGGCGAGGCCAAGGAAAGCATTGGGGATGGTACTTTATGCCTTTTTTAATGTTTACTTGAATAAGTACAGAAATTAGTAATGTAATCTGTTTAGGGGAAAGAAAATAAACACAAAGTAGAAGAAAAAACAACGTGCCGATGGTGGGAACCGAACCCACGACCTCCGAATATCGCGTCCGGTGCTCTTCCAACTGAGCTACATCGGCCGCTGTCCCCCCTGCTACTTGCTTGGGTATTTATGTTGTCTGTATACGAACCTTGAGAGTGTTCACCAGCGCCACCCTCAACCATAGCGGCGGACGTGGAACGTCCTTTCTTACAGCCAGCGTCACGTAGAACGTGATCAAGAGCGAGGGCGAAAGCTGTGCTAGAACCCTCTTACGCTACCTATGGCTTCAAGACTGCCAGAACTGAGCCCCCGTAAGCTACAAGCAGATCAATTAAGGGGAAATGAGGGTGCTCGTTATAACACATGAAGGAAAGAAGCCAACAGTCGGCGATGCCAAGGAAAGCGTTGGGAATGGTACCTTATGCCTTTTTTAATGTTTACTTGGATAATTACAGAAATTAGTAATGTAATCTGTTTAGGGGAAAGAAAATAAACACAAAATAGAAGAAAAACAACGTGCCGATGGTGGAAACCGAACCCACGACCTCCAAATATCGCGTCCGGTGCTCCTCCAACTGAGCTACATCGGCCGCTGTCCCCCCTGCTACTTGCTTGGGTATTTATGTTGTCTGTATACGAACCATGAGAGTTTTCACCAGCGCCACCCTCAATCATAGCGGCGGACGTGGAACGTCCTTTCTTACCGCCAGCGTCACGTAGAACGTGATCAAGAGCGAGGGTGAAAGTTGTGCTAGAACCCTCTTACGCTACCTATGGCTTCAAGACTGCCAGAACCCAGCCCCAGTAAGCTACAAGCAGATCAATTAAGGGGAAATGAGGGTGCTCGTTATAATACATGAAGGAAAGAAGCCATCAGTCGGCGTGGCCAAGGAAAGCGTTGGGGATGGTACTTTATGCCTTCTTTTTAATGTTTACTTGGATAACTACAGAAATTAGTAATGTAATCTGCTTAGGTTAAAGAAAATAAACACAAAGTAGAAGAAAAACAACGTGCCGATGGTGGGAACCGTACCCACGACCTCCGAATATCGCGTCCGGTGCTCTTCCAACTGAGCTACATCGGCCGCTGTCCCCCCTGCTGCTTGCTTCGGTATTTATGTTGTCTGTATACGAAAATTGAGAGTGTTCACCAACGCCACCCTCCACCATAGCGGCGGACGTGGAACGTCCTTTCTTACAGCCAGCGTCACGTAGAACGTGATCAAGAGCGATGGCGAAAGCTGTGCTAGAACCCTCTTACGCTACCTATGGCTTCAAGACTGCCAGAACCGAGCCCCCGTAAGCTACAAGCAGATCAATTAAGGGGAAATGAGGGTGCTCGTTATAATACATGAAGGAAAGAAGCCAACAGTCGGCGAGGCCAAGGAAAGCGTTGGGGATGGTACTTTATGCCTTTTTTTAATGTTTACTTGAATAATTACAGAAATTAGTAATGTATTCTGTTTAGGTTAAATAAAATAAACACAAAGTGGAAGAAAAAAACAACGTGCCGATTTTGGGAACCGAACCCACGACCTCCGAATATCGCGTTCGGTGCTCTTCCAACTGAGCTACATCGGCCGCTGTCCCCCCTGCTACTTGCTTGGGTATTTATGTTATCTGTATACGAACCTTGAGAGTGTTCACCAGCGCCACCCTCAACCAGAGCGGCGGACGTGGAACGTCCTTTCTTACCGCCAGCGTCACGTAGAACGTGCTTAAGAGCGAGGGCGAAAGCTGTGCTAGAACCCTCTTACGCTACCTATGGCTTCAAGACTGCCAGAACCGAGACCCCCGTAAGCTACAAGCAGATCAATTAAGGGGAAATGAGGGTGCTCGTTGTAATACATGAAGCAAAGAAGCCAACAGTCGGCGAGGCCAACGAAAGCGTTGGGGATGGTACTTTATGCCTAAGAGGGTTCTAGCGTAAGAGCGTAAAAGGGTTCTAGCACAGCTTTCGCCCTCGCTCTTGATCACGTTCTACGTGACGCTGGCGGTAAGAAAGGACGTTCCACGTCCGCCGCTATGGTTGAGGGTGGCGCTGGTGAACACTCTCAAGGTTCGTATACAGACAACATAAATAACCCAAACAAGTAGCAGGGGGGACAGCGGCCGATGTAGCTCAGTTGGAAGAGCACCGGACGCGATACTCGGAGGTCGTGGGTTCGGTTCCCACCATCGGGACGTTGTTTTTTCTTCTACTTTGTGTTTTTTTCTTTCCCCTAAACAGATTACATTACTAATTTCTGTAATTATCCAAGTAAACATTAAAAAAAAGGCTTAAAGTACCATCCCCAACGCTTTCCTTGGCCTCGCCGACTGTTGGCTTCTTTCCTTTATGTATTATAACGAGCACCCTCATTTCCCCTTAATTGATCGGCAGAATCGAGTTATACGAGAATCAGCTCTATTTTACATGGCTCTTCCATTGTCTAGCTTTTGGTTTTGGATTCTATGCGTCGAGGTCATTCCAAAGATATATGATTTGAACGTTTACTACAGACTGCAATTCTAATCTTAATTAGTAATCAGAATTTATGACTATACTGTAGTGCAATAACATTATTTCAGTGCAGCCGTACTCGATATAGCTACGTAACAATACATAGTCTGAAATTATAGCAAAGCTTCCAAATTTAGGCCAAATAACTAATTATCAGTAATTAATTAGGACGTGCAGTTAGTGTAGAGTAATTATACTCTGCATAAGCTATCGAAGGATATACACTTTGAAGCTATGGGATGATCGTAAATTTATTCACAAATAGCTCATTGACATTAAATCATTGGGATCTAGATTTGCGCATTAAAACAAGGCTTGACATTAGCTACCTAACGATATATTACTTGATCTCACATAAAGATCAAACTTGAATGGCAGCTAATTATGTTAGATACGAACGATTAATCTAGTGCTAATATATTCGACGTCAGCAACGCAACTACAGTATTTTGAGAAGCTGCCGGCTGGCAGGCCGCTTCTTGCCCCGCTTGAGATGGCAGCCGCACATGTCAACCGAGCCCATTGACCGGCATCAACTACCTCCACACCAGCAGTTGATGACCTCCTTGGATTCGTCAAGGTTTGCACACTTTTACGTTTTTAATTATGGGGCACCTTAACTTCGCTTTAAGAGGAGACGCGGTAGCACCTTAACACTACCTTTTCATGGCGAGATTTTCATATACATTTGTTTAATTTCGTTTTGGAAGAAAAGCACAGTATCCATCCCATCTTTCGGTAGACATCTACACTTATTTAGGTGAAGGGCATTCTGAATTTCGAACCCAGTGAGGCGAAATCGGAACTTGGTCTCCAAGTTGCAAAGCTTCGCTGTAAATATATTTCTGCGGTCTCAAAGGTAGCTTGCCCATCTCGCCAGCTAGAAGACCTGGTTAGAATTCTGCACCACCAAATTTAAGCCTTTTTTTAAAATTTATTTCCTTCCCCTTTATTCCAGGACCTTTCCCGAACACTTTCACGTCAGTCAGGGCATTCTTACCCGCTTCTAAATTTGTAAGGTGCACTTGACTTATTCCTTTCTTCGTAGTTTACCCAGTCGGAAGAAGGAAGTAGAAAATGTAGCCGTCAAATATCTTCAGCAGTGAACCACCATTGCCTCGAAACAAATTGCAATGAACCAATTTTATACCATGATGACTCTCTTTGTTTGCATTTAAATGCTACTTAAATGTATGTCCATTGCATGTGAAAAGGCTAACTGACTCTATGAATGGGCCTATAAGTGCTTGCTTCTTTTATGTGCATCATATGCCAGCAGGCACATTTTGTCACAACGCCTTGCCATTGATTTCGAAAGTGATGAAAACTTCTGACATCAGCAGCCCATATCTGCATGACTCCCGTAATTATTCCTCCAGTGGCCGTTAAGAAAAATTGGGATCACTTTTGACCATTGTGTTATTACGTAAGTTCGATTTATATTGTGGTCTAAAATGATGAACCAAATGCAAGAGGACTGCGAGGTAAGTTCTCGTGTAGCCGCGATGATTTTGATGGCAAACATTGCATCATAATTATATAATCCCTGCTTTAAATATATATGTTTTGCTCCTGTGAATAAGGCTTTGCAATGAGGCCGAAAGTCTCTTAGCTTATTTTTTAGTAAGCTTTTCTGTCCCCTTTATAACGAGAGAATTCAATTAGTTTGCAGAGGTTAACAGCATGCCGCAAATTTCAAGCCTTTGAATTTTCAGTTGCTTTTATCAGCTTTCTATAGTAAAAGGTAAATTTGCGGGCAGTACCAACTAGAGCTCCAAACGTGTATGCCCTAAATTTCGAAGCCTTGTAACAACAGAGTGTACATATCACGATAAGATGTGTTGACGTGAACTATATGAAGTTAGAAAATACGGAGCATTTCTCCAATGGAAAATGGCCATCTCACTTTTTCGGACCTTGTGGGGATGTATCGAGCGAACAGTGAGGCGTATGCCCACAGAATACGTGCAATAGGTGCGCTGTCTTGTTTTACTCGCTCGACTGACTACACGTATGCTATCGATTCAAGGTAGAGTGGCAGTGCTAGTGATGACAGAAAAATAAATTCTTTAAAGGTTCACGCTTTACTAGTCTACGTTGGCGCCGGGAGTCCGCAAAATGTTTGATCGGAAGTCGGTTCCCTCGTAATGGCATCACCAAGAAGCCTTTGTCGGCAGAAAGGTCCGCACGAACTGACACTTGGAAGTTAGGGCCTCCACCGGGAATCGAACCACTCTATGCCTCCGACCTCCAGCCGAGCGCGCTAAGCACTAAGCGCGAACCACTCTATGCCTCCGACCTCCAGCCGAGCGCGCTAAGCACTAAGCGCCAGGATCGTGAAAGGCATCGTAAATCCATAGCGTAAGCGCTGCTCCCGATCATGAATACTGTGGCGATGACGACGGTTGTTAGCGGTCGATGATGACAATAACCATGATGATGCGATATAATAGCGATAGTGATGACGATGATGATGATAATTGCTGGTTTAACTGTTAATGATGCCGGTGAGTGTTGTTGATAGTGATGGTAGTATAACGTGACGTCATAGGTTCGAGAGGAAAGAGAAAGGAGTTCGCATATACTCTTTTAAACGGACTTAAGCGCCATCTTGTATTTATTCTAAAATATTCACACTGGGTATCTTGATTAACTGCACCACTGTTGTGGACCCTGGACACAGCCCACAGCCTACACTCCATATAGCCTGATTCAATAACGGGCTAAGGCCTAGACGAGAACTGTAACCGATATCACCACAAAGATATAACCTGGTATGATATTGCTTGTAATCACCTTCAACCATAAACTCGCATTGAAATTAAAGTTAGAAAATGTAGTAAGCAACTGACTCGCCTCTCGGATGCCTAGACAATTGAGGGTAGAGAAATATATAGATAAATAACATCAGCTTCGTAATGGAAGTCGAGATGCAGAGAAAACGACAGTGGACACAGATAACACGAGTGCAATGTCGTTCCACCGCTTCTTCATCATTTGTGTTCATTCCTTCATGAGCCCAAATGAAGCACCGCAGCTAAGACCTTTGCTATTAGTAGCAGCAGTACTTGAATTTCTCAAACGCGATGCACTAGCCAGAAAAACGATTTTAAAGTCAAACAAATAATATATATCTGGCGGTCTGTGATTAGTCGTCGTGCATATAGACTCAGTGTGCGCTGCTTAGGGGTAACCGTACGTAAGTAGCTTGATTTCTAGTCAAGTCTCCCTTCACAGTCCTGCATACCTTTCTATAGTCGCTAAAAATGACCTGAAAGCATCTCTTTGAAATGGGCTTTTCATAGAATCCACAAAATGAAACCTGTTGGGACAATCACCTGTTTATAACAGCCAAGCAAGTATAAACCTATACAATGCATCAAAAAGCAAACTGAGAAGACAGCACTGAGGTTTGGCTGTTGCTACTGAAGTAACGAAATAAGCTGCAGTTAGAAGCACATTACGGCAACAATAGGAATAAAAATACCCGGCTGCAGGAGAAACAAAGAGATGTGGATACAAATTCCTTATGCGCTGTCATTTTCTTGTCATCAACATGAAAATCAACGGCTGCAGTATTCATAGTGCCCAATGTATTATACTGATTTCCTATTCCTATTTCATCTGTGTTGTAGGCGTTTAAGTTTGGGCTAGCTGTCTACGTAGAAAACGCCCTAAGAGAGGGAAAATAGCGCACGTGATAACTGAGGTAGAGAAATGTGAGAAAGCCTACACCTTTATCAAAAATAATTAATCTAAAATGTACATACTTTCTTCCTCAGAGTACTGATGCGCTATGCTTCTACATATTATTACCAGTGCACATTATCTTAGCTGATTCGACTATATTGCTCCCCTTTCAGCTGTGACAATTACATCACTTCATTCAATTCAAATAAATTTCTTCCTTCATAATGTATTTCGCTTTCTCAGCGATCAGCCTAGTAGTATGAATAGCTGCCAAAAGTAGGGACAAATTCCATTTTAGGTATCACAACCACGTATCCTATAGCATGCATCTTTCCTGCTGAAATCAGAGTAGGCCTCGCGATATGCGGAACAGCAGTGATGGCGAATTCTTTGATGTCGCAACAAACACGACTCGGAGCCATATAACGTCTTACCTTCGCAAGAACAGGGAGTCACCAGCGGCTCGGTGCGACCATCCCCCGCGCAGAAGCGGCACAGGGCGTCACCCGGGTCTTCAAGTGGAGCAGGGGCAATACCGGCCGCCATCTTCTTCTTTACTCTCTAGGCCCTACAGACAGCCACCGCCTTCTTCTTCGTCCTACTGCTGTCGGCAAGCAACGTGGTTTTGAAATTCTGCGAGGTCTGGTATCTATGTTAAGAGCTGATATGTATGCTGCTCAGTTTGGCAGGTAAACTACAGCTGTTGCAGTCCTTAATAAGGTTTAGTTTAAATTAGGGCTCCTATATGACACACCATTTTTCTCCAATTGAAATAGAAAACGAATTTAAATTTACTTAACATATGTCGCCAGCAGCCGTGTTCAAAGTATCTTTAGATTTTACTATTGTGTTTTCATAGACTCTTATAGAGAAGTGTATTCTAACATATCCTATGACGCACTGGTAAAGCGCTCATTGTCAAGACCTGGCTCACTTTCAGGCTATATATCTTGGCTGCGCGCAGCTGGTTTCCGAAGGATGCGAAAAGTAAGCCGCCCGTGTAGTACCATTTCACCGTCATTTCAGCCGTCAATAAATAAACCCAGGTGGTCAAACTTTCTGCACCCCTCCACTAAAGCGTGCCGCTTGCCTGAGTCGTTCTGGGGTATAGAGGTTTCTCGATGGCTCAAGTCCAGAGCTGCCAAAGTTGGCATGTTCGAGCTCGTCCTATTGGGAGGCTAGGTTTACTAGCAAAAGAAATTAGTAATGAAGAAATTAAGATTTATCAGTTTAGCCCGGCGACAATGTGCGAGAAATTACGTGAATCTCCAAATTTCGTTCAAGGCAAGAGTTGAAACGGTATTTATTAATTACACCGTGCTGAATCATTTGCATCAGTATACATGTAACAACACTAGCGCACTTGCTCACGAAAAGTGCGATTGAGCCAAAAGCAAAACACAACACAACAGCACTTTGCATCTATAATTTAGATTTCTTTTCAAGATAGAAGATCGAGAGGCGAGTACGCAGAAGAACAATATATAAGTCAGGAGACTGTTCAGAACCATCGATGGACAAGAATCATTACATTTTGCATATATTATGTATTCGCCCCTCCTACTTGGGCCTGCTGCAGGCCTGCAGTATGTTCTAAATAAATAAATAAAAAACAGCTTTCCCCATTCCGAAGGTCCGGCTTTCTTAGGGGTATGCGCTCGGAAAAACCTCCGCCTTCCCCTGCATCTTTTTGGGAGCAAGAACAGTTTCAAACACTTCGCCTTACAAAGGTGGCGTAGGTTAGAGTGTTCACACGTGGTATCAAAATCGGTTTCGCGCGCTCGAATCAGCTTTTCTCAAACCACGCAGATGATAACAGCCCCTGTGGTAAGTAATCTCTTTACAATATTATTGCGCTCCTATACGAGCCGGAATGTCAGCTAAGCAGAAGTGAATTGGGGCTTATTTATAAACAAACCTGGATTCACTTTTGGCTATCTGACCCCCCCCCCATTCCAAGTAAAAAAAAACAACATATATCAGAACATTTTTTTTCTGTGTTACACTACAGCTAACGCTCTAAGTTTCGCATTATATAGTCCTAAACGTCCTGCGAGTTTTGTTTTGTTTTGTAATTGAGGGTTTTGTACGTGCTGTACAGCCTGTCCTGCTGACGTTTCGCATGGTAGAGTGTACTTTTCACGTAGTCACATTCTGCATGGTGGAAAATAAATAACAGTTCAGCAGGCTGTCGCCTTCTAGGTGAGCGCACCTGTCACGACACCTTAGGGTATTGGCGACGTTTATTTAGGGCTACACGTATTTGCAGAGGACATCCGCACTACACGGAGGTATAGAAATTGTATGACGTACAAGGAGTCTGCTATTAAAACAGCTTCTGCACAACGGTTATTGCAAGCAGGCCCATATCGCGCTGGTCTCTATGATCAATATAATGCGGCCACTGCTGAGTGAACGCCCGGCTTGCACACTCATATATGGGATCGGCGAATGCGGTCTACAGGAAAGATTCCAGACCAGCGTCGTCGCTACCATTGGTCGCACAGGCCACAGGCACTATCGGTGTTAGCGTTGCTTTATAAATCGAAATCTATGTGCTCTGCGCGCAGCCTACAACACTGGAAATGAGAACCTGCTTTGAAAATTCTGCATCCACCCACTCTCTTGTAACGATGTCAAATGAAAAGAAATCCCACACAATCGCTTCCTGGTGCGAGTTATCAACTCGGTCGTTGCTGGAGCGGCGTGGCTCCCTGAAGACTTCGGCAAGGAGGGGAGGGGGGGGGGGTGGACAAGCTGCCGATGGGGCACCTCCATCTCTGCGTGGACAAAGCCAGTATGGAGCGCACAGGGACATTGCCGATTACACATGTGTTGTGTACACTCACGTCGGGCGTGAACGCGATCTGCCCTTTCGTCTCTATTTTCGATTAAAGATAGACGCCAGAGCCTCCTCACGGAGGTGTTAATAGACCTAAAGTATTGCTCCTGGTGGTCAAAGTCGACGTCTATTTTCTCATGCCGCATCTGTCGGCTGTGGCTGCAAAGCAATGGGAAAGGAAGAGCGGACCACGCGCTGAAATGGTGACCAAAAAAAAATATAGGCGCTTTGCAGTTCCTTCGAAGTTGATGTTTTTTTCTGCGCTCGATGACCCTGCCGCCGAAGCGGTTTCTTTCCCAGCCGCGACGCATAGTGACTACGGTGGAAGGAAAGCAGGTGCTTCGACGACACGAATGTGCTGCAGTGAGGGAGCGGCCGCTTTCACACTGGACACTACGGCCACCGCAAGAAGCAGCACATGTCCTTGGGGCCATCCTCTCAGACAATTCTGGTGGCGTGCTTATAGAGCAGCGATGCGTGCGCTGTTATTTTTCACTTACATGAGCACTAAATACATAATCTCGATGCATTTCTGTTTTAGGTGCTTACACATAAATATCTTAGCAGGCTGAAGCTTTATTTCCTCTTACTGATCAAATAACTTAATTTTCAAGGGAGGAGACAGACGGGTCGTCTGCTCGAGGAAAAGACGCCCTGCGCCCGCCCCGGCGCGCGCTTTAAAGAACTTCTAACGGATTGCTCTTCGTGTGACACAAAAAAAGAGCAGCGTCATGACATCAAGCCGCTGACAGCAATGCCTCATGGGTGGTGTCAACTTCAACTCGCGTTCAGTTCAGGCGTTCAGTCGTGTCCGACTCTTCGTGACCCTATGGACCATGTCACGCCACGCTTTCCGGTCTCTCACTATCTTCTTAACATCACATAGCTTCATCTGCAATGCCTCGAGAATGCCATTTAACCATCGCGTTCGCTGCCTACCCCTTCTCCGGCGACCCTCAACCTTTCCCAACATCAAATCTTTCTCCAGCGACTCCTCTCTTCTCATCAGATGACCAAAGTAGCTGAGCTTTAACTTTAGAATTTGACCCTCCAATGAGCAGTCAGGGTTTATGGTCGACAATATCGACTGATTTGATCTTCTGGCAGTCCAAGGAACTCTTAAGAGTCTTCGCCAGCACCCCAATTAAAACACGTCAATTCTTCGGCGGTCAGCCTTTTTCACAGTCCAACCCTCGCATCCATACATCACAACTGGAAAGACCATAGCACGGGTTATACGGATTTTGGTTGGCAGACTAATGTCTCTGCTCTTTACTAGGCGATCAAGGCTAACCATTGCACTCTTTCCCAGAAGCAGGCGTCTCCTAATTTCATGGCTGAAGTCTCCTTCCGAGGTAATCTTGGCGCCCAAGAACAGAAAATCTGTCACAGCTTCCACTTCTTGTCCATTGATTATCCAGGACTTGATAGGGCAAGACGCCATGATCTTCGTCTTTTTAATGTTCAATTTAAGCCCAAACTTCTCACTCTCTTCTTGTACGCGCATCAGAAGTCTCTTGAGTTTCACTTTCTGCTATTAAAGGGGTATCATCCGCATATCTAAGGTTGTTGATACGTTTTCCAGCGATCTTCACTCCAGCTGAAGACTCGTCCAGACCGGCCTTCCTCATGATGCACTCTGCATATAGGTTAAATAGGCAGGGCGACAGTATGCAGCCTTGCCTCACCCCTTTCTCAATCGGAAACCAATCAGTAAGACCATGCCCAGTTCTGACTGTGGCCTCTTGCCCTTCATAAAGGTTCCTGAGGAGACAGATGAGGTGAATTGGAACTCCCATCTCTTGGAGAGCTTGCCACAATCTGCTGTGATCTACGCAGTCAAACGCTTTCGCATAATCAATAAAGCAGAAGTAAATGGGTTTCTGGAACTCTCTTGCTTTTTCCATGATCCAGCGAAGGTTGGCAATTTGGTCTCTAGTTCCTCTGCCCTTGCGAAACCCAGCTTGCACGTCCGGAAGCTCCCGATCCACATACTGCTGCAGCCTACCTTGCAGGATTTTTAACATCACCTTGCTAGCATGCGAAATAAGCGCGATCGTGCGGTAGTTGGAACAATCTTTGGCACTGCCTTTCTTTGGAATGGGGATGTAAACTGACCTCCTCCAATCCTGTGGCCACTGCAGGGTTGTCCAAATCTTTTGACATAATGTATGCAGTGTGTTAACAGCGTCGTGGTTGAGGTTTGAAGCAACTCAGCTGGAATAGCATCAATTCCGCTAGCTTTGTTCTTAGCAAGGCTGGCTAAGGCCCATTCAACTTCACTCTTCAGGATGCCCGGCTCGAGATCAGTAATCACAACCGTCCTATGTTGGGTTTGCACATCCGGGTCCTTCTTGTACAGTTCTTCTGTGTATTCCTGCCACCTCTTCTTTATCTCTGAGGCTTCAGTGAGGACCTTGCCTCGTTTGTCCTTTATAACGCCCAGCTTAGCACAGAAGCTTCCTTTGATATCTTTGATTGTCTTATACAGAGCTCTTGTGTTCCTTAATTGGCTGTTGTCCTCAACTGCTTGACACTGTATGTTCAGAAAGGCATTCTTATCTCTCCTTGCTATTTTCTTAAAATCCGCATTGAGAACCTTGTATCTTTCTCTTTCCCCCATACCTTTTGTCATCCTCCTTTCCTCAGCTATTTGCAAAGCCTCTTCAGATAACCAGTTTGCTTTTTTGCATTTCTTTTGCTTTGGAACTACCTTAGTAGCAACTTCTTGCATTATATCACGAACATCAGTCCACATCTCTTCGGGCTCTTTGTCTTCTAGATCTAATTCTTGAAATCGATTCCTCACTTCCACAGCATACTCTAATGGGATGTGATCCAGATCATACCTGAAAGGCCTTCTAGTTTTCTGCGTTTTCCTCAATCGAAGCCTAATTTTGGCAACAAGAAGCTGATGATCGGTGCCACAATCGGCCCCAGGCCTTGTTTTTACTGCTTGTATAGCGCTTCTCCATCTCTGCCGGCAAATAATATAATCGATCTGATTCCTGTACAGACCGTCCGGTGAAATCCATGTGTACAGGCGCCTCTTGTGCTGTTGAAAATGAGTATTCGCTATGGTCAGGTTGTTTTCTTGACAGAACTGTACTAGCCTCTGCCCAGCTTCATTTGGCTCACCAAGACCGAACTTGCCTGTAATTCCGGATATTTCTTCACTCCCGACCTTAGCATTCCAGTCTCCTATGAGAAAAACGACGTCTGATGATGGGGTGCGGTCTAAAAGGCCTTGTAGGTCCGCATAAAATCTCTCAACATCAGCTTCTTCAGCAGCAGTGGTCGGTGCATAGACTTGGATAACTGTTATGTTGAAAGGGTGACCTTGGATCCGAAGTGAAATCATTCGGTCGTTTTTGGGGTTGTACCCTAGCACTGCTTTGCCCATTCTTCTGTTTACTATGAGAGCGACCCCATTCCTTCTCTTGGATTCGTGCCCACAATAAAATACATAATGGTCGCCGGAGTTAAATTCTCCCATTCCGCTCCACTTGAGCTCGCTGATACCCAAGATATCAATGTTCAATCTGTCCATTTCTCGCTTGACGATATCCAGTTTACCTTGCGTCATAGATCTTACATTCGATGTTGCTATGTTATATATCTCCTTGCAACATCGGACTTTCCGGTCGCTTCCCGACACATCCACAACTGAGCGTCCTTTTGGCTTTAGCCCAGCCGCTTCATTCGTCCTGGAGCTACTAGGAATCGCCCTTTGTTCATCCCCAGTAACATGTGGGACGCCTTCCAACCTGGGGGGGCTCATCTTCCAGCGCCATATCGATAATGGTATTGTGACTGGCCATAGGGTTTTCTTGGCAGGAAATACTGGAGTGGGTTGCCATTACCTTCTCCAGTGAATCACAGTTTGTCAGAACTCTCTGCCGTGACCTGTCTATCTTGAGTGGCCCTACACAGCAGAGCTCACGACTTCATTGAGTTTCGCAAGTCCCTCCGCCACGACAAGGCAGTGATCCATGAAGGGGATCAACTCGCGTGGTCTTTTCGAATTCGAATGCAGAGACGCGCGTGCTTTGACCCAATAGCTATCTTTAGTGCAATTTGCTACCGGAGGATGCTCTTCTAAACCTCTAGCAAGAATTCTAGCTGCTCGACGCAGCTGCCTATATTTTTCAAATGATGGAGATCTTAGAAGCAGTTTTCCGAAAATATGCTGTTTACTTAATGATTATCTCATCATCGACGAATCGCGTTCCAATTCCATGCGCTGAGCATAAAGTAAATATAACAGCGAATCCAGTAAATTAATATGTTGTAGTAAGTTTGTGACAATTAAGCAGGCAAAATCGGTCGAAAAATGTTCACACAATCTGAGAAATGCCTCGTAAGCCATTATATGCTGTTGTGGCAGCTGAACAACAACAAGCTGTTACAAACAGCTATTGTGCATAATAAAGTTACCGGGCAAAAAATAAGGGAATAACCACACACAGACGGATAACGAACATCGCACAAGCGCTCACCACCAACTGCTTTATTGCCGCAAAGTGACACCTTATATATGGCGAAAAGAGCATGAAAATATGGGGAAAAACAGCATAACAAAGAACCGACAAAGTAGTACGCACGCGTAGGCAAGAAGCACTAAGAACTGTCAATTTTCTTTCTGTCGTTTGGCAATTGCTTTTCAACAGTAGGCAGCTGCCAGATATTTTACTTGGAGTCATAAAGAGATACGGACAGGGTGCTGATGCACTCACTGCCAAACTTCCTTATGCGATAGGCTCCTATATTAACCCAGGCCGTCAAGTCTTATCTTCTGCAGGGGTCATTACCCACGTGCAAAAAAAGGAGTAGTTGCTATACGATTCGGCGCACACCAAAACCATAAAACGAGGTATGGCATCGTTGTGCATAGAATCTGCGCTCCAAACATCCTGTCAGCATCAAACGAAGCAGAGCTTCAACAATCACATAAGCCGCCTTTCGGCAGCAGGGTTTCCCTATTCGGTCCTTACTACTGTCTCTGAGACCCTCCGACAAACATTTAAGCATGGAACGAAAACGCAAAAGACCACGAGAGGTCCCCTAGGCCTCAGGTTGTGCCCCACATCCACCGAATTTTGCACAACCTTAAAAACGTGGCAAGCAGACACGACGTGGTTGTCCTTTTCTCGGCTCCCAACTAACTGGGAAAGCTGGGCCCACGTATCTGTGATGCCAAAGAATAGGGATGCGACAAAAATCATAAAACTGCGTTTGTAAAGTGTTCCGCTGGAGTGGTAAACTCAATTTCCATGTCATGTGGAATGTTTTGTATCGGCCAAACAGGCCATTTCGTAAATGACTGATTAGGAGAACTCGCCCTAAAATTGAAGAAACGTGATGATCTCTACGCGCGTTTAGTTGCGCATGTAAGTTGCTGCAAAGGATGGGCGGCAGGATTTGATAGGACAAAGGTTGTCGGTAGGTGTCAAGACTGGACGGCCCAGGCTTGTTTAGAAGCCCATCTCATAAGGAAGCTTGGCGGTGGTCCATGAGCACCCCGTCCGTATCTCTTTTTTACTCGGAGTTTGACTATCTGGAAACTGCTTACTGTTGAAAAGA
Organism: Amblyomma maculatum; assembly: GCF_055883805.1. Classification (NCBI taxonomy): domain Eukaryota; kingdom Metazoa; phylum Arthropoda; class Arachnida; order Ixodida; family Ixodidae; genus Amblyomma; species Amblyomma maculatum. The sequence goes on from NC_139353.1 coordinate 96,858,884, forward strand.
CAACTGATAATACAGTAAGAAAATTGACAATACCTAATGATTCTTGCCTACGCGTGCGTACTATTTTGTCGGTTATTTGTGAGGCTGTTTTTTCCCACTTTGTTAAGCGCTTTTCGCCCTATACAATAAAGCAGTTGGTAATGAGCGCTCATGCTGTATGTCGCCATACTGTCTGTGTGTGGTTGTTTCTTTTTTTTTGCGCTCTAACTTTATTATGCATAATATGCACCAACTCGCCCAGGAAGAAGGTTTAGAAACAGCTGTAAATGGCTATCAAATAATCGAATGACGGCATATGTACCAAGGTATATGTACTATGGTAGCGAAGGCTCTATACACGCCGATACGTACAAAAACATGCGGTTCATGGGCTTCACCAACCAATGGAAATTGGGGGGGGGGTCATGACGTTGAATGACGTCACAAATACGTTCATTTTGGCGCAAATTTTAAACACGTATTTTTTTTTTTAAACCTACGCGTTGCATTGACAAGCCTGCATTTTTTGAAGGTTGTTGCCTTTCAACGCGCGCCAACATTTGCCATCTTAAAGAACTCGAGTTTATGTTGTTTACGCCCTTGTTTATAAGCAGTTCCTGCAGCACAATGAAAGTGGTTGGCAAATGTGGCGGCATAGAAAGGCAGCAACACTTCTAACCACAAACTTGCAAATTCATAATGCAAATACTGCTGCAAGTCACGCAAGTACTTTGGCCATATACTTTGTCCTTCAGCAGAGTAAGGTGTGGTCCTGAAACACTGGTGGAACCGGGCAGTCGTGCCGAGTTCGCAACACAGTGTACCAAGCGAACAATTATGTTTTTCATATTCATGGTTTATTGCATCAACCAATCAAATACAGCAGTAAAGCACAACAATAAAAAATGCATGTCGCAGACAGCCCAAATACTAGCGCTGTTTAGGCGGGCTAATCATGTCAATGATTACAGCCGAGGCATGGAAAAGGCTTCAAGTGCCAGCCACAAAACATCAGCAGAAAGGAAACATACGTGCACAGAAAACAAAGTTATGACAGCTGCAATTCAAATAAAAATGTCATGAAAGCAGGTGGATCACGACACACGTGGAGCATAGAGCACTGGGATCACTATTCACATTTAAATTCTTCGGCACAAAGCATGCAGCAGATTTCAAGGCAATTCAAGATTTCACCAGTCCAGATGGCTGCATTAACAAAAGTGCATAACACGGGATCATTATAGCATGCATTGAGTCTGTGTGCAACCCCCAAATGTGCTCACCCGTGAAAGTCAGAAGGGATGCAGTGTAATAAGATACCGATGGTTGAGTCAACGCTGCCGCAATGTGCTCCAGACATACCTTCCTCACTTTGTGCGGGTTCATCTTGCGATAGAGCGCTACGCGCAATAGAATGCTGCAAAAGGACTTCGCGCTGGCCGCACGTCGAAGGGGATGAACCCAAAAAATCACGGCTGTAGAGGGATATTAAATCTCAGCAAACGGCAACAGAGCAGCGACCAGCAAAGACGTCGAAATCTTCGCGAAGGGACACTTTAAGACTTTCGAGCTAAATTTATACGCTTTCCCGGGCACACCAAGGCCCGCACCTCAGCAGACAGCGATAAGAAGCCATTTCGTGCTTCATCAGCTTCGTTAGCTCACTTGCTTTGGTTACCTTTAGTTGCCTACATCGCAAGAACCTAACAAGGCCCGAAAAGTTTCGTCAAGACCGATGCAACATCAAAGGGGCGTGATGAGAGTGTTGCAATATTTAAAAAAAAAATAAGAATGCCTTATAAAATACCTTTCCTCATTCACAAAAAAATTATCAAAATTCCTATTTTTATTATGCGCATTAATAAGTTTTAATTTGTAGTAGTATAATTTCTTAATCTGAGTGATTGGCTCCCCGACCTGTGGCTACGCCGCGGTACCGCTAAACCGCTTTTGGGCCCAGCCTTCTCCACCACTCTACTTCCGCCATGTATGTACCGCGGTTGCTGCGAAGCTTCATATGTCTAGCGGTGCTCGGTAACGCGAAGCAAAATAGTTGTGAAGTAACTTTGCTGTGGTTTTTGGTTTGTGGGGTTTAACGTCCCAAGGCGACTCAGGCTATGAGAGACACCATAGTGGAAGACTCCGGAAATTTCGACCACCAGGGGTTCTTTAACGTGCGCACTTTGAGCAACCTGAGTAACTCTGAGCCGAAACTAGGAGTGCCATGCGGTGCAGGTTGTGGTCCTTCGATTATAATGGTACTGGTTACCTTGAAGGATACCAGCTACCTTCTTATATGCCCCGCACGTACGCGTTTTCTTGTAGTAAAAAAAAGAAAAAAAAAACAACTGCGCACTACAATGCCTTCTCTGGTTAGTCATCCTACATACAAGTAAAATAATCGACTGTAGCATACTAGCTTATAATTTGGCCATACTGTTTTACTGCGTCATAAAAAAAATGCGGAATAAAAGGCGAGCCTTCGGGCTCTGCTGTTCGAAGGCTTTGCCGTTATGTTTATGTCTATGTCGCTACCAAAGAAATAAAAACGACCACCACAGTCATCCCTATTATAACTGACGTGTTTAAAGTGTTATTCCAACTGCGTGGTTAGCTGTTTTAATTTCTTCTCATTGCTCTTTTAGCTTCACCACCCGGATAGAAGCACGATGAGAATAAAATCGAATTGCGAAGCTCGCAGCTGCCCCATGGTGTCTGCATTCCGTTTCTATCCCGATGGCATCTGACAACTTGAGCAACTTGACAGCTGTGGAGGCTCATCTAGGTCTCATACACTGCTGCTTTGAATGCCTCTTACGCGCGCCAACTCGAGTGCCTTCAGCAAATATTACATTACCAAACTATCTCGTAAACGTTGAAGTTTCATATCAGATAAGAAATAATTCACGCTTCCCCCAGTCGAAATATAACCCAGAAGATGGGCAGGAATATAAAGGTACACCACTCCAACAACAAAAAAAGAATGTATCAAGCAGGCGAACGTCCATATGTGTCAAATTAAAGCTCCCGTTCCAGGCGTGCCCATAGAAGTGCCAGCGAAAGGAGCGACGAGAATCGCCCCCTTGCTGCCCCTGGCGGCCGCGTAATGCGTAACCGTCACACTCAGCGGCCGCTCCTCGCTGCTCCATTGGATTACTTCTCTTCAACCGTGCTTGTGACCGTAACGAAAAGCCTACTCACTTCAAGGACCCTTACGCAAAAGGGACATGGCATTCATTTCAGTTGCATGCGGCGAAAAGAATCATCTCTGGATGCATAGTTTATTTTACACAAGTACGCGCTGAAAGGAGACTCACATTTCAGCTAAAATTACAAAACTGTATTTTGCCACGAACTCTGGTTCCACAATGCTCAAACTCAGCCATGTAAACGTCGTAACAAAAGACATTTTTGAAAATTACTTAGGTAGAGCGCAAATTGCCTCTCGTAATCAGAGAGTGTAGAGTCGATCGTGATGGCACCAATTCAGCGTGAATGTGTATCTACAATCTTCAAAACCAATATAATGCTAATATTTGTCTTGAAACGCTACTTAACCACAGTTCGAATGAACAAGAAAGCTACAAGCTCTATGTGACAATGTGCGTGAAGACGTTTCGACGCTTGCATTACTAAATGGCTCGTTTAACGCATTTCCTTGACAGGCCGATGTTGGAGATAAGCAGGCGTGTATAAAAGTCTATGCTGGCTTGGGTACGCTGTCCCGCGGGAAAAATGCTCGTTCGTTTTGGTCCGCTGCCTGGAGGACATCGACACTCTGCCTACCCCGTGCACGGCAGAATCCTTGAAAGAGAAGTCGGCGTCTATTCCACGCCAGGCCACACAAGAGCGTCACAAGGACCAACAGGAGACCCAGGAGGAGCAACAATGAAGCGGAGAGCCCCGTCGACACGGTTGCTTTGCCTGCGCAGTTTAGAGACAAGCCATCATTAATTTCCTAAAACCGCATAGCAAGATGTGCAGCTAAATAAGATATGTTACAATACCGGCATCCACCCTGGATGCTTTCAAATTCCTCCGCCTTTCTCCTAAACCATAATTACTTTCAGTTCTCTTATGACATGAGAAGCAACGATCTCCAGGTATGTTTCTCCTAAAACAGGGTGAAGAAACAACGAAACTCGACCATGAAGAAAAGGTAGAGACAGGAAAGGGTTATTCTGCGATTATTTTATTTCGTCACCGTCGTTCGTTGTCTTCTTCATATCACTACATTTTCAAGATGAGGAAACAAAAAAAACCTCCAAGCTCGTGCACTGACTTTTCAGCATGACAGAACGTTCTTCGATGGCCGATGAAATTGGACGTCGTCTGTTTATTGTAATAGTTGTATTGTAATAGTTGCTGAAACATTGCTATTTATCTGAACGCATTCAAAGAAGATCACATGCCACTTCGAGAGTCTTCAATTGACTTTGCTGTGAATTAGTTTGATTTATTCTGTTCTGTAGGAGCTGGGTACACGCTGCGCTCAAATCAGGTAGGTATGGTATGGATTGTTCAACGGTGATAACCAGCGCATCAGGGAGTAGAAGGTACGAGCTAAGAAGCAGCGAAATAATTTTTTTCTTATTATGATATTCAAGATCTTCAGTTAAACTAATATTCCCCGTCCAGTGTAGTTGTTTCAGTTCTTTATTAAACTGCTACTAGCACGGCCTGCATTAAATCCTGCGACTTTGAGGTGAGTGGAGCAACCGCGTAGCCAATGGCGTTGCACATCAGTGGCAGACAAAGAGAAGTTGCCTGTGAACGCTTTCTGCAATGGCAGAATGCGTAGCTGTTCGGTTCCTCTAATCGCATATTATGAGAGATCACACAGTCTGGGGCGCTCCGGACAGTCCCGGCGAAATCAGTGGATTTGACAGGAAATATGCGTGACGTAGACACGTTTTTTTTTTCAGCCTCTTTTTCCATAGAATACAACGTGAAGCGGAAGAAATGTCAGATACTTAACCATTTCACGAATGCCAACTAGTAGCGTCACCGAGAGAAACAGTGTTCGAAACACGATGCCCCCAGTATCTGGCCCTGCGCCCTCCATACGGGTGGCCATGGTTCTAAAGGCAGATTAGAGGCGTATGCGCACTGGCGAACGTATGCGTTGCATGGCCCAGCGGGTGTACCGCTCTGGATCTGCGACATTAATTCACCGAAGTCCATCAAAAACAGTGCCTTCGCCCACGTGGTACCAAAAAAAAATTTAGCGAAGGTCAACTGTTAAATTATAAGAGGCTTAGTGCAGCAAGCAACAGCAATGAATCTCTTGAGTGTAAATGCACGCAAGCAGGCGATGAAGCACGAACTCTAGAACAACATCTTGTTCGTTTAGCTGACGCTTCACGGAACTCAGATCTGTTATACAAAACAGTATTACCTAGTTTTTCACTGACACCCGCTATAATCCATTTAGCCTCTCCACGTCGAGAAGCATTCAGGCAAGTGTCTGGTTGTTGGATGCGTTGCTGACACGTATTCCGATCATTATTTCGTACCACCGTCAACGATATGTGAATATTTTAGTCCCCAAATAGGAAGCGCCCATACTGCCAAACAGAGACTACGCAATATTTGCCGTCCATTAGCCGACCCTAAACGAAGTGTTCAATACAAAACATATGCGATAGTTGTGTCTTGTGTCTTACAGCAAGCACAAGTTAGCGAAGCACTGTGTCATATTCAAGACATTTTTGTGACTATCGTAACGCTTTCAAACAATCGATTTAAAGTTTACTTTATGCTTGAAATAGATGTTGCTGGAATGCATGGCTGGACCACTGCCTTTTGTCAAAATAGTATAGTAGGTCTGTCTTAGCCCCGGAATCAAAGAGAGTGTTATAGGCGGTAAGATCCCAAGAGTTTGTAATCGGCAGGCCACATGAAAAGCTTGCATTGAGGTAAAACAAACCCTTGTGATGACACTTGTGGAAAGTGGCTCTAATCAATTCGCTTAGTGAAAGTTATAAAGGGTTTATGGCTCATAAGCAACCATGGCTATGATGCGTCTTAGTGGAAGGTCAGCATCAGTTGCTTGAGACGATTATTTTAAAATAGGTGCCTTTGACTGTTCATAAAGCATACGAAGAGAGAAATGTTACAAGGACGCGTTGTTCAAGGCAGTGCTTCTATTCACGCACCCTGTTTTTCGAGAAGTATGAGTCCCACAGGCCGGCTGGATGCTGTGCCTAGCGGGTTGTCAGCAGAGCAAGAGTAATGCTCGAGGCGGCCCTGCCGCTGGCGCCAGCGCAGCACCGTCGAAAGCGGGGCCACATCCCTGAGCGGCTCTCCATCCCGGCTCCAGGACAGCCGCAGCGGAGGCGGGTTGGCGTCTACGCGGCACCGCAGACATGCCCAGCCCGTAGCGGCGTTGCACGTCTCCAGCTGCACCTCGGGTGGGTCTGAGAAAGGCGCCAAGCTGAGTTCACCAAACCAATAATAACAAAATAGCTAAACATGTGCCCTCTTTTTATAGCTAGGATAATGACGAAGCGTTTTATTGTACAATTTTACCTCCCATTCTCGGAAATGTACGTGAAGAACCCAACAGACAGCTCTGTGAAAAAAATACAAAAACAAAATTTAAACCTGAAACTGAACTTGAATCCAAATAGTGTGATAACACACTGAAAATTTTCGCCGGAATTTTATCAAGCAGAAAAGCTTCCTCCCCTTCCAGCATATAAAAACTCACATTGGCAGCAATTACTCCAAAATTTTTTTTGAATGCTCGTGACACTAGTTATTGTTTATTTTTTCGATCCGGCAAACAGTAACTGGTAATAAAAATTGTTGTCGCAGGCATAACCAGTATCAGGGGAATAAGTCTGATGTTACTGACCGAAGTAATTGCACCAAATGCTGAAAGTTTAAAACAGGACATGTGTGTGTATCTTGTGTATTGATGTTATTATCTTCCAGCTATATAAGGCTTAAAAGTGGTTTTAAAGTACAGTATGAATGCTCCAGAAACATGAAACAATGTTTCATGACAATGAATTGAAATTATTGAAGACTAATGCATGTTCTAAATATATTGGGAAATGTTTTGCCGGTCAGAAGTGTGTATTTTTAAACCTGCCAGATATTTGTTTCGGACGTTTGTGCAGATGAGCAGATGAAGGTCGGCAGCATGCACGGTATAGAGCTTGGTGGTTATACGAATAATGACAGGTTTTCTGATCATACGATGCTTTTACCTCGGCCACCTTAACATGATGCCGAGCAGCACAGAGAGCGACATTCAAAGAAGCATTTTTGTTGCGAAATCAACATTACGAGAGACAAAGCGAGAGCTAGGGTAGCCGCAGCTACGCCGTGAAGAGGCACAGTTACGGTCTCCTCGTAAAAAATCTGCCTGCCGTGACATTTGAATTCACGTTACCCCTATGCAACGGGAAGGAGAGGCCAACTCGGGTCGCTCCTTTCATATGGAAGGGTAATATCAAAATCAGCCTGGCAGAACCGTTTGTATTCTCGTTAACCCTATGACACGCAGGCACGTCCATAAGGCTTGCTTGAAGCGTGACTTTATATGTGGGCTGGTAGCTTACGCTCTCAAGTGTCCCCAATAATGTAGCGCCTTACACTGATACGGCGTGATAGGGGAATAATGTAGCAGGCAGAATAAGCGTCTGCCGTGGCTTTCGCAATTCAACTAGGGTTAACCAGAGCTACAACATAAGATATTTTTATGCGCGCGACGATTACCCTACTCTTGGCAACGACTTTCCTTCATCGGGGCCCCTTACGATATTTAACAAGATGAGATCTGCACTCCCATCCCTTCCCAATGGTGGCGGCATGGTGCCCCACACTCGCGCCCAGAACACGGCCCGAAGCCGGCCGTAGAGGTGCCAGCCGTTCGAAGTGAGTTCAAGCATTTGGAATCTAGTCTGTCACTGCGTTTCGGCGTCACCTCATGGCGTTTCCCTCTCTTTAGGAGGTGGTTGTACCGACGCTCAGTGAGCACTCTGACACACACACACTGTTTCTCCTACATTGTTGGCAGGTCAGGCCAGCGTCTCTCCATGGCCGCCTACGTTTCTGCATAGTTTCGCATTTCAATGACGTCCCCGTCAGAGCTGATTAACCCGATAAATGGAGCCCGAATGCGAAATGGGAAACAGGTAGCACCTTGCATATAGCGATCATGTTGGGAGTTACAACGTCTGCTATGTCCCCAAAAATGTTCATCTGTTCATGTTTACATCTAATTTTATTACAGGGAGGCAGTAATTTTTAATCAACCAATTTTAAATCTGTTGGCAATATATTGCAACTTGAAGACTGCTTCATCGAAGGTGAGCCCCGCTTTGAACGTTTGTTAAGCGTCATTGTGAAGGAAATATCTATTGACAAAAAATGCCCTTAGAATCTTAATGAGTTGATTTTCCGGTAATGCACTAATTTATATAAGGGTATTAAAGCCTGCTGTCACTGATATACGTTACCTATAGTACTTTTACATCAATTACACAAATGGTCTATGATTGGTGCATCAGGAATGTGGTGGACTTTATTTCATCAATTCGCAATGAAGAAAAGGCCACTTAAAAAGCAGGCAATTTCGATGGGCGATATGTTGAAGCACACAGTACGGTGAGAAAAATAAAAGCGGGGTTTATCATTTACATTTACGGCCTTCAGTATCACAGCATAATATTTCCACTTAAAGGTACAAAATATGAAAATATTTTATATCAGTTATCTGGTAAATCATGCCTCATAGGACATATTATACCCACATTCCTCACCAAAAAAAGAACACCTGCATACCACCGCATAAATTTATCTTCCATTGATTTTAGAACAGGTTGGAAATTGAACAAAAGGATCACCCCGTATAGACTAGAAAGGGGCTGTATTATAAAAGATTTATGAGCCTCCCAAAGACGATGACCTTAAGTATACGCTTGCCGCCGTTCACATTTTGAAGCCGTAAGTTTGAGAAACGAGCACAACTTGTGTATGTATAGAAGATTAATATTTCTAAGAGGTAGGAGTGACATCAAATATTTTACCGCACAGATCCAGGCTCTTGCTTGATTTGCTCAAGGAATGCGGGGAAATAGACAGGTATGAAAAACAGCGGTTACGTTTCATCAAGCGCTTCCTCGGACCTGGTTGCTATGAAGAGAGGATATTTAACTTATTGCTCCATTCGAGAGCTCTGAAAACAAACAATCTGCCTCAAAAAAACAGAACGCGTCAGAAATTACATACTCGTTCGAGTGAAATAGCAAAAAGCAAGCTAGCGCTCCGATTTCTCATTTGTGGGCCACAATCGCAACAAAAAATAGATGTAGAAAATGCATTTGCTCCGAGGCTAAAAGCGAAGTATGTGCTCCAATACGCCACGCTTAATTTCTAACACTTCAACACGAATGTTTCAAGGTCTGGTCGCCGTCAAATATCAACAAAATCGGTCAGTACGGACATTAGTGGAAGTACTCTAACATTTTAGGACCGCTTAGTGCGTAACAGGGCAATGCGGTAGCGGTGCGTCTGGGTCCGCTGCTCACGGATGGAAGTTTATAAAGACGACGACATGAAGAACAGAACTCGAGAGAGCGGATATTTAGAGCTCCCTCTAACTATTTCGATTCTCCTCTCCTTCAGGGCGAGCGCCAAGGGATATACCTCGAAACCAGTGTGCGATTTCGTTCGCGACTTCATAATTACATCGTGTGGATTCCTTTGCTGAAATGACATTTCATTGCTTTTTCTTTACCTTTTGATTTTTTTTATTCTAGTTTAACAGTCATCATTTTCGAAATACTCCACTCCTTGTTCACATACATTTAAATCTCCATTGCCCCCAGTCGAATTCCTCGCTGTTGATATGTGCTATCATTACTGAGGACATCATCATCAAGTTAACAAACGGGCTGATCGGCGGCGACGGCTATGGCCTATTCCATGCTCGCTTCCCACTTTTCTTTGTGGGAAGATTTCAGTCATAAAGCTTGGTTTTCGGGTTTACCCCGTGAGGTGCAGTCTCACTGAGAATACTACGGACGATGCGTAGTTAATGTTTGGCACGACAGTTTCGTTCTGAACTCTCGAGAAATGGGCCTACAGTGCAAAATCTGTCCCGGCAAGCCTGTTAATTGTAGTAACGCTAACGCCACAAAACATCTTTTGCGCGGCAGGCTCATGTATATAATGTCGTGATAAAGCACATCTTCCTTTTATTTATTCACTGTGCTCGTAATACTCACAGTGTACGTCAAGTCGGCGCGAGTCCTGCACGGCGGGCACCGAGGGCGTCCTGGGGTTGCTCGCGGCACATACCAGTCGGCGGCCGTGGTCTGCCGGCACAGGCCGCAGCGTGACCGTGGCCGTGCTTACGTTGCGGCCGTCCCAGTGCGTGAAGGCCGAGGCCAAGGGGCGGCCACCCAGACTCCAGCGCAGGGAAGCATCGGGATGCGAGCCCCACGCGACGCACTCCAGCTCCGCTGTGACACCGGCCACAAGGGGACCCCGACGCAACAGCAAAGCTTGCACTGGAGCCACTGCGACAGACAGGCGAAAGCATAAACATGCCCGTTTTAACTACGTTCTGGTTCATACCGAGTCGAGAGAGCATATGGGAAGGGCGTTTCATGGAGGCTAAACCTGAAAAACGCATAAATAAACACAGACGGGCAAAAGCAAAAGACGGACACAAAAGTGCTCATTGGCCTGTCTTTTGCTTTTGCCCGTCTGTGTTTTATGCACTTTTCAGGTTAAACATGTCCAACAAACTCACCCGCACTTAGCCATCATAGTGGAAACTGGTTACTACTGGTCTTCTCCGGTGAAGGAATACATTGAAAAAGAAGGCGTTGCATTGCAGGGGTGGCAAAGAATCAGATACTCTGATGTGGATGGGATAACGGAGAAAAAATGGTACAGGAAAAAGGTTCTGTTGAGATCAGTGGATACGGGTGGCTGATGTGCTGTGGATGGAAATAAACCCAATAATATTCATTGAGAATTTGAAGCATATAACTACAAGGGACGAGACATGAAGGAGTAATAAGGCAGTGGAGAAAGCGCAGAAGGAATTGTTTTCATCAGTAGGGGGTGCATAGCACACAGCGAAGCAGGGCTGTCCCATGGTTAATTTCGCCTGGGTCATTTTGTGTGCTTAACGGCAGCTACTATGAAATACCAAATGGCCCTAGCGTATATCTGTCTATCTCACCAGGCAAATTGTTGAGGGGAAGGCTGTACACAGAGTCATGGTCAGTATCATTCCAATCGTGAGCTGCGATGAGCTAACTTAACGTCGATAACATTTCCATATAACATATTACCCATGTCTTTCCTCTGACAGCCCCGGCCTCTATAACATAAAAAGGCGGTTAGTTATACCTGGTGGTTAATAATAGTTATATAGTGCCTACCTCTGCCTTCCACTTACACTGCTATTGTGTTTTCACCTAGAACAAAGAGTGTGAAGAACAATCACGGAGTAGAACAAGTGACCAGAAGAGGTGTTTGAAAGTGAAATTTCGGAAAAGCCGCTGCCAACATTCTGCACTTCCTTTTCATACCTCTAGTTCTCTGTACGTCTCGTTTTTTTATGGTTACTATTCACTGCATACTTGATAATTTGTAGTCTTAGTGGTATTGTTGCTGCACTTCGATAACACATCCTTTGCAATCTGTTGCCCACTCTGACTAGGCCACATCAGGTCTCAAGGATTGCGTAATTGCTGTATTTTCTCAAGCCTACCTAGAAGTATGAAAAGGCCCAGCTGGGGTATAACTTTACTTTCATGCCTCCCCACCAAATTTTCTACTATATCTAGCAACGTTTTCTTCAATACAGTATTCACTTCGTTAGTCCTTCTTATATCTGAGAAGAGTAATAACCGCCTGATAAGACGTAGTTTGCAGCATCAGTAGCTTCGCATACGTCAAGGCAAATAGTTGTGAACCCGTGAACAAGCTATTTGCGCAATTGCTAACAAAATTAACCCGGTTCTTTCTGTGTGAGTGCGGTGCGTGTCTAATTACTTTATTTGATTCCGCTGAGCCATGTACACATTGTGTTGCAAGCAAGGCGCCTGTTTATGGCATCAAAAGAACCCAGTATGTTCCCAAAATATTCAGCAGAGTTGACACGTGATATACCATATATGATCAGATATATTTTATCACCTGAAGTAATATCTTTCTCTTTTCTTATTTTTGCACGGAATGCGCACTTTCAAAAATAAACCATTACCGCGGTGTTTAAGAGTTTATTTTTAAGGCGCTGCGTTTTGATATCGCTATTTTTTCCATTAAAATATTTGATAATATATTCAGCAAAAAAAAATTAGTACCTTAATTCAAATGATTGACTGCTAGTGTTTGCTACGAAATACTAATAAATTGTTTTATCCTGGCTAAATATGGTATTTTGGCTGAACGATGTCCACTTTTTGATAGAAAAGGAGCGGCATGAGAATGCATGCAAAAGATAGAGCTGCACTATGCGCTTCTAATAATGTACATGAATACACACAATGCATCAAATTACTTATCAGCAGTGCGTCCCAACGATTTCTGAACTGCAATCGTTTCATTCGGGTTTGTTTGTTTTTTCTTCATAGATGTCACATGAACTCTTCTCAATGGACATAGGAACAAAGTTAACTTATTCAAAAGGCGGCGAAGCGCTTTACAGCCATACGTACGTCCCAAATAATGGTGCCATGACTGTGTACAATACAAATCAGGAAACGAACATGACGTGCATAAACGATAGGTGCTTTAACTTCTTTTCATCTTGTCTTTAATAAACGTGTCCGAGAGACTGATATTAGCAACGCAACCATCCGGGATATTTGGTTTGCATCATGTACGAAGGGGCAAGCAGAGACGTGAGATCCAGGAGGAGTACACACTACAGCGCAGGGCGTGGATATCCATGAGCTCAACCAAGCACTGTTCACTCTATTTCAGCTGGTGCATTCGAAACGGCTCACTGGTCAATATATATGCATGACTAACTTTAAGTGTGCAGCGGCAGTCAAATGCTGCTTGCGTATTTTTGGAAAACAACTGCAAATCTTGAAGTGTTACTCTTGAGGTAATCCTTTGAGACGCACTGCACGCCGTTAAACCCGCATGCACAAACAGGGTAGTGATTTCACTGCTCTTTCGAAATAAAAGCAATGAATGCATGGATGAGTGGAAAACAACTGGCGGCGGATTAATAGCTTTAGTGACTAATTTATTACTTCGTTTATTTGAGGAAAAATTAAGCTGCACAGTTTCCATTTATATTTTTTAATAAGCGTTATGTTAAGGAGGTTAGAGATTTTCCAATGTATGAAATTATTTTCTCTAGCCGACCCAAATCTTCATGGGCACCTACGAACAGGTAGTTTCGTTTTAGGGTGACGTATAGGACCCATCTTCCTGCACCCATTCCCCGAATGCAATGAAGGCACATCTCGACCTAAAGGTTGATCGTAGAGCGTTGACCTAAACCAACGTTCTTAAAACGTTGACCGAAACTTGGTCTCGGAGGGCCAGTTAAAATCAAAGTAGGCACACTTATATAAAACAATTGCTAGTCTGTTTTATTACACATTAAATTTGACGAGATTACTACTTACCTGTGATGATTTCCAAACTGTACTTGATTTTTCTATTTTCGTGTCATACGTGTTTAATTTCGAAAATAGAGCAGCTTCATTAGCACCAGTATACGTTGTCCCCACCTTCGCGGTTACCAGAACTCTCATTCTTAAAAGCGGATGTCATTTTTTCGACACCTCCATGATCTAGACTTAACGAAATTTAACGAGGGTAACAAGAAACTAGGAGTTAGACGCTACTTTACCCTTCATGCATCGGTATCCTCCTCAGATTTAGTCGATACCGAAGCAGCCAGGCGTACCAGTCCCTGAACACTAATTCCACAGCCTAGTCAGCGTGCTCACGGAATAAGTCCAGTGTGACGGCGGTGGAAGCGGCGCCGGCTACGGGTCGGCTAGCCGTGCATCGCAGCTTCAATCCCTGGTGGCGTCTCTCCAGAGCTTCGATGCGCAGCATGGAACCCGTGCTGCTGGAGAGCACCGCAGTCCCCGCGGCAGCAGAGGAGGAGGGCCCCCATTGGTCCTGCTGCAGCCAACGGATGCGGGCACTCGGGAACTCTGCGGACGCCACCCGCCCGTGCGTTAGGGGGGTGGAGAGGGGAAATGGTCTTCTACAAGAGCATCAGCCGTGACTATTTGACAGCGATACAACTTCTCTGCCGCAACTGTTTTCTCAGTAGGATCTCTGTGGCCTCTATAAATTAACTATGAAATAAAAATAACCACACATACTGTAACGTTAAGTGATCGATCTATCGTATTTCTGGAACATAATGCAAAACGATGGAAATAAGGAGAAATTTTAAAAAAATTTGAACGAAGGTTGGCCCACCCTATCAAAAGTCTCTTCATTACAAAATTTATACAGTACACTGCACACAGTTACGCAAAATGCGGACCACATACGATATGCGATTGCGCATAAATTTACAAAAAACATGCAGGATATACGATGAAGATGCGAGATATATAATCCTTATGCTCGTATACACTCTTGAACATACTTTGTAAGAGCAAACATTACTAATAGCGTCTTTGCGAAAACGAAGTCTAAAAGTTGAGCCAACGCTCGGGGCAACACCACTGCTATGATTTAAAGACCCCGTAACATCATTTCCCTTTTACTGTCTCCGTCTCCCAATAAAGAAATGATATTCAGTGGGCGTGGGTAGAACACTGCGTGCAATGCGATGCAGCGTGCCGGGTGGTCTTGGTTATGAAGAAATACGCAACATAAATAACACAACCTCACATACCTCTCTACTTAACCCATACCTTCTGGAGGGCTACAATACAGCTCCAAAGATTCTCCCTGCACCAGCGAACCGAGCTTCGCTCCGACGACGTTGCCATCCGCGTCGGTTATCGTTGGTGGTGACATGGGACCTGAAAGGTCGACCCGAGGCTAATTGTTGTGTTTGCTTTTAGAAGACACACGAAAAATGCAGAGCTTTAAGCTCATAAACTTTCTCGACCACATGTGCACCACAGCGACGGCTTATAAATTTGTTTGGAATGTTCCCCGCGGAAGTGAACAGCGATGGCTTAGTTGCCCTCCCATATTGAGTAATATTCACATTCAGCATTTGTGATGTAGAAAAACAGAGTGATGGCTATTTAAAAGGAATGCTGCCACTTTTGACAGTGGTTGCACTCAATAACAGGTTCAAACTTTGGAGACGCAGTAAAAACATTTAGTTTCAGATGTCGTTTTAAGAGGTTTGTTTTATTTTTAGGTATACGCGAATGCAAAATTCGTTCAGCGGGCAACGAAAAGTGAGAGCGAAATTTTCTGCTACTACAATTAAACAATGTTACTGTGCGATCGAGTTCCGGCTTATTGTTTCCTTCGCCCTAGTGTTGAATCAGAAAAGCGCCCATTTCACAGCTATCAGAATCGATTTGGACCAGTGCAGTTTTAATGCGCATGATATATGGTAATCGTATTTGGACATGTAAAACTTTACCAACTGGAAGGTTATAGCCTTGTATTAGTTGTTCTGGGTAGGTGTAGGGGCTCTTTAAAATGCTTTATGAAGACCGAGTTAGCAATATTCAACATAATTTTGCGCTGGCGCAAAAGGTATTTCAAGGAGCTATGCAAGCTTCAGGACAGACTATTGGAATTGTAGTGAGCTCCTGCATTGTCCCGAGCACTATTCGAAACACTTATATAAAAATAGACATGATTATCTACAGGGTACACTCTTTTGAAAACCCACCTATCACTTGGACGGCGTAAGAGCTCCATCGTCCGTTGCCCCACAAGCACTGGTAGCACGCCGAGTCGGCCGACCCGAGCTGCGTCAGCTTCAGCGAGGATCCGTTGACTGTGACGCGGCCGTGTTGTTGTGCTGTTATCACAGGGTTCCCATCCTTACCGGTCGCAGAAAATGGTAGAAAATTAATGAATATTTTATGCATCTCCTTGATTTCAGTTAGAAAAGGTAACTTCCAATTTAAAGCGCGTTGTCAGGCGTTGTCTGGCAAATCTTAACACTATTTCATACCGTACAAATACTTTGATTTGAAAGCCTTTGGACAGTGTTATCTTCCTTGCATTAGTGACTCGGTTACAGAGCAATGTAGATGGAGCACTGCATGCACTTGACTTGGAGATCTGAGCTCGTGCCAGGCCCGCCGGCCGGACGCGGACACATTTTGTTAAAACATCACTGCAGCCATGCTCAGCCCGTCACAATCGCCGCGTTGATCGGCGTGTTCCCGTCCCCACGAAAGTTGAAGATGTATGAGAGCATCAAATTCTTGTGTTCGAATTGAATGCAAATAATGAAAAGCTAATGCATATCGTGTCGATTGGACGTAGGAAGTTCACACTACCTAAGCTGCCTTATGAACGCAGCTATCCCTTCTACGCTCCCCCTTGCTCTCTCTACGCTTGAAGAACTGAGCGCCGGCAGCGTGATGCCGCCTGAAATGAAGCGTTCTCAACGACACCGTTGCTATCCCATAAATATTTCACGGGGCTATACGGAGGGAGGAGGTTGAGAGAAAAAGGTGTGATGACAAAATCACAGCGTTTGATGCCCCACTGCACCCACCGCGTTAAACGTGATGTGTTTGGGTCGGATTGCTTCGAGCACACGGTACTGTCGTGCGCTGTTTGTTTGTTGTCTACAGGGAACAAATACGGGTTCTAGATTTTTAAGATCGATTGAGAACGATTACTGCAAAGCTACTGCACCAATGCACACATGCCGAACCCACACTCCTTTTTTAACAACCAGGGTCACTTCCGCAAGTGTTTCTTATCGCACCGATATAAGCCGAGAATATCGCTACCACTTCATTCATTGTCAGCTGCTGACTACATCGTGGCTTGACGGAGTGACCGGCCGCGTAGTGTTGCTCGAAGAGTACGCACAGCGGCAGCTGTCGATGGCTGTTTGTATGATACCGAGCGCAGGCTTTTGCCGCGTACTGGCGGTAAGGTTTAAAATGAAAGAGCAAATCAAGCCTCATGACAAGGGCAATATATATCGCAGTTCGGGAACGTCGCGATTTTTCTCCTACAGTTTAGATGACCCAGAGGTTCGACATGCGGAAACATTTTGTGCATAACGGACGGCGTGAGCACCGTAATGATTTCAACAAAACTTCAGGACTCTCTGATGATCATAGCTGCACTCAACTGTGAATTCCGTAGTGCAAGTTTCTGCGGTAATTTGAGTTTGGGACAATTTTAAGGAGGCCTTCACGCTGCTATACACAGCAATTTAATCTTACTGTAACGTCCAACACAACCCAGAATGCGCGTCCGAAGACAATTGCATGTTGAAGTTTGAGACATGCTGAATAAACACAAGTTACAAATGACGTTGTTAAGCCTCTTACTCCTGCATAAAAAACGAAATTTGCTCCTATAGAATTTTGTTCTCGGGATACTTTCATTTCACAAACTTTGCCAGGTCATATAGGTCGAAAATGTAGAAAAGGACGCCAATATAGGTAATTTCTTTGGGACAAGAATACTTCAGCCCTTTGAGACGCTGAGGAACATGCAAATAAATGTCGAACATTTCTTTTGCAGCCCTTGCTTCGCGGCATCATTCGGTAGCTAAAAAAACGCTTGAAGTGATTTTTCATAATCTCTAATTTTTCACTTTATTTTCTGCTTATTGGTGTGTGTGTGGGGGGGGGGGGGGGGTTCACTTCGCAACAAGTGCTGTTTTTTGGTGGAAGAAATTGCGTTTAATTGAATTTTGTCTGGACATGGCAGTGGCTTCCAGGCACTATTTCTCTTTTAGTGCGCCT
The DNA here is from genome assembly GCF_055883805.1 of Amblyomma maculatum. Classification (NCBI taxonomy): domain Eukaryota; kingdom Metazoa; phylum Arthropoda; class Arachnida; order Ixodida; family Ixodidae; genus Amblyomma; species Amblyomma maculatum. Next base: position 96,876,739 of record NC_139353.1, read on the forward strand.
GTGTGGCTCATCGCCTGTATAATGAAGTATCTCTTTATATATCCAATATGCCTTGAGGCATTTCTTTGTCGGTCGACACAACCAATGGTGACACGGGCCAGCAGCATTAAGAAAGAAAAATTTTTTTCAGCTTTGTCCGGTGCTCACTGTATGCCATGTTTCAAATGATATTTCCGCTTATTTAAACCCTTTGCGGTTAAGCAAGTGCCGAATTTTTTTTAATACTAGTTTATATTTTGTCAGTTTATTCGTTTACCAATTCTTTTTCTTTTGGAGTGAAAAAATCATTATTTCGGATCACGACCGAAACGCTGTAGTCTTGATCAGTACAAACTGAGTGGAACACAAAAACCTTCACAGGTACACACAGTGCGTTCTTCGGCATATCTCTCTTGTGAACGCTCTTATTCTGCGCAACTTCAGGGGGTGGCATGTTGTGAGTTCCGCGTCCGCGCTATAGAAGCCGCCACCATAGGAACGATATCAGTGCACTGCTGGCAGAGGCAAAACGCAGGTTGCACTGGGCCTAATACAAATATAATTTCCACACTTACCGAAACATGGGATACAATACATTTATGTTTGCAAGTTAATTTCGAAATGAGCCACACGCAGTTGAAAGCGTGTTGTTGGGAAAAAATTATCTGCGTACGTGACATACACCCCCTCCTCCCCCCTCCCTTCTCCCATCCATTTGAATAAATGGAGAGTGCGGCGGTGCAGCGGCAGGCGCAGGAGGCCACCGAAAGTACCGCGTACCGTTAGGAAGTGTTTTGAAGGTGAGAAGTGAAAAGTAGCAACTCGATGGGATAGTATTGCGTAAAGAAGCTGTGCCACAGCAGCGGCTACCAAGGATTGCGCGAGTTCTACAGTTTCTGTTCACCGGAGGTATCTTTCGCACTTCATCTAAAACGTTAGCTGCGTTAGCGAAACCGTTACAACCGATGCTAGCTATCTTAGGCTGGTGATAGTTGCTACTTGAAGCCACTACGACGGCGCATTCAAGAATGTTTTATTATGCTGTCGTTAGGTGAGCTTTTTGTATGATTCTTTAATGAATTTGTTATAACGGCTACAGAGAAAACGCGGTCGTGCTGCAGTTTCGTCAGGTCAGGCCTCTTGTGCATGCACATTGGTTTAGCCACTGCCGTCGTGATACTCATGTCCAAATGCGTTATTTTTGTACGTGCTATGTCGAGACTGATGTTGTATTTGAATAAAGTACGCACTTCATGTAGAATATTTTGTGTTGCTGCCCGGCTAGCGCGTGACCATAGCGCATTCAGCTACGTTTTTACTAAAGCGCCGGAGATGACAAGAGAAGAACCAGCACGAGATGTCGGTGCTTCAGAAAATATGTGGAAGCACTGTGTGAGAGCAGCAAGCGACAAAACGTATCAAACGACGAGCATCAGCCGAGCATACTGCGAGCAACGACGAGCATACTGCGATAGCCGCTCTCAACGCACCCGCTGCCATAACGGATTGGATTGGCTTGTTATGGCAAGAAGGGATTGCGCAATTTCTAACCGAACATCAATGCGTTCTATTTGCGGGTAAAATCTGAGGTTTGTACCGGTCGTACGCATTATTAATAATTTTTTCATTGCTAATAATGGCAAAATATAGCAGTTTAACGCATTATATACCATGTTCTACCCCCTGGTTGGTACGGATGTAATTTAGCGATGCGAATGTTTGCCACCGAAAAAACAGGGGCCGCTTGGGTCGCTAGCGACTTTCCCACCCCATTAGCTTCTGTGGGATTGCCACCCCACTGCTAACTTGTTACCCAAAAGAACTGGCACCACATAGCTCAGCAAGTTTTATTTCAAGTAGTTCGCAGCTCCAAGTGATAAATTCATTCCAACAGCATACCTCCTATCATTGTTCAGGCCACAAAGAGGCGTGCCTGTAAAGAAACCTTATATAATATTTTATCACACAAAAAAATAGAAAAAATTATATATGTGTACTCACTGCACACTCGTCCGACCATAGAGCTATTCCCCATCATGGACGCCGTAACTGCTGCGCTTAGGTAAGCCGCTATGACCTGGCGCAATCTGCGCTACGCGTCGCAGGTGGAAATAACAGAAAGTACCTAGTGAATCTTTTTTATCTTGATAGCCCGGACAATAGTGCAGTGCTCTTCCTTGTACATTTCAGAATTACTTTTAAGCTCTTTACCGCCTCTTCTAAGGCTCTTTGACATGGACGATAGCGGCCTCAGTCTTTTCTTTTGAAAAACACTGTACTTTATTTCAACAAAATGTTCTTTTTGTTTCTACTATTCCTATGCTTTGCCTTACCCCCATTTTCACGAAATTGTAAGCATAGAACTTTCCAAAGGAAGATCTTTCAAACTTTCAGTTTTTTAATGAACATATCAAGACACACGCATAAAATAGCGCTTTAACAACCGAATTGATTTTGAACATATTTGCGACATGAAAATGGTACACTATTCACACCTACACTTCAGATGCTTGCAAACAAGCAAAGCAGCGATGGGGGCTGTTGGTTGAACAATTTGAACAAATTTGTGATAAACAAATGAGGAAAACAGGATGCTTGCGCGCCTGTCATGTTACTTTGTTCGCACGATTTTCCTCGTTTTACTCCTTCCTAGTGTAGCGCGCATTTCCACATAAAGCTTGCATACAGCTCTATGGATTCGCCCATTATGTGAGCATGGCAGTCCACACTTTGCAGTATTTTGCTTCTACCCTACCTCGTCTTTCGTTTACTTTGTGTAGCTATCTTCTTCGTCTCTTTGTACCGTATGCGTTATAAGACGAGGGCAAAACAAATGTGAGCACAAAACAGTAAACAGAGTGGGATACATTTCGAGAAAATCTTGATTTAGGTACAATTAATGACTTAGCCCGGATTAGTCGGTGACTCAGTGTTTAATTCGTTAGCGCAAAAAAAAAAATAAATCTGGAACGCAACAGGAGGCAAATAGACTCAGCGCTTGTCCTGTCGTGCCTTTTATTGTGTCCTCTTTTAGTCTGCGCAGCCATTCCCTATATTAGTATGGTTTATTCTATCTAATAGTTATATTTGCATGTTTTGGATATCAGAACGGGCAAATGGACACAGACTGGAATACTTAAGCCAGAAGAAAAAACAACGAGCCTTCACTTCATGGCAACAAAGGGAAAAGTAGGACACACGCATAACAATGAACCGTAGCACAAAATTTAAAACACTTCGTTTAGTGCCATTCATACAGTAAGGAACAAATGCTTTAGACTGTGGTTGGCCTCGGTGGCTCACGGCATCCAGTTGGCTCGAGTCGCTTGGCACAAACATGCATATAATATTGACAAGGCCAAAATATAACTTTTATTTCTTTATTACCGTTTTCTCTTCGTTTTTATGACCATGAATAGAAACATTCAAAATATCTTCAGTGTGTTTTCCTCAAGTTGGAATGAACGCTTGATACAACAGATCTCTACAGCCAAGTGCTGAGTTCCTCAAAGACAGGGATGTGTCCGCTTAACAATGCTCAAGCAATCGGCGCGAACACCAGTCCGTTTTGAATGAGTCAGTTTTGTTTGTTTTCAAATAATATTTTTGGCATAGATGGTCCTAATAGATGGCGGTAATATTAAAGGTAGCTGTCAGCTGAAAAAAATTAAAAAGCGCCTGCTTGAATTAGCGTCACAAGCTTGTGCCAGTCTAACACGAACTTCACTGTCTACTTCTGCTTGTCTTGTAGCATGGATTGAGGCAACCAAGTTCAGCTTTCTTGGATGTCGCTGTTAATTGCGGGGTGCAGTGGTACAGATACGCTAATAGATATTTAGTCGAAAGGACCCCCACTTTCAATGTGTAGCAGTATCCGGCTCTATAATGTTTGTTTTGCGCTCGCACCTGAAACTTGAGACGCCCTGGAAAAAACAGTCGTGTACATTTTTGATGGTTTAATTCATAGGAATTAACGTCACAAGAACGCTAAGGCTAAGGGGGGCCAAGTGTAATTGTAAATACCTGTAGCCCTTTAACTGCACGAGATTCTTAAGTATTGGAGTCCTTGACACACGGCCGGGATCGAACTCTTTCCATCGACCCAGTCGTCGAGCGCTCTTATACAACTAAAGCACCTGGTCATCGTTTTTGAAAATAATTGTGGTAAAACATTCGTTCTTGTAATATGTGGCTGCGAGCATATCGACAGAAGCGGTCTTATTTCAGAGGGGTAAAGCAACCATGTCCCTATAGTTTGTACAAAGGATTGAAAGACTGGTTAAGATTGCCCTTTGAAACCAACGGTGTATGTACGTTATAAATAAAAATGCCTGACATTATGCATTCTGCAGATATATGAAAGAAACACCTTTCGAAACTAATTAATGATCAAAATTCATTCGTGCACAATTTTTGGTAACACCCTAGAATATTTTGTTTTGTTGAAATTTGGACAGTATTTTCAGTTCGGTAATAAATCTTTGTTAAACAGAATTGGGGCAGTGAAATTCTTCCGCTATCTTTTTCATCAGGGTTCAATATTCCTTATCTGTTCAGTATGCATGGTCGGTAGTCATTTGTCTTCTTATCTGAAAACCAGACTCTCGGAATCCCTTTTGTTATTGAAAGTAAATTGAAAGTAAAGGTTGTATATATACAGCGTTTAAAGCCAGTCTGCGTGTCTGATGATGATGGAATGCGGCGGATAACAAAAAATGTGCAATGGTTACGCCGAGCCCATAATGGGCTCTAAGTTCAGCTTTAATAGAGCACAATGAAGCAATCAATTTGACGTGATTCCTTCTTTTTATTTAATGTAGCCTGTAGCAGTTTTTGTTTTCGTGATGTCCGAACCATTTCTTGAACATGCGTGTTTTATTGTCCGTGTATCGTTCACAAATGAACTTCTCGGAAGGTGAGCTGCCGTCGTATAACAAAAAAACAGTTGCTGGGTCAATACACAACTGAATAACTCCATACTGATAGGGGTTGCTCAAGAAACAGTAAGCACCTGAAGGACCTAGCACTACGGATTTAGCTTTTAGGATTTAACGTTTTGAGATTTAGCTTAAGGAGCAAGTGACGCCGCGCTTGAAAAGAAGAGTACGTACCTTGTACCATTGAATCTGACTAGAATACTCTTGTGGTTCATGACCAACGCCAGCGCAGGGCACGGACACGCTGGAGCCTCGAAGCACCTCGCGCCGTGGTACATGCAGACATGTTGCTGGCGGAGTGGTCTCTTGAAACGAGAGCCGGGACGCGCCTCCGAGCAGGCACCACGGGAAGACCACGACCAAAAGCTCGGGCCAGGGAACGCACAGGCTTCGGGCAACCATGTCGACTATGATGTCCACGGAATGTTTTTTCTGGCCGTAAACACACCTCTTGTACGGGTATTCCCTTATTTTTGAAATACAAAAATTAAAATAAAAAAACATGTAGGTACCTAAATAATTCTTTTCACAATTTCCAATCTATACGAACGAAATTATATCATCGGTGAAGAAGTGGGTGATGCATTTAGAGATGCTCGGAGCAAATGCGCATAGCTTTGTTCGGAGTTACAGGTTAGAGCAAAGCAATATTTGCTGAGCACACAAAGTTACGATACGCTGTACTCAGACGCCAACCAGAGGAAGGCCTTGTATCTGAAGTCTTGGAAAAATAAGGAAGCAAAATACTCTCTGGTAAAACGTAATCCCTTACCTTTAAAATAATTTTATAATACCTGTCACAAAAAAAGAACAATTTGCTGCAAAGTATTATCCTGCAGAGGAATTAACATGTTCAGAGTTCTCCGCCACCTTGTACGAGAGCGCCTAGCAAAAAAAAAAATCTGCATTAAAATCAGATTAGCCTTTTAGTGTAGGCTTCAGGACTCAAAGTGGGCTCGAATACACCACATTCTCAGCGCGTGAAGCACCTGACGCGCACTATTTTCATGCGTATTGATATTTTTTTCTTCTGGGGATAAAGGGAGTCTGCACGTCGCTTATCGCTCTTTGGAAGATAAAAACGTGCTGTAATATAGATCTGTTGCCATAGTAAGCGCGGTGCTGTTCTCAGCCTAACTGAGGACGCGGTAGAGCCTAGAGTTCGCTACTCGTGATTTTGCCAGCGTTTTCTGACGTCACATTTGAGCCAGCCTCAATTTAGCTGCGCCTGGACATAGGCGCGAGCTATTCTCTACTTGAAACCTATGTAGACATCAGTCGCAGATGTAGTAACTAGTTACTATCCTAAGAGCGAGATTTTTAGGAAAGCACTGTCTTTTTAGAAGTAGAAGTGGTTCTCAGACATTTAGTGGCACACTCCAAAACGTTGGTGCTATTATCTACCTATATTTATTTCTGCAATTTTAAGTGAACATGCTTTAATACAACTTTACAATGATTAAAAGTTGCATTATGAAAAAAATTTTTAAGTAGTGTCATAAAGGCGGACCACCAACTTGGTAACTTGCGCCGAACGGGACTAGTGTAACACATAACACGCTAATAAGAATTCATGATAGGCTCATTGGAATTTAGTGTTTTCCCCAAAACAATGATTTTACATGGGCTGTTTAATGATCGACAGGACGCTTAACAGCATACTAGTAAAGAACGATAAGCATACTTGGTTATACTTACTGAGTTTCAGCCCTTGTTAACGGGACTTACTGCTTGTCTTTACACTCCTGGATCCCAGGTAAACTGAGCGAAGGTGGGTGGTCGAACTCGCCAAACGGTCGTTAGACTCGCATTGAGGTTCCAAAGTACAGCGAGTTCGGTCGGCTAAACCGAGTGTGAGCCATCCACGAAAAGGCGTGGCGAAACATTTGTCTGAGCATTATGTTGACCAATCGTTGACTTCCGCTCCGCGGCGCAGAGCATGAAAGGGTTTCACGCGTTGGCTCGGCTGGTTCGCTGGGATCAATTTGCATGCATTAACGCTGTCTTATTGAGGGCATATTTGAAGCGCTCTGAGCAGGTGCGTTGAAAACTGCCCAGGCATTGTACGAATTCTGGAGAAGTGGATACTAGGTTTAGGACGCGTAGATAATCAAGGTAGCAGTTGCGTCATCTTGGAAGAAGTTTGCGGTTAGAAACTCGATGCACAACTACGCGTTGTGTACAATCCTCACAATTTATTCTACTCTTAAAACTAGCTGTTCGACGACTAATGTAACAACATTTGCATTGTAACGACTTTGTGAATTCCTACTGTTCTTAAGCTGAGCTTGAACATTTATTACATTAACACTGCTTTAAAATACCCTTTTTTTTTCAGGCAATGTACGATATCAGCATTGCGAACACTGCATGAGAGTGAACACGTTTTACTAAAATTGTTTGCTCTTCCTGAGTCCACATTGTACAAACGGGTGGTACATATCCAGCAGTATAGACATACCGTTTGTTCGCGAAGCAGGTTTGAAATATTGCAGAATATTATTGCTAGCATATTGACGTCAGTCGTCTCATCACTCCTCGTATAGAAATCGAATGCTTCTAAGGTTTTTACCTTGTCACGAAAGCTACTGCAGGTTACCAAAATGTAATGGAGAGTTTTTGATAATAAATTGAAAAGAAAATCTACATGAATTTCGAGGGAGGGCTTGCAGTTAAATTGATATTTACGCTCAAACTTCAGGATATGCGAAAAAGTTGCGTAAATAAACTGTTGTCCCGTATAAGAAGACTGGTGTCCATAATGTTTGGATATGAGGAAGGACGAGACGAAATTAGAAAAGAGGATGTGAAAATTCAGCGAATGAAAATAACAAAGACATTTAAACTCTCATGTAAGAGTATTGCATGAAAGCGGTAGTGGCTCTAGTTCACTTCCTACCCTACAAGAATATGTTTCTTATACATATACCTTGTTGCTGGCTTCTTTGTAAACTTTGAACTTGTACCTCTATTGATCCTTATATACTCATTAGTATACTGGCTCAGCTACTTTGGTCATCTGATGAGAAGAGAGTCGCTGGAGAAAGATTTAATGTTGGGAATGGTTGAGGGTCAGCGGAGAAGGCGTAGGCAGCGAACGCGGTGGTTAGATGGCATCCTCGAGGCGCTAAAGATGAAGTTATGTGATGTTAGGAAGATAGTGAGAGACCGGAAAGCGTGGCGTGACATGGTCAATAGGGTCACGAAGAGTCGGACACGACTGAACGACTGAACTGAACTGATACGGTCCTAAGCTGATATATATATATATATATATATATATATATATATATATATATATATATATATATATATATATATATATATATATATATATATATTCTAACATATTACCCGAAATGGGTAAAAAGCCCGTCTTTGTACCTATAGAAATATATGACTGCGTTACGTAAGGAAGGCGCATCTCGCTATCTAAGGGTTCTAGAATAATCCTGGATTCTTATCTCATACTCCCGTTGTAAAGATGAACCTCGAGATGGCTGCGCCTGCAGCTAGGATACTTCTGCAGGATGCGTCTGGCGCTTTCACGGAAGATCCTAAAAGGACGGCGCAGTTGGCATGACTGAAAAAAAAAGGTTAAAGCGGAGCTTAGCATGAGTCATATTTCAACCTCAGTTACTCCGGAATTGTCCTGCTCAGGAAGGTCTCGCAAGCTACGCGCCCGACCACATGACAGCGTTTCTTCGGCGTCGTGTCAGCGTCTGGTCTACGAGCGTCGTCGCTCGGCGCGCGCCGGAGCGGGTTACCAAACACATGATGGCGTACGAACTGGCGTCTGAAAGCCAAAGCAAGGGGAATCCTCGAAGTTCGAATAATTATCCTCCGTCTACAGCTGATATTGTCCTATTAAGTGAGGACGGGAACTTACTGGGGAGCGTGGTGGTGGCAAGGGAACAAAGGCGCAGGCGTGTGCGAGGACAAAAGAGAAGCTCTTGCTTCCGCGTCTTTCAGCGTCGCTTCGCTTCAAGCGCCAGAATTGCGCCCCCGGCGACGCTGATAGCCGAGACGCTGACGCAACATCGAAGAAACGCTGCCTTGTGGCTCGAAATTCTAACCTGCAGTCTTGGCACCAAGGTATTTTGTGTGGATGGCGTAGTGATGCTTCAGGAAATCTGTGAGAAAGTACTTTGCAAAGCCTTGCTTTCTTTTGAATGAACGCTGCGTGTACGTCTCCGTGTTACTGTAGCTCTTACTAACGCTTCGGGGAGTACAAAAATTACCAGAGCACAGTTGAAAATTGATATCACATCGTGAATGCGATTTATATGTTAACGAAAATAGCAGATTTATTTTACTCGACTTTCCCCACTTACATTCACACAGGCTAAGCTGCAGTACATTTTGTAATATTCCATCCTCATGTTGGAGGCTGGAAAATTGAAAGGTGGAGCGGGGGCCCTGATGGTGTTCCAAACGGTTTCCTAATGGTATGCCAACACCATGAGCAAATACTTGCCCTTGATTTACTCAAAATTGTTACGCGAGAAGTCTTCCCATTGCGTGGAAAATTACCAAAAGAATTGCAGGCCATAACAAAGGCGCAGTTTCTTCCCGAGCAAATTACTGGCCTACTCTCTTAACGTACACTTTGTCGATTGCTTGAACGTTTTCTCCTAAAATTTGTTACAGGATTTGTAGAAACCCACAGTATCATTCACTCAAATCGGTATGGATTCCGGCGTGAATTTTAAACGGTTGCCCATCTAGTAGAAATAACTCACGACCTTTCAAAAGCTCCTAATAACTACTCTCCAATTGCTATGCTTCTTCTGAATTTATCAAAAGCTTTCGATGAGGCATCATATATCAAAATATGTTTCAAGCTTGAATAAAGTACCCGGAGATTGACGTACGCCACTCTAGGGTAAGGAAGCATTTGTCCAAAAAAAAAAAAGGCTGTTTTTTCAGCTTGAGAGCACCGTCCGATTCTGCTCCAGTTGTTTTCGATGTTTCTCGGGGCACCTTTCTTGCTCCCTGCTTTTACTATACTGTATTAATAATATCGATCATGAAGCTGGCGTCAAAATCAGTCTATTTGCAGGTTACTGCGTACGTTATTAGGATATTAAGCATACTGCTGACCAAAAAAATCTTAACAATATATTGATGAATTTTCGGCAGTGCTGTAATGACTGGCAGACGGCAATAAATTTAGAAAAACTGCTTTATCTGCTGTCTGAAAGAAAAAAGAAAATAGATTATTGTTATTGCTTGAGCAAGCCAACCATCCCTAGTGTAACCGAGCATCGTTATCTTACAGTCATCATTTCTTCTGACTTAACTTTAACTGCGCATGCACAACAATTAACCAGAAAATGAATCTAGAAGCTGTTTGGTCTCAGAAATTTGGAACTTATAACCTTTGACACTAAACAGCTAGCTTACGGTACACTTAAACGGCCAATTCCGGAATAAGCAAACATAATATGGTTTCCCTCAACAAACAGTAACATTTTACACTATCGAAAGGGGGCGAGTGAAAGCTGTTGAAAAGAAGCTTTGGCTGAATGGAAGTAGCAGCCATGGCCCGCCTCATGAATACAGTGGCCCGCCCGGCTACCCGACGACCATCTTGTTCCTCTGCGCTTTTGTTCAGTGAACTCGTCTCCACGAAGTCGCTAACGAGACGGTTTTCGCATACATTTCTCAGCCGGCTGTCTGTACCTCACATTCTCCCTTGGGTGTGTCTCGTCTGTGTACAATGGACCCTGCTTTCCTTGCCCGTCCTGTGCAGTAGCCTAAATGAGGAATTCGAGGTATGTGGTGCTCAAGTATGCTGTCGTGTGGAGCCTGTCTATCAATTTCCTGCTCCAGGCTGCAGATTTTGACAGCTAGACTCAAGTTGGATCAGATCTCGACCGCCCTTTAAAAGCTAAGGTATCTCGACTCTGCCATATCTCCTTCTCAAGCTTTCATTCTATATTCTGAATTTTGTGCATTTATTTCCTTTCGGTTGTCAGTAACTTTGCTTCGTCTATATGAACGAAAATATTTATTTCATCTGTCTAATTCCTCGACGTGTGTTATGAATATCGATAGCAAGAATAACGGGGGGGGGGGGTCGGGGGGGAGGGAGCGGCGTGATCCTCTCTTATTTGCATTATTTCTAACTCTTGACTGCTATGCGGTACCGCCAGCGAGCGGCAGGTCAAGCATGCCGCTATAGTAACAGTGAATCACACCAGAAGATGTCTATTGAACGTATACCTTTAGTATGGGCTAATTCTATACAAAACCACCCAGGCTAAAACAACAGGGCTTCTTGGAAAATGCGCCAAAGGCCTGCCATCGAAGTACTTAATTCTAATTTTGTTCTTGCATAAACGCTTTTGAAGTTTTCCTTATCTATCTATCGATCGAACGATCGATCGATCGATATTCATCCATCCATCCATCCATCCATTTATCCATCCATCCATCCATGCGTCCGTCCGTCCGTCCGTCCTTCCATCCGTCCATCCGTCCATCCATCCATCCATCCATCCATCCATCCATCCATCCATCCATCCATCCATCCATCCATCCATCCATCCATCCATCCATCCATCCATTTATCCATCCATCCATCCATGCGTCCGTCCGTCCGTCTGTCCGTCCGTCCGTCCGTCCCTCCATCCATCCATCCATCCATCCATCCATCCATCCATCCATCCATCCATCCATCCATCCATCCATCCATCCATCCATCCATCCATCCATCCATCCATCCATCCATCCATCCATCCATCCATCCATCCATCCATCCATCCATCCATCCATACAGCAGTGAAGTCAGACTACGGCATCGCGCTGCAGTGGCTCTTAGGGAGTTTAAAAATTATATATATCGGAAAAACACCGTATATCCCTAGGTGTAGAAAATGCTGTTTTGTTGAAAGTTTGGAGGCCTGCTGCGGCCCCACCTAGATCTTGTCGTCTATCTTTTTTGCTCACAAAATTTATGCAACTTTTTCCTTTACAAAAACTATTAGAAACCCGTTTTGTTGTTGCTGTTTATTTAGTAAAAGATCGCAAACTTTGCTTCGGGAGTGGCGCGCTGCAAAAATGTTAATTTTCAATTTTACATATTGGCCCGATGCCTTAAGTCGTTTGTACCGAAACTTTTTGTCATTATTATGTGTTCTTCATTTCACACAAAAGTTCAGCCTCTGCATGGCTAGGTGTTTTATCAACAATGCTTCAAAATCGCCCGAAATTTGAAAATAACAAAAAAGGCCAACCTTGAATCAAGTTTGACAGAAAGCAGCAATTTCGACTTTTAATATCCCTCTCAAAAATTGTCATTGCCTCAGAAATATTATGGGCTAAAATTTGTTGCATTATAAGATTTAAAATTATAACAATAAATATAAAATTCCACTCTTGCTTTGAAAATTGCCAGTATTGAGCTCTACATTACGGCACAGCTTAATAAACTGTCCCCCCCTAAAACTTGTAAGGCGGAAGCCTTTAATGGCTCATTCGAAGTCATCTACCATTAGCAGAAACTGTTTCAGCTTTCCAGCCTCCTGGTTAGTCTCCTCTCTATGGTGACGTCACTGTCGCTAGGCCCAGGTGTGCGCCTGCTGATTGGCGCGCGCGTGACGTCACTATCGTTGGGCGCGGGTGTTGGAGAGGTTTGGCGCTACGTGGGATGACTCGTATCGGCGCGCAGGGAGGCCCTGTGCTCGACAGTGCGTCATGACGTCACTGTCGCTAGGCGCTTGAGATGGCCTCCTGATTGGGCATTCTGTGGCCTGAAGTGACTGTCGCGGAGGTGCGTGTGGCGACCGCCTGCTCGGGTGCGGCATAGAGAAAGAGATTGGTAAAGAGCGGACACTCGTCGAAAACATCCCCCTGTCGTCATGGCTCAACCCCGGGACTCGGGCACCTTCTGCGGGACCGACGATTGATGTGGACGACTGGTTGGTACTCTACGAGCGAGTACGCATGCACAACCGCTGCGATGCAATGCTAATGCTGGAAAAAGTCATCTTATATTTGACCGGAACCGTGCGCATCTGGTTTGAAACGCACGAGGACAAGCTTACATCTTGGGACGTATGCAAAAAAAAGCTTCATGACCTCTTCAGCAAACCCAACGAACGCCGCTTTGCAGCCACGAAAGACCTGACGTCTCGCGCCCAAACATCGTCCGAATCCTATATTTTCTACATACAAGACGTCCTAGCCCTGTGCCGAAATGTCGACTCTGCCATGACTGAGGAATATAAAGTCCACCAAATACTAAAAGGTATAGCCGTCATCGCTCTCTACCTCCTCTTGTGCAGGAACTGCTCTACTGTGGAGTCTTTACCTCTAGTGGGCCGGCGCTTCGAGCACTAAAAACAAATACGCATAAATCGTTTTGGCCGCCTGCCGAACATAGCTGCTAGATCGTCCAGTACTGACCTGCCTACTCTCCGTCAGCCTTCCAACCAAACTAACTTGACCCGTATCGTCCGCGTTGAACTCGAGACCATGGCTCCCGCTGTTCCCTAATCGCAACTGACGGACATCCTGCCTACGGTATTTTTCATCCAGGCATGTTGTTCGTCAGAAGGTTGCTGACATGGCCATCTCTACTGGCCCCGTACCAGACACAATCTACTCCAACTGGGCCCCTCCTGTGATCGCTGCTGCCTCTACCCCAGCTTTATGCCTCGATACCGCAAGCGCAATTCAAATGACTGGCGTACGGCAGACGATCGCCCAATTTGCTTAATTTGTTTCTGTGTTGGCCATATATCTATTCACTGTCGCAACCGCTGGCACTTGCCGTCACACCCATTCCACGATGTCAATCGCATTGAAGTATCTGCACCGCACCCTAAATTTCTCGCCCCAACCTGACCTACCACATGCTGATCTTGTTCCACATGTTCGTGTTTCCAGCCGGTCGCCTTCCGCACACAACAGACGTTCCCGCTCTCTTCTTCCTGTTCGTAATTCTTCGCCGTTCTTTACCGACCACTTCTCGGAAAACTACACGATGCAGCTTTCAGAGGTGACGCTGCATTCGCGACCCAGAATGAAAAACTTCTGTTGACCTTTTGCTCCCCAATCTACTCTCATCGAAATCCTTGCGGATGGTGCTCCTGTCTCTGCTCTTATTGACACTCGTGCCCAACTCTCTGTTCTGAGTTCCTCGTTTCATCGTCGCCTGAAGAATGTCTGACGCCAGCAGTTTCGTCCACCATTCGTGTTGCCAATGGCAGCCCTGCTGCGGTGCTTGGCATGTGTACTACCTGCGTAACCACTGCTGGTCGTCACACACCACTCTTATTCACCGTGCTTAAAGAACACCCCCATGCCCTGATCCTTCGCCTTGACTTCTTGACCGCTCACTACGCCCTTACTGACTGCTTAACCGGCATTCTATGCCTGGACCTCTCCACGCCACCTCACCTCCGATCAGCAAATTTTCCCGCCTCCCTCCAGAAGGTGTTGTTTACATTCCTATGTGCCCTCCCTTGCCCGTGCCCGATGGAGACTACCTGGCGTGCCCCATTACAGATGTCGTCCTGAATCGTCACGTCATCGTCCCACATCTCATCGTATACTTGTCTCAGAATTGCACCACTCTTCCAGTCCTCAACTTCATTTTGTCGACCCAAGTACTCCCCAACAAAATTTCATTAGCTAAACTTTCCCCGCCGACCGACTGAAGTTTGTCCTAACTCCCGGCGCTCCCTCCGAATCCCATACTGCCCCTACAACTCCTATATCGTCTCCGTACCGTGATCCTGTTTCCAGCATGATTGCGGCTGACCTGCAACCCCATTCTGTCAACACGCTCTACAAGCTGTTGCTTTCATAGTGCAACCATTTGGAACCAGGCCTCTTGGCCAAACGTGTGTTGTAGCCCACCGCATCGACACCGGTGATGCTGCTCCTGTTCACAAGTGAGCGCACCGTGTCTCTCTTTCCGAGCGCTAGTTGATTCAACTTGAAGTCGACAAGATGCTGGCCGATGACATCATTGAGCATTCAAACAGTCCCTGGGCGTCACCTGTTGTGCTAGTACAGACGAAATATCGGAGCTGGAGATTCGGCGTCGACTAACGCCACATCAACAAGTTGACCAGAAAAGAATGTCTACCTCTTCCGCATATCGACGTGCACCTGATTGCTTACATGGAGCCAGCTACGTTTCCTCCATCGACTTTCGCTCTGGCTACTGGCAAATCACCTTCGATGAACGAGACCACAAAAGAACAGTATTTATCCCTCCTGACGGCCTCTACCAATTTAAGCCATGCCTTTTGGCCTGTGTAACGCCCCTGAAACTTTCAAAGAACGGAATATGGACTCTTTGCTGCGCGGCTTCAAGTGGACAACTTGTCTGTGTTAGTTAGACGACGTTATTATTTTCTTGTCCACTTTTTACAGCCACCTCTCTCGCCTTTCTACCATTGTCGAGCTATTCCGCCACGCCAGCCTTCATCTCAACTGCAAGAAATGCAGTTTCGGCCATCGGGAAATCAATGTTTTGGCCACTTAGCGATGGCTGGTGGTGTTCAGCCTGACCCCAATAATATTTGCGCCATTCGTACTTTCCCTCGCCAGTGATGTTCGAAGTTTTCTTGGCTTGTGCTCGTATTTCCTTCGTTTCGTTCAGAACTTCGCAGCCCTTGCTCGACGTCTCACCGCCGTACTGAAACCTTTCTCTTGGGGCCCGCACCAATCTGCAGCTTTCTCCGAACTTGTCGCTGCTCTCGCCAAACCACCCGGCTTGGCCCATTTCAACCATTCGGCCTCTACTGAACTCCACACTAACGCAAGTGGTAACGGCATTTTAGTTGTCCTCGCTCAGCGACACCACGGCCGCACCAGAGGTATTGCGTATGCCAGCCGCCTACTATCTAGGGCAGAAAAAATTACTATATCACAGAGAAGGAGAACTTAGCTCCTGTTAGGGCTAATGCGAACTTCCGCCCTTATTTGTTTAGGCGATCCTTTACTGTTATCACGTACCGCCATGCCTTGTGGTGGCTTTCTTCACTCAAACACTCTACTGAATGCTTGGAATGCTGGGCTTTAACGCTGCAAGAATACAATTTTTCCGTTGTCTGGTTGGTTTCACCAAGATGCAGACAGCTTGTCCCGCCATCCTGTCGATCGTCCCAGCTGTACGGCCTGTGATATTTACGCATGCGTCATTTCTTTGTCGGCCTTTCCCCACATAGCCGACGAACAGCGCTTGTACTCTGCGCTCCGGTCTATCATCGACCGTCTGACTACCGGCCAGTCTCATCCTGTCCTATCCATATTCGTACTCAGAGGGAACGCACTATACCACCGCAAAATGCAGCCTGATGGCCCTGAGCTCTTGCCACCGTTCCGGAACATTTGATCTCCACCATCCTAGAACAATTTCATGCTGCTCTTACCACTGGACATCCCGCAAATATGACAGCGTACGTCCACGTTTTTACTGGTCGTGTTTCTATCGCTCCGTTTTGAATTATCTGGCCGCATGTGACCTGTGCCAGCGTCGAAAAAAACCATCGGTATTTCCATCTGGACACCTGCAGCCAATCTTCATCTCGACTGACCAGTTTTTCCTTGTTAGTGTTGATTTGCTTGAGCCCTTCCCTGTCTCTGCCTCGGGCGTTCCCGACTAGCTGCGCTACAGACGTCGCTCATTTCCTCCTGCACGACGTGATACTACAACCCTGTGCCCCTCGTGAACTACTCACGGATCGTTGTCGCTGCTTCCTCTGCGGAGTTGTTGACGAGCTACTTCGTGTATGCACCGTCTGCCACAAATTTACCGCCGCCTATCATCTTCAGACCAACGGCCTCACAAAACTCCTCAAACGTACGCTCACAGATATGTTATCAATGTATGCTTCCGACGACCTCCGGGATTGGGACATTAATCTATCATTTGCAACATTCGCCTATAACTATTCTCGTCATGATACCGTTGGCTGCTCTTCCTTTTACCAGCTCTTTGGCCGATACCCATTACTCATCTTTGATACATCGCTACCCACTTCTGACGCCGCCACCTCCCACGCTAATGATGCTCGCCACATTGCTCTCCACAGGCTCTTTGCCTCCCAAGGCTCCCAGCAATCCCGTTATAACAGACACCACCGCGAAGTGCTCTACGCCCTAGGCTCTCTCGTTCTGCTCTGGCTCCCATCCCGCCCGGTGGGCTTTCGCGAAAAGCTTCTACCACGCTACACAGGCCCCTACCGTATCTTGCGCCGAGTCACCGACGTCACATATGAAATCGAACCTCTGAACTCGAAGTCTTTAGCACCACGAGTTTCCGACATTGTCCATTTGACACGACTCAAGGCGTGATGTTCACGCCCTGTTTCGTTTGCCTAGAACACACAGGGAATGTGCTTCCGCGGCGGGGGTAATGTTATGTGGTGTACCACGCTGGCATTAGGCAAGTGAACAACAAAATGCCTGGGTGTGTAGACGAAGACGACGTTGAGTGTTGTGCTGTGCGGTTAAGCGGTGCCCATCGATTCCAGAGTGGTATTGCTCCCTGCTGGGTGATTCGCACTCGTAACAATATCACAATCATTGCAGACTGGGACGGCACAAATTTTACTAACCTGACAAAACGTCGGATAAGGCACAGGAGATCACTTGGAGGAGACGCCAGGCGAGATCCTTTCTTAAGCGCTATCTATTAGCAAAAATGTACCCGGCTGACCTTAATCCCGCGTGCAGGTTCTGTGGCGAAAAGATTCATGTATGATCACTTACTATGGCAATGTAAAGAAGAGCCTCCACCGGAGGATCTAGTACAAATTTCTTCTTTTGAGCGGTGGGACGCCATTCTGGTCGGCTCGGATCCGGGCATTCAAGCCTTGGCCATGGAGTTGGCAGCTAACGGTGCCGCCAGCCATGGACTCGAGGCCGTCTCGATCGGACCATCTGCGGCTGCATTTTGCCGAAATAAATATTTTGCAAACCAAAATCACCGTCACTCCTGTCGCGTGGCGTTCCTTGGCGCGCGTTCAAGTGTGAGGTTCCAGATTGCATGAACGAACAAACCTCATTTTGACCATGAGCCAAGAAAGGCTTTCGGCTTAAAAACGGTCACCCCGTAGGTCAGCATACTAAACTCCGGCCTGAACACTGAGGTTATGTTTCCGCCGTTTCATACGCCACGTCAAGTAAAGATCTGGTGGTACGTTTCAGCGTAGGAATAAGCAATTCGCAGGATATTTTGTTCGTTAAGGAATTTTTGTCGTGGCCTAAGAGAATCTCCATGTTGTCCACAACCTCCGTGAGAATCTATCTCAGTGTCACTGTAAATGATCTTACTGCAGCTAATTACCTTTTTAAAGTGTAAATTGCGTGTCGAGAAAACACAATATTAGACGATTTACTAAAGAAACAAGTCACCACCTAAAAATGAAGATGCCTGTAAATGTCACCAATTGGGCGAGAAGTCGCCAGCCCTGGCAACCATGCTGGGGATGAAGGTCGGACTATACAACAAGGTGAGCAGGACGCACAGGCTTGTCGGGTACAACGCACTCACACGGTGCAGATTGAGAGCACATAAATAGTCATTGCTGATGACTATCATACTGTGGCCACGTTTGCACATGATGGATTGCGCAGGGCAGAGGACGGCATCTCGCGAGATGAATAGAGAAGACGATGTGAAGATGACTGCAAAGAGGGAAAGAGGCACAGGTTATGGGATAGACAAAGGGGGGATAACGTTAGCTCACCTAAATTGACATTTGACTTCTTGAAGATTTTTAGCTGCCGCCGATGATTCGCAGAAAGGAATGGATAACGGCTTGAGGACGAGATAAAAAATCGGCTGTTGATTATTTTCGGTTAAACCTAGTGTGAGTGGTAGCTGAAGTCTAGTTACACATGGTAAAGCTGTTTATTCAGCAGAAGGTCTGCCTTTTATTGATTATGGCTATGAATCCGCTGATCTGTGAAGTTCGATTTGCTTTGAACTTGTGTACTCCGAGTCCACTTGTGTACTCTGATTAGGGCCGAGGAGCGCAGTGTACCTCAATATATACTCTAGATTGACGTCGGCGATCATGTCATACAATGCAGCTGCTCACACGTTTAGCTATTCCTACGGCAGTTGACCTTTCAATTCACTTTGACTTGACCTGCCGAAAGTGGTTGTGGCTTAAGTTTCAACTTTACTTTGAAGCTCTTTTAAGGCCATTGTAATCACACGATGACCTAGGCTTTACCTCGCGTAGTGAAGCTATCGCTTGAAAAGTGCGAAGCCCAATGTACCATCATGAAAGAACAAACGCAGACCAATCAAACGTACGACGCAGAGAGGGCGAACGGTACGCTGCCGAAACTGTCGGTTAGAATGCGCCGAGTGCTGGTGTTCTCCATTGAGAGGGGAAGGTGGCTGAGCATAAGTGACAGGGCCTGGTCCTTAACATAAGCGGGCGTGTGACGGGAGCCCAGACGTACAACATGACCACCGAAACCATGTACGTAACAAGTGGGCTGATTGTCAGATGTGCACTAGAGGTTTGCGGGAGGTGGCACTTGATGCTGAAGTGGAGATAGGCATTGGAGTGGAATGTAGCAAGAAAAGAGTGAAGCTGTCGAAGGTGGAGTCCCGACTTCAGCATGTGATAGGGAAGACGAGATCGAGGCTCGTGGTGGCGATGCATTTCGATATAGGAAAGGAAGCGGAAAGAATAGCGTGAGCGTCAAGAAGAGTTGGATGGCGCGTGGGCTGAAGCGCTTCGGCGACTGGTTTTAAAATGATCTGAAGAATTCTCAGTGCCAGCTGCGAGGTGGGCTACAGAATGATGGGCAGAAGACAACTGTCTAACCATCTCTTTTCATAACAATTCTGATGTTTTCAAAGAGCACTAACTGGTCAATGGCAGCTGAAACCGATGCTATCATTTCTTTTTATTTCCGAGTGGTGTCGTGTTGACGGTGAAGCTCATTGTAGCTCTGCCACAGGATGATGACAGGGAAACAGGTCGGGCGCCTTGCCCAGTAACATTTGGAAAGCCCCGACGTAGATGTCTCAAAATTTGTCGCATCTTGTAGTTTTTGGTCACTCAAAAGAGGACGCGATGGCGCAAGTCTAATGCAAACGGCACACCTCGGGTGTCAAAGATTCCCCCGTGTGCTGCGCTTGTTCGCGCAAACGGTGATAGGTGGAAAGCTTGGATAATTGAGTGAGTCCGAAGACATCCGAAAAGCGGAATTTGAGTGTTACTTATGCTGGAATATTGGTCTTGTGATTCTCGTATCAGTTTGGCGACTTACGGAAGATATAATGTAACGTTTTGCAACTTGAGGATGTTGTCTCCTCCACATATTGTGCATACTGGCGCGTTCAGAAGAGGGAAGCCAGTTCTCCACTTCTTGCTCATCGGCGCCGCTAAAAACTAGTGGGTCGTGGTGGCGAAGCATTCCCCAACAGGCAACAGAAGGGACCGCAGGCGTAGAATAAGAGCTGAGCTGCTGGATTTGTTCATCGAGGAAGGAAGCCGGCGGCTGCCGGACTCCAGCATGTGCGGAGGGGATCAAAGCGACGGCCTTCAGCGAGTAGCACAAATCACCTTGCTAAATTAAAGTTGAGGATAATACTTTCTATTATCATTATCCATTGGATGAGCGAATTCCAGTATAATCTTTTATCCCAATATTTCAAATGCAACCATAGAAGGAGCATTTCATATACTCTTGAGATATTTTCTACAAGGTGGAGAAATACGGCTGATTATTTTCAGTTGAGGTTTTAGGCTTTATTTGAGCTTCATTGATTCCGTTTAGAATTACATTTAGTTAAACGATTTCAGAAATACTTACTGGATGTACTCAGGGATGTTTGTTGTCAGTTGAGAAGCTCTTCATGCGACTATGTATCCGATAACGAGGGTTATGGTAAATAAATGTTGCGATACCTGCATAACGTTGCGTTGACTGCGTCCTTTTAAGGAAACTGAACCAATTGCAACATTTCAACAGCTTACAAACAACTCAACAATTGTAAACTTGCAAGAAATTTGCTCGGAAGTCAACGTAAACATTTTATGAGTAAACGGCCATGGACATAATGCAAAGTCAAGGAAAAATAAATAAATAAATGATTTCACAGAAGGCGGATGGAGGTAAAGGCAGATAGCTTTTATTGGGAACTTTTTGATGGCGCCATGTTTCAGAACCACCTAGAAAGCCCATACTTAAGCTAGCCCTATTTTAAAACGTAATTTCCCAACTGGTATGTGCGAAGAGCTCTGGCTAAACAGTGGTGAGTATGGCGCAGATAGGCCTACATAGTGCAGAGAATCCTTTTTTAGATTTTAACAGCGGAAAACCTGGCGGCGGCGCTGCGTGCAGAAAGCCAAGACATATGTGGATGCCTGGAATGAAAGTAATTGAAAAAAGGCATTACAATGTAAATTCAATATCGGCGTATTTCCCCAACGACTTGACTTAATAACTTGAAATATTTTCAGTTAATATGAAACGTAAGTTCAAGTAGGAACGGATCCCATGGTGTTCGGGTCGTTGACATACCATGGGCACTACTACAGTATGTATGTTGACTTCGCTGCTGTACAAAACAGAGCATGTGTTTCTGAAGTTGGCTGAACAGCGTAATGCTCTCGTCGCATTATTAAAAACCTTACATGTTAAGAGAAAGCATTAAAAGCCTTTAAGGCTATCGCGTTATACCCGTCAGCCGGAGCATAGGTGCTTCCGTAAGCATATGCATCTCAATTTCTAATACAAATGCGCAGAGCATAAATGGTGACAAATTTTCTATCGAATCCACTTGGGTTAAGCATTACGTCGACAGATTCCTAACGATGCCACAACACGTCATCAGGAAAGAACGAGTTATCTGGCTGGGGTGGCAGTTCCAGACTGGCTGGGCAAATACCTTTGTTGGGTTTCTTAGTGTTGCGTACCAGATTTCGTCCTTCAAAACGAATTGCTTCTCTATTGCATGAGCATATGCCGAGCGTACTAGATGGGCTTTCTCTCTGTCAAGTGAAGGTCATGTCAATGAGCGAAGAGCAGCTTTTTTCGCATAGAGTCTTCCTTCTAAGAAATCAAAAACGAATCAAGAAAAAAATGTTATGGGGAACGCCTATGCTCCGCCTTAAATATATGAACCGAGCGTAAGCTACTAGCCAATACATAAACTCCGATTTAACCAAGCCGTATAAAAGTTCCTGCGCGCCCTAGGGGTAACGTGAGTGAAAGATTTCTCGCAGTCTGAGTCTGATATCGCCCGTCCATATAAATGGAGATGCCCGAGTTCGAAGCTATTGCCAAACGTAATGTCAGGCTAGCCTATGTCCAGTCCTTGCACAACCATGTCATCTGCTACCTGCGCCATGGTTGCGATTTTTCGCTCACAACGCCAACGCCGATGCGGGCGCCGGAACATCGGTAAACAGTCCTTTAAGGCTATTGAAGTAAATGTCAGTGGAATGTTAAGCGTGTAATATTTTCTTATCGCACTGTAGATCGTTGAAACTTAGTGGTCTCAAATGGGAGCAAAAAATTAAAAATTATTGTCATCTACAAGTGCCTACAGGCAGATCTATGATGTCATTCAGGAATGTTACATGGTTTTGCAAATTTTAGATTAATCTAAAGCCGAAGTTGCTCATGCCACATGTTAAAATTGACATACAAAATTTAGGTCGCAGTATTGTTTGTCATACTGAAAAATAGCACTTGTAAACTATGGATCTCCCATCGAGAAACACGCCGTTGTCAGAATGTATTCCTGGAATTGCTCGCCAATTATGTTAAGTAAACAATAGTAACATTTATGCAATGTTTAGTCTACAGTCTTTGTACGCTCTATTTTATATCCGTCTGGTATGCAGCAAAGAAGATTAGCCTAGTGCAAAACTTTATAGCTCAAATAGTACGCTTAACTTAGAACAGAAATAATCACTGGTGCACTACACGCATTAAATTTATCCGGCCATTATCTTTTTCAGTTGAAACTTTCTGGTTCGATCTGCGAGCGAGAAATTCGTACATTAAAACTGGGCCGACACAAGAATGTCAAGCTTTTTATGATAAGGTCATCAAATATTACGGGCAACCTTCTAAAGGCCTCTATCAGCCCAATTGCAAAAGATATACTGAATGCTGTACCCATGGCTTCGGTTCGATTACCTCACCTTCATAAAAAGGTTTCACCGAAGCAATAAAAGAACTCTGTAAACATTATGGCGGCTCGTATGTAAAAAATAACTTTCTCAAACCTGTCCCGGTAGAAGCGTTTGGTCACTATTTACCTGTCTCAAATTTCGACTCTGGTAGCCTGCTATTGCGTGAGCAATAATTGTGGCAAAAGCAGTCGTCGTCATTGTGCTCCAATTGAAATAACAAGCGCCTCCTCCCATCGATGGTCTGGACAAAACGCATTTTCTTTCATGCTCAGTGAAAAGCTTCAACTAAAATATTACTACAGCCTAATAAACATGCACAGTATGTGCCATTGAAGTCCTTACGACGCACGGGAAGCGCACTAACATGCCTATTCACACATTAGGACGCAATCAGTGTTAACGCTTTCAACTGACAGAGTCATATGTGTGGTATAGTTGCCTGAAGGCGATGGATGTCTGTGAATAATGACGTAAGGTGCGGATCGTGTCATATGCTGGGTTAGACCACTGCAAACACCTGTTTTTGAAGGCCCGGGCGGCTCATCCCGGCCCGCTGACAGCGTATGTAACCTGGCTCCGGCCTTGTCCTACAAAGGCTGTCTGTACACGACTAGGCTCGATCCGATTACGAACAGCTTCGTGAGGCGACAAAGGGCGCGTGGCCAGGAGGCGCATTAATCCCACAACACCGTGAGTTTACGGGCGAAAGCACAACAGACTGAGGTGTATTATGTAGAGTCAATGCAGTACGACCTCAGGGGAAAACTCCTTTATTTTGGTGAGTCTAGAAAGCATTTCGACATACACGCATACTGAAACAATTTTTTTGAAATCATTTTCTATATTTCTCACAAAAAAGATAGCTCCAAAGAGCTGCTGTGAAGGCGGCGCGGCAAAGCAAGTGTTACTTTTGATGTGGAATTTGGGCTTTCCTCTGTTGCTTTTTTCGCGGCCATCGCAAGCTCCGAGGTGGTTCTCGTCGTTCCCTTTCTCCTGCCTCGGGCAACGAAGAGATGCCCGGATGACTGGCCACTGTCGCTCTACAGCTCCGCCCTGGCTACGAGTGGCTTTTCGCATTGGTGCATTTTGGCGGGAACAAGGCACCGCTTTGACTGCCGCGCTCGTGTGACAGCCCAAGTGGGCTCGAGGGACCCTTCCGAAGTATCGTAAAGTGCGCACTCAACTGTTCTCGTCTGCCGGTCTTCACCCGAGCAGACAAGTTTAGTGTTTACCCGATCTCGCCTGCTCCAGGTCGGACCTTAGAGCGCAGTTCTAATCTGAATATTGAGGTTCAGCGATCTCCGACAAGGGTACTTCGCGTTTATCGCTCTCTCTCTCTCTCTCAAATAGGCTCTTTGTTCACCGCGAGACAGATCCCAGCTTGGCACACTGTGCTTGTGGCGCGTATTCCTTGTCACTTGGTGCGCGTAACGGAGGCTATGTCCTCGCTAGCTCTCGGTCCGCGGTTACTGAGACTGTGTATCGCGGGATGGCGGCACTCAATATACATCTCCTTTCTGAATTTTTGAATTTTGTCATTGCCCAGAAGCGCTAACCATCCTGCGGAACTCAAGTGCATGCTGTAGCGTTTCAGTGTGCGCATGGTGACAGTTCATCGGGGTCTCGGCGGGCGCAACGCTCGAACCCACGGCTGTTCACAATAGTCTGTGCCAACATATATATCACAACGAGCAACATGAGCGCAGGTTGAGAAAGATTCGCCGTGGTCGAAAGCGCCTCACCTGCCCATGTCCGCGACTGAACTATCTGGCCAGCACATGTGATTAGTGCCTGCGCTCTATCCTAAGAGGATCTTTGGGCGGCTCGCATTAACAAAGAAGGCAAAGGGTTCTCTAGTTCGTTTAGCGGCGCAGTCTCAGCAGATTGTCTTACCGAGGGCTCACATTTCACGGAGCAGACCTGACTGCTAGCAGAAGATGGCTGCTGTGTCGAGAAGCTATTGGCAGCGACGGCGTCAAGCAGACTCCTTACTCCATGAACGGAAAGATGCACAGCTGCGGCATCTGTGCAACGGGTACACCACAGGGTGGCCCGGGGAAAGCTGAAATAGCAGCAGAAGGATAAATGTTGGAATAGCCCCATTGCGCCAGCGGATAGGCATTTTGGTTTTGGCTATTGAAATGAACAGCAGCCAGTGGACCACACGCCGCTATGCCTCCGTAGGAAGCTGCAATTTAGAGCTTTCAGATTCGTTGAAGTGCTTCCCGCAGGGTTCGGCAGACATTGCGCAAGAGCTTAATCGTCAAAGCGATCGTCTCGGCTGATGTGCTGCCCGAGTACTCAAGAAGCCAGGGACATCTCACGTTCGGCGCCAGTTGGGGCTTCTACATGGGCACAGACTAACCACTGTAGGTTCGAGCGTCGCGCGAGCCCAGACCCCGATCAGCTGTCACCATGCAGCCTGTGAAACAACGCAGCGCGAACTCAGCCTCCTGAGAGAAGTGAGCTCTGCGCTGCAATAACGCAGGCCCCAAGTTCAAATAGAAGACATTTATTGAACCCCGTCCTCCAGCAATACAAACGCTCAGTCGCCGCGTCCCCGGGAATTGCATAAGGAACAAAGCTCTTTTTTGTGCAGGAAGTGACGAAGAATTCGCGTCGCAAGTACGCAACGTGCTGATATCTCTCTCGTGGTCACCAAACGGCCCCTTTGAGAGAGAGCTGGGAAACAACGCAAAGTACACCTGCCGGGGATCACTGGACTATAATCCACAGGATATAGCCGCGCTCTACGGTACGACCGGAACGGCTGAGCTAGCGTACACACTAATCTGTACAGACGAAGGCCGCAAGAAAAGAACAGCCGCGTAAGCCATTTGCTATGTCTCGGAGTGATCTCTCTCTCGGCACCGCTCAGGCAGTCGAGCGAACACGGCCGTCAAAACGTTGCCGTGCTCCCTCTAAAAGGCGCCAATGAGAGAAGCCACTGGGATACGTAGGCGGAGTTGTCGAACGACATTGCCAAGTCGTCCGAACATCTTTCCGCCGCCTTAGGTGGGAGAAAGGGATAAAAGAAAACCACAGGGGAGCGGTTGGCGGTAGCCTAGAAAGCAACTGCGGAAAGCCCGAATAATATGTTTTCAGCTAAATAAATGTTCTGTACTGAGTCGTCTCAAATTTGTGATGCCAAACATAATAAATCAGGTAGCAGCGCCAATTTTGTTCAGTTGTGATACATCAAACAAAGCGGCTTGTGAAGGTTGAAGGCCTCAGAAATTTATATTATTGGCTACATCTGACTTTATAAATCGAATGTGTAGAATGGGCAAAGAAGCCCCTTATAGACGTGATTTTATCTGGCTATTTAAATCGAATGTGTAGAATGTGCAAAGAAGGCACTTATAGACGTGATTTTATCTGGCTATTTAAATCACTTGTGTAGAATGTGCAAAGAAGCCACTTATAGACGTGATGCCATAAGAAGTTTTATTAATAAAAAGAACACTATCCAGCACTGCCATTTCCGCACGGAACACTTCACCACCCAAAGAAACTTTAACACTGCACATTCCAACAGCAAGCAATGGTTCACCACTCATCACAAAAATGAACAGTTTTATCTCATTTAAATAACACTTTTCTTCCGAGGCGACGCTTAAATGAAGCACTCATTACGGATGTGGTGAAACCGGTAGCAACTAAAGTCATCACAGGAACACCATAAACTAAAACGTGGACTTTGTTCCGTAACATCAGCACAGGCGAGAGTATCTCTTCTAGCAGTAAACGTCCAGCGACCTCACCCCCATCGGTCGCGCCGATCAGTAATCCGGCGGCGGTGAGCGACGCCGGGGCGATGGAGAACGGCGCGCGCAGGAAGCTGGAGGTGTATGGTGTCATACTTTTGTTCGATACATGTGAAATATCCCGCAAAGGGGCTTGCTATGGATCCCCGGAATCAGGGGGGTAACGCGAATGACGAGAAGAGCCGGGATTGTAACCCTGTTGCTCATGGTAGTTCATGGAGTCGTAGCCGTAACGCGATGCTTGACGTCGAGAACATGATTTGAGAGGTGGACAGGTTGGCCGCAGCGATATCACACAGAAGGTCTGCGAAAAGGTGGCGCCGACCTGCCATGAGAGCGTCGCGTTGGCTGTTGTCATACCGGTTATGTGTCGGCTGGTGGTAGCGGGTCCGTTATCTCGAGGGTGTTTTCGGTATGTTGCTTTGCCGAAGCTGGTGTGGTCCACGGCATTCATCGAAGTCCGCTGAAATAACGATGCATTAAAGGCGGTTGCAGGAAGCGGACGCGGCGGATGCAACGGGGGCAGTGCTGAGGAGCCCCAAGCTAGCTCTAGCGACTGGCTCACATCTTCACGAACGATCTGAAGGGACGTGTAGGCCAGATCGCCAATGTTACGTCAGCAGCGTCAACAGCGGCCACCGACGTAACGCCGAACTCTGGTGTTATCCGACACATTTTCAGCGTCTCGAACGTGTGGCAATGCTGGATCACGTCAGCCACTGAATCAAGGCTTGATTTGCCGACAAGGAAATTATAAATATATACGTCAAACCATTTAAGCAGATGAACAACTTTGTTATCTTCAGTCATGCAAGCATCGTCAAGCTTACACAGCTTCAAAACTTCCTCGATATATTTGGTTCACGTTTCTCCAGGAAGCTGAGCTCTTTGAGAGAGCGCTTTGTCAGCTCGCTTCTTCTCCGCGTCAGAATCTCTAAAGCGCTTTTATCTCTTCCGCAAAGTGTTTCCAGGTGGTGAAAGTGTCCTCGTGGTTGTCGTATCAGGTTAGGGCTGTGTCGTTAGGCTGCGAAGACCACTTCAGCTAGCTCGGCGGAAGATTCCCAATTATTATAACGGCTCAACAGCTGGTAGTGAGTGAGCCACTCATCCAAGTCTTCGCTGGATGAGCCCGTGAACGAACTAGGCTTCTGGTGATGCTGCTATGAGCTGCTAAGCACGAACCTCAGAGCGCCGCTATTAACAGACATCGTAGGCTCCGATGGCGGCAGGCTAGCAAGACGGCGACTTCGGCGCGATTCAAGCTGGGAATCCGTCTTCGGGGTTTCTGGTGACCGTCTACCCAGCGCCTCTCAACAGGTTGTTACGAGCGAGGTTTCAATGGACGCAGAACGAACGTCGGAGACCCAGCTGTGTCCATTCGCGAGTCTAAGCACGAGTCGCTTCTTTGCAGACCTCATCTTCTCTTGTCTCCATTTCTGGGCGTCGCAATAACACGAAGAGCGCTGCCAAAAAGGAACACATCAAAGAGTTTCAAAAATGCTTTAGGTTAGCCAGCTCAGTGAAAACTGACATACATTCAGGTTTCTCACTTTGGGCAATATAGATGGCGTTTAGGTGGCTTAACCTTTCAATGAAATACTCATTTCTTACGCAAGCTTGCCATAAGGCATATATAGAAACTCGTGTAAATTATTTTCAGTAAGGAACCGGAGCAGGCTCCCACTCTTGTCGTTGTTGGTGAGCCAATTAGAGAAGTCCTCTTTCTTTGTTGTGGTTAGTCCCACTTCGCGCAGAATCTGTGTCCTTGATGCCCTTGTCCCTGCACAAGTCCACCTGCTGTGGACTTGTGCAGGGACAAGGGCATCACGGACACAGATTCTGAGCGAAGCGGGACTAACAGGTGGACTTGTACAGGGACAAGGGCATCAAGGACACAGATTCTACGCGACGTGTGACTAACCACAACGAAATACACCCTCGCGGAGCGAGCATCTACGTCCGCACGTCTCAGAGCCATTTGTATTTTCCATAAAATGTGAAGGCAGAGCAACACGAATACGTCGTATGGCCGAATCCCTTGATTATGGACATGCAGGAACCGTATACCATATGATGAAATTGGCAAGCCCATTTTTAAAATCCTCTGAAACATATATCTCACTGAAAAACTGCATCCAACAGTCAAAGAAAATATGGTGTATGCTTTCCGGTTTATGGCAAATAACGATATTCCACTGAACACGGTACATAGAAACCTTTTTCCTCAACCATGGTTTAACAAGTAATGCACCACTGTGTAACAGGAAGACGAAACGTTTTGTTGACGACCATACTGACATCTTTTTAACTCTTTTTAAAACATCCCTACCTTCCTCTTTACAGTGCAATGATCAATACAAGGGTACTCGAATCATTACACCGAACAAGTCATTATAAAGGGGCCTTTGGGTTACAGCATTTAGGTATCAGAATGAGAGTCTCACTTTTAAAAAGTTGAAGGAAGGCGCAAACTCGCGGAAAAAAAAACAATCAGACTTCTTCGTTTGATGTTGCTATAGGACATAAAAATTGGGGTAAGTCATGGCACAGTCTAACTTGCATATACTGCAACGAATTTTCTTGTTCTTTTTGTTTCGGCATGGTACTTATGAAACGCATTTAAATGCATAAAAGAGCTATATACATTAATTACATAGTAATAACTCTATAGTCGAACAAGTTGATTTGAATAAGCAAAACCAAATAACTAAAACACGTCTTAACACTACTCCACTAAAACGATGGTAAAGTAAAACAACACATCCATAGTGGGAGTCAATCCAGTTGACCATCACTTTTTTGTAAGTGCCTCTCAGCTTGTGACCCGTCTGGCCGAAATCAATACTGGGGAAACAACAAGCTCAGCATTCCGGCCCTACGAACGCGTTTTCCACACACTTTGTGCTCTAAGGAGGAACATCATATCAAAGGATTCATGGCCATGTTGGGTGGCCAATAGTTAACGCATGCTGTACGAATTCAGTACAAAGACTTTCTTCGGCATTCTTTGTAGACGTTCCAAAATAATGGGGAAGCTGGAGTACACTGCGATTCAATCTTGCGTGGGCTGAAGCTTGGTTCAACGGCGTATCTCCACCAAGTTTTTACGAGAAGGTGTATGTATCTGTACATGTTTACATGATAGACGCCATCGGCATTGCTGCAAGCAGCACAAAGGCATATATTCGTGTAGTCGTCTGCGTCTGCCTCCTGCAAGAGGCCAAGGAGGAGTACGTCACAATTATTTTTCTTAACAACATCAGGGCAATTTGTTAATCACCCCTGCCTACAAGAATGAAGTAAATCTCGAATAGTTGTAATGAATTAAACGTGCTTGCCTGACTAATGTAGCTGGTGTAGAATGCGAAAAAAAGGCATTTTATCACGTCAATAACCTCGGCCAGTATCTACCTGCGCTACGGATATCAAGAGCAAAATATTCAGAGGCAGGTTGATTGCCATGTTCGAAAGAACTTGTTAAAGAAGATATTTACGTCCAATAGTACAGGTTTCGAAATTCGTCACAAACTGAATGACCAAGGATACCAGACAGAAAGGAATAAAATTTTCGCACTTCTCTGCCACAAATGCATGCTTTAATTCACTTGTAATCAATAATAATAAGCTGATATGCCGAAGCGATTCTAAATCACTTGAGATGAGGATGTCTTAGTGCACAAACTCGATATTCATTAGGCGGTATTATGACACGCGTTTACAGCCGCTTCTGCGAAGCACTTCTCTGACAGTGACGTTATCTTCTGTAAGCCATATTCGAGCTCTCTCGCTGCAGCTTGTGGCAGCTCGCGCGAAGCCGCACCCGAAACCTGCACATCACACTTCCAGCCTCGGAGTGAACACATACAATTCGTAGTGGTTTGTATTTTAACGCGCCTATTACACATCGTGAACAAAATTACTGATGTAGACGGCAATGATTGTTAGGATATCCTGTTGCTTTGAGAATATGTCATTTTACGAATCTACACTTTATCCCGTTCTTCTAATCAGATGGCGCTGTGATTTGTCATTAGGCAACTGATCCGAAATTTGAGGTTCCGGTCCAAGCTGCAGCGCAGTAATTACATAGGGGAATTAGGAAAACACTAGTGACCTGTGTAATGTTAACGCTATGAAAGCATAGTTTATAAAGCCAATTCAGGGGTCTCTGCTACAGCGTCTCTCATAGGTTCAGCAGCTGTGGTACGTGAAAATATCCCGATATGCACTCATCATCTCATACTGTTACTAAGAAAATGCTGCGGCGCTCATAGCGGCCCCATTTCTTCAGACTACGCGAACAGTCAGCGTGTCCTTTCAGGCCACGCTACCATTTCCCTTAAGTTTTCTTTAATTTTAGGTGTTCTGCGCTAATGGCCTAATATTTGCGCTGATATCTGAGATGGCACCATGATTTTTGTAATTTCTTCTTGTTAAACAAAACTATAAGTAATATGCAACCATATCAAGCCACCGACTACAACAAAAGAAATCTAGAGGGTACTTTGGACCACTAAAGTGCGATGAAGCGAAACCCATTATAGACGGCACTCCACTACGGCACCTTTATCCCCCTCGCTTCTTTCATTCCTACCTTCCTCTTTTCCTTTACGGCGTGGTACACGTGTCCGCGGAGAATTGTGACAGATAGTGTGCGTTTTTCATTCTGTAAATAAGTTTTAAATGCCGCTGAGTCGCTGGAGAAAGATTTGACGTTGGGAAAGGTTGAGGGTCGCCGGAGAAGGGGTAGGCCGCGAACGCGATGGTTAGATGGCATCCTCGAGGCACTGCAGATGAAGTTATGTGATGTTAGGAAGATAGTGAGAGACCGGAAAGCGTGGCGTGACATGGTCCATAGGGTCACGAAGAGTCGGACACGTCTCAACGACTGAACTGAACTGATGTCTGCTGTACTAACGCCTCCTAGACATCTGGGTCTCCTGTTTGATATGTGGTGCGGCGTTCAAGGAAGCGGCAAATGAAAGGCGCCACACAGATGCCAGGATCGGACGCCCGGCATGATCGGCTTCGTCTATGCATTGGTTGGTTGGACAACCTTTATATACATCGCAAATTGGTGTCTTCTTCCCGGCCTGGGGCACGCGTGCCGGGGAAGACTGGGAGTCGTGCGCCCGCGGATTAGAGGCTGGCAGGTAACCCTTGGCTTGTTGCGACCTCTTCCTCCAGATGGGCGGTGCGTAGCTAGATCTCAGGGTCCGCGCCTCGAAACAGGGCATCCCAGGTTTCTCTACTTGTTATATTTTGTCCTATCTCTGGAGATTGTGGGCACTTCCAAATTATGTGTTCGAGGGTCTCTCTCGCCCCACATGATTATCCGTAAGGTGAAACGCCCATACCTGGTTCATAAAGCTATTAGTTTGTAGCCGCCTCCAAGTGACAGCTTCTTTATTATTTTTTTTTAACATCTGGCGCGGATACTAGTTTACGTCGCAATTTGTATTAGTTGATGATTTCCCCGTAATTTTGGAGACGGTCATCGTATGCCCAGTATTTGGGGGTTCAACGGATTTTCGGAGGTAGAGCGTTCGGGCTAGCTCGTGAGCTTCCTCGTTACCAGAGACGACAGCGTAAGCGGGTGTCCAAAATAACTGAATTTTTCTATTCAGCATTCTTTGGGCAAGCATTTTGGCTGCCTCCGACGATATACTCCCCTTTCCAAAACTTTGGATGGCAGTTTTGCTGTCGCTAATTATGAACTTAGCTTTCGTTCCTACGCAAGCTAGTGCTATCGCACTTCTTCCGCAGTCTCTATGTTGCGCCCTCTGATGGCTGCGGCGGATACCGGCACCCCTCAGCTATCGACTACCGAAGCTCAGCCACTCATCAATATAAACTACTTCCTTTCCTCCCATGTTCTTGAACCGTCGCTCTTGAGCGTCGGCTCCATTGGCCCTTTTTACGAAATTAAATTCTGGATGCATGTTTCTAGGAAAGAGGGGGACTGCCCAGGCGTTCCTGCTTTCCCTACTAATTATGACCTTTTTGAAATCCACTGTCTTGGTTGAGTCCTACTTTTCCAAGGATCACCCTGCCTGTCTCGGTCGTGCTTAGTATCTCGTCTACGCATGTGATGTGATAACTTTATTATTACACCAGGGAAGGAGGCCCCCATTCACCTCCCCCGCCACGCAGGCCTAAGGGACGGGAGTCGGGACCTCCGCGATCACAAGCAGGCAAGGAGGTTTTGGGTTTTGGTTCTGTGCGGATTCTTCCCCCAGGTGGATGGCTTGTTGCTTTGAAGAAGGGACCTCGTTCAGCAGCAGGGCTTTCCAGGCTTCACTACAATTTAACTTGCTTAAGCCCTTGCGGAGCTACCACATTCTAAGATTATGTGGTCGATGGTCCCTCTCTCCCCAAAGTGCTTGCACTTATCGGTTTTTTCCTTGTTCATCTCGACATCATATTCCCAGACCGTGTTTGCAAATTTCCCAGCTTGCAGGTGCCGCCATGCGACTACCCCCCTATTGTTTGCTTTTATCTGGTGGGGCACCAGTCTCCTGCTTAACATGTAATTTTGAAGAATCTCCGTATAATTTTGCAGACACTCGTCCATGTACCGGCAGTCGGGCGGCTCCACAGTTACCCGGAAATGAAGAGCTCGGACTAAATCGAGGGCCCCTTCGTTGCCAGAAACGGACGTGTGTGCAGGGGACAAAATTAGGCACTTCTCCTGTTTAGTCGTCTACTGGCCAGAATTCTTGCCGCTTCCGGCGAGACCCTATTCTTTTCTAAATTCCAGATGGCCGTCTCGCTATTGCTGATTATGAAATTGGCTTCCGTCCTGATCCAAGCGAGCGCTATTTCAAGTTCTTCAGCCGTTTCCATGTTGCGGCTTTTAATGGTGGCGGCCGATACCAGGGCACCTCGGCCGTCGACCATAAAGGCGACCGCCACCCCCGTCTTGCCTATTGTCGCGTCCACGTACGCCACCGACTTGCTGTACATCGAATAAAAGCATCTGATAAGTGCTTCTGCTCTCTTCTCCATCTTCTCTTTGTTGAATAAGGGATGCATATGTTACGAGATAGGGGGAAATGATTAGCTTTTCTCGAGAGCCTCGCGGGGTGCTTGGTTTTTCTTGTAGTCCCCTATCTGTCTGCAAGCCTACCATTTCGAGTATAGCTCTGCCGAGTATAGCTCTGACGTAGTATTTGCAGCTGCGAGATTCTGACAGCCTCCGCTATTTCGTCCAAGCTGTTGTGCACTCCCATAGAAAGGAGCTTCTCTGTGGATGTGGTAATCGTTAAGCCCAGGGCCCTCTTTATGCACTGTCGAATGAGAGAGTCCAATCTATTCTCCTCCGATCTAATATTTAGCATGAATCTCCTGGTGACGTCATAACCAGTCTTGACGGTGCATGGCGCGCCCATTCTCGGAGACAAGCAGCATTTAATTGAACGCCTCAAAGTTAACCGGCGTTCTCTAATTCGTTTACAGGAAAGGAAAGGCGCAGAGTCTCAAACTCGCGGAATCCCGTTATCATCCTCGCGGTAGACAAGGGGAATTAAGGAGAACGCTTCACGATACGGGGCGTGGCGCCGTTGGTAAAGCGCTGGGCTGGGAATTTCCGATATGGAGGCTTGATTTCAGGTGGAGAGGCGTTTATTATTTATTTTTAACTCTCGCTCTCGAAAGCGTGACGCCTTTGTTGATAACCTTCTGCTGACATCCTTATGTAGTCAACGATGAGGCATAAAGGCTTTCGCCTGAATATTTAGACAGTTGCAGTCGTTTCTGTCCAGACATGTGCTGATCGAAAATTTTTTCTTGGCAGGCTTACCTTACAAAATGCTTTACGCCTTTCTTTAAATTGTGATTTAAGAGCAGAATGTGGCCTGTATAAAAAAGCGGTTTGTGTAGATGGAGTGCAGATAACAAAGTTTGCTTTACACGTACTTACCTTAGGGCAAATCTATTCAAACTTTAGCTATGAACGCAGTTGGGTGTACATAGATTTAGCATGGAACCCCCGCGCGCATCGTTGCTGTGATTTCAAAAGAAACGTTCAATCATATCCGTAGAGATCAAGACCAATAAGCACTTGGGGCTTAGACGTGAAGTTTACCACGTGTTGGTAAGGCTATTGCGGTTTAACATAACCGTTCTTTTGAGCTAGTATCAGGGCAACCAACATCTGTGCTATACATTCCACTTTCTCGGCCAGGCTTCACAACGCCACAACCTTTTCCATGTCACGTTGCAAAATATCGTCTAAATCTTAGCAGTTCACATTGACCCTTTATATCTACACCATGTAGAGGCACGCTCTCTGGATCTGTGGCTTGCTTTGTCACGATTTCTGAGATGGACAACATTCGCGCTGTTTGAAACACATGCAGTGGCGTCTCACATGTTGTGAAGCAGCACTCTATACTTGGAGGTCTGGAGAGGCTTTCGCAGGAGAATAAAATTGAAATCAATGATATTGTTTAGACACTGCTCCGCAAAGAGCTGCCGCTTAACCTATTTCAGCAGTAATAAGAGCATGGCGATGTTTTAAACTTGATACACTGGGACTCGCACGCAAAGAGAAATTTCTGCCCAACTGTGGAAAAACATTTCCCAGATCCGTGGCGTTTAAACATTTGTCACTATTTGTTTTTGCTGATTTGCAATGAACGTCTAGTCATCAATAGGTCTCATTCCTTGCTGTATTCGTGTAAGCATGCTTCTATGAATTGTCTTCACTAATTTACACTACTAAACAAGTTTACTTCAGATTTTCAGTTCTCCACTGGCCCCATAAACAAATCTCTTCAATGCTGCGTTCGATGAACTTGATTGGCTACTGATCTCTTCATGAATGACGGGAAGTAAAGAACCAATCAATGTTCAACAGTGTACATACCACTAGCACAGAAATTGCAAGCCTCCTGAGTCTACTAGCGATCTGGTCTTTGCTCATCGCTTTAACCCTGGGAGCAGCAATATTTCATCGTAGCTGGACGAGGACAGAGTACAGAGAAACAGAAAGGATGAACAAGCACTGAACTGCGACTTTATATTGGTATTTCGCGAACGACATCATAAACATTCGTCGAAAATATGCTTACGAGAGGTACAAAAAACTCAAAACACGCGGCGAAAAAAAGGCGGCACAGTAGCAAAGCGTCGAGTGAAGCAAACGACAATAACCCCCAATATCGATAAGCCAAGCCAATGAATAACAGAAAAGTAACAAGAGGTGGACATAACACGACGTATGTACGAAAAAAATAATAAGCGATTGTAAACACTGTGCATATATATCAACGAAATTCTAACTTCTTAATGAGCTTAATTAGCCATAAACAACTGGAAGCGCTAAAACGTTTCTTAAAAGACATTTCGAAACATGAGATAAGCTATAAATGAGTGAAACATGAAACAAAGGAGAGTGATGCAGGTGTTCGAACCAAAGTAAAAGTAAACAATTAATACGGCAAAACAATAACAAGAATTCTCGAAACAATGCGGCTGACATGGCTATTTACAGAATGGTAAAAAATAAATATAAGAAGTCTCAGTATGAAAAAGTTGACATCTTAAAGAACAAGAAAAATAGACCATTCAAACAATGAAAAAGAAAACGAAACTCGAAAGAAAATAAAAGGACGACATGTAAATAACTGTCTTCGTATCACAAGGCGCAGTAAATGACCTCCTATCTCCAACCCGCAGCTGAAACGACGGGGGGCGGGGGGGGGGGGGGGGGTATTTCTGCACGCCTACGCACAGCAGTAGGTTCGTAGAGGTTACATTTACTGCCAATTTATGTCGCCATCTGGACATTCGCCGTGTGGTTCACGGAGCCCAGCCGAACCTTTGTTATTTCATTGCCGAGAAGAGAAAGTGGTCCACATCATCCGGCACCAAATTCCAGTCATCGTGATGCGCTAAGCCGCGAATCTTATCTACACCATTTTTTTTCATCCTAGTTTACTCAGTTCCTCCCGTTGCACCATCTGCCTAACCAACTTTGGCTATATTGAGTACATTCGGCAATAATTGAGCAAAAAAGGTACGACTGGAAATGCGATTCAAATTTATTTTGTTATCTCACTGTACGCTTATAAAAGGTGCCAATATCACCAAAGAGGTGTGCTCTAATGGTGATTTCTGCAAGAAATAGAGCCGCAGAGACGAACTTAGTACATAAAATGTAGTCGCTTTTCATGCGTGTACAGCGACAGTTGTTAAACAGCAGACCTCCTCGTTTCCACAAGCGAATAACAGCTTTAAAAGATTGCATGGTAGTGTTCAAAGTATTTAAACACAGTAGGTCGCAGCAACATCTATTGCGCACAGACTGAAGTTGATGGAGACGAAAACGTAATGCACAGCACGCAAGTGTTGCAGCTTGCAGGTTCTGCGGTCGACAGCGGTGATAGCTACGGTGTTGCTTAGTCGCTCCCACAAGAAATGTCTGGTTTCTGATTCACCCCTCTCCGACGGTGGTATTTTTTCCTCTCAGCTTGGCATATGCATGAAGAAAACATCCTTGATTGGGCTAGATATTTTGGAGTGCAGCTTTCGCAATAATTTATTTGGTATTCAACCTGCTTAGGCCGGTGATGCAATATGAAAAAACTGAAAAAAATTACCCGTTCTAAAATACGTCTACACGAGATTTCTACGGCCGTAGTAAGTTTTAAGCAAAATTTACATCGCTAATGAATTCTTCACTATCACCGATACACCGACTTCGCCGCGAGGTGAGTGCGTTCACTGCAAAAGTAAAACGTGAGACGATTAACTGTATGGCTCTATTATGTGCAGATCTTCATGATCAGGAATCGAAATATTTTACAGCCATTAGCAATGCTCCTTGAGGGTCTTCAACTTGCTCTGCAAAATAAAAATGTCTAAATCTCTTTTTTGCACTTTCATGTCTAGCACTACAACTGCTTTCTTAGAATGATTTCTAGATTGTTTTGAATAGTTTTGCCCGAACAAACATTGTTTTTGGAATTTTGCAGAGAACTACGAATGTCTTGCGGTGCATTAGCGCCATATTCACGAGCATGCCTTCCATCGAACTGCAACTCCAAGTGGCCCTCAAGGCCTGTTTTGGTTTCAGAAAACAACTTGCATTCGAATCGCTCCTCCAGGGGCGGAGAAAACTCTGATGGTCTCGAGAATCTCCAGTAGGCAACAGCGCTACCTTGGGCGCTCTTCGACCGCCACTCTTCTCGTAAACATGGAGAATGTCTCATCGTTCGTGCTTTCCGTGGAATTTGTGCTGCGTGTCGGTGAAGCCTGTAACGGCAACGTTCAAGATCACATTGGGCCAAAACGTCAGCTGAGAAACCGAATAAATCATTTAGAACGTTTTAGGAACCGGGTATTCCTCGCAGCATGCCGCTTTACTAAGGAGATCGTGGCGAATCTGCCGACTAGACTGCCGCTGACGCCGAGCACTGATAATCGTGGCCAGCCTCTCTCTCCGATGGTGCAGCTGCTAGTCGCACTCCACTTCTGCGGCGCCGGCAGGAGCTTCATAGTGACCTACTCAATGTGTCACAGTTGACTGCGTGCCGTGTTGTGACGCGGACGTCGGAGCTTATCGCAAATATCTTGTTTCACAGTGTGTTGTGAAGTTACTGGAGACAACTTTGGAGTGATAGTTGATGCCAAACTAAAACATGTACACGTGCGGGCATAAGTAAACGGAGCGCGCTTTTCTGATCCAAAATAAAATCCCACCTTCTGCACTGGAGATAAGAAAACAATAATTGTCGAAGTGGAAGGGCACCGGTGAGTACTACCGGCTTTTGCATACCATGACTGCCAGTTTCAATTATGCAACGCGTGAAAACTTTTAGAAGGAAATAGCGTGCTCCGTTTACAATTGTCCGACCGGTACACTAAAGTGTTCACTTGAGAAGCCACCAGTTCTGCAGCTGCAACAACGTATCCATGAAATCGCTCGCAAAAAAAAAAAAACTGCTAAGTATTATAACTGAAAGAATGATACATCCTGCCCTGTTTGTCCTATCTGTCTTTTATGCTGGTGGTATTCAACAAAGTACACGGGTCTGACACAAACACTTTCTGCAAGATTCTGAATGAAAATAGCGGGCTTCTTAACGAGTAGAAATATTTAGTGCCATTCTCAGTGTATTTAATTTTTTCTGCCTTTCAATCTGTTCATTTCAACTGGTTTGAATTGCGAGAGAGGAATTCGTGCATTGATGCGGGGCCATTAGCGAATTGCCTACAGTTTTATGAAACGGCCTTCAAACAATCCAGGCTAGCTTCTAGAGATCCTTATAACTCCAGCTGTTGGGAAATACTGAAAACTCAAACGTTTTCGCTTTGACTAAGGGTATATCATATACAACGCTTTCTTGAAGCATTTTGAAGAAGAATGCTGTAAACACCACAGCGTTTATAAAACAACCTTTCGATGACCATGTCTTATGCGACCCTTTGCTCTCTGTTTACTTTTTTCGTGTTTAAACAGTTGTTGATAGCTTTTGTGTAAACACCATTGCTGGCAAATTGCAACTTCCATATTTTGCCTATTAAAAGCACAGAATCCCCTTGCTTCCTCGTCCACCCCTCGCTTGACCAAATGAGAACACTTCCTCTTTCTCGCTCTGTGACAGCTTCACCTCAGAAATCTCCATAGACTCATAAAAAGGTCTACAAAAAATAAAGACGTAAAACACTAAGCAAGGAAGAGAAGAATACAGTATTTAAAATTACAATATTTCTGATTCTCACTAAACAAAGGAAACGTGAATGCCGGAAAAAATTATTTCCAATTTCCTGGATTCACCCGCGGCAAATACAGGTTTCTATTACCTGCAATGGCACCTGGACGGTATTTCTAGCTTTCATACATTGTAAGGCGTGGTCTTCCTCAGTACGGGTGAAATCCCTGCTGCGGGCTGTGAAGGGGCAGTCTGTTGGACACAGTTGAGTCTATATTGATGTCCGCAAGGGGTGACAGGGCCTTCATGCAAAACGCAGAAAACCACTTGAAGCTGTTCCAGGGGCAGCCCTGGGGAAGCTGGATGGTGAAGTCTGTGCCGTTGTAGATGTCCAGTTCCCCTACCCTGCGGAGATGAAGCGCCACTTCACATTTAATTCACCTGCAACCGTGTGTACAAACTATTTTATAAAGTAGCAAACATGAGCGTAATTTCATGAACGTTATAACCGGAAAAGGTTCTGTTTGGTTTGTGGGGCTTACGGTCCCAAAGCGCCTGAGGCTATGAGAGACACCACAATGGAGGCCTGCGGAACTTTTGGCTACCTGGGGTTCTTTAACGTGCACTAACATAGCACAGCGCATGAGCTCTTGGCTTTTTGCCACGCCGGAAAAGCTGCCGCTGAGGCCAGGCTTCGATTCTGCATCCTTGGAAACAGTAGTCGTAAGCCCTAACCACTGCGCCACTCCGCGAGGTGTTTAAAAGGTGGTATGTAAGTTGCATCTATGTAAGTTGCCAACCAAGATCCGTATAACTCGTGCTATAGTCTTTCCACTTGTGATGTATGGATGCGAGAGTTGGACTGTGAAGAAGGCTGACCGCCGAAGAATTGACGCGTTTGAATTGTGGTGCTGAGAGTTCTCTTGAGAGTTCCTTGGACTGGCAGAAGATGAAATCAGTCGATATTGTTGACCATAAACCCTGACTGCTCATTGGAGGGTCAAATTCTGAAGTTAACGCTTAGCTACTTTGGCCATCTGATGAGCAGAGAGGAGTCGCTGGAGAAAGCTTTGATGTTGGGAAAGGTTGAGGGTTACCGGAGAAGGGGTAGGCCACGAACGCGATGGTTAGATGACATCCTCGGGGCGCTGCAGATGAAGTTATGTGGTGTTAGGAAGATAATGAGAGACCGGAAAGCATGGCGTGACATGGTCCATAGGGTCACGAAGAGTCGGACACGACTGAATGACTGAACTGAACTGAAGTTGCATCTATATAATTAGGTTGTAACGCAACCCTTTGTTGCCATCTGTTTGAAATTAAGCATGTTTCATTGTTATCTCCCTCAATAACACAAGTACGTCCCTAGTTCTAATGTTGACGCATAGAGATTTCGCGGACAGTATAAAAGGCGGACAACCGATACAAGGTCGTTTTACAGCGATGTCGTTTTTGTAGTCTAGTGTTATATAATGGTGGTGATTAATATTTTCTTGTTATAATTCAGTTCGAATATTTTGCAGGTCATAGTTTTCCTTATTTTCCTTCCCTTTTTTCAATCAGTTTTTAGACAGGACGTCTTAACGAGTAGAATTGGAGGCACAGCTTTTATTGTGCATGAATTTCTCTACAGCACGGACTTAAATAATTTGAATTATTTCATGCACCTGTTTCTTAGTTGATATTGTAAGTCGCTATGTGTTACTAATATCTGCGATAAAACGCCTTATTCGAAGCACATGAAGAGGCAAACTCGATGCTTTTGTTTCTCTCCAAGCACTTCATAACATGTAGAGTTTTTACTAACTAGATCAACTCAAATAATTATATCTTGCATAAGTTTTGCTTTGTCCTGAGCTGCTTACATTATCATCTGTTACATCTAGATTCCCTTCGTGACCTGTTGTGCAAAAAAAATAAACAAAGAAAAACCATATGCAGCTGCAACTGTCCTGAAAATAAAGCTGTTCCTACAAAAGCGGCAAAACTTGTTAATTAACATTATCAACCCTAATCTTTCTGTCATGATTTCTTAATTAGGCTTTCAGTATTTATAATAATAATACTGAACATAAAGCACTTGAAAATCAAATTGCGGGGCTAACGGGCTTCCTAACGACCTCAGGTCGTTAGGAAGCCCGTTAGCCCTGCAATTTGATTTTCAAGTGCTTTATGTTCAGTATTATCAGCGGTCTTTTCGATCACTGTTTCGCTACGCAGTTTGCGTCGCAAAAATAAGTGCACATTCGTATTGAATAAATATTGAACGAATTCACTGTTGGCAACCTCATTGGAGAAATGCTGAACTTATATTCTTCCAAAGGGCATATGTCTAAGAGAGTAATAATATGATCATGAACTATAATACTGTATAAGTATATTCGCTATAAGAGAGCATTCTAGTTCATACATAGAACACAGTAGAACATATTCTTATGGTAGCTCTTTCATATATCAGCTTAAATTCAAGTACTACCTTTATGGGCTCGGTGTCGAAATGACTGTTAGAGAAAGGTGCATAAATGAGTTAACAAATCAATTAAATTTTTGTTTTACTATTTTACCCTATGCATGAAATGCATCTTCAGAAAACTGACACTAACTTTGGAATTAATACCTTCTTTATTACAACAACTCAATGGCGAGTATTTCAAACA
Organism: Amblyomma maculatum; assembly: GCF_055883805.1. NCBI lineage: Eukaryota > Metazoa > Arthropoda > Arachnida > Ixodida > Ixodidae > Amblyomma > Amblyomma maculatum. The sequence continues at coordinate 96,918,878 of NC_139353.1, forward strand.
TCGGCAAAGATTCGCCCTAAATGAAATATGCAAACAATTTGCAAGTGCTTATAATCTCCTATAGCGGTACATGTTGCATTGACTTTTTATGATCTAGATCTTTTTATTGCAGGAATGAATGTTTGATACGTCTAGCGCTTCATATATGCCTACTGTCCGAACATTACAATATTAAAGCAGTAACAGGTACGCAATATTTAGCTCTGAATAAAACGCCCTTAAACTATTCATTATTAAAAAATACCGACAGCACTGTTAATCTGTACTTCAGAAATACGAAAGCCTGAGCGTTGCTGTTGCATAGGGTGCATCACATTTGTTCTCATTATATTTACCAACTAAATGCATCGTCATTATCATCGTTACTGTTATTGTCTTTATCAACTACTGCCGCGTCATTGTCATCACTACTATCCCCCTCACGGTAGACAAGCAGAAGTATGATATACATTCAAGATCCCGGGCGTGGCATACTTTGTTAAAGCGCTCGGCTGGGGATACCCATGATTGAGGTTTGATTCCTGGTCGAGATGATCTTATTTTTCGTCTGATGTCATCATGACATCATTTGACCGATAGCTAGTGTGACCAGACGGGCGTAGACAGTATGAGCTATTACAGGCTTTTGCCTTAAAAGCATGTAATCTGCGTGGAGTATTCGACCTGAAGACTACGGTGATAGTGAATACAAAGTCAAACAGTTTGAGTAAATGAAACAGCTGTGTTTGTTTTTCAGAAACAGAAATAGAGGAATATTTGCTATTTATATAAAGATTGCTAAAGTATGGAATTTACAAGTACACAGCATATGGATAAGGGCAGATAGCAACGTGTACTATTTGAAGTAACTAGCCGCCGAACGCGGGATTTCTAGCAAAACAGTAAAAAGTAGATAAACCTTTAGTAAACCTTTGTGCGGAGAACTTTTTGCAAAGGTGAGACATCATGATGCACTGATCTCGGAAAATGAAATTGTAGCTGTTCGGCTCCCAATCGTGCTCTAAGCCAAACGAGTAAAAATGGTTTGGGTACGAAAGGCCACATCTGTGCCTAAGACACATTCGTGGCCATCTTGTCTATTACGCTTGACCTCATGTCCCTAATGATATTTGCAAATGCTTCATTCGAGGTGCAATGCTCACTGCACAACCATATTGATCACTCTCACGGGCCATGCTGTATAAAGATGACACTGCCAGATGAGAACTTGACGCCAAAGACACGGAGTCCATGGCGGCTTAAGTAATATGGCTAAATATACAAAACCTCAGTTGCCTAAATCAGGGCAATGACGATAATATTTTTATCTTCCAGTGGCTGACGGCCCTTTACAAAGCACATGAACTGAACGAACTGCAAATGTCCACAGATTATACTGTGTTAAAAAAAATTAGACAAGGCCGAGTTCTTACTTGTTCCCGTCGTAGGTAAGGAATGTGAGCTTGTCCGCATTCGCCATGCTTGTCGGCGCCGCCACGAAGTAAATTTCTGCGCAAACAATCAAGGCTACTCAAATTAAGATGTTCAGAGAAGACGGATTGTTTTCTTAAAAAACACGGAGAGGCTCCTAGCAAATGTTTGCTGGTGTGAGCGGAAAGTTTTTGCCTAAACATCCGGTTTTATTGATGAGCTGATGATTGCGAACTGTGCCAGTATATTATTTTTGTTTATTTGCAATTCCTCGAATATTAGGCTTCGTTTTCTTCACTGCTGATCATTATTTCATTCTTGCTGCACAGGTGTCAGACCTGCTAATTGCGACGCTCCGCACCACATGTAAGCTCCAATGCGGCGCCCTTATTGGTCGAAGTGTTTGATGCCCTCAAACGTCACGTCCCCTAATATAGTGGAAAATACTAGCGGGGAATATAGAGCCTGGAGACAACGTGAACTCTCTCAACCGATAGAGCAGTTTTGGTAATTTTGTGGCTGATAATGGTTAATTGTTGAATCCAGACTGTTTTCACATTGCTATACAAGTCCAATACTAATACCGCGCTTTTCTCTTAGGGGACTAGCTTAATAACGGAGATGATTGTAACATTTTTCTCGAGACCTTTACAGCGGCATTATGAGTCGGCGCAACCCAATTCTTCGGCAGTGTTTTAAATACAGATGTTATGCCTTATAGCAATGGTACTTCGAAACGCCAGATTGTGTTTCAGCAATGATATTATGAGATTTCAGAGAGGGTATATTAGCTTTCCAATATATGAAGCTGTTCAAATGTGACGTCACTAACTACATTCGTGGCACTACCGTCCCTTACAATGCTGTGTGGATTTCTAATTGTTTAATTCTCAGTAAGTGCGAGCGTTATAACTATTGTGTTTCAGAAAACAAAGCCTTGTTGTTGTTTTTTTCGTGACCAAACTTTAGACACGAATACCGAGGTGAACAACTGTATTTATTTCTGCTGCTCCTCGGCCACCTGTGGATTTGATTCCCTTGCTCTACTTCACCATCATCATCACTTGGTAATATAAATCAGTCCTTCCTCAGTCTCAAAGATAGTTTATAAAATCTACTGGCCCCCCTTATCGTCATGATATTGATTAACTGTCGCATATTCTTTGAAATGTTTCTAAATCGTAATACTTGTCGTAAGTGCTATCGCGTCCAGATATTAGTAAATGATAAACGTATAAAGCAAGGTTTTAGGACTCTATTCGGTGAGTCGATAGATACTCAGATACTTGTGCTGCTTACGTTTCCTATACAGTCGAACGCTTTTATAACGCAGCGCTTGCGAACTGTAACATTGTTCGTTATACACTTCACATGAATGTAAATGTCGCGGACAGTATTGCATGCAATACAGAAATTTAAGCGCGCTCAGAACGACGAAAGCTTTATTTAACATTTCTTCTAGTGCTGCCATCCCAAGATAACGTCATTTAGCAGGCTCATATTTTGAACGGGACAAAATCCGCCGCTGCAGACAATGAATTTTTCGCCGTGTTTGCGCTTGTTGACTGAGGTAGCCACTTTTAGCTTCATATGTCTACAGCTAACCACAGCTTACTACTGCTCAGTACAGCTTGCTACTGAGTGCAACATCCGTAAGAGAGCACTGGGACCCTTGTGCCTTTAGTTTTGCTTCTTGCAAGTTGGTTACTCTGCCGCAGTTCGTCAAACGATTTGGTAGCTCTGCCCTCTGCGCACTTTGTTTTTGCGTAGGTGAGCAGTAACCATGCCTACTGCAGACTTCGGAATTTCCGGAGCGATCTTTTTGGTAGTGTTCCCTACGCGCTCCCTACCTTAGTTATGGCTGCGGAAAGCAATGACAGTGCCGCTACATATGCTCATATATATAGTAAAGAAGCGAATCAGCCGCCGATGATGCTCAAAGTTCTTCGTTGTATGAGCTAATTCGCTGTACTGGTCTTCGTAGTAGAGGTGTTAGCACTACATATGAAAGATAAGAATGCAGCCGGGACCTAAAATACTTCATTATACAGGTCATGTCGCTTTAGAGGCGTTCCTTGTAGAGATACTCGACTTTATAATGGACAACCTATTGTCGCGTAAACAAGGACTTTCGCATTTGCGTCCGAGCCAGGGCTCAGAGCTTCTTAATAGGATTCGAACTCAGTCTTGAAGCTAGTGCGCTTTTTCAGACCGCTCGACTTTGTTGTCTTCAGCACTTGCGACATCAGCCCTCTCCCCCCCACCCCCCTTCCCTTCTGCATTGTTCATACATGGCCTGAAACTTTCCGGTCTATTTAAGCGAAATGATATTTATCGGCTTTCAGAGCGAGGCCCGACAATTGAACGCCCTCTAGTACAGCGTCATAGTGACGAAGCTGCTCCTGAAAATTCGGGAGGATCACGTCGTCCAAGCATAAAAGACAGGTCGTCCATTTCAGATCTGAAAGATCGATGTCCATGAGTGTCTGAAAGGTGGCGGGCGGGGAGCAAAGACCGAAGGGCATGACTTAGAAATCGTATAGCCCGTCGGGTGTAATGAAAACCGTCTTTTCGCGGTCCCCCTCATCGACTTCTATCAGCCAGTGTCCATACTGACATCTATGGAAAAGAAGTACCTTGTGTTGCACAGGCGATCTAAGGTGTCTTCAATTCTGCACAATGGGTAAACGTCTTTTCTTTTGGTAACGTGGTTTAGTCGATGATAGCCAGCTCGGAAACGGAGTGTGCGATCTTTTTTCTTCACAAGGGGCTTCATGAAGGTCGAATGACATCATTATCGAGAATTTCTTTGACTTTTACTCTGATGGGGGTACATTCCTTGCGGAAACCCGATAAGGCAACCGACGAAGTGGTCGGACAGCTTCGTCTGCAAAGACGCGGTGCTTTGCAAGGTACGCTAGACCGACACGTGACGTTGCGCAAAATGCATTAGAGTAGCGTCTGAACAAGTTCCGTATTTTTTCTCGATACTTTGGAGGGAATGCCCCGTTTACATCGTGCAGCAGTTTAGTGTTGCAGGATTGCGCTGCCGAAGCGCTACTTAAACTGTGTTCACAAGTAGTGTCAATTATGGCGTCGATGTATGCTAAAGGTGTTCCTCTGTTGATGTTTCTGTTCGTTGCTGAAGTTCTAGAGAAGAACATCAACTTTGCCGCTTTCAACGAAAGCAACTACCCTGGCAGCTGCTATGATTCTTTCTATAAGAAGTTTCTGTTGGTCTCGACAGCAGTTCATTTGCTTGCATTGGTAGAGAATCCACAGTCATTATGCTCGAACGCGTGGGCACACTGACATGGTCATCAATAATATGAAGCGCTGCCGTGAGCATGCTAGTGACACGGCCGCTCGATGGAAGCGCACTGGGTGCGGCCTGCTGCGTCGCCCTGCCGTCAATGGGCAAGCGCGTCCTTGGGGAGTTTACAGTTGCGCCCGCTATTTCTGCTGAGGGCGCCACTGTTCGGGGACACGTCGCCGGCGGGGTCGCCGGCTCCGAGCGCGCTGTTTGCTTCCGATCTGGGCACATTCGCCTCGCGTCTGCATGGTAAACGCAAACATTTTGTGTGCCCGTGGGCAAGCACGTTAACGTTGAGACTGGATGCGTTTGTTTTTTAAGGCGAAAGCCGTTCTAGGCTCATGGAGCGAAAATCTATGCGCAGAAGCTGTGCCTGTTATCTGTGCGTCGCATCTGTGCACTGGTGTTCCAGTCGCAAAAGCGGACGTGCAAGGAGGGAGATTAAGAATGAACATGATTGATGGTGATAAGTAATCAACAAAAGTTATAGACATTGATAGAGGTAATGACTAATGCTAATGACTAATAAGGGTTAATAATGACTAAAATGATTTGTAATGACCAATATATCACTCTACGACATGTATTGACCGCAATTGATTAGAAATGAGTAAAAGTGCTCAGCGATGTGTGGTAATGACTATAATAGCTAGGCATGTCTCATCATTACTGTTAATGACTACGAAATGACCAATATGTGAAACGACATGTAATGACCACTGATGATTCTAAATGAGTAACCGGCTTAGTTATGAGTGATAAGGGCTACAACGACTACGCAGGCAGACTCATCATGACTGAGAAACGACCAATATATCAAACGACGACTTGAAATGACGAACTGTGGCAAACGATGAGAGGCAAATAATAGGAGAAGGGTAGGCTTTCGCCGCCGTGCGCTTAAGAGACATCTAGGAGACCCTTTAAGTTTATCTGCTGAGCTCGCTTCAGGCAAAGACAGCAGCGAGGAGTGAAAATGCACTCGCTTCCTCTGAAATGAAAGCGACGCTGAGGTTAAAATGTTCAGATGCTGAAGCATAATGCCCTATCAGCTGCCATTGAATTTGCTACAAGGGACAGCAGATTGGACTTGTTGGTGGTTAATTATAGGTTAACCGTGCAAACAACGTGACGGGAATACAGGAGAAGAAGACGGCCCAACCGCGGTAGTTGTGTCGTCCTCTTTTCCTGTGTTCCCGTCACGTTGTTTAACCTATTTAGTTACCAGGGAGCTGGCCAGTGAAATAGGATTTTTAACGATGTGTTATGAAGCAAATAAACAGGATGAGGTAGCACCAGAAGCTTTTCTCGCAGGTTATGTTGCGAGGACATATCAGAAAAAGCTACGAAAGGTTTTTTTTATATAAGCATGCAATTTGTTCTAAATTTTGCCGCGCTAGTCTGAGTGGCCTTGCAAGTAAAGGAGCCTGTGCATACATTTGTTTATACTGTTGAGACTGTTTCAGCCGATGCGATAAAATGAAAAGCCACGTTCCACATAAAATCCGGCGCCCGCTCTGTCGGCGAACAGTCCGAGAAAAACCTCTCTGGTAAGAGGCACTTTAGTTGCTGATATGGCCAGACGCCTTTGGCGCAATGATAACACATGACATGTTCAATGAGGCAGGAGCTGCCAAACCAGAGAGAGCCAATAAGATGTAAGAATGAAATGGAAATTATTGAAAGCGGGACCCTTAGATGCCAAGTCAGGCACACTATACTCATATAGGGCACATTCGTGCGGCTTCGGTAAAGAGGGGCTTTATATAGCTTTTTGTAGGGTGCTATTTCATATAATGCAGTGGCTTAAGGCTGTATTCTAATGATATGTGGCAGAGGCAGCATTTACGGGATACGGTAAATAAGCGGGTAGCAAAGTGTGGGCACTCTAACGAGGCTCCTCAAGGAGACTTAAGAACCCCGTTTTGTTTATCACTACCAGGCTGTTGCTTAAATTATGCGATATTTGGTAATGGTTTTGAGGCGACATGTCAGTCGAGCAAGATCCTGTTGCGGGAAATATAGTGAACTGGACCAGTTACAGCTTATTGAAAACCAAGGACAATGCAGGCTTGATGTACCCCGCAAAGGAAGTAATCAAGCTCTGTCAGCTTACGAGCACCTTCATTAACAGGATGATGAAGTCTGAAGAGGTCCGGTGAAGTATAAGCAAGCTGTGTAAACTTTTGGTTTCGTCACTGTTTTCTCATTGTACACAGTACCTGCAGCTAATCTATAAAAACAATGATCGTGCCCATGCTAAGGCGCTATACAAGATATCGTTAAGTGGCGGCCCCCGCTGATAGCGAGCTGGGCTGGAAATGTCAACTCAACAGTGGAGCGATCTGTATGGCTATGGCATAAACCTCTCCCAAGAAAAGTTTTCCGTCTGCGATTGGTCATTTTCTTCCTTTTTTGTGTGGCCATTAAATAAGCGTACTCGGCTGCTCGCTGAATCTCGGCTGCAGTTGCGCTTTGATGCGTGAACATTGTGAACACAGCTGAGAGTTTCACAACAGCAACACTCGGTGCGCGTTCTTCCATTGAAAATTACGAACCAGCAAAATTGTATGGGTTTGCGAGCAGCCAATAAAGATAGTAATAAAAACTTTCGGGGCATATACGTAGCACCTTGGGGCAGACCGGCTCTATCAAGCGTGCTTACTTTGTCCAGTCATGCAAAATTCGGAAAGCTATGACAGATAGCGTTCTGGCGTACAAAGGTTAAGGTCTCGAACTGAGTAGAAGATCCCAGGTTATCATCTAGATTACCCCTAATAAACATCTTGATATTTTCACCGTAAAATTTGTCACAATGAGATAGAAAGGTTGGTTACATGTCGCATTTTCACAGAGGTTGCTCATAGTAGGACATTTTTTTATTGGATAGCGCTGGCAGCTTAGAACAGGTTGACATCAATTTGTGTATAAAAGCTGTATGCCGGAATGAGTAAATGATATGAAAATGACACACAAAATTCGCGACATAGTTAAGTGGTTATGCATTAGGCTACCATGGCTGCTGAACAGCTTCGAATTATTCACAGCCGGGTAACATTTTAATGTGACGAACAACTGGATTCTTCGATGAAACATCACGGTAATGCGAGCTCTCCATTCGAGTGGCCTTGAACCACCGTGACTATTAAGTTTTTCGGGGTACACTCCAGTATACATCCTTGCCGAGCAAGCATTAAGTGCTGACATGGTCACACTAGACACGACAGTATATACTAATTCTTGTTGCCAAACTGTATGAAGCGGAGCTCTTATATCCTTAAAATAAAACGCTTCTACCACGCCGACGCCTCCCTCAAAGTGCAGCCAGGCGCAGCTCTCCGCGCGCGGCTGTCCCCGAACTGTGGCGCCGCGGCGGTGACGACTGGAAGTAGGCGCCTCCCGCCGGTTTCGGGCGACGTAGCAGGCCACACCTAGTGCGCTTCCATCGAGAGGCCGTGCTAGTGGTTTCGGCAGCATTCTGAGTCGAAAATCTTGTCGACCAATTTTGCAAATCGATAATTTCGCCGTTTTCCGCTCGAAAGTCGATATCGAGTATGACGCCACGGGAACACTGGGCCAACACGACGAACATCACCAGAAAGGTTTTCCTTTTAAATAAATCCTCACCGTGCCCATTCCCGCGGCAATAATTAAATATCCTCCAGCGGTGCGCATTTGAGAGCCATACCATGCAGTTTTGCCCTTTCTGATAGCTGCTACTAACTTCCCACTCAGAACTGAATAATCAGCCAGTGTCGATTAGATCAGTTGCGTGTGTGCCATAGACGGAGGGCAGTTTGCGGACTCGGGCGGCGGCAGTCTTGAGGCGTCCGGTCCCTGCTTTGGTGCTCTAAAATAGTGGTGCATTGGAGATCAGTGTCGTGGAAACTTTGAGGATCGGCGGGTAGTCGTTCAAGAGTCGGTTCAGCTGGTGTCTGTGTGCTATTAATAGTGGTTTGCGGTGAAGAAGAACTGTAGTGAGCGTCTGGAAGATCTTGGAGTTTTCGTAATTCCGAGTTACCCATAATTATTAGTATATTTTTCTTCTGTTACGCGATGCATATGTACCTGTACAAGACAACTAAAACATTACTGTATTCTCGTGTGGGGCGCAAGTCTTATGGTTAATGGAATGGATTTCACTTAGTCAGGAAGACGTACAGTGGTATGCAATGGAAGGATACAACTTTTTATCCGGATACGTGATACGTAGATTACAGAATATATGAGTGTTACTGGCATATAGTTCAAATGAAGAAAAGAACGAATTGGGACAGCGGAAGTAATGTGAAGAAAAATGAAACTAAAGAATGGGTCCTGAATATCCTCACATAAAAATCTTAACTCTTACTTATTGCCCGGTATGGCAATTCTTTGAGCACTAATCCTCATCATCATCAGCAGCAGCAGCGGAGTAATCCCCCTGCAAGGCGAACACCTATTCCATTGTCTTTTAATAAACCCAGTTATGTGGTAGCTGCATTCATTTCACCCCTGCAAACATCTTAACCTCATCTGCCCACTTAACTTTCTGCCATCCCCCGTCACGCGTTTTTCCCTTTGGAATCGACTTTGGTACACTAAGCGGCCATCGGTTATCCTCTCTTTGCACACATGCCCTGCTCATGCTCATTTCTTCTCCCTCATTTCAATTAAATTGTCCATAACTCAAGTTATTTCTCTGTTCCACTCTACACGCTTCCTCTCACGTAACGTGACACATACCATTTTTCGTTCCATAGCTCTCTGTGTTGTCCTTAACGTAAGTAGAACTCTTTTTTTCAGACCGATAGGCGAGCGCCGGTAGGATACAACTGTTGCATACTCTCATTTGGAGCGATACTGGTAAACTGCTAGTCATACCTTACTAGTACTTGCCAAATGCGCTCTATCCAAAACCTCTTTCTACTAGTTATTTCCCTTTCATGGCCCGGACCTGCCGTCACTACCTCTTCTTAGTAGACATATTCCCTTACCACTCCCATGCTTCTCTACCTATTGTAAGCTGCTGTACCTTAGCGAGACTCTTGAGCATTATTTAATGTTTTGGATATTGATTTTCAAGCCTACCTTTCTACGTTTCCTGTCTAGGTCATCAATTATTCTTTGAAGTTCATCCCCTGTGTAAGCGCAAGGCAACCCCGTCAGCGAATCGCAGAACACTGAGGTGTTTTCCATCAACCTTTATTCCTAACTGCTCCCATTCCAAGTCTGAATACGTCTTCTAAGCAAGCTGTGAATAGTATTGGGGAGATCATACCCCCTTGCCTACCAGCTTTTTTACGAAACTTTTGTTACTTGCTTTATGCAGAACTATGGTTGCTGTGCAGCAATTATATATACGTTCCAGTACATTCACATACGACTCGTATACACCCTGATTTCTCAATTCCTGTATGACTGCCGACGTTTCTACTGAATCAAATGCTTTTTCGAACTCAATGAATGCTACGTATAATGGCTGGTTTTACTCCGAACATTTTTCTATCACCTGGTTGATGGTATGGATAAGATCGATAATAGAGTACGCTTTCCGAGAATCTGCTTGATCTTTTGCCTGACTGAATTCTATGATATCCGTGAATCTGTTAGCGATTACCTAAGTTAACACCTTATCAGGAACATATAGTAAGCTGATTGGGCTGTAATTTTTCAAGCCCTTAGTGTACCCTTTCTTATGAATAAATATATTTGCGTTCTTCCATATTTCCAGTACCGTCGATTACACCAAGCATTGCGTACACAGGGTGGACAGTTTTCCTAGTACGCTATCCCCCCGTCTATCAAGAAATCTATAGCTACCTGGTTCTCCCTAGCTGATTTTCGTTTTTTTTCACAGCTTCTAAAGCTTTCTTAACCTCGTTTTTGCCATGGGCGGAACGTGTGACTGTTTTCCGCTACTGCCAATCTCATTGTTGTCCTGACTATTTTGACTACTGTATACAGAAGTATAAAACTCTTCGGCTGCTTTAACTATCTTGTCCACATTCGTGATGGCATTGCCCGCATTGTCCTTTAGAGCCTACATCTGATTTTCACCTATACCCAATTTTTTCCTTACCGCTTTAAGGCTGCCACCGTTCTTTACAGCATGATCAATTTTCGCCATGTCATACTTGCTTGCATCGGCCACTTATTATCTTTGACATGTCTGCCAGTTCTATCCTGTCTGTTTGGTTAGAATCTTTCATACTTTGGCGCTTCCTAATCAAATCATTCGGGTTGTTGGATATGTTATCGGTATCTTCCCTAAATATCCTGCCGCCTACTTCTACCGTGCTCTCAGTAATATCTCTGTGAATATTGTTCATTACTTCCAGGCTAAGGTCGGCATAGACGGTTAAAGCTGAATATCTATTGTGTAGTGATGTGCGGAATTCTTCTGCCCTGCCCCTTATAGCTAATTAGTTAATGGAATTCTTTCTTTCCAACCTGTTTCGTTCTTTCTTCAGATCTAGACAAATACGCGACAATACCATTTTGTGGGCTTTTCATCGCACCTTTCCAATTACCTCTACATTTTTTTTATAATGCCGGGGTCCTACCACAGTATGAAGTCAGTTTCATTGTTAGTCGACCAGTTAGGGCTTTTTCATATTTCTACTTCCGGTTCTTCCGTTTCATTAAGCAGGTATTCATGATTGTAAAGTTACCGCGCTATGCAAGCGTGACTGAAAACTCTCCCGTGCTATTCCTAGAACCACTGTCATAATCACCAACTGCCTGGTCTCCAGCTCGCTTTCTGCCTATCTCGGCGTTGAAGTCGCCAGTCAAAACAGTATACTGCATTTTTACATTCCCCATTGCCAATTCTACATCCTTGTGGAAGCTTTCTACTGCTTGGTCATCATGACCACATGTAGGCGCATAGGCATGTACAGCATTAAGTTCATACCGCTTATTAAGCTTAATTACGATGTCTGGCACCCTCTTATTAACACCTTAAAATATCTCCTTATTACCAGCTATATCCCTATTGACAAGAAACCGTACTCCTAGTTCTCGTCTCTCCGAAAAACCTTCGATAACGGAATACATTTCCGATCTTCAGTACAGTATATGACATATTCGGCCTTCTAACCTACTGAGCCTAACCACGTGCCATTTCATACCATCTAATTCCTCTAGTAATTTTGCCAAACTAGCCTTCCTAGCTGGGAGTCAAGCGTTATTCGTTGCCAGTATCAATTTCCAATAGCGGCCTAGCTGAAGGCGGAGATTCTTAGCATCCTTTGTTGCGTTGCAGCTCTGACCGCCGCCGTGATCGGTTGCTTCGCAGCCGCTGGAGACTGAGGTCCAGGGATTTGTTGGTGGATTCTTTGGAGGTTGTGCAGAATTACTGCGCCAGGGTGACCAGATCCTAGTCAGGAAGTGCGTTTCCGGAGGTGTTCATCGACGTCAGGTCGCCCACTTCACCTGCTTATGCAATTCCGTCGACACGCGTACTTTTTTAACACAGTGAGGAATTGCACGGTACCGGGACTCGAACCAATGTTGTATTGCACGCGAAGTAATGTTTTGGCCGCTGCGCCACCGCTGCACCTAGATTAGATTATATTTACGAAGGGGCGTTTGCGCAAAAGTATAGAGGTCGTTCTATCAAAAAACTAGTTGGCGTCCTAGTAGTAGTAGTAGTAGCAGAGTTGGAATGTTCATGCGTGTCAGAACTATTCATTTGGAAAAATTCTGACTGGTTGACAGCATTATGACGTCCCAACTACATAGGCTTGTGTGATCCCAACACTGGGATTGCAGTATCAATAAATAAATAAATAAATAGAAGCTATGAAATATATTCAACAAAACATTTGACGCCATTGAGGTCCCATTTCTAGACCTTCTGCATGCCAGATGTGCACGCAGGTCGTCGATACCAAGCGTGTTAGACGGGCACCTAATAAAATCATTGTGGTACATGACTTACTAATGTGTGGTTGGAATGTATATGTATATTAAGGTACTAATAATAAAATTGAAATAGTTTATACAAAACAAATTGGCTGATTTTCATCGAAAGACTCTTCGCGTCTGCTCTTAAGCCGAAGCTTAAGCATCCCCTACATGCGCCACCTTTATTTTGTGCCGACAGCTGTTGGTGCCAAAGGCCAGGGATGGTGGCAGCGTAAGGTATTGTGTTTCGATGAAAGAGAAAAAATGACAACCAAGGAAAGGAGGGCTCCATATAAAGAGCTTGTAACCTGATGGGCCTGATCGATGACAAATTCGATGTTGGCCACAGTACCTCAGCGGACTTCACTAATTGTTTCAGTGCCTGCGCCTACATATGCTATCTTGTTGGGACAGTAGGCCGAAGCGCTGATCTGGGAATGCCGGGATTATGAGAAAATAAACCACACTTTTAATAAACTTATCCCCGACGTTTGTACAAAACCAGCTCTATTGTTTTGAAGCTAGGCGGCGCATAATATTGCAGCGCCTTCGCTGGCGATAATGTACTATTAAGAGTGAACTGGACCGATAACAGTTTCCACGTGACTGCCGGCAAGCGGCAGTGCATGACGATCATCGTCCTTCGTCTATTCTTATCAACTACACGTCGCCCGCCAAATCGACGGGCACCTCAAAGAGTGCTACAGAAGAGAAGGAAGAAAACGATCATGATTTCGATGCTTCGTTGTGCTCACCAGGGCAATAGCGGGGACTTGGAAGTCTTTTAGCAGCATTGTTGAGCTGTCGATGAGAGAAACGTCACTCGCCCGGACGTTACCGAATCTGGCGAAGAGCTTTCCCAAGGCTTGCTCCTTCGGTAGCTTGAAGTCCGTAGGAATTGTAGTGAAGCCGAAGTATTTCTGCGAAAACCACATGGCCATATTATTCTGCAACAAACGCAAAATTGCGTCATGCATGACGTGGGTTTGGCGGTGGACGTGAACAACCTTAACGAGAATCTGTGTGCATGTATTTATGGTCATCATGAGCAGCAGCCGAACAATATCCACTGCAACGCAAAGGCATCTCCCATATTACTCCAGTAAACCTGGTCCTGTGGCAGCTGCACCCATTTGAGCCCTGCCAACTTCTGAACCTCATCCTCTCACCTAAACTACTGGCGCCCCTGCCATGTTTTCCTTCCCTTCGAATCCCATTTGTTAAATTATCGTCCATAAGTTATCCTCTCCTCGCACTACGTACCCTGACTAAGCCCATTTTTTTATTTTTACTAGAAGGTATTTAATAAGAGCTACTTCTGGGCCCCAATCTGCTAACTTTCTATCTCCTAACATTACACCTACCACACTTCGTTACACAGCCCTCTGCGTTGTCCTCAACTTGGGTAGAACCCGTTTCGTTAGCCTCCCCGCCTCGGATCAATGTTGTACAACTTCGGAGCGATACCGGTAAGATGCAGAGACCTACGTTTGGTTGGAATTTCTTTGCAACCTTGGGAAATTATTAGCCAGCAGATATTAGAAGTTTTTTTTTTATTTCAGGAAACGAGCATGCTCATGAACTCACAGTCTCTCAATTCTAGTAAAGAATATTCTGAACGTGAATAGAATTTAAAGGTAGCAGACAAGCTTTTTTTTTAAATTTGAAGCTTGAATACGTGCGCCTACATGTTTCCTTCTCCAAAGCCAAGGAGACGTTTTGGGAGTAGCAAGATCTTGGATTGGATTTCATATAGTATTGCAAGGATAACATTGTCTATTGTGTCTCTTCGAGTGACACGTGTGTAACTGCTGCATACCCGTTATTCCTTCATATAAACCCGGATCCTCGGACGTACCTTGTGGGCATTGCGAACTCAACGGCGAGATTTTCCCCATAAAACATTTATCTCCAACCTCATATTGGTTTTTGAATTTTCTAAACATGTTATACCTTCTCCCTTTGTTTGCTTATTTGATACATGTATACCTGCTTTACTTAATATGAAAGCAGCGAAGAGGTAGACGAAGATGTCTTCAAGTAAAGCACGCCAAAATAGAGGACTTTACCGCGCAAAGTTTTTTTCGCTCATATCTTCTGACTGTCTCATACCAGAGGTATTATTTCTTATTTCCACCTTGTCAGAGAAGAGATAGGAACAAATTTAGCGTTTAGGAATTTAAAACTATGGACGCCAAATGCAGACTTATAACCTTTAAATAGTATTTTAATGGACGGCTGCACTCTGGACTACGCCCTTGATCTCATTCTGCTAGCCACCCTCAATATAGACCCAAGTCATGCTAGCGCCAAGTACAGGCTATGGATGCATTAGGAGTACTTTCAGAGCGCAGCTCTTTGGCGCTCATTCCTTCGCTTTGCGGCATTGCTGTTAGTGTCACCATTTTCTCTCGTCACTTTCTTCATAAATAAATAAGGTAAATAAATAAAGCAAATAAATAAATTCTGCCTCCTCAGCGATTTGAACCTCCATCCCCAGGATTCAAAGCGGAGAACTTTAACCAATTGCGCCAAGCACGGGATCATAGAAAGCGCATCATAATTCTCCTTCTCTACCATGAGGAAGATAGTAGTGATGACAATGACGAAGCAAACAGTGGTAATGACAATAATGACATTAGCAACGATAATGACGGTGCATGTAGTTGATAATGAGTATAAGAGCAAACGTGATGCACTGTGTGCACCAGAAACTCTTAGGCTTTCACATTTCTGCAGTGTAGATTCCACGCTGCTCCGGACATTTTAAAGCGCAGCTTGAAACTAGTGGCCAGTAACTAGTACCGTAATCGTCGGCGTCGATGTTGGTCCTCGTAACCACCTCCGCGGTCAAAACAATGGTACCATAGAGCATGAAGGAAAGGTTTGCATGAATTGTCGGCACTGTAAAAGAGGAACTACTTGGTATACCGGAAAAAAAAATGTAGTATAGGATATAGCGTCAAAAAAGGTGCGTAAGAGGCAAAATTGTGGTTCTGGCTTATTTAGTTAAGTATTAGAGCTAATAAAAATAACAGTTGCTTCACAGAAACGAAAAAGCGCAGTATCTGTCACAGCTGTTCTGTGGACCCCTTACCAGCGCAGTAAAAGAAGGGAGGAAGATGGGAGTGGATGCGGAAAGAGTGAAAAGGGTGCCGTTGTGTAGAGCTGCGTAGCAATGTCGACAACTTGAGGATCTAAGGTTCAATGACATCGCACAGCACACGGACGCCTCTTCGTTTGGCCTCCATCAAAATTTAGAGCCAGATAAGTGGTTTACTTGAAAGACCCAGTATCTGTCACTCGCTGAAGAGGGAATGGTTGGTGGGGAATATGTGTGAAAAATAAAAAGTGTTCTGTAATTGTAAACAGATATCTTGCTCGAAATATTCGCCTCGTTTTGCCGAAAACCTGAATGACTGTGGTGACATTTTACATTAGAAAGTAACGTAATCATCGGCAAATTTTTTCCCCCACATGCGGATCCCATTTCGCGCTACGCCAGCTAACATGTTTCATCTTCCTTGCGTAGACGGTTCACTGTTATTCAGAAGTTTCTTCGACAAAACCTTGCACACCACATTATTTGCACTGCACCTTGAAATAAACTTCTTCATGTAATTTTCTCTACCTTCTTCCTGTTCCTTAAAGCACGATATAAGCTTGCCCTCTTGGTGGAAGCATTATACAATACAGTTTTCAATTTGTGTCTTCCTCTTCATCGTTTCTATTGAACCTCTGTCATGTGACCATATTTCCCGTGATATTAAGGTAATTCCTGAGTCTGCTCGAGCAAATGTCCGCCGATTTAATATTTCAGAGTTTCTACCTTGAACATGTTCAAGGCTACTCAGCCTAAGGCAAATATATTAGGAAAACGTTTGGAAGACGCTTAGGTGTCTCTTTTTGAGTAAACGCTATAGCACCTTAAACAGAACATTTAGATTCGGTTTTAATCGTTTTTGTTTGAACTCGTTATATCATTAATTTTATTTTACTGTAACGCCAGTATAATTCCGGAACACGTTCGCGAGCCATACGCGCCAAAACACGCTCACTAGGTTCTCCACTCGCGCGATTAGTACGAATGAACCTTAGAGATGACAATAAAGAAAAACAATTCGGTGTCCCCTTTGTGGTGTGTTCCCCGAGGCATACCAAGGGAATGAGTTCTATTTCCAGTGACGGCAAATTTATTTTTGAATTATATTCGCTAGTGAGACGCCCCCTCGTATACGTTTGGCTTCATTTCACTATCACCTCAGTTAGTTATCTATTTAAAAGTGGGGTGTTTGAAAATCTCACGCGAGATCAAGTGGTTGCTGAGACATGGCCCTGTCAACCAATCAAAATCTATTCCAACCTCCCACAACAGCGGCGGGGACAGCGTTTTGGCAGAGGAAGCTGTATAACTGCTGTAATATGGGCTTTTGTGCTACCTAAAGCGACGAACATTGCATTCTTCTCATTCTTGGTGTCAGGCCATTATTGAAGCTGCTGTCAAGCATTGTGTGACTAATTGTCAAGGATGCTGAAAACTGACTGTAAAATTCTTTCTTGATTGTGTGGTGTCCAAAAGTCTCGCTTCTGGGCTAAGGAGGAGACAATACAGCTAACTTATTCCCGCAAAAGTGCAGTCAAAAACGAAGGAAATTAAACCGCTTATATAAAAAGTGTTTCTACATAAAATATAAACTTTTTACACACACACACACACACACACACACACACACACACACACACACACACACACACACACACACACACACACACACACACACACACACACACACACACACACACACACACACGTATGTATATATATAGTTTGTATTTTTGGCACATGTCTTATATAACTTGCTATAAGATATATGTCGTTTGTTTAGAAACTTTTGTGCCCAAATGGCGCATCAATTATACGTCCACTTGTTGCGAGTTCTTCCTAAATGCTTTCAGCCACTAAACAGTTTGTCCAGCGTCAAACCAACCAGCTAATTTATTTCCGACAGCGCTGTCAGTGCCATCTCACGGCACCGAATTTCACGTGAATTGTTTACGTTGGGTAATTATATGCTCATGTCTGGACCCAATAATGATCTTACGTGTGAATTAAGAGAGCACTCCTGTCAAAAATATTGGTGTGTGTAACTGCTTAGTGCCATTTTATTCGATAGCATTCTTTAACTGCTTAATCCTGCTAAAACGTAAATCCCCTTTCTTTTGAAACCAACATTTCTTATGGTGACTTGTTAAACAATCTGTCTAATAAAAGTAATTTTATTGCGTTCATAATAAGTATAATAAAAAAACCTAATTATAGGAGTAAACTCTGCATATAGCTTTAAGGCATAATGCTTTAGGTAATAAAGTATGCAAAAAAGCTTGTGTTATTTTGAGTAGGTACTTACGTTACGCTGTGGGCTGTAGACTCCCACAGTCTGATAGGCAGTGATCATTTTCGGAAGCTGCAGCTGCACCGTGGAGTTCTTGTAGGCCTTCAGGGCCCTGTTGCTGCCAGGCAAAAAAGGCGACAAATGGGCAATTATTTGCATCGCCTCTTCTGTCTGCAGCCCGAATGATACTCCCGCAACGCAGTATCGGTACCTGCCTATGAAGCTTGGTTTATCTCACATATCATGTATTTCCAAAAAGGCGCTGTAGGTAGAGTAGTATTAGTATCAGTAGAAACTTGAGGGAGGTTTAGAAGTTAGCATTTATTTTAGCACTAAATCTAAGGCGTGCACCGTGTCGAAAACGTTAATAGCACTAGTCAGTTCTAGCGTGGTATATCGCCTGTGTCCCGCAAACGTCTGCTTTCGTTTCGTTATGTGCAAGGTGAAATAGTGTAGGTTGCTATAATAAAATAAAAACTTATGTGCAAAATCTGTACAGTAGGCATGCTGCTAGGTGCAAAAATATTAAGAGCATCAATATATTGGAAGCTAAAAACGCCATTCTGCGCTTCAAGGCAGTGCTCCAGTAATCACTACCTTTCGCAGTGGATGCAATGCACCTGCGTGAAAAAAAAGTTTTTTCCTTCCCGTTTTCCAAAGGTGCACTGGAATTAACGACAAAATTAGTGTCTCCAGGAACATGGCTAGACATCGGCGGTACTATATAGGCGAATGCACAGGCCCAGAGGCGAGCTCCTTAATTAGCCTGTTGTTGACGAAGACTATTTTTGCACTTCTTGAAAAACATATTGCATAAACTGACATTTCTCAGTACAAAGAATTTTTTTCTATCCGTTGAACTTGTTTGTAATGTACAGCATCGTAAATGCAATTCACAAAAAAATATGACGAGGCTCTGGCACATACCTGCTATTCTCGTCGGGCACCTCGTCACCTGTCATTTCATTCGGAGCCGCTTCGGTGTATTGGGCAAAAAAGTGTGCTCCTGCACAAGAAGAATTTACTTTATAGAAGCTTGCACGAGAAACAAGCTATATTCAGTCAGCACTGGATGTTTAACCTCTTCCCTCATGTCGCAGTTCTCATAGCCTGAGTCGCTTTGTGACTTGCAGCCACAAAATCAAACTAAATCACCTTCCACACAAAATTATAAAACCCCAGTAAAACACATCGTGTAATAATTGCTGATAAAGAATGTACTTCATGTCACACTGATTCAAAAGGTTTGGTATTTCATAGAGCAGGTAGTTAACAACCTCGTCACTGCTTGGAATGAGAATGCAATTCTCAAAGGTACAAGGGACATAATTTATTCTCTGGACTGATATTTTTATTACTCTGAAGCCTTGACGATGCACTCTTCGTTTCCTCATTGATACACTGTGTTCCTTATTGCCACTATTTTAACAGACCTATGTGCAAAAACTGTACAGTGGAAAGTTGTATATTCTCACAATTTGCATTACTAGTATACAAAAAGTCGTTGTCAGAAGCGGTGCCCTCGGTCTTTCCGTACGTGAAGCCAGGTAACGCGACCTTATCTATCGTAGGAATAAATGTGATTGCAGTTAGGCAAAAATCAAAAAGTAAACAGGAGGCAATGCGGCGAGTAAAAGACACGCAGCTGCCAGTGTTCATCAAATGCGATACAGAACATCCGTTAACCAGGAAGCCTTTACTTAACCACTGGGTTCGCGAAGACAGCACCAAGAATGAGTCCAAAGGGAAACTGTCACGAAAATTCAATGAGGCTATAAGCAAAAAGAAGCCTACTTTTAACCAATATGCTGTTAATTATAATTTAAACTTTGCCAGAGGCGTATATATATATATATATATATATATATATATATATATATATATATATATATATATATATATATATATATAGTAAGATTTGCCTTCCTACTGCATTGATGTAACTTCAAATATATGCTTATATTGACATTTGAATACTTATACACCTAATGCTCATTATGCTGCTCTCCAGATTATCTTTGTCCAGTGTGACGGTTTAGTCTTGAAACGCGCCACAGTAAAGAGTATCCTTACCACGTGTTATTACGTCTTCCCTTTTCCACCTTCGTATTTTGTTTTGTTTACGTTCCCTTCGCCTCCTTCGTTCTGATTTAGTCAGCCCTTCTGAGGTTTTCCATCCTTTCACTTTTATGGACTCCTTAGAATCTCTACAGACCTTTTTTGTGTCCCCTACTGGTCATTTTCGGGGTAGATTATCGGCAAGTGAGGAAATTCGTTTGAACGTGTTATGTATCCCTCTTATGTTTGAAGTTCGCAAGTTATTGTTGGCGGTTTGAAGTTGGAACCAATTTTTCACCTTTTCGGTTACTTTTCTCACAACGTCTTTCTCCTTCAGTGTTTTTGTTTAAATAAATATTTAATAATGTTCGTTTTATAGCCATGCTAGGCATAGAAGTACCGCGCCACCAGACTACTTTCCTTTCTTTGTCATCAGAAAGAACTAATAAGCTGGTGAAAATTTGTCTGAAGGCCCCCAGTATACTTTCCACTACAAAATATAATACTATTTGGAAAAACATTCACTCCAAGAAACGAGACTCTGAGATAATCGCAAGGAAATCTAATGGCTCATCTGTATACCCTCTACGAGTTGTATTGTTCAGGCATTTGATGCGTGCTCCGAAAGGGCTATTTGTATGTTCCCAAAAAAATCAACGCACATGAACCAGAAACCGCTAACTTCACCTTTGTGTTCTCGCACGCTGCACGCCACCAAACCAAATAAAGATCTGCTCAGACAGTGGGAAGCATTAGCTTGAATGCTACAGGAAGGGTAAGTATGTGTTTTGAAATATTGTGTTAACGGCTCTAGGAGGAATGAAAAGAGCCAAATAAAACGTGTTAGTAAACTACTCTCCTCGGGTGCATTATATGTATTTGTAATAAATGATACCTTTATGCAAATGGGTTAGCGAAAGATTAATTCCCAGCAGCCACGAAACACGTTGGCGACGGAGTTGTTATTGGAAAGCAGGAAAAAATGTGCAAATGTTTTTGTCGTGAAGAAAAATGCCTATTGAATACTTGTTGCTTAAAACTAAGTTACAAATTAGCAATCTGCGGATTGCGTGCTTAGGAAAAAAAGGATATGTTTCGTTGGGGAAAAAAAAAATGTTTTTCTGCAGCCGTTTATAGCATCATTGTTACAAAGGCACTAAAATATGTCAAAACCAAATTCAATCATTTGCATGTATCCCGAAATAATGCCTAAACTTGAACACGTATACCACGCCATGCCTGTAAAGTTGATTTGGACGTAGCTTTTCGCCAAGACAACAAAGAATTCCTCATGGATGTGGTTGCTAATGATGTAAAAGTTGCCGAAGTAATCGTTCTTAAAGCATGGCTATACGCGAATGAACTAGATATTACTGAGACATTCCACGGTATGTCAAGATGTTAGATCAGGTTTCAATCCAGCAAGCTCCAATGTTTCAACTACACACATTTATTGGAGCTAACAACACACCATTCACTGTTATATGCAGTATAGCGACAATTAAAAGAGGAGCTTCACGTTAAGAGTTAAACCGAAGGCCTCTTTAACCACCCGTTTTCAAACCACGTATATTTTAATATTATTTTCTTGTAGTGGTTTTCACGTGAAAGAAAGCCGCACTATATTTCTTCTTAGTCGACACTTTGATCTGCCTCAGGTGAATGTGCAGTCCTGTAAAATACCTATCTGAAAGTAGCCTCCAAATTGACTACCCTGAACGCTGCATAAAGCAGGATTGTGTTACAATTTTGTATTAATTCCCGTACGTTTTTTCGTCGTCATCGCTTTCCTTAATTCTAGATTACGGCGACGCCTTTTCTACCAAATGAGCTGCTTAGGCTTTGTGAAAAGAACATTTTTCGGACCAGAGTCGGTTCCATCGTAGTCGAGTCCAGCGATGGTAATTGTGCTCTCGCTGGCGATGTAAACCACGCCACTCAGGTCATGACTGTAACCGAAAATCTTCCCGATTCATTTGTCGTAGTATCCGCTAGAGGGGCCTGCAACAGCAGAAGCGTATACAGAGTCAAGGCTGTCCCAGCAGACAGCAGCGGAACTTTCGCCCGGTGCTTCCTTTTGCAATATCGCTGGCAGATATGTAACTGGACACTTCTCTATCTGAGGAGTTCGGCCTCCGGATGGTGGTCGCGGAGCTCCTGCCGAAATGACCTGTTGCCATGTGTGCTAATCTTGACTCTGCAGCGTCAATCCCAAGTCACGGCTGTTGTGGTTGAATACGCAAATCTTCTATAACCCACAAAGCTATCTCCGAAATGTGAATACAATATACACTTTTGTCCATCTCGCAGGTTGGTATGCAGTGCCTTAGCCATGACATATATTGCCATATCAAGTAGATCAGCTGCTTAGTACCGCTCTTTATTCTGTGCAGCAGAAGAATTTAGACATATGGCGTAGTGCCATTCACTTTATGAATAACATTTAGAACGGAAATTAAGGCACCCTGATTTTTTAAATACCGCATAACGAATCCAAGTCCAGGAATATCGTAAAATTCTTCCTTATTGTACCATATGAAAAAGCAGTGATTTCTGAACGAAGAAAGAACTACAGCTGCACGCATGTTCAAAATGCTAAGCGGAATTCAAGTCACACCTATAACTACTAGCTTCATTCTATTGTAAATATTGTACATCATTAGCTCCATATATTAGCCCAAGACGTTATGTAGCCTATTATTGGACCACCTGTCTTTATTAGTGTATAGAGCACTGCTCTCGCACCCTTCTTCTCGAGGTAAAGTGGTACGTTTGTGTGGGGTCGGTTTTCAAGTTATAGGCAACGGCCATTCCCTAGAAGCCGCCGCGATCGCCTAGCACGTCAGCGCCACCCTGCGAGCAGCGGTGAAAGTATTGCAGGATCGCTTCCGGTGCAGCCAGCGCACAAGTATGGTAGCGTAGCGTAAAAACTGAAGGCATCGCAATAAAAAGCGGGCGGCAAAATGGCTATTCTGACGGCTATTTATGTCTTAGATGTTTAATTTTCAGTTTTTTTTATTTATTTTTAGGACGAAATTTAAATGGGTCGCGTGCTGCTTTAAAAGGGGACGCGAATAAAACAACAAAGTGGTGATGTTTGGCTCCTCTGGCAATTAACACAGCAAACAACACGCCTCCAAAAATTGGGGCGCCACCAAACTTCCTCTAAAAACACGGCCATTGCGGCCAGCGCCAAAACGCATGTCAGTTATTATATCGCATAGCGACGCGGGATAATTTCGATATCTCAACAGGACGGCGCCCGAACTACCTAGTCATGGGCGCCGGTAAACATTTTAAACAAGAATTTCGGCTAAAACTTCTCTGAAAGAGACCTAAACTTTGTCTCTGCTCAGAAAGAAACTCTGGGATCGTCCTAATGAGAAAACGGTTTCATGCTGCGCCGCCTACTTGGCCGCAAACGCCGTCATGCCAAAGATTTTAGCACATTCATTTCACGAATTTTCTAGGACTTCTTGAGGGCACCACAGTACTGCTGACATCGCGGGGCTGACTGCAGGATAGCGAGAACAACAAACATGGTATGACTGCAACGTGCATAAACTGATTCAGTAGTACGGGCGAAAGCTTTTCGGTCCAGGTGGGAGGTGATATAGACGACGACGTGTAATGAACAGCGTGAGAGTATGTTGCAGTGTACACGTGGGGTGATCCGCTGCGCTAACAGCTACGACACTTCGTATCCATTTCCCACGAGAAATTGCTGAATTCGAATCCGCTCATTTCCGGCAGGTTTTTCCCTTTGTACTCCGCAGAGGCCTCAGGCAAGATTCATCGTTGGATTTGACCGTGTTAAGCGTAGCCTAGTCCAGTAAACACATGAGAACATGGTGCAATTGTTCCGCTATTCATTCAATGTTCATCGGAGGAATTATTGTATACATGAGGAGAATAGCTTCGAAATGAAAAAAAGAAAAAAACGACAGCTGGTAATTCATACCTCGCTAAGGTGCAAACAAATATTTCACGTTAGCGCACAGCTGATTTCAGCAGAACTAAGGCTGTAATAATTTAGTTTCACATATTTCCACCGGGTGAGGAGACGGGTGATAATCCTTTGGGATGACCTAAACAAGAATTAAGCATCAATATTTAAAAAAACTTCGCAATCTATTTTTTTTTTTTTTTTTTGCAATCTCTCGGCATATCGCAAACGTTTGCAAGCTGTTATACCCCGTAGAATGGGCTCAATAGCAAGCTTCGGATAAAATTTGTTTCTGCGGAAGTCCACTCCACATGCCGTTATTTTTGAAATTGGCGTATATTTGCAGTCGAATAGGAACGAAATGCTTCAGGCACAACAAATGTATTTGTGATCGTCGACGTGGGGCAAAAAATTCTGAACTAATTTTTTTACAAAGTTTTATTATTATATAGCGATCGCCTTGCAGTTTGTCTGAGTGTCGGTTTTAGAACAAGTAGGATGGGCCTCTTCATTTGCCTTCTAAACGAGAACAAAATGATAACTCTCTATTCTCTACTGACGTGTGGGCAGGAAATTTATATCGATGTTGCGGAAGCTGCATTCATAGCACTCATTTCCCAGTAACCTTAAAGCGTTGTATTCTGCCTGAGCTAACGTTTGCAGTAAGATCAGCCGTATTCATATCACTCGTTTAAGGTGTCAAACAGGGTTCATAGAAAAATATTATATTGCCATGCCTGCGGAATCGACAATGCAATGATTTGTGTTTAAATCGGCTTTTTTGCTAACTGAGAGTGCAGCAGCATCTTCGCCGCAAAAGGATGGGTGCCGGCCGTTTCTCGCGCGCTGCCGATGAGCGTATCCTGCAACACGGTCGCTCCTCGCCGCGAGCGGCGCTTCCGTGGCGCCGAAGTTACGTTCGCCCGTTCCCTATACATTTAGGAGTCGCTTTGTGCCGTCGCCTTTTATAGGCAAATATTTCGCGCTTGGCTATGGCAGGTGGGTTTTGGTAGGTGGCATGGCCGAACTTTGCTTGGTCGGTGGATCGTGTGACGTCACAGGCCAAATGAAGTGGCAGAAGCTGCGAACCAGGGCTTCTCGTCCGAGATTGAAGGGGGTGGGTAGAGATGGCAATCGAACCTACAGGCAGCATTAATCGTGAGCCCAGAATCCTTCCTCTGCTTAGCTACGCCAACTCGCCCGTACGTGTTACCGAATGCGGCATTTATTTTTGCGCCAAATTGATTTAACGTCACTAGAACTTTACGACTGCAGACTGATGAGGATATACGAAGCACAAGAGGCACACATTAAGTCTAGTGTCTAGTTGAGCAGCGAAAAACGGTAACGCGAACAAGGAGCCTCAAAAGAATCCACCGACTGGGGCCATGACATCTTAAGTAGGGCTGAAGTATCTCAGGAAATTTTTCAGGGGAAAGCTTTTATTGGCTCAAGGTGCAAATATCGGGCGCGCCAGGTCTCTTATTGTCTAGCATTGCTTCTATCTCCATGAGACGGTAGGGGGTGCGACAACGAGCGACGCCGTAGCACCAATCTCACATTTGCAGCGGAAAGGAAAACTGCAAAGGACTCGCCACAAGGAACGCCACGTGGCAGAAGCCTTGGTGTACGGTCCAACAATACACTTGAAAGAGAATTGCAACGAACGCGTAGTAAAGGAAAAGAAATTTGCACTGTGGCCACGAGCTTCGCATTGCTCAGAAAAGCTATGCAAAGACCTCGCGATCTACAGTATACAGCAACCGTCAGCCTTTCGCATTACTTTCATGCAAATTCTGCAATGCTCTCAGAAGTTTTTTTTTTTTCTTATGCATAAATTGAGATCGCATAAATGGCATGGTCTAAATTTGGAGGTTGCTCCGCCTATTGACAGTCAGGTGCTGCAGTAAATAACACCAAAGCGTTCTTTGAAACAGATGTGCTTTCTTCAAGAGTAAATATACGTGTCTTCTTTCGAACTGTATCCAGAGGGCAACAACGGCTTACTTTGCCTGCCAGACGTCCAAAGCATCCGTCTTGGAAGACTATATCGAACAGTGTTATCTTTTTCAGTTCAAAGTGTTGTTACCCTCGAACATGATGCTTGCAGCGTAAGACTAAGCTGTAACTTCGCTTTCACGTGCAAATACTTTCCTTTATTTGGTCAGGCGGACTGCTCGTATTGTTTCACGCATGGCATTACGGAAGCTGTGCAGTACGTGTTAGAAGTGTTTCCGGTGTGGGCACAAAACAAAATGCTAGCTTTTTTTCTGCAAGTGGTTTGACAGCTCGCCTCTCAGCGAGGGTATAAAATTAAGCGCTGCGCAGGACAAACGTATACGTCTACATGCACTTCGGGTTATTCTCCTCGACACGCTTTTTGTGTATTTGTTTCATACCTCTTCGCATCACACTGTCACTCTTCGTGTTTAGTTTCTTCTAACTTTTACCTTCCCCAGTGCAGAGTATCAAACGCGATGTTTGATTTTCCTTACTACCGGTCTGCTTTTTCATTTATTAAGCATATAACACATGATTAAAGGAATGACACGGAGGCATGATGGGTCCAGTCTGTTTCTCATTTTTCCTATAGTCATTCTTACATGAAATCTGCCACCAGAGTATAATAAGGCTTTAACTTGTCGCATATTACTTCACGAATATACACTGTCATTCAACGGTTATCTCCAACAGTACGCGAAACACAACCTGGCACAGACATGAAGCCTCGTTTGCAACATGCCGTAGCATATCGCCTGCGGAGCTTAGAGGTATAGTTTGGCTGAGTCAGAATTCAAAGGTACCGGGTTTGACTCCAACCACCTGCCAGCTTGTTCGCTTTCATCCACGTCATTTTAAAGCTATGTTTAGATCGAGGTACGCTCGTAATTTTTCGGCCACAAAGCACACACTGTTTTTCAATGCGGAATGGGGCGCTTAACGCAGTCTTAAAATGGTGCCTCCATTCAGTTTACTGATTCAATTACGAAAATGACTATTAAATATTTGATTTTTGTTTCAGGCGTTTATAATGGCATCGAAATTGCTATGCTTGAATTTATTATTGCTTAAATATTTGCAAAGAACAGGTTGAGAATGCGAGATTTCCAATCTCACCCTACTATCTCAAAGGTGAAACCCGAGCTGCCAGCTGCCACTGACACGGCCATGTTTTGCGGTCTCGTGACGTCACACAACCAATCGACCAATCAGTACCCGGCCATGTCACCCTTCCAAGTACCACTCGTCGGAGTGGTACTTCTCTGCTCTTCATTTTTCACCCTAAGTGGCGTGGACCGCGACTATATTTACCCTGGAGTTTATGGAGAAGGGGGCTTTGAACGCCGTTCCATGAAAAGCGAAGTTAATATGATAAAATAAATGATCAAAAGAGTAAAATTATTCTGGAGAAAATTGGGGTAATTAGGAAAGCGTAAATGTGCACGTCTTGCCTGCAAGCGGTCTATTTTGGCTATTTATTGTCTTCATTTGCAGTTTCCTTCGAAATCCATGCGGCGGCCACTACGATACATTTTATCTATACTAAATATGAAGTAATTTACTGGACGCGGAATAAAGAGAAAACAGGCGCTAGAAGGAGAAAAGAATAATGCGCGAGTACGGTAGAAATATACAAACAATATAACATGTAGAACGGAAACCTAGAGGTCTACAATGAGTAAAAGCATTCCGCGGGCTCATTACGCTCAAAACTTAGTGCACAGAAAGAATGCGCATATTTCACGATGTTTCCAGGTTGCATGAAATACTGTGAACTTACAGGTTTGTACTCCAGGAGGTGTGTCGGAGAGAGAGTTGGTCGCTTTACGTGCTTTGGTTCTGTGAGAGAGACGAATTAAATTTATGAGCACAGCTTTCAGAATAAACGAGGACTAAAAATGTTGAACGAGGCGAGGAGTCAGCACTCCTCAGTAATAAGGACTGTCAGTCCATGGGCTTCTCCGGTTGTTTTGGTCACCAAGAAAGATGGTTCCATCCGGTTTTGCGTCGATTACCGTAGACTAAACAAAATCACGCGCAAAGATGTCTATCCTCTGCCGCGAATCGACGACGCCTTGGACTGTTTACAGGGAGCCGAGTATTTCTCCTCATTGGATTTGCGCTCTGGCTACTGGCAGGTATCGATGACTGATGATGACCGCTCGAAAACTGCCTTTATAACACCGCACGGCTTATACGAGTTCAACGTTATGCCCTTTGGCCTTTGCAATGCCCCAGCTACTTTCGAACGCCTGATGGACACTGTTCTTCGTGGACTCAAGTGGCAGACCTGTCTTTGTTATCTGGATGACATCGTAGTTTTTTTCCACCAACTTTTCTTCTCACCTTCTCCGCCTAAAGCATGTCCTCACGTGTCTCGCCGACGCTGGGCTTCAGTTGAATTTGAAGAAGTGCCACTTTGCCGCTCGAAAACTCACAATTTTAGGCCACGTTGTCTCTAAGGACGGCATTCTTCCTGATCCCACCAAACTTCGCGCAGTTGCAGAGTTTCCGAAGCCAACCTCCCTGAAGCAGCTCCGGAGCTTTATCGGCCTCTGCTCCTATTTTCGACGTTTCATCTTGAACTTCGCCTCTATCATCGCTCCTCTGACCCAGCTGCTCCTTGCCGGTAGCTCCGACCTTTCCTGCTGGACTTCATCCTGCGACAAAGCCTTGTCTCCCATTCTACGCCACTTTGATCCGACTGCGCCTACGGAGATCCACACTGACGCCAGCGGTATTGGGCTTGGTTCCGTCCTTACCCAATGTAAGCCTGGTTTCAGCGAGTACGTTGTGGTATACGCCAGCCGAACACTGACGAAAGCAGAGTCTAATTATTCAGTCACAGAAAGGGAATGTTTCGCCATTATTTGGGCCATCGGGAAATTTCGTCCCTATGTGTATGGCCGACCGTTTTATGTTGTGACCGATCACCACGCTTTGTGCTGGCGCGCCTCTCTGAAAGACCCATGTGGTCGCCTTGCTCGCTGGGCTCTCCGTCTCCAGGAGTATGAAATTCATGTCATTTATCGGTCAGGTCTGAAGCATACGGACGCGGATGTTCTTTCCCGCTTGCCATTGCCAAGTGACACTTCGTCTGACCCCGTCTGTGCTTACGATTTGTCTACTCTTGCCACTATCGACATGGCTACCGAACAGTGGAATGACCCTTGGATAAGGGCACTTTTGGATTTTCTCTCACGTCCTACTCCCGGTCATTCATCCAAAGCGCTCGTCCGGCAAGCCCACCACTTCTCCATTCGTAACGGTCTTCTCTATCGCCGCAATTATTTGCTTGATAAACGGAAGTGGCTTCAAGTCATCCCGCGTCATCTCCACGCCAAAATTTGTGCTGCGTACCATGAAGACCCACAGTGTGCTCACCGTGGCGTATTGAACACCTACACGCGCCTACGTCTGCAATTTTACTGGCGTGGAATACACCGCTTTATACGACATTTCGTGCGCGCTTGCGAATCATGTCAACACCGAAAAACTCCTCAGAAGTCTCCTGTTTCATTGCAGCCGTTACCCTGTCCTGCTCGTCCGTTTGACCGCGTTGGCATAGATCTCTATGGTCCCCTTCCTACTACTGCCGCTGGAAACCGGTGGATTATCGTGGCAGTAGACCATCTTGCTCGCTACACTGAAACTTCACCGTTACCCTCTGCCTCAGCAAGAGACGTTGCTTTGTTCCTTCTCCACAACTTGATTCTGCGCCACGGGACTCCGAAGGAGCTATTCAGTGACCGCGGACGCGTTTTCTTGTCCGACGCTCTTGAAGCCCTACTGAAAGAATGCCGCATCATTCATCGCACCGCTACTTCTTACCACCCTCAGACGAAAAGCCTGACAGAACGTTTCAACCGTACTCTGAGTGACATGTTGGCCATGTACGTTAACTACCCTCCTTCAACTGGGACCAGGTTCTTCCCTTCGTAACTTACGCGTATAACACTGCGATACAGACCACCACTGGATTCTCTCCCTTCTTTCTTGTTTACGGGCGCGAGCCAACCTGCACAATGGACGCGCTTTTGCCCTACCGCCCTGATGTTTCTTAATCAACGCCACTCTCGGACGCCGCCTAGTACGCAGAAGAATGCCGCCAGCTAGCTCGCTCGCTTACAAAGGAAACCCAGGGGCAACAAAAACATCATCGTGACACTGGCAAGGCTCCTTCTTATGCACCCAACTCCTTGGTGTGGCTCTGGGTTCTTGCCACAACCGCCGGCCTTTCAAAGCAGCTTCTTGCTCGGTATCACGGTCCATACCGAGTCCTTCAAAAAACATCTCCCGTCAACTACGTAGTTGAGCCTGTTACGACCTCTGCGGACTTGCGTCGCCGTGGACGCGAAATAGTTCATGTGGAC
This sequence comes from Amblyomma maculatum, assembly GCF_055883805.1. Lineage (NCBI taxonomy): Eukaryota > Metazoa > Arthropoda > Arachnida > Ixodida > Ixodidae > Amblyomma > Amblyomma maculatum. Next base: position 96,949,262 of record NC_139353.1, read on the forward strand.
CGAATCAAGCGATACTACGATCCGTCTGTCCTTTCGGCTCCATGAGTCGCCAGGATGGCTCCTTCTCTGCCCGGGGGGAAACTGCAGTGTGGTAATCTTCATCGTTATTGCCACTGACATGCATCGCGTCCTGGCGCTCTCGAGGACGAAGTAGTTGGTCGTTGTCTTCGTTATTCGATACGCCTGACGCTCCGCTGCGAATTCACCCTGAGCAGCTGAATCCCTCTGCGTGGACTGAATAAACACACCCCCTACAATATATTATATATATATATATATATATATATATATATATATATATATATATATATATATATGACGCCGATACGGTAACATATTACACAAGAAAATTAAATTCCAGGCGTTCAACGCTGCTGCCCCGAATGTGGAGCGAAATATTTGGCTGCGGGCAAGCTAGCGTTGCATCGAACACAACCAGCACTCTGTTGAACAATTCAAAGTTCACCGGCATTTTAAGCAGAATCCACTTCACTGCCGTGAGCATGCGATGCCGGCATGCGCTTTCCTGTTCCATTCGTTCAGTTCCCCACGACGGCGCGCGCTAGCGAAGTGCGGGAAATAGCGAAGTGCGGGTGTTCGGAGTTTAGCGGTGGGGCAGTTGCGCGTTCCTGCCGCGGTGTGGTGCGAGTGTGCTCCAGACTAGTAACCAGGCGTGGGAGACTGGCGTCACACATATCAGCGGTGCAGTGGAATGCGGTGTGTGTTTTTCTTGAGTGTTGTCACGGCTGGGGCCGGACGAAGTTAAATAAAATGTTGTGAACCCGACGTAACATTGGCGACGAGGATGGGATGCTGGGTCGACGTCGTTTCTGCTGCGGCTAAGGGAAGTTGACATCGCGGACGCCCACCTGTGCAGCATGGCCGCCACCGCCAGCGAGGGCTACATTGAAGTTTTCGACTTGTCCCGCCCCGAGGACTGGGAAGATTATGCACAGCGTTTCGAGTTCTTCCTGGATGCGCAAGGTATAACAGACGGCGGGAAAAAGCGGTCCACGTTCCTTAGTCGTTGCGGCTCCGCCACTTTTCAGTTGGTGAAAGCGCTCGTCGCGCCGGCCCAGCTCGGAGATACCCCGTTCGAAACAATACTCGCCGTGCTCAGGGAGCACCTGGCCCCGAGGCCGCCGGAGCTCGCAAGGCGATACGAGTTCCACCGACGCGACCAGGCACAGGGAGAGCCGGTGGCCGCCTACCTTGCTGCCCTTCGAACCACGGCGCAGCATTGTAATTTCACCACCCTGGACATCGCGCTTCGAGACCGTTTTGTTTTCGGGTTGCGGAACGACAAGGTAAAGCGACAACTTTTGGCCAAGAAAGAAGTGACCCTCGCTAGTGCTGTGGAGGAGGCAACCGCTGCCGAGGCCATCGACCGGGAAGCTAACCGCGGCGTCCGTCCAGGTCTAACCACGCCGCGCATCGAGCCAGTACATCAGGGAACGAGCTCGGACTTCGATAATGAGCAAGACGCCACCGAAGATGTCTTGCGTCTACGGAACATTCCTGCCCAGCGGACGGACCCAGAAGGAACAGGGGGCGTCACCTGTGCTGGTTGCGGCGGCCCCCACGAACGTCGTCTGTGCCGTTTCAGGAACGCCCAGTGTAGGGGCTGCGGAAAAATTGGTCACATATTGAGGGTCTGCCGTTCGCGGAAGCCAAGGAACTACCGCCAGAACTCCGAGACTGACAGCAGGACGCCTCGCGCGAATATTTCCTACTGCGACGACCAAACTGCGACCGCTATACACGATGTGCCTGCACCCGCCCTGAAGAAGGTACATGTGGTGGTCGAAATTGAAGGTAATCCATGCCGAATGGAGGTGGATTCGGGGTCAACTTTTTCACTCGTATCTGAAGCCACAGCCAGGCGGATTTTCCCGAGCGGCCGTTTGCCATTGCTGAAACCACTGGATATCATGATGAAGGATTACCAGGCCAATCGCATAGCCGTGCATGGGTATGGCACGTTCAGAGTGAAGTTTAAGGATTTCGATGGCCTGTTACGTCTTATCATTGTCAAGGGTGAGCGTCCAAGTCTGCTTGGACTGGACTGGTTCCCAGCATTGGGTATCAACATTACAGGAGTGCAGCATATCAACCAGCCATTCCACTTGAGTGCTGACATATTCCAGGAGTTCAGTTCAGTGTTTGATGGAGCACTGGGGTGTTACAAAGGGCCACCTGTGCAGTTTGCACTCAATGCCAAGGTTGAGCCAATCCGACTGAGGGCACGCAGAGTACCTTTTGCACTTCGTCCAAAAATCGATGCAGAGCTGGACAAGCTCATTCAGCAAGGGGTCCTGGAGCCAGTTGATCATGCAAGATGGGAAACACCTATCGTCACTCCTTTGAAGGCTAATGGGGACATCCGTATCTGTGCAGACTACAAGTGCACAATAAACAAAGCATTGCAGCAACATGCATATCCAGTACCAGTGGTGAGCCATGTGCTGTCGTCCCTCTCCGGTGCAACTGTGTTTGCTAAACTCGATTTGGCTCAGGCTTACCAGCAACTGCCAGTGACCAAGGAAGCGGCGGAAGTGCAGACTATCGTAACTCACCGGGGAGCTTTCCGTGTCCACAGACTTCAATTTGGGGTCAGCACCGCACCCGGCATTTTCCAGAGTCTCATGGAAAACCTTCTACGGGGAGTGCCTGGGGTTGTTGCTTACTTTGATGATGTCATTGTTGCTGGAACCTCGGAAGAAGAGCTGCTCAGTCGTCTTCGTGAAGTTCTAAGAAGGTTCCAAGATGTGGGGCTTAAGGTCAAGAAAGAGAAATGCCAGCTTGGGGTGGCTGAAGTAGATTTTTTGGGGTTTAGAGTCGACGCTGAGGGAATTCATCCAACGCCGGAGAAGACTCAAGCGATTGTGAAGGCACCACGTCCTGCAGGCAAGACAGAGCTACAGGCATTCCTGGGGCTCCTCAACTTTTATCATGCATTTCTGCCCCATAAGGCAACTGTCGCAGAACCACTGCATCGGCTCTTGAACAAAAATGCGCCCTGGGTCTGGGGTCACACACAGCAGAGAGCGTTTGATAATGTGAAGCACCTCCTGTCATCCAACCAGGTCTTGGTGCATTTTGATGAGAACAAACCACTCATTCTGGCTTGTGATGCCTCACCATATGGAATAGGGGCTGTGCTAAGTCACAAAATGCCAGATGGCAGAGAAGCACCAATTGCATTCTACTCAAGGACGCTGTCTACTACTGAGCGGAATTATGCTCAGATTGATAAAGAGGCACTTGCAGTAGTTGCAGGCGTAAAAAAGTTCCACGACTATGTATATGGCCGGCCGTTTCAGATCCACACGGACCACAAGCCACTTCTGGGATTGTTTGCACCAGACCGCCAGACGCCGCAGATGTTGTCCCCTCGGATGCTGCGCTGGTCCATTTTTCTGAATGGGTACCAATACTCTCTCCTTCACCAGCCTGGAAAACAGCTGGGCCACGCGGACGGCCTCAGCAGAATTCCCCTGACAAACCAGCAACCCGAGGATCCGTCCCCAGCTGAGATCATTATGCTCTTGGACACTCTTCCAGAACCCCCACTCCATGCGGCTCACATTGCCACGTATTCTGCCAAGGACCGTATAATATCCCGTGTACTCAACTGGGCATGGAAGGGGTGGCCACCAAAGCACAGCATTAGTTCTGAGTTCACACCATTCGTGGTCAGGCAAAATGAACTATCGGCCCACAAGGGCTGTTTACTGTGGGGTGACCGTGTAGTTATTCCGCAGAAGTTACATTCCAGGATTCTTGAAGCCTTGCATGCCGGGCACCCAGGAATTGTTCGGATGAAGGCACTTGCCCGCAGTTATGTATGGTGGCCGGGAATCGATGCAGCTATTGAGGAATGGGTGCGACGATGCTCTCCATGTCAGGAGACACGGCCAGAGATGCCCAGAGCACCAGTCCATCCATGGGAGACGACGCGGACACCATGGTCCCGCCTACACATTGACTTTGCAGGGCCGTTCCAAGGACAGACGTTCTTGATCGTGGTGGACTCGTATTCAAAGTGGCTGGAGGTCATTCCAGTTTCATCGATGACATCACTCACTGTGATCAACGCTCTGCGGAAGCTGTTTGCAACACATGGCCTTCCAGCCACTATCGTGTCTGACAACGGGCCTCAGTTTACGTCTGCCGAGTTTCGGGGGTTTCTCGATGCCAACCTAATTCGTCAGGTGACTTCTGCACCCTTTCACCCGTCCACAAATGGTCAAGCTGGAAGGATGGTGCGAACCACTAAAGAAGCACTGTCCCGCATTATTCAGGGGAATTGGTCACGGCGGCTAGCAGATTTCATGTTACAGCAACATGTAACCCCGCACACAGGCACAGGGCGATCACCAGCCGAACTTTTGATGGGCCGCCGGCTGTTAACCATGCTGGACCGGTTGCATCCGGACAGGGCCCCAGACAGGTCTTCCCAGCATACAGGAACGCTGCCGATGCCACGTTCATTCCAACCTGAAGACCCGGTGTTTGCACGCAACTATGGCCAGGGGCCTCCATGGGTCTCTGCTGTGGTAGCCCGAGCCACAGGCCCAATCTCCTACGAAGTTACGCTGCCAGATGGCCGAGTGTTGCGCCGGCATGTGGACCAGCTCCGTCGACGGGCCGCTACCCCTTGCATAGGTGAAGGACCAGTACCCACAGAACAGCAGCCAGAAGTCTGCCCCTCACAAGGAGGGCCACCGGTAGGAGCTTGTCCTATGCAGGGAACACCACCCGAAGTAGTGAGCAGCGAGCCACCTGAAGACCAACCAGTGGAGGAGCAGCCAACAGCTGAACCTTCCTCTGACGATACTGTCACACCACAAACAGTACCAATGGCTATGCCTCTACCACTGTCTTCAGGGGAGAAAAGTGACCCTGCTGAGCCACCAACCCTACGTCGCTCACTTCGAGCTCGGAAGGCTCCGTCCCATCTGCGGGACTTTGTGCTGGCTCTGGCCGACTGTTGAGTCCGAACTAAGGGTGGAGGAGTGTTGTGTTCGGAGTTTAGCGGTGGGGCAGTTGCGCGTTCCTGCCGCGGTGTGGTGCGAGTGTGCTCCAGACTAGTAACCAGGCGTGGGAGACTGGCGTCACACATATCAGCGGTGCAGTGGAATGCGGTGTGTGTTTTTCTTGAGTGTTGTCACGGCTGGGGCCGGACGAAGTTAAATAAAATGTTGTGAACCCGACGTAACACTCATCTCTCCGCGTCGGCGCTCGCGTATTCTGGGATGGAGAAAAAGAAGCTCGAGCCTTAAATAGGGTTGAAGAACCGTCGCAGACACAAAGAGTGGTCATTGTGCCATACATACACAACGTGTCACACCGCCTCAAGAAGATCGGACCACGTAGTGATGTTAACGTCGTATTTTCAACCCCTATAAAAGCGCACTCAGTGCGAAAGTGTAAAGAAGAGGGATGCCGAACGTTGCCGATGTAACACGGCACACCAAAACACCTTCGTCGACTGTGTGGATGGGGTGGTTTACTCCATCCAATTTCATGCGGCAAGGTTTATCACGGTCAGACGGGTAGATGCCTCAATGAGCGGCTGAAAGAACATAAGTACAGGTTGTTCGAGACAGCACAGGCAATCTGGCGCTGCACCAGCAGAAATTCGAAATCAAAAACCGAGCATCCGGAAAAGAAGATCAGTGCTTTCCGCTCAAAGCCAGCTGGTCGGTAATCAGCAGGCATTAGGACCAGATAGTGCGGGAGATTAAGCAGGCTGCCGAGGCAGCCGGTAAACAAGATATCTGTGTTAGCGGGCCTTCAATCGCTTTGACAAATGCGGAGTTGCTCTTTTTGGAGAAGTGACACACTAATAAGTTTTCTTAATGTAGTTGGGACATCAGAAAATAGGCACAATTTCAGCCCATTAAATGTCAGCTGGGAGTTAAGCGCTTGTGTGTCCTTGTTATTCGTCGTGTTTCTTGCAGTTGTGCTCTGTATACATAAATAATGAATCACCAACTAGCCCGCAATCCCACCCTACTGACGATTATTCAGCGGTCGCTTGTGTTCGATGATGGAATGGGCCCATAACCGGTCGATGGCGACAAGGCCGAATGGTCGAGCTGGACGAGGCAATGGCTGAAACGTGCCGGAGGAAGGGGCGCGGAGATGTCTTCCGCTGCTGACAAGCAGCGCTGGAGCGAATAAAGCGGCGGACATGTTTGCACATCACCCCCCCCCCCCCCTCCCCCACTATGGCAGCTGGGCGATGAAGTTGCTTTGAAGATATAACAGTAAGCGTTAGGGCTACGTTAGTAAACTTTGATCTGTTTTTCACTGTAAATACTGTGCAGACAAAAATAATAACATTGACCTGATGTAGGCGTCTGTATCGAAGGCTGCTTAGGGTGTTCCTCCGGGATTATCATGCCAAAAAGGTGGTCATCACTGATTCTCCCGGGTCCAAAGTCAGTCATAACACCGTGATCGCTGCCTTTCCCGTTGTCAGCTGAATCTGGGGATGCAGAAAATAAGCTGTCGTTAGAAACGCTCTATGACACCACCAGAAATCTGGCGCATACAACAAAATAGCGTTGATTAGTCTTGCAAGTCAAAAACAGTTAAGGAAAGATTGCAACTATTAGAGCTTATGTCAGCAATGCTGAAATATTCCTAATAAAGTTTAATGGGAATAGTAGTTATGGCACTTATATTATTGGGGCAGTATATGCGAACATTATTATTTCGAAAGCATTCATACGATCGTCCGAGCTGAGCAATCCACTTGGTTGCCTTTGGCTCGTGACTGTTCCCGCATATTTTAACGTCACGCAGCCAGTGTGCCTTCACAGTGGAAATTCTGACAAGCGTTCGCAAGGCATCATCGGTTTAACCAGAATAAACAGCGGAAACAGTGTTTTGCAGTGTTTTCACACACACTTGCATACAAACGCACACAGACACACACTCATACATAGAAATAAACAGATTGAGAAAACTAGTTCAAGTGCACGGAATTTGAAGACCAGCATTTTACGTCGGGAACGATTACGGATCTTAGCACCTCGCGCTTCTAGCCCATCCTAGAGCGTCCAGACTGCAACACATTCTCGCGCTGCGGATCGTACGTAGTCGTCTACATCAACACCGATCTGTGCGCGAGTTACAGATATTTGGCGCGATATATATTTGGTTCATGCACGCTCCAAATTATAAAAACAAACGGTAAAGAAGCATTAGAATAAAATACAAGAATGCTATTCTTTTAAAAACGACCGTCCAACGAAAAAGCGCATGCAGAAGCTAAGAAAACACGACATTGGAATGTTCCGGTGCGCGTTCCGGTGTGTATATGAAGTCTTTTCAGGATTACGAAAAACAAGTTGAAGGTATTTTTAAAGCGATGCCAGCTGAATGTTTTACACGGCATGGTAGCGTGGCCTGCTTATAATGTAACATGGAAAGAGCCCCACAACCACCTTAATTTACCTTTTATTCGCCCCAAAACTTCAAATCACAAGGCACAAGGCTCACATGTATAATAGCTGGAGTGAGCGACATCGTAATTGGGTTAACATTATATTACGAATATAAATTTTCTGGGGGAATGCTTTTACCCACCGTGCGACCCGATCAGAAGAACAGCGAGCAAAGCGAGAAATGCAAAGAACAGCAGGGCAGCAAATAACACGACCAAATTATTTGGCACGTTGGATGACCTGAAAATACGAAATCAGCGTGTCTAACCGTGATACCACTTTCAGGAGCTCTTCAGATAAGGAAAGAACAGATGTAGATCGATGCTGGAGCATAAAAATAATTAACTTACAGCCCAGTGGCCAACATACACTGCTGAAACAAGCTGATCAATTTGCTTAGCTCACTGATCAATGAACATTTCTTTCAGTGAACAACATAACAGTCAGACATTTCCTTCAACAGCTGCAGGTTAGGCTGCAACGAGGACTGGAGAGCGATTAATGTAACGTCGCAGTGAATAAGCACAAGTTTATACAGCAAAAACGCGATGAAAATACATGGCGCTACTCTAACAGTAAAAAACTATTCATCTTGCATCCTATCTAGCATTTTTGCATCCTGTCCACCACTTTTAGATCACTGTTGTGGTGCGCTGTTTGAACGCTAACCAAATCAATTTCTGCATCAGGTTTCCGACTCCCATAGTCGCATAACGAAACGCTGCAAACTGGCGGTAGCCGCTAAGTGCATGCGTAAATATAGCGGTTAGGCAAACAGCGACATGTTTACTGAAAAAACTGTGTCACTGCCGGTCATCGCAAAGTGATAATTACGTATTCTATTTTCTCCTAGTCTACTAACAGCATGGTTAAAGCTACGAAAATATTTTTAAAATATGTATAACTGATATGCTTATTTAAAATATGTATAAGTTCTGAAGCCTCAGCAAGAATTCTCAATAATACTAAAGGTATCTTCCACAAAAATAAGCTAAAGGTGTTTACTTATGTATTACTTATAACTTTAATATGGATTGTAACCAGAGTAATAAATATTTAATATCGAAATGTGAAATCCCATCTTACTTGTCTTCGGCATCTGAAATAAACATAAAAACCACACATAGTGCGAGACCTTTACAAAACTTAGACATCTTTCAATCAAAGCTCCCTTGAAACGAAATGAATTAAATGAAACCCGAAACCTCGCCAACGTTTGAATAAATATAAACCATGCAAAAATTGATGCGTCGCTTTTTTCCTGTAAAGAAGCGGACATTTTGTGCTTTGCATTTACTTATAATCTTTTTCTTTTATGTACCTCAAACAGTTTTAATGATAATTCTCAGAATTGAGATACAAAGGCTGCATGGTGTTCTAGATGTGCTGGTAAAGAAACACACATTTTTCAGACGTGACCCTTGGCAGATCAAACAATTGAAATGTATCAATACGTTTGAAGCCCTTGGTTCGTTCTAACAGATGAAATACATAAAAGGGAGGAAAGTGAGTACCAGCTGTGGTTTTCTCAATTATACCATTCACCCTAAGGTGGATATCTTGAGTCGCATTCTAGCAAGTCTCGTCTTCTTTGTTTCCCCTCTAACATTTCGCCATGGCTAACTGGGAGTTAGAGGGCCATTAAAAATGAAATCACAAATAGTCTGCAAAAAAAAAAAAATATCGCAATGAATAAACACTTTACATTGCTCCCAGAAGAGCATTTACAAATTGGTGAAAAAATTAAGTTTGCAGCAACATGTAGACGGTGCGCGTAAGAAGCCTTGACAGAACAAAGGCTCAGAAAACATTTGGGAAGTATCAAAAGAGCGCACAGCTGGCATCTGCCATTTCCAGTCTCTTTGTTCGAATGAAGCTCCGCATGTACGGAAACATGAAAGGCAGAACTGACAGGTTCACAATCCTCAAGTTTCTTCTGAATCAGTACTGGCAAATTATAAGCACTTAACCAGAGGTCAATAGTATTCAAATCGGCCTCTTCGGGCAGAATGTATTTCCCCCTTCTGTAATTTTACGGGTACACGTATAATAAGTGAAGCCTCGAAAGCACTGCTTCAAATCAATATTGATGACGTAGTTTTTTCAATGTGCGTTATGTATTGTGGCTATGAACAGCGGTGAGCTTTGCTGTCTTAGTTTTCGTTATATTATTATTTGCTTTGATTTTATGAATACTCACAAAAAGAATTGTGATGTTTCCGCCTCGTCAGTAATTACCTGTATTGTCCGTGCGATTTTTGTTTCAAGTATTTGTGATTTCGCTGCTTTATTAGCCCGACAGCGTTATATGCCCCACGGCAAAACAGCCGACGTCATCAGCGTAGCGAGCGAAAAATAACGAGTATGGCGCTGGCAGGCGTCATTTTGCAGCTGATATGACTTGCTTATAAATGTAAATTATTTTCAGTACGCGGTTTACAAGTGCATTCTCGCATTCTTTCGCAAATTTCTTCTTTGGGAAATAGGGTTCAAAAGTCATTATTTTCAATTCAGCTTCCGCCTATATTAATATTCGAATAGTATTTGCACGGCTGGCATATAATGCACACAAGCTTTCTCTCCCATCCCTTACTCGGCTCTGCGCAGCAAGGGCTATTGCGCAAGCGTGTTGGAAAGGTGCAGGGGGGTTGCCGGCTAGCTACATGTATAACGTCGCCTCCTATGCAAGGAGAGCAAACCTCTGTGTCGCTTTGGACGCAAGGAAATCGTTGTAAGAATACGCCATTCCCAGAGAATCAGTGGCAGATATGTGCCAAGGACTTAACATTGGTCTGCTTTTTTTCAACCGCCACAATGCATTACGCATGGGCACAACTTTTATTTGTGAGGTAAGCTTCGAAAATAGTCAGATACTGTTGAGGGTATCATAGCATTTTGATGCTAAGTACCGTGTTCTCCTCAAAGTCTGACAACGGCATTGCCGGTATCTGTGCTCAGAGCTGTGGACGAAAGTACCCGGGAATTCTTCTGCACGTGGACGTCTGTCGTTGACATGGACACTCAATGCTAGTTCGACAGTTCAAACCGGATCGTTATGGTCCGGTCGATTCGGTGGCGAAATATTCCAGCTTTCGTGGGCAAAGTTATTTGAAATGCAATTGCGGAATATTGCAGCCCCAAATGGCATCGCACAAGGTTTAAGAGGTTCTCATGAGACAACCATTTCATTTCAACGAGTAAAACGGCGCGTAAAAGACAGGACGCAGTTTTACTCGTTCAATTAGTATGAGCCAACTAGCTCTTCAGAATGCACATCTTCAACCATTTCAGTGTGCCACCATTCGTAGCACACTAATTTCAAGTTCATCGTACAGATGTTTCTAAAAGGGTAGACGCTAACGCGGCCTTAAAATTGATGCGAGAAAAAGCTCAGCATTCACAACTATTTATCAAAAGAATATACCCTTACCATACAAGCTCCTGAAAATTAATATGAAGTTTGAGTTCATCGATGTTTTCTAAAAGCGAAGACGTGAACGCATAGAGTTGACGAATTGAGAAAATATAACTCTCCTTTACTCTGGCTTTGCTTAACAGTCGTGCCAATCGGCTGCACGCAAATTCAAATTCAAAATATTGGGTCACTGTACCTATGTTTACCAGCCATTAGCACAGAAGCACTGCCGCGGAAAATATTTTTCTTCTGTTCCATAAACAATCCGCCTTAAAAACTGTTCCTTTCCAAACACCCCACTCCTCACCCGACGACTGCACGACTATCAGCCCAAGGCTGCGCCAAGGATACTCACTGCAGAGCGACACAGCGAAGACGCCAGTTTCCTCTAGTAGGTAGCACAATTCCATAACAATGCTATTGCCCCAGCTTTCGGCTAGACTCCGTCGCCCTCAGTTCTCATCGCAGCACCTCCGAGAAAATATCGGCGGCCCACTGACGTTCACCTCGTGTTGCTTCCGTAACAGTGACCGCTAAGGCAGAAGGGCAGCGTGCGGCGCTCTCTATCTGTGCCCGCTGAATGGTGCGCTAAACCACAACGTTTAGCTCTGCCAGTTTCATGATATGCTGTTGTGAACACATCACAATGGTAATGTCCTTCTTCGTCTCAGTCCTCGTTCTTGTGGGGCCACAACAAAATGTATCTGTATACCAGCTCGCCCAGTTTTCGGCCCTTCCACAATGATAACATTCTATTATTCGTTCCGTAAAAAACTTGGCTTCGACGATGTCAGCATCGTCTTCCTTAGTGTTGTGAACAAAAAATCACGAACATGCCCACGGCTGGTATTCCTTAGTTGGCGACGGGGCGCCCGCAAACGGCAGCGATTAGGCTGTAGAGTCATTCATTTCATGGCGGAGCTTAAGTTTTCCCCTCTTCCTAGATCACACTTTAATGGCAATGTTCTAACCTACATCTACGCAGGAAAATTTTCCTCCTATAGTTTCCCCAGCATTCGTAACAATTACTTCATTGTGCCTCAGGGTACAAACCGGTTTAACATTTTGAAATAATGACACAATGCTGATACACTGGGAGATACCAAATTTTGCATTTGCGTAAATACTGAATGCCATGATGCACTATAACGAAACGTTAAACACGAGGTTATTAATCTGCCTGCGAATGGATTTGACGTTTGTCAATGTTTCTTGGTTATAGATGCAACGGCTTCTGGTTTTTTGCTTTATTTCAGCCCTTCGGTGAATGCAGCTGTGATAATGCACTTCCTCTTTTGTACTACACAAAGTCTTGAATCATTATGTCCATGATTGAAGAAGAAAAAGTAACCTAAAGAGAAAATATACATCTAATGCCCTTTCTGCTTAGGCAATACATTTATTGAAAAGCGGATATTTCGTTACCTGTGCCCTCTTTGTCTTGAGCAATTCAACAATTAGCAATTATCAAAATGAGCATCCTCTGAGAAAGTGTAGCGTAGATACGGGCTTCCTACACAGATGCCTTCTACATGCGAGAAAATGAGGAATTACATTTGATAAAAGGTAAAAAGAGGCATTAAAAATGTCGCAGCAACATCAGTTTGTATTCTTACCAGACACGTCTCTCGACTCTGTACCTGAACATCACAAGAAAGTTCATCGCACAGATGTTATTCAAAGATCATGCCAGGAAAAAAATGACCATTCACAACTATTTATCAATACGAGTTTATTCTTACCATACATCTCTCTAGACGGCGCTCATGAGAATCAAAATGAAGTTTGAGATCATTGATATTTTCTAAAAGCGAAGAAGTGAACACATAGAGTTTGCGAATGGAGAAATTACGACTCTCCATTACTGTGACATTGCTAGCATGTCGGGCTACTTGGCTGCGCTCAAATTTAAATTAAAAATATAGGGTCACTGTACCTATGTTTACCGGCTGTTAATGCTATAATTATCACTGTAGCAACGAATACCAAAGAAAATTTCAAATACAAATGGGCCATCTCGAAGTACGCTTTTTTTTTTATCATCAAGAAAAAACTGCACATAAATTATCTCGCCCTCTTCCATTTGGGTATCCTTTTTCGTTTAAAAGAAAGGAAGAACACGGTCAATAAACATGAAAGGAGACAGATTTCGATAATTCAGGGAATTTCTATATTTTACCTGAGACATGTATTTGTTCGCTATCGCGCACTTTTTTGACGTACAATAATCTAAATAATTTTTGAAGGTGCGATGAATAATGCTGAATTCTTCTTAGTGTAGGAAATGAGCGGCTCTTTCACACGGAATGACTTTTACAAATAAAAAAAGTGTTTACGCAGGCTTGACATGCGCTGATAAATAGGGTAAACATACAAATTCAGCTGCGTCCGCGATTCATTCTGGCGACGTTCGAGGAGGCGCGGGCGCGAGGAATGCTACCTCAAAATTAATATTCAGTTCTGAGAGCGAAGAATGATACAGGCGGATCCTAGAAAATTACTGACAGCGCAATACAAAAGGTGGTAGCTATACAAGATTGGACATTCAAAAAATGCTTTTCAAACATATTAGTCCTGAAAGACGGGGATAGCAAATATAGTCCATTTTAAAAGGCAATAAATGCACTAAAGGCACGGAGCCAAGAAAGTAGAAGCCGAATAATTTTAAACATTCCTTTTAATTGAGGCCATTGGGCCGAAATCATCAGATATCTATATTAAGATGTACAATGAGCAAACATGGATAATTTTTGCGGCAAAGCAAAACCTAATATTTCCTGGTATTTTGCTAATGCGCACTGAATTACAGTACTTACCGGAATACGAAACTGAAAAAAAAGCACTGCATGTGGGAGTCAGCACATGCGCAAAAACAGGAAGACAATTGGTCATGCCATTTTTCAGCGAGAGTTGATTAGCCTAAGATGCTTGTCAGCAGATGGTAGTAGCATTCTAGAAAGGCTGACAGGTGATGATATATCCGTGTTCGATGCCTGACGCTGTCTCAGGGAGTAATCTCTTTTTGGACCACCGACGGACCGCATGGCAGCAGGCTTTGCCATCACCAACGTTTTATGAATAAAATATGCTATCAGCTTTGGTTTTTAATTAGGATCTACCAAGTTCAGCTGCTTCTTTGTGTCTGTCAGAGTGCTCATAGTGTTTCGCCCGTTTTACGATCTGACTTGGCGTTGGAGTAGATTGTACTTCCTCGGACGTAACGTGCTTTAGCATGGCTGAACAATAGCGAATGAAAGTGCTACCAATGATCTTTTTTTTTTCAAGAGTTAGAAGCTACAAACCATAGCAAGTAGCTGAAGGCGCAGAGCTGAAACCGGGCTGCCCCACACAAATGACTGCATTTGCTATATTGGCACCGCCACTAGTGCGGATTCTGCTCGAGGCAACGGTTTCGATGAATATTGTATGCTGGAGAGAAAGAGAAAAAAATTTTAAGAGATTACCCATAAGGTAAGATTTATGCCTGTTAGCCATTTCTCCGCTTGCTTCGTTCCGGTGAGCGAAAATTGTCGATTTCAAAGCCCAGCAATGTGAACTAAAATCATTTCATGCCCTCCACTACGGCTCCTCTTTCTCTCTTTCCCCTTTACACTCCCACCTTCCTCCCTTCCCTTACGGCGCGGTTTAGGTGACCACAGACACGTGTTACAGATACTGCGCCTTTTCCTTGCTGCGAACCGATTATTATTATTTTCAAACTCGTACAATGGGTTCAGCTTGAACATAAATAAACCTAATATAAATTATTCTGAAATATATTTCATAATCGAGAAGCAAAAGTGATCACCCAGGATAAATACTTTCCAGATCTATGCCTAGGTATGATACGGCTGAGAAACCATACCCAAAACTTGATTTTGACCTCACAATAGAGCTGCTTTAAAACAGTATTGGTGCAAAATGAAAACGAAGTGTGGATCCTGGAAAGTCATGCAGAGAGTAAATTCTGGCCACATGTGCCGATAATATTTTAGAAGGTATCTTTCATCAGAGCGAAAAAAAATCTTCATTTGAATCACCGCAGCGCTTGCGAGCAATATGAAGGTAAAATGGACACCAAACGCACCATATGGGCCGTTTATGGCAAAATGGCCTAAAAACATTCGCACCATATATTTATGGAAAGTGATAGTCGTGATCTCGTATTCGTTCTACTGGCCAGGACAACAACAGCAAAGTAAACCTATTACATCCTAATATGCTGAGCCAAGTATGAGCAGAAGGTATGAATCGCTCAGGCCTTTGCACATGCGTTTTCTTTAATTAGTGGTTGATATGGTTATATTTTTACTGCCGAACCTGAAAGCCCACAGCAGTGTGTGCTTTTACGTGACGATTAGAATTAGCAAGGCCATTTTTTTTTCACTTGGTCGTGTGACCGCTTATTTACTGCATGTGTCTCATAGCCTAAACTCGTAATGGGTTTGTGTAGACCTGAACCCGCAAACAACCCAGTACAGCTCTAGAAGCGAATGTTGCTCATCTGCAAAGATTGGTATTGCCATAGCCATCATGCTACGTGCTATAGCTACGTGGCGAGCCCATCTGGTAATGCTGACCATTTTGCTACCATGGTATCGTCAAATGCCAAAAGGTTAATTTTAGGTTATTTGTAGCTCCAGAAGTAACAGAAGTACTCTCCTGCCTTGAAGTACCTTTAAATCTGGTTGGTAGTAATGAAGAGCAATTCAATAAATATTGAAAGTGTTCTGCTTCGCTCCGGTGATTCAATGGTTAGGGCAACCAACTTCTGAACCCAATGTCGCGATATCAAATCCTTGCGCGGAGGCCACTTTTAGGTTTGGTTTGGTTTGTTGGGCTTACCGTCCCAAAGCAACTCAGGTTATGAGAGAGGCCGTAGTGGAGAGACCGGCGTCTCTCATAGCCTGAGTTGTTTTGGGACGGTGAACCCAACAAACCAAATCAAACCTGAAAGTGGCCTCCGCGCAAGGAGGAGGCGAAAAGCAAGGCTCCCGTGTATTGTACCAAATCAGTGCACGTTAAACAAAGCGAGGTGGCCGAAATATCTCAGCCCTCCACTAAGGATTCTGGTATAGCATGAGCCAAATTGGGACGTTAAGTCCTACAAAACAAACCAAATGTAAAATTATTCCATTGTTACACGCCATCCCAATGCAGTGAGATGTGTAGAAATGTAGGTTTTCAATATTTACTTGAAATTTTGCTGTCTGAAAACTCGCCTGTATAAGGAGAGCGAACTTAGATAAAAGCAGTGTTTCAAGGGAACCAATAAATATACAGGAGCACAATAGTGAGGCTAGAAACTGTACAAGATCAAAGCTGTTGGCCTTACACATGGCAAGCCTCGGCTCGGCACTGCTCCCTTGCCACTGTCCTGGCTTCCTGGAACTAAGCGTTGGCACTGGAAGGCAGCCTAGGGCGGACGACCGCTGTAGCTTTACCTACAACGAAAATACAGAGTTTAATTCTATCAGAGATAGCAGCCATAGTGTCAGTGGACGGCTTCCTTAAGAAGCGATAGTCCTGTGTTCAAAAAACAAAGTATTTTTGTCCCTAAAACTGCACAAATCGGGTGCAGCATCATATACGTAATTCTATTAATCTAGTCATTTCCTACTTCGACTCACGCATTCCATAACGCATGTGTTTTGCCCTTTCCAATTGCGAGCATATGACACTAGCTAGTAACAACCCTTTTTGCAGAAAATGGGTGTAGATATATTGGCGCTGCAGGGTTTTAGGAACCTAATTGTTTCGTGTTTTCATATTTCGAAACCTGATCCAGAATCGCGTTCTTTGCGCCTTCGAACTCCACTTGAACTAACCACCCGGAACCACTAAAGACATATATAGGCAGCTCTTTACATTTAGGATGCTTGGCAGTGTTAGCTGAAACATTCGGAGGTGTCGGAGTGTTTACGACTGACTGTCAATGTGGCACTTTTTGGAGCATCATTCATGAGACTTGCGCCCTATTCTCTCTACGTAGGTCTGTAGAATGCAGTATATCATAACTTCAAAACTGTCCGCACAAAGTATATACAGAAAGTGGCACAAAGCATAAGATATAGGTACATCTACTCAGGTCCACTCTAAATGCAAAATTGCCGTTGGTGATAATTTGCTCGTTCGCGCAGAACACGAGCAGTAAACGTAAGGTTCAAAAGTTCAAACTCATTCTGTTCAAGCCCACATCAGAGTATTCCCACACTGAGTGCGCAGCAAAGCTAATCTGCGCTTATTTACTTTTCTGTTCATAATCTACGCAGCCTCTTTTTCAAAAGTGTTCTCTCTAGTCGCTGCACTGTGTTCATTTTTGAGACGGAAACCCAGGATTATGCATGGGCCACGCATGAAATGGCGATGCGCTTTTTGCACATCTCTTAAGGACGAACTATTCCCTATTAGCGTTTGCATATGCGAAGATTACAAAGAATGATCAATTTGAATCCTTCCATTGGTCAGTCTTCTTTGTCTGAGACAATGAAGCGCTTGCGTCGACTGGCGTAACTTTACTTCTGCATTTTATGGTGTTTTGCTTTTGAGGTTTTCCTGCTATCAACGCTCATCAATTGCGTCGTAGAACGTCGAGTCTAACTCCGGTGAACGCTTCACGGTGAGCGCTACAAAGGCGTTGTTGTGACCGTACAACTTACAACTGCCAAATTGGCGACGGTTCGTCTGACGAGGTGAACTGCAAGAAAAATAAAAAGAAACGCCGTCCCGTGAGAAACGGCTTGTGGTGTTTTCTCACGCTTCGTTCCACTTTTGACACTTCCCGTCGAGGGGTGCCCATTGTCAGCGAGCGACGATCGGAGTGACCCGTCCACAGACGTTCGGGGAAAGAAAGGAGCCTGGTGATTACGGCAATTAGAGGCCGCTACCAATAACCGCAGGAAAGAGTTGGAAGCCCGACGATACTGTTAGTAGCCTCGTTGGCGCCGTTCTTATACGTGTGCTTCTGGGAGCGAAACAAACCAGCACCGTCATGGCAGATCTTTTCAGAAGCGGAGTTTATCTTTTCGCCGTTCCCACGCTCTAGCCGACAACAAGTGACCACGCCCGATGAAATAGTACTAGACCAGTCAGTGCATCAGACTATCAGTGCGGTGATGTGTTCGATTGGTTGCCGATGTATGAGGAATGTGCCTTGGAATTGATTGGTCAGCATCTTCAGAGAGGGGCCTAATATAAGGGGATTTAAGGACGGTGCAGAGCCCGAAATGATGCTCTGAGCCCTGGGTAAACGGCTGATCCAGATTCTTTTTCTCTATGAAATCTTAACTCTTGCTATTTTGCTGTTCCTAACTTTTTCGTCCTGTAAATAAGTTTTCTCAAAGTGCAATTAAACCAGCTAGTTTTTGTTTTATCCATTTCGAAACTTCAATCCTTCCTCAACCTGAAATCTCCGCACGCTACCAAGTGAAGGCAGGGTCGAGTTAGTCCCAGCGCCACGACAGCGTATAATATAGGCCATGGCTAGGATAATAGTGAATTTTTGTTATCCTCCAATCTTACTTCGAAATATAGCGAAGCGGTGCTTCACAAGCTTCTCGCAGTAGTACCAAATATATGGGTGGCCTGGTACCACATTAAAAAACGTGGTCGATAAGAGCATAGTACCGCATTATCTTTGTACACGCTATTCTAATGGTCCCTTTCATCGTTATTCTTTCTAATGCTGGAAACAACTTGTGAAGAGGTATACGAGTAAATCGCTAAACTTGCTGCCTTTGCTTAGCGAATAGACTGCATAAAAGGAGAGATTGTCACGTAGTGGTGACAAGGCCGTTGACACCAAAAGACACAGGCTTGATGGTACTGAAATTAACTCTTTATTGGGCTGACTTGCGCCCGCAAAACAACTAAGCAACTCGGCGGCGGCGATAGCAACAAACGTGCTGGTCGATCGTCGAACAAAGAATGCCCGTCACACTCGTCAACGCTCAATTTAAAGGCTACTCAGAACAATCTAGATAACCTCGCAAACAGCTACCACCACAGGCTGGAACATTGTAGAAAGACACACAAGTGGACGGAATCTTCGGGATAGATCTCGGTGCATCTTGCGCTAAAACGAAAACTGATAAAGGCGTGACTCGCGACATCGAGCACTAAGAAACAAAGAATACGGAACTGCTACGCGATCCAAAATCAGAGTGATAAGGCCGTATGCCGGCGGCTGTTAAAAACAATACAGTTTTAAAGGTTTCGCGGCAATATTGAGCTGCTCCCCATACCCCTCCCCCTAAACTCCAAAAAACCCATCCCAAGAGTGTGTTCTACATATGTTCAGTTAAACTGAGACATGCTTAGTGCATTTGGCATAAGAGAGCTAAATTCTTTTTCAAGCGGCTTACGTATGTAAGAATGGTCTTAATGACGAACAGTTATCATTCTACAGCCGAAGGCACAAGACTGCATGACAAGCACGTCATACCGGAAGAAAGCGTATCTTGGGGAGCTTCATTTCCTGCAGTCAGTGGTGTATCGCTCACCTTATCTGCAAGTCGTTGGCGAGGTTAGTAATGCGCAGTCGCTTAAAGGTCGCCTTTATGTGACATCAGGATGACAACATCTTAGTTCCGATACATCGATAACAGCGCCGCATTTAACAGGGATGGGGGTTGCAAGGGCAAACGTATTAGGTCGAAATGTGGTTGCCGCTTGGCAGTAGAAATATACGCTGAGCTCTCTACAAATTATAGTATCTTTGCCTGCAGCGAATATGCGGTGCCTCTTGCGAGACTTACAATGCCAGGAATGCGCAGCGGTCTTAAAGAAATAAGCCTTGCTGCCAGTAGCACAACGCACAGCCCATCTATACGTCGTTGAGCAGTTAGCAATGTGATTTCTTGAACCGAAAGCAGTCTAGATAACACATGCAAAAAACTTTCATTACGAAGGTTAGATGCGAAAAATACCCTGGTGGTTTCTTTGCGGATGCGGCGTGCGCACAAGGGGTTTCCTTCAAATGCACGTCCGTCACTGAGGGCCACTCGAACGCCAAGCGAACTGCGCTGTTTGGAACGCTGAAAACAAGCGGACCGCTCCGATGTCGTTCGAGTGATGATTATGGTGAGGATGATGATGATGATGAGCGAGATTGTACTGGCACATTATTCATGGCATAAAATTGGTCAAAATGCCTTGTATGATAGAACACATTTCTGAAAAATGGTGTGCAGTGCTTGCTTAGTTTGTTTTCGAATTCTTTCAGGCGTATGGAAATATTTTCTGAAATAAGCAGCGCTCCCTGCCTTGTGCCGTAGTAGCGAACTTCCTCTTTGTCATGAGAGGGAAGCAGGAAAATATAGGGGGTTTAGCCATTAAACGCTGGTGAACCGAATGCGGAGCCTTACTATAATCACAGCAGCGTAGGAATCATAGGACCACTCCGCGATTTTAAAACACGCAGGAAACAAATGGGGTCGCAGAGTTGCAATACGTATCGGAAAGAACTGTCTACAAAGTCTTTTTGGAAACGGGCAGTGGGCTTCTTGTCCGCGCCATATTCTATGGGCGTTGGCTGCTTAAGTTTTTAAAGCTCTCGGGGTTGAGGTCTATAGTTAAGGTGTACGCTCTCTACACACTCTTACTATGAATCCCTCGACAGGTGACAGGCTGCTTTCTAGGCGTTCTTATCCTTTTTCCCTTTGTTGCTCTCCCCATATGTAGGGTAGCCTAATTGGCAACGCCTAGTTAACCTCCCTGCCTTACTATTCTAATATTTCTCTCTCTCTTGACATTTGTGGAAATGTTTATTGCTACGAATAAACTTTGCCAAATATATGAAAAAACGGCCGAAGGGGTCTGAAGTAGAAGAAGATGCGAGGACAGCGCGTTTCGCGTGATAGGCGTGGGAAGAAGAAGAAGAAGCGAGTGGTGCTTACTCCCCGTGCCTCACTTCAGTTTGAATCCCGGTGCCAAATTTCTATCACGAAGGGGAGTCGTAGAACTAGCGCTCTAAAAAGAGAACTAAAAGCCTGCTTTCATTACTTAAGAGAATTTAAGGCAGTGAGTTTTCAGTTTTCTAAACCCCATTGAAATATATATGGCTAGATTAAATTCAAATGTTAAAGACGTAATTTTCAACAAGCATTTGGGGTAACCGCTCATAAAGCTGGGAGGCGAAACGCTTCCTATTGTTTGTATTTTCCACTCCAAATGTTTACTGAGGCAAGCAGCATTAAAATCCTATGCAGTACTTGTTCATGCTTGACAATGAGAGACGTTTGGTGTTTTTAATGAAACGCAGTCCAGATATAGTGGTAATAAATTGTGAAAATCCAAATCGTGCTTGGAACCTATTGCGACAAGTAAGTAGTAGACGCAAGGAACGGTGAAATCAACGAACAGACATCTCCATACAGAGGGTAGTTTCGGTTAAATGTTTGGCACCGCATAAAGCGAGATTCACGCCAACGTCCATTTGCCAGGTGCCAAGAAGGTGACCGAAACCTTCGACTCTTTTATCTCTTTAGGTCATTTGGATGGCACCATTGGTTACTGGAAGGTGAAGGAGGCAATAAAAGTGTCTTAGTCAGCCATCAGTGGTTTAAGATATTTCGTACCAATGGTCTCGTTGTGATGACATGGTGGAAACAGTTTGTTTTAGACGGCAACTAGCGATGTCAATGTTCACGATCTTGTGAAAGCCTTCTCTATACGTGTTCTGCTCAGGCCTCAGTGTGCATGGTCACGACTAAATGATATCATCCACATGGTCGGTAGCGGGTGATACAAGGTGCACAAGTACGGGAGCGAATAAATAAATAAATAAATAGTGAACCTTGGCTGGTAATATATCTGACAATGGCTACAACGCTGCATAGTGGAAAAATATTCGACGTCTAAATCAAAAGTATGAAACCGCATGTTTGTCGTCACTCTAGAAAACATTAGGAGCCAGAGTGAATCGCTAATATAATGGCCCATGATTTCTTGACTAGTAAGTCCGCCAGATTTTGTAAAAACACGGTTCGATAAGCTAACGGGAATGTATCTCTATTTTTGCTCTGTTTCATACAGTGGCGGTTATTTATTGCCACAGGTGTAGTTGTATCTTCCGCGATTCGCTTTTTAATGTTCAATTATTTTTTCTCTGATTAGTGCATGGGCACCTGTAATGAACAAGGTATGCATACCAACCTAGCCAGGACAAGGAGGTCCAGATCAAGGTCTGCATTGCAAAGGACGAACAATAGCTGGCAAACAGCAACCTAATATCAATGTATAAGTGGCATACAAAAGAACTCAGGGATTTATTCATTCCTGAACTAGAAGATACCGCGGTGTCAATGAAAACCCCAGGATTCTTTCTAATAGAAGCCTAATGGGTTTGCTCCCGTATGCCGGGTCCCCTTACTGATGCACATCCACGCACATGAGTTTTCCTACAAACGTTATCACTAGTATTTTTATTCCGGTCTCTACTATACCGCACGCGTTGTTTACGGTGCAGAGGAACGCTGCCACATTATATGAGACCGCACGACGTGGTTATAGAGACACAGGTTAAGCAATGTGTCTAGGTGGTACAGGGCTGCGCAAATGAACATCAATGTTTTGTTTATCTGGCGCTTCAAGAGGACGTCGATCACGATGAAGCAATTTTGAAGAGTGCCTAAGGCTCCTTCGCAGATCCGTGGCCATTTGAAAGCGTGCCTGTCAACTTCGTCAGGAAGGAGAATTTAGAAGCCAACTGCGGCAGGAGCAAATTGCGGATGCTACAGAACGTTTATTCTCAACTCTCGAGACACGGGGTCTTGAGCCCACAGAAACAAGCAATATCGTTCAAGTAACATTCCACGGCAAAAATCCATTGTCGGTCTCCTACCAAGATGCACATCGTCACTGGCCATGTGGCGAGATACAGTTCTCGTCAAAAGTATACAGCCCAACGAGTTTGCTTCTAGGATGGTTAACAGGACTCCCTTGATGATGTAGCAGTCCGGATGCTTGGGAAGATAGTGAACACGATATTATGCAGTTACCGAAAGATTTGGTCACTTAAGATATGTGCTCGTACGAATAAAGTCTGGCTAGCGAACGAATCAGAAGAACAGAGGGCTCGCGATTCCGCACTCCGATCGGGAGGAAATGGCCTTCAGGATTAGCATGGGTGAAATTACAGATCTCGCTTGAAAGGCTACGATGGCAGACTGAGTGGTCGAAACCAAGCCTTCGTGCTTTTGATCACCTTTATTTCGTTTCTTTCTCAAGGCATATCTAGCACAAGCGCACAATAACGGCTTATCGTTGCTGAAAGATTTAATGCTAACTTAGTGAGAAGCAGGTGTAGAATACGAATATAATAAATACCGAACTGGTCAATGAGGAATCGTTTTCCAGCTCTTACTTGAAAGAAACATGTTTTCATTGTGTGAAAATTCCATTTTAATTGTGGAGGACAATTTTGTTAGGCAGTTTCCTAAAAACATAATTGTTTTTTCTCGGCTGGTTTTTGTGGAACATACATTAAAGTATTTACAACTTGTTTTTGAGCGCCATCGCTTTTGAAGACTATCTGATAAATTGTATTCCTTATAGCGTTCAGGGAAACTGTCAAGAGCAGGTTTCAGCGGCCGACAGATATACGCATTGTGTCACGCAAATTGAGACACGGTTTCAAAATCAAAGGCACTCAGAAAGTTTTTATTTTCTTAGAAGTGTTCATAGCGAAAGAAGTTTTTAAACATTTGCTGCAGGTCCCAGTTGGATAATCAAAGTTTGTAGAATTGTTTCAGCAATTCAATAATTCCTTTTACATATTTTGACTCACGCAACCAATACAAAACAAAGCGCACGATACAAAAACAGCCACGTCATCAGTCAGTATACCTGACAGTGTACTGCTTCAAGCATGCGATGAAATACTAAGGTCAGCTTTCTGTAACTCCTGCTACGGGGATGTGAGAGGTCGTTAGGTCAGTCGTAGATACTTTGGCATCTGCATGTCGGCGTGCGACTGCCCGTATGCGCTACTTGCCGAGCATTGCCGATAAATCCAGGTTCCACGGCTGCGAAAAAAAGTAAGAAGCAGGTTTTGAAAGGGTAGCTACGATGCGCTAGGTAGATTCGCGTGCCTCAAATTTTAACTTTTACCGAGATTGAGGTCATTTTGGCTTCGCCTCATCACAACTAGATCCTTCAGCCTAACCTGTAACCACTTAGTTATCGCACCGAAATATCATGACCTCGAGCCTTTGACCTTTTTATGACCATTAACTTTTGGAAATTTTTATTGGCCTCTTACCTTTTACCTCTGGGTAAATTTCCAATTAATAATTCCGAGAAAAAAGAATAGTCCGAATAATAATTATTGGTCACGTGATTATCGTCTCATCGCTCCATCACGTGATGGAAAGAGCCATGACGTCAGTGACGGCTCGGATAGGTTTGGTCGCCGCGAACTTAAAGTGCTTGGCCATTTGGTGAATTCCACCGGCGTGCAACCCGATCCTGACAAAATTCGTGCTGTCAGTGCTTTTCCATCTCCCCGTTCACCCCGTGATGTCCGCAGCTTTATAGGACTGTGCTCTTATTTTCGCCGGTTCGTCCCAAACTTTGCCGCTGTTGCTCGTCCTCTCACCAATCTCCTGAAGAAAGGCGTTCCTTTCTCATGGGGACCAGAGCAGGCTAACGCATTCTCCACCCTCATCGCTGTTCTCACCAATCCTCCTGTGTTGGCCCATTTCGACCCGTCTGCCCCGACGGAACTTCGCACCGACGCCAGTGGCCACGGGATTGGTGCCATTCTTGCACAGCGACAACGCGGCCAACACTGCGTGATTGCCTACGCCAGTCGTCTCCTGTCATCAGCGGAACAGAACTGTTCGATTACGGAACGGGAGTGCCTGGCTCTCGTCTGGGCCGTTGGAAAATTCAGACCCTACTTGTTTGGCCGACCATTCACTGTAATTACCGATCACCACGCCCTATGTTGGCTCTCTTCCCTCAAGGATCCTGCTGGCCGCCTCGGCCGCTGGGCACTGCGCTTGCAGGAGTATACCTTTTCCGTTGTATACAAATCAGGCCGGCTCCACCAGGATGCAGACTGTCTGTCCCGTTATCCCGTCGATCCCCCTTCCTCTACTGACCACGAGTCGGACCCCTGTGTGTTCTCTATATCGGACTTTTCTCACATAGCCGACGAACAGCGCTTGGACCCAACCCTCAGTTCTCTTATCGACCGCCTCCGCACACACAGCCGTGACTCTTCCCTCGCCCTGTTCTTCCTTCATGGGAATACGCTATATCGCCGCAACATGCGACCTGATGGTGCTGAGCACTTGCTCGTCGTTCCCCAACACCTACGCTCTGCCGTTCTAGAACAAATGCACGACGCCCCTACAGCTGGTCATCTTGGCCTCTCACGCACATACGATCGCGTGCGCCGGCGTTTCTTCTGGCCTGGACTCTACCGCTCTGTCCAACGTTATGTAGCCGCTTGCGACCTCTGTCAACGCCGGAAGAAACCCCCTGTGCTGCCACCTGGACACCTGCAGCCGATTGCTATCCCGACTGAGCCATTTTCTCGTGTTGGCCTTGACCTCCTAGGGCCCTTCCCCGAGTCCTTATCAGGAAACAAATGGATCGCTGTGGCCACCGATTACGCCACGCGGTACGTGATCACTCGCGCCATTCCAACCAGCTGCGCCACAGACGTTGCTGACTTCCTTTTGTACGGCGTCATACTACACCATGGTGCTCCCCGTCAACTACTTACCGACCGTGGCCGCTGTTTCCTTTCCCGAGTTGTTGAGGAAATACTTCGTTCTTGCTCCGTTCGGCACAAGTTCACCACTGCGTACCACCCTCAGACGAACGGCCTTACGGAGCGTATTAACCGCACACTCACCGACATGGTCGCAATGTACGTATCCGACAGTCATCGCGACTGGGATATTAGTCTGCCATTTGTCACCTTTGCATATAACTCTTCGCGTCATGACACTGCTGGGTACTCTCCATTCTATCTTCTCTTTGGACGAGACCCCTTACTGCCCTTCGACACTTTGCTTCCCGCCGCTGGCCCCGTCACCACCTATGCCCGCGATACCATCGCCCGAGCCGACGCTGCTCGCCAGATTGCTCGTCACAATCTCACCGTCTCTCAAGAAGCTCAAAAATGCCGCTACGACGCTCACCACCGCGATGTGCACTATCCTCCCGGATCTCTGGTGTTGCTCTGGCTTCCGTGCCGTCGTGTGGGGTTGTGTCAGAAACTTCTGCCCCACTACACGGGTCCTTACCGTGTACTACGCCCTGTGACCGACGTGACCTATGAGATTGCACCGCTCCACCCAAAGTCACCGACCGCTAAACCCACTTCCGAAATTGTACATGTCGCCCGCCTCAAGCCATATTACTCCCCCTCCACACCGCACGACTAATACGCACCGGGACGGTGCCTTTTGCCGAGGGGGGTAGTGTTACCGGGAAACGCGAGACCAAAGTGATGTGCACACTGACAAAGACGACGATCAAGGAACGCAGGCACGACGAAGCGTTGAAAAAGAGAACGACGCTGAGAGAGCGGATTCTGCACGGCTACCGAAGTCTTGCGTCCAGTTCAGCCGATCGCAGTGCCGTCACATTAAGTAAATCGCCGTAACAATATGAACACGGAGCAATCGTGCCTTGACCGAGAGCCAGCCTTGGAAGACAACGGAGACAAGTCGGCTTAGCACGCTGCAACGATGTCGTTTAGCGCTTGCTACGTCCGATCATCATAGTTATACCTCCCCGTGCGGAGAAAAAGAGTTCTACCAAACATAACTATGTTGTGAAGCTTTCTTTAAGCTTCGTGTTTAACTATGCTAAACATCTCTTTTTTTTTTCACTTGGCTACAAGCGTCCGCATGCTACGCCATCCGACCAAATCATGAAGCCTAGGCACCTGAAACTGCCACAATGCCCTTTCCTATTGCGTACTCACGTTTCGGATTCCAACCGCCGGGGTGGCGCTGTGGTTACAGTGTTCGACTACTGTTCCAAAGGGGGCGGGATCGCATGCCGGCCTCGGCGGCCGCCTTTCCATGGAGTTGAAAAGTAAGGCGCCCGTGTGCTGTGCGATGTCAGTGCAGTTTAAAGAACCCCAAGTGGTCGAAGTATTCGGAGTGCTCCACTACGGCGTCTCTCATAGCCATAGTCACTTCGGGACGTTAAACCCCACAGCAAAAACAAATCAAGTTGCGGCTAGCCTTGTTCTGGTATTGCACGCTCGAGCAGAGCTAAATACATTCCCATAGGTCTCCACCGTATATTTTGTTCGGCAGTTTTTGTGGGATGTCATTGCAGTCCGGAAAAAACTCGATGCGACGTATCCTGCAGGATACAAATTATTACCAGATTAATGAAGAATCTCACCAATATCCTATATTTCGCATGAAGGGTGCAGCCTATATTGAAACTGTTGAGCAAATAAACACATATTCAGTAAGCTGGCGGCGAAAGTTCCTGACATATACTAAGTTAATGCGCACTTTACACGAACTTATTTGATAATAAAACTAGTAAAAGTGTAGATTGGAGGAGCGATACTGCCCTCAGTGTCATAGGTATCAATAGTACCCACGTCATGCAGGCGCGTGGCATACGCTCGTGGCAAAGAAGAAGAAGCAAACCGTTCGCTCCGGCAGCAGGGCTAGTTTTCAGCTCCAACGTTAGGGCTGTCCACAGTTCTGAACTGCCCTGCTATGTCTACCCCGGAGACTAATAAGGCCAACAGCGCCCAGCCGAGCCCTTTGGGAGCCGCAGAGATGGGGCAGAATCGACACCATGGCTTAGTCCCTGCGGGTGTGGATGCGCTTGTCATGGCCCCCGTGGATGCGTCCTCTTCTTCACAACCTCCGCGACCGTTTGCCGAGAAGACGACCACGAAGGGCAAAAAGCGACGCCGTCTTCGGAAGCGCACCACGCCACAGACAACGGATTCAGCGCAGCTAGACCTGCCGCCAACGTCAACGAAGCAGGCCACAGCTGATCATTCTTCTACCGCTTCCTGGACAGTCTCAGGCGTGCCCAGTAAACAGGGCACAACAGCGTCAAGTCCGATGTCCTCGAAGTGGCCCTCTTTGCTGACCACGC
Source organism: Amblyomma maculatum (assembly GCF_055883805.1). NCBI lineage: Eukaryota > Metazoa > Arthropoda > Arachnida > Ixodida > Ixodidae > Amblyomma > Amblyomma maculatum. The sequence goes on from NC_139353.1 coordinate 96,977,234, forward strand.
GAAGTATGTCCGTCGTCGTTAACCCATCGACAGACAAGGCAAGTAGGCATGCTTTAGCATCAGAAAAAACATCATTTTATTGGCCAAGAAGACTTTTTAGCAGCATTGCGGAACCCTGCCCTTATCATTAAGTATACTCCTAAACCAAAACAGCGCCCTTTTACGCTTTATTTATTGATTCTACTTACACCAGACATTGCATTTCCTTTTATTTCTCATCCCAAAGTCGGTGCGAGAGGTACCTGTGTGTGCGCCTCGTGGTGGAGTATGGAGTCAGAGAAACGCGAAATATTCGCCTGGTGAAGAAAAAGCCTCCGTTTGTCGTATACAGTATCGAGATCAAAAAGGAAATTCGAGCGTAAATAAAAAAGACATTTGGAGGAAGCTTAAGCTTCTTTTCAAATGTGCATGCGAGAGCGCTTTTAATATGCATTTTCATTGTTTGAAATTTAAGAACTGGAGATAAAATTTTTATGTCGTGAGGCACAAAACATAACAAGAAACAAGTATATCACATCGAGTCACCATACCTCCATGCCCCAGCCAACTTCCCGAGAAAGAGCCACTATTCTCCTTACCCAGTGTAAGGAAGCCAGAAGGCGTTGAGCGAAAGGACAGAGCATAAGTCGGATGAAGGGAAAATTGTGAATAGCGGCAACATGCTCGCAACGCCAGCGACCGCCTGGTGTACATCTTTTGAGCTCAGAGAATAATCACAATTTGTCATGGTTTCAACACACCGGGCAGTATTCGAGGGCTGGTAAATTCAGTAAAATAGCTACGAGAGAAGGGCCTACAGCAGCTAGAAATTCAGCTCGTCGTCACCGACGCCGGTAAGTGAAAGATACGGGCTTTGGGCATTGAATTGTGTGCTAAGAGCCAGAACTAGGGACGGTGAAAAGTGAGTAAGATACACAAAATAATTAAAAAACGTCCAACTCGGCCTTCGCCTTTACATTCATTGAAAGTTCTAACCATCTGCTGCGAATATTTTGTTTTAAAGAAAGGAAGGTGTCTTAGATTTCGCACCTCGACACACACACCTCAATCATTGCTTAAAAAGAAATTTGGACTCAAAGAAGAAAGAGAACTTTCCACCTCCAGGCGCTGATGCATTGCACTGGAAATAAACAGCGTACGGACACCTTTGCATTCCGCTTACAGCGAAACGCTGGTGCCGCGGTTGACGTTCGAAGAATACTCCGGTTGAGTAAACATATTTTGAATTAATTAAAAGTTAGCTCAATGGAAACTAAACACGCAGTGAATGTCACGCTCTACTCTGGACCACGCCGTAATGAAAGGGATGGAGGTGAGAGAGCAAAAATAATAAATTTGTGCCGCACTGGGGAACTACAGAATACTCTCAATCACCTAGAGAACTGCAACATCCCTGGATAGCCCTCATGCGCCTGTTTCGTTTCGCCTCCGTCAAAATGCAGCCGCCGATGTCGGTTTCGAATTCAGCTCTCCGGTTCAGTAGCCGAGTATGTTTACCACCGCACTATCGTGTTCGGGATCAAATGCGCGGTATTTGCATGACTTCTTGATGGACACCTGCACTTACAATAAGCAGCAGGTAACTGGTGGTATTTATGTCTCGTTTCGAATCCCTCTCGAAAATTAGCATCGCGATTGGCTAGAAGATAATGATAAATGGAGAACTAAGTGATTCGAAATCATCCTAAAGGCCGTGGAGGGATCGGTTGCGTCACACTTTTGATGCGATATCAGCAGCAACCTGATTATACCCACTGCAGGGCGAAGGCCTCTCCCATATTTCTCCACTTAACCCGGTTCTGTGCTAGTTGCATCTACTTGACCCCTACGAACTTTTTAATCTCATCCGCCCACCTAACTTTCTGCCACCCCTTGCTACGCTTTCCTTCCCTTGGAATCTAGTTTGTTACCCTCAGCGACCATCGGTTATCCTCTTTTCGCACTACATGTCCTGCCCATGTCCATTTCTTCTTGTTAATTTCCACTAGAACGTCGGTAACTTGAGTTATTTCTCTGACCCACTCTGCACACTTTCTATCTATTAATGTTACCCCTACCATTTTTCGTTCCATAGCCCTCTGGGTTGTCCTCAACTTAAGTAGAACTCTCTTGGTTAGCCTCAACGTTTCAGCCCCATAGGTGAGTACAGGCAAGATGCAACTGTTGTATACTTTCCTCTTGAGCGATACCGGTAAGCTGCTAGTCATAATCTGCGAGTGCTTGCCAAATGCGCTCCATCCCAATCTTATTCTTCTTGTTATTTCCATTTCATGGTCCGGATCTGCGGTTAATACCTGTCCGAAGTAAACGTATTCGCCTACCACTCCCAGTACTTCACTATCTAATGTAAACTGCTCTTCCTTCCCGAGGCTGTTGTGCATATTGATTTTAAAGCCTACCTTTCTACTTTTCCTGTCTAGGTCATCAATCATTATTTGCAATTCATCCCCCGACTTGCTTAGCAAGGCAATGTCATCAGCAAATCGCAGATTACTGAGGTATTCTCCATCTACCCTTATCCCTAACTGCTGCAATTCCAAGTCTCTGAATACTTCCTCTAAACAACTTGTGAATAGTACTGGGGAGATCGTGTCTCCTTGCCTAACACCTTTCTTTATGGGAATTTTGTTACTTTCTTTATGCAGAAGTATGGTTGCTATGCAGCCACTATATATATCATTCAGCACTTTCACGTACGGCTCGTCTACCCCCTCATTTCGCAATGCCTGCATCACCGCCGAGGTTTCAACTGAGTCAAATGCTTTTTCGTAATCAATGAATGCTATGTATAAGGGCTGGCTATATTCCGAGCATTTTTCTATCACCTGATTGATGGTATGGATATGATCGATAGTAGAGTACTGTTTCCGAAACCCTGCTTGATCCTTTGCTCGATTGCAGTCTAAGGTTGTGCTGATTCTATTAGCGATTACCTTAGTAAATACCTTATACGTAACAGACAGTAAGCTGATTGGTCTGTAATTTTTAAGGTCCTTAGAGTCCCCTTTCTTGTGAATAAGGATAATGTTTGCATTCTTCCATGGTTCCGGTACCGTCGATGCCACCAGGCACTGCGTATACAGGGTGGCCAGTTTTTCTAGCACGATATCCCCCCCCCCCCCCGTCCTTCAGGAAATCTGTAGTTATCTGATCCTCTCCAGCTGATTTCTCCCTTTTCATAGTTTCTAGTGCTTTCTTGACCTCGTCCTTTGTCACTGGTGGAACGTCTGACTGTTTTTCCCTACCGCCAATCTCATTACGGTGCTGACCACTTTGGCTACTGTAGAGATCTGTATAGAACTCCTCGGGTACTTTGCCTATCTTGTCCATATTAGTGATGACGTTGCCTGCCTTGTCCCTTATCGCATACATCTGGTTTTTGCCTATGCCCAATTTCTTCTTTACCGCTTTAAGGCTTCTCCCGTTATTTACAGCATGCTCAATTTTCTTCATGTTATACTTCCTTATATCGGCCACGTAGCGCTTATTGATTAGCTTTGATATCTCGGCCAATTCGATCTGGTCTGTTGGATTGGCAGCTTTAATACTCTGGAGTTCCTTAATCTAACCTTTCGTCTCCTTAGACAGCTTACGGGTATCCTCTCTAATTATCCTACCGCCTACTTCTACCGCGCACTCCGTAATGATATCTCTGAAATTATTGTTCCTTGCCTCTAGGGTAATGTCGCCATCCTCAGTAGAGCTGAATACCTATTGTGTAGCGAGATCCTGAACTTTTCTGCCCTCCCCCTCACCGCTAATTCGTTGATGGGTTTCTTTCTTACGAATCTGTTGCGTTCCTTCTTCAGGTTTAGGCTAATTCGGGACCTCACTATCCTGTGGTCACTGCATCGCACTTTCCCGATTACCTCTACATCTTGGATAATGGCGGGGGTTGAACAAATTATGAAGTCGATTTCATTTTAGTCTCTCCGTTTGGACTTTTCCATATCCATTTACGGTTCTTCCGTTTGCTGAAGAAGGTATTCATGATTCGTAAGTTATTGCGCTCTGCCAACTCAACTAGTAACTCCCCCCTGCTATTCCTAGAACCAATGTCATAGTCACCAACTGTCTTGTCTCCTGCCTGCTTTTTCCCTACTTTACATTGAAGTCGCCCATTAGTACAGTATACTGCTTCTTTACTTTTCGCATTGCCGATTCTACATCTTCATTGAAGCTTTCAACTGCCTGGTCATCATAAATACATGTAGGTGCATAGGCCTGTACAACCTGCAGTGTATACCGCTTATTCTGCCTAATTACGATGACTGCAACGCTCTCATTAATACTACAGAATTCATCTATATTACCAGCTATATACTTATTGACAAGGAAACCTACTCCTAGTTGTCGCCTATCTGGTAAACCTCGATAACACAGTACATGCCCATCCTTCAGTACAGTATATGCCTCATTCGGCCTCCTCACCTCACTAAGCCCTATGACATCCCATTTCATGCCCTCCAGTTCCTCTAACAGCACTGCTAAACTAGCTTCAATAGCTAGGGTTCTTGCATTAAACTTTGCCAGGGTCAGATTCCAATGGCGGCCTGTCCAGCGGAGCCAGGCGTTCTTAGCACCCCCTGCTGCGTCACAGGTCTGTCCGCCGCCGTGGTCAGTTGTTCCGCAGCCGCTGGTGACTGAGGGCCGGGGTTTTATGGAGATTGTCATAGGAGGTTGCGGCCAATTACTGCACCAGGGTGGCCAAATCCTGTTCTGGTGAGGGATTGCGTTGACGGAGGTGTTCACCGGCATCAGGTCGCACCCCAAACCTGTTTATACAATTCCATTTGCACGCGTACGTTTTTTTTTTTTTTGCACCCGGTGGAGAATTGCGCAGCACCGGGATTTGAGCCCCGGTCCTCTTGCGTGCGAGGCTAATGTTCTACCGCTACGCCACCACTGCACCTGATGCGATATAAGGTGCGTATTTTTTCCATTGCAACATGCGCCGCTATAGTAGCTCAGTCTTAATGGCGATCGACTCCTCAACCCAAGGTCGCGAAATCGAAACCAGCCGCCGCAGATGCTTTAGGAAGAAGGCAAGAGGAAATGGGCTCGTGTATTGTGGGGTCTCTGTGCACGGTAAAAAAAAACCTGGGTGGTCAAAATTTCTGGAGCACTCCTTTTAGGCATCCCTCATAACCTCAATATCTTCAGGACGTTAACCGCGTAAACCAGGCATATCAATAGACAATATGTCGAGAGTGGCGCTTTTTCGACCAAAGGAGCTTCATACGCTTCGCGTATTACATTGGCAGACCTTTAGGACTCGCCTGGGTTCATGCCATAGCGCACGTGATTTCCCGAGAAATTTGGTGACTCTTGTTGCGATACCAGGTCAAGCAATGGCGCTCTTTTGGCGGAATGAACTGCTACGGTGTAAAACAAAGCAGTACTCCCCTGATGGAGCTGGGACAGCTAGGTCACCGCCGCTTGCGGCGGGGGCTTGTCTATCACGGAATTTTTATCTGTTGTAGGCCGTCATTGCACCCGCCACCGCTTCGGTCGTGGACGACGGTTGCTGCGGCGTGCGTCTTTCTCTCCTTCTTCTTTTTCCTTTTTTCTCTGTTTTCTCTTTTGTCCACACGAGGCAGCGAATGTGGCTCAGCTACAGAGCCAGTAGCAGGCCCGTGCATTTTCTTTTCCTTCTTCCTACAACCACAACAACAATGCCATCGCGTAAAGTTAGTCGTGTTTGATTCGCTTAAACCGATACTGAACTTTCTCATGTCCTTCAGCCGAAAAGCAGTTGCCGCATCCTGGAATTCATAAAATACAAGTCAATACAATACAATACAATACAAAATCAATCTCCTTACTTGCGGCAATGCGAAAGCATTGCGAGCTCTAACGCGTCGCCTTGTTGATTTGCCGCACTCCATGCTTCCAGACTCCGTTTCAGTCGCCCGAATGTGGCGTATAAGTATGCGTATTTATCAATTTTAAATGAATGGGTGCAGGTAGAACTTGATGGTTTGGTTTCGTTTGTGGGGTTTAACGTCCCAAAGCAACTCAGGCTATGAGAGACGCCGTAGTGGAGGACTCCGGAAATTTCGACCACCTGGGGTTCTTTAACGTGCGCTGACATCGCACAGCACACGGACGCCTTGCTTTTCGCCTCCATCGAAAAGCTGCCGCCGAGGCCGGGATTCGATCCCGCGTCCTTGGGAACAGTAGTCGAGCGTCGTAACCACTGCGCCACCCCGACGGGGTACAGGTAGAACTTGATCAAGACGAATATGTTCACTGCGTAGCGGTGGTGTGCGCTGCAGTTGGTATTGATGTAGGTATGCGATCATTGTTTACTACCCAGCGTGAGAGTACCTTGCATATTTTAATTAGTCGTAGTCGGCCGTATTATAGTGCTCTTGGGCTTGAGTCAGGGAAGCTGATTTGTTAGTTCTCGCTTGAGGTCGAAACACAATCCCGGCGGTGAATTTTAATGTTTCAGTTCTTGCGCATGCTCCCCTCTGACAGGCTATGTCGATACCGTCATTGGGCGCCCTGTCCACAGTACATATACATGAGACTTGTAAAAAGAATTGCTTTGGCATTAAATACCACGTCAGAAAAATTACGCAATTTTCTGTATTAAAATATTTCGGCTATATGCTTTGTACAGCGTACGCGGTGTGTTTCTTTCGCTCCTTCATACAATACCAACATGCAAACGCTCGGTGCCGCTCAAACGAGTTCGCGTTGCGTTCTTGTTGTTGTTGGTGTTATTGTGGCTGTAGGAAGAAGGAAAAGAAAATGCATGGTCCTGCTACTGGCTTTGTAGCTGAGACACATCCGCTGCCTCGTGCGGACCGAAGAGAGAAAGTAGAGACGAAAAAAAACAGGGATGGAAAGACAGGCGCCGAAACAGCCGTCGTCGACCACATAAGCGGTGGCGGGTGCAATGACGGCCTACAACCGATACAAATTCGGTGGCTGGCCAGCCCCCGCCGCAAGAGGCATTGACCTACCGTCCCAGGCCCATAGGGCCAGGATCTGCCACCGTTCACCACCTCGGCACTCTTGTTTATATTTGTTGTTGTGGCTGTAGGAAGAAGGAAAAGAAAATGCGCGGACCTGCTACTGGCTCTGTACCTGAGCCACCTCCGCTGCCCCGTGCAGGCAGAAGAGAAAATAGAGAATATAAAAGGAAGAGAGAAAGACGCGCCGCAACAACAGCCGTCGTCCACCACCGAAACGGTGGCGGGTGCAATGACGGCCTACAGCAGATAAAAATTCTCCGGCAGGCTAGCCCCCGCCGCAAGCGGCGGTGACCCACCCGTCCCAGCCCAATCAGGGGAGTGCCAGTTCCAGCCCCGCAAGGCCAAGAACCGTTCTTGTTTGTTGTTGTTGTTGTTGTTGTGGCTGTAGGAAGAAGGAAAAGAAAAAAAGAAAATTTGGAGGACGCTTAAGCTTCGCCTTCAAGAGTGGAACGCGATAGCGTTATTGCACCTCGTCGAGAAAACTTACTAAACGCAAGGGTATTGGGGCATCTTCGCACCGGTACCCGCGCGGCCAGAAGGGGAGAAGCGGGTGAGCGAAGATAGTGATCTAAAGAAAGGAAAGACGCTTGATTCTACAACCTGTGAGGGTGCACGGCGAAACGTCAGGGGCGAGTGGCGCGCCACGTGTCGGGGCAGCGCCGCACATTGCGAGGAGGGGTACTTCTGTGTTTGCCGCAAGATGGCTCTGCATGTGCGCAGAGCGCAGAAGAAATGTAGCGGAAACGTACTTCGCTACTCGTGTAACTGCGACATCTGTAAGTAACATGCTCATAATTACCGATATACACTGCAGTACAACGTTCTACGGCATGTTTCTAAGGCAACGCCGCATTCACTAGAAGCGCTTTTGTACCGCTTTCAAGCATCGAACTCCTGGCTGAGTGGCTTTTTTGTGTACGTCCTCGGTCAGGAAATAAAGAAAAAAAAAAACTCGTGGCTGAGTGGTAGCGTCTCCGTCTCACACTCCGGAGACCCTGGTTCGATTCCCACCCAGCCCATCTTGGAACTTGCTTTTTATTTATGAAGTGTATGTTTATTTATGAAGTGCATGCCGGGATTTATCGCTCACTGGACGCCGACGACAGCGGCTTTTCTGCGACACGAGCTCCTTAACGCTACCGCGTTAAAATGCATGGGCCTGCTACTGGCTCTGTAGCTGAGCCACCTCCGCTGCCTCGTGCAGACAGAAGAGGAGAAAATAGAGAAGAAAAGGAAGAGGGAGAGAAAGACGTGCGCCGCAGCAACAGCCGTCGTCCACCACCGAAAAGGTGGCGGGTGCAATGACGGCCTACAACAGATAAAAATTCTCCGGCAGGCCAGCTCCCGCCGCAAGCAGCGGTGGCCCACCTGCCCCAGCCCCACCAGGGGAATAATACCGTTAGTTCTTGTTTCAAGGCGCAATAATTGAAGTTGTTGTTGCGACTATAATAAGAAAGAAAAGAAAATGCACGGGCCTGCTCTGCGCTGAGTCACCTCCGCTGCCTTGTGCGGATAGAAACAAAATAGAAAAGAAAGAAAAAGAAGCACTAGAAAAAGACGCGCGTCGCAACAGCCATCATCCACCACCGAAGCGGTGGAGGGTGCAATGACGGCCTACAACAGATAAACATTTCTTAGCAGGATACGACCCGCAGCAAGCGGCGTTGACCTATCAGTTCCAGCCCCGTAGGGCCGGGAACAACCACCCTTCATCACTTCTCTCGCGATAATGACAGACTGATTTCTAGCGTGACGAGAGAGGAGACGCTCTCTGTATAAATGAAACGCCCTTGCTCTCGGTCCACCATCGCATCAGCGCTGCTACCTCTGCTGCATTCAGCTCATTCACTGCGCGTCTGCCAATGCTATGATGCTGCCGTCAGAACTAACGCACAACCATACCAGCAGGGCGATGCGCATTGAACGCCAGTTTTCAAAGAGGTTTTTGCATTTCGGTCTGCCACGGCTTTTAGAGACAATGAGCTGACATCAATGACTGTCCATCTAAGTGTCCCCGCCCCGTCATCTTGCGCATGCGTGTCATTGCGGCGCGTCGGTTTCTAATAAGCATCGAACGTAAGCCTTGCGTGCCGTCACGACTGCTTAGGCGAAGAGGTTGGGGCTATAGGAAGAAGGAAAAGAAAATGCACGGGCCTGCTACTGGCTCTGTAGCTGAGCCACCTCCACTGCCTCATGCGGATAGATGGTTTGTTTGTGGGGTTTAACGTCCCAGAGCGACTAAGGCTATGAGAGACGGCGTAGTGGAGGTCTCCGGAAATTTCTTCCTCCTGGGGTCTTTAACGTGCACTGACATCGCACAGCACATGAAAAGAAAGAAAAAAAAGCACGAGAAAAAAAGAGCGCCGGGAGAGCCGTAATCCACCTTCTAAGCTGTGGCGGGTGCACTGACATCGCACAGCACATGAAAAGAAAGAAAAAGAAGCACGAGAAAAAAAGAGCGCCGGGGAGCCGTAATCCACCACCTAAACTGTGGCGGGTGCAATGATGGCCTACAACAAATAAAAAGTCGGTGGCCAGCTAGCCCCCGCCGCAGGCGGCGTTGATCTACCAGTCCCAGCCCCGTAGGGCCAAGAACAACCACCCTTCAGGACCTCCCAGCCTCCTTGCCTTGTCAGATGGAAGGAAGGATGCACCAGGTGCAGTCCTCCTGTGAGGGTACACACCTAAACCAGCGACTATCATCGTCCTATGGCTACCCCAGGCAAGGCCTCCTACACCACAGTGGGGGGGGGGGGGGGGTTGTTTCACGGAGCGGGCTTTGCCCAGCCATGGGGCTCGTGCAATCTGGTTTATTTCCGCCGGTGCGGAGTCGCAGCGCTAGTGCACCACGTCCGTGCCACCCCAGCGGGGTCAAAGTCTGACGCGAGCAAATCTAATATCTGACTTCGATTTTTTCATTTTCTTTGAAAATTATCTTGGGTGGCCATTCTTCATAGAACTTTTTCTTGCTGACCTGGCGTCTTTCGCGTTCAAGGTGGAACCACAGCTCCTTCCTAATTTTCTTCACCTCGAGGAGACAGGGTGTTTTCGTGCTGTAGACTGCTCCGCTTCTAGCGATCCAGATTTGATAATTTATTTAAACGAAAGTCACGACGAACAGCTTTCGTACTTTGCTGGGCAGCGGGTTGAGATACCTGACGGTGGCATATGGTTTTACAGGTAGCTCAAACAGTTCTCTCAGGCGATCCAGGAGGGAGGCAGGGAGGATACACTCGAGAAAAATGTGTTCCGCAGTCTCCCGCACTCCACAGAAAGAACATGCATCGATGGATGCAGACAATGTCGGCACAAAGGCTCGGCGGCGGATGGGTAAAATGCCGCGAGCGTAGCGCCATATGAATGACGCGCGGCGTGCATCCAGGAAGTGCGCAGAGATGTATTTCCGCATGGGATACTCGGCAGACATTAGATCTCTGTATAGATTGCTCGGTAGAGGTGTTCAGTAGTCTAGTACGGTCTTCAGTTGCGCACTCTGAGGCTCTTCATTTACCTCTTCTCTCAGCAGTAGCGAATCTTCCGCAGCCATACGATGAAACGTGAGCGGCATCCCAGCGCGAGGGGAGTTATGTGACAAGGGCTCCCTGGTAAAGGCTTTGAGCCTCGTTGACAAGAAGTAGGTAGTGAACACTCTTGTCAGTGGTATGTCGCACTCTACTGCTCGCGCTGCCGATCTCACGTGCAACGCTCTAGTTAGGGCCGTGAGGTTTGTGACGCCGACGGCTCCACTAAGTCTTGGTTGGCGGACGACAGGACGCCTTACTTTGTCTAGGCGTCCTGCCACGAAAATCAGAAAATGGCTCTGTCCATCGTTTTTTTCTTACTTGCAGGCATGTTCAGAATGCTGGCAGTAAAGCTAACTGCACTGATGAGCAGGGTACGGATAATTGTTGCCTGTGCTGTAAGAGGGCAGTGTAGTAAGCACAAGGCCGGGGCCTTCCTGGCAAGTTTGTTTTCGGTTGCTTCCCAGTTCGCTGTTGAAGGCCCGTTCTGGTCCAAGAAGAACCTAAGCATCCTAGTTTCTCGTATTCTAGTGCTGCTTTTCAGGGGCATAGCGGAGCTTTTGCGCTTGTTTTTGGCGCGCCCCGCTCACAGTGCAGTAGCTACTGGTAATCTGCAGTACCCGCTGATCTTAGTAATTGTCTGGGACAATAATTGTCACACCGCCAACATAGCCGAAAATGGGCACACTTGGTGGGCCGGCTAGGAGCTTGGTTCTTGTGATGGAGGGGTTCCTGGCGAGGGGTTGTAGCAGCGGCTCTATCGCCATTGTGTACAGTAGCGGAGAAAGCGGGCACCTCTGCCTGACGTCCCGCTCTACCACGAAATGCTCAGACTCGCCCCTGCATAATGACTGCCGAGCGCGGCTCTGCGTATAGTATTTGCGCCATGCGGACATATTCCTTGTTAATCCTGGCTTTATGCAGCTGCAAGGGTGGAAGAACGGGCTAGTTGGTAATTCATCTTGGAAATCAGACTAGCGCACTTCAAAACAAAGACACAGGAAGAGAACGACAACACAGCGCTGTGTTGTCGTTCTCTTCCTGTGTCTTTGTTTTGAAGTGCGCTAGTTTGATTTCCAAGTTGATGCAGCTGGTTGTACAGGTATTTATGGCACATCTACTCCTGGTCCTACTCCTGGTTCAGGGATAGTCGGAGGCCTTTGAGGTTGCGCGATCGCAGCCATGTTATGAGGTCTTTCAGTGGGAGCCCATGTAGTTCCACAGATCGACCGGGCACACAGCAAGCTTAGTACGGCCCGACAATGTTGGAGATAGGCCTCCATGCTGTAAGGTCTATGGCCCTGCTTTTGTTTTTGCACAGTAAGGTCAAGAGCCCCTCATTTATGTTGGGGCTGAGCTTCCCTTCGCCCAATATAGCGTTCAATAAGTTGGTGGAAGGTGTTTTCAAGAGCAGCCAGAACAGTTTATAAAAGGCAGGTGATAGGCTATCGGTTCCTGGGCTCCTGTTCAACTTCATAGATTTAAATTCTGCGTACAGTTCCTCGTCGGTGGGCCATGTCGAGTCCACGAGGGGCTTTTCTTCCAGCCTATAGAGAGGGAAAGAACTCGGATTGCAGGGTTCGGTTGTATATAGTTCTTCGAAGAAGCTGCGTGCTTTCTACGTCACGTTTTCTGGGGTGATAGTGATAATGCCTGAGATGGGGTTCTGCACTGCCGTCAGTGTGTTGCTTTTAGTTGCGAGACGACGGCGCAAAAGGAACACCATGCCTCGCATTGCCAGCGTTCGGCGCGCGCTGTTGCGCACAGTTTCACCCACTCTCGGTTGAGCAACTGATGAAGCTCCTTGCGGAGTGCCACGAGCACTGGCGCGATGCTAGGGCCTCGGGATAGGGGGGGGGGGGCAAGAAGCACGATTATCGCGTCCGAAATAATGCGGATCTCTTCACTCTCTTCTCTTGCGACTCTCTTCCCCCACTCAAGGAGGCATTGCCCCACTGCATTCTTCATCTGATCCCACTCTTCTGCATTCATGGAGGGAGATATATATCACTTTATTGTTGAAACTGTGTCTTGTTGTACGGCTTCAATGTTAAGTAGGCGCGTATTTAGTCGCCAGAGCCCTTTGGTACGTGGAATAATGTCAGCAGCACACATGCGCAGCACTAGAAGCCGGTGGTCGCTAAGAGCCGTCGGGAATACCCAAATGAACTGCAGCGCTGATATTATGTGTTCCGAGACATAGACTCGGTCTATACGGCTTTCTAGACCACGGCCCGTCCAAGTCATGCCTGCTCGGCCAGGTTGAAGCAGACGCCAACTGTCTTTGACGTCAAGTTCCTCAGCTAGGTCTCGGAGGGCCTGGGCGCTTCCATGGTCTCGTACTATGCATCTGGGTGTGCCGCGAAGGGATCGGCGATTCTCCATGTGAACGGCGCAGTTGAAGTCGCATATGAATATCACGCGGGCTGGGCCTATGAATTTTTCTTCAAGACCCTCAAAGAATTCATGCTGTCCGGAGCGGCATGGGGCTCATATGTTAATGATGCGGATGCCGTTGTTCAGGTCGGTTGATATATAGCGGCCTGCGCTGTCGTCGTGGCGCATTATGGACAGACCGGTATCCCGCAGGAAGATAAGTGCCACTTCCCCGTATCCCCTCCTTCCAAATCCCTAATACGAACGGGTGCTGAATTCAGAATAGAAATTAGCTATCTGCTCTTGCTTGTGGATATATATATCTTGCAAAGCCAGGCTGTCGATGTTTTTTTTGTATGTGGATGCGACTGCCAGCTTCTAGAGCTGCGTATGTGTGCTGCTGGCATCATTCCACGTGCCAAAGGGCTCTGGCGACTAAATACGAGCCTACTCAACATTGAAGCCATACAACAAGCTATGTGGATAGCCTCAACTAGCTTCGTGGCTTTGGTGAAGGCGCGGATATTCTTGGTGGCCAGAACAAGTGAAAATGCCAGTATGTAGCAACTAGGAAAGAGGAGGAGGCGCGGCTGCATCATGCGGAGTCGGTAACAATGGGAGTGACAGCGGGCGACTCCAATGAGCAGTTGTAAGAGTCGCCGGAGATTACAGAAACACAATCGCAATTGGTAGCATTGCAGAGATAGCATACATGGGATGGTTCGTCGTCACTCCTTGAGTCGTTGTCGCTTGACGGTGGCGGATTGTTTAGGAAAGCGCGCTTCATTGGTGGTGCGTCCAGCGATGATTTTGAAGATATTGAGTGAGCCATTTTGGCCTTATTTTTTGGGGGGGGAGGGACTGCCTTTGCGCTTGTGGCCGCGTGCTAATTGCTTCCATGTCTGTTTCATCCTCCGCTGCGGTGGTGTGGTTCTCCGATGCACCGGCGGTAGGGGCCGCGTACTGTTGCTCCTCGCCCGTGATGGCTGCTGGCGGCACGTGCCGAGCTTTAGTGCCAACGTCTTCTGACGAGTTTTCTTGGGCTTCGGTAGAAGGCTCAGCAATGTCCGTCTGGTTGTTGGCGGTGGACACTGTGAGCATCTCATGGGATTCTTCTGCATTCTTCTGCTTGGTTTCCTTAGACAACGCCATAGTGGTCTGCCCCTCCTTGCTGTCTTCTTCTGTAGCGGCATTTGAGGACACGTCCTCTTTCGTATTCTCATTTAGGCTCTCAACTGTGGCGATCGCCGGCGGGCATGTGGGAGTGGGTTGTACCGAGTATTCCACAGGCGCTTCTGTGTCTTCATTTCCCAATACGGAAGCGAAAGTCTTCTCCTTGCACACTTCGATCTAGTGATCTTCTCCACATTTGGGGCACGCGACCTTGCAAGTCTCATGGCCGTACGCGCCACAACGTTTGCACTGCGACGTGTCGTAGCTAGCTCCAATGTCGCCTTCATAGCCACACTTGCGCCCCCCCTCCCCATACTCTCCTTACTCCTTCATACTCGCATTGGATGGTCGTGTCGATCACATCCAAGAAGTTAGACTAACGTCATTTCCATCTTACGCGCCGGTTCCCAGTGGTGACAATCCGGAAGCCGGCGACACTCTCCCTATGCACGCTGAAGATCTTGCCACATGACTTTAGCGCGTTGGTCAACTCCACATCGTGGTATTCCGAGAAGTACCCGGTGATGCACACTGACTTCGAGCGTATTCCCCAGTAATCAAATGTCACCTCTCTGCCTTTCACATCAACGACGGGTTCTTCCAAAAACCTCTCGACAGCTGCTCGCGTCTAGAAAGAAATCTCAAACTTCCCTCCAGAAAGTCCTGTACTCCACCCAACTCCGTCTTCGAGAAGCGTTTGACCAGTATTTTGGTGAGTTCCACCGTGTTCGTGCCTTGCGGTACACGGCCGAAAAAAGTAGAAATTGAGGCGCTTCTCACCTCCATCAGACGAGTTATCCAAAAACCACCAGGAGCAGCAGGTAATCCAAAATAGTCCTAAATACATGTTGCTTCGAGAGTGCACCTGGATCTCAGACATTCTAGCAGAACTTTCTAGTGCCAGATATACTCCTTGCCTTGTCAGATGGAAGGGAGGATGCACCGGTCCAGTCCTCTTGTGAGGGTACAGACCTCAACCAGCGACCATCATCATCCTCATCCCAGGCAAGGCCTGCGCACCACAGGGGGGGAGGGGTGTTTCGGGGAGCGGGCTTTTCTCGACCATGGGGCTCATGCAATCTGCCTTATTAGTCCTTAGGCCAAGCACTGGACCTGTGCGACACGACGGCTCAGGTATTTTTAAGGTTTATCCATAGCGAAAGTTAAACTAGGCTATTTGAAGCGCATTTCGCTGAGCCTGGCAGTCCACTACTACGCATGCGTCGTTGCAATGGCAACCAGTTGCGCCGGAGCCACGACTGAGTGTCTGCGTGCCGGCGGTCCGCCACAGCTGCTTTGCTGAGTTTGCCGCGCATG
Organism: Amblyomma maculatum; assembly: GCF_055883805.1. Lineage (NCBI taxonomy): Eukaryota > Metazoa > Arthropoda > Arachnida > Ixodida > Ixodidae > Amblyomma > Amblyomma maculatum. The sequence goes on from NC_139353.1 coordinate 96,992,607, forward strand.
ACGTCATCGCTTCACTATGCGCCTCTCTGCGCATCTGCTGAGGCTGTAATATGAGCCGGGAGGATGCGTTCGTTGCTCAGACGCGCACGATGGAAGGAGAGCGGCCGTGATCGTCAGGGTGACAGTAATGGCTGCGGGAAATAGTCTTCCGTCTCATAAATTTTCGCATGGTATAAAGTCGGCCGACAACATCAGAATGAGATGCGATCGGGTAAGCGGCTGGCCGACACACCAGAAGAACGATAGGAGCGTCTCGCGAAAAGACGCCGCCAAGCCGCTCAACCACAACAGCGTTTCGCCAACGAAGTGGTAGTAGATGAGTGAAAGATGGAGAAATTGACGGGAAACGTTACCGCTTCACGTGCTCTATATGACTAGGAAGGCATCCCAAGAGGTAGGCGCGCCGGTGCAAGGTTTGTTTCCACTCAGCACATGTACACGCCGCCGCGGAGAGCTGACCGGTGGTGGTAAGAGTATTTATATACGAACAGTTGGGGCGAAGCCCTCTGCATTGGGGCGTATCCGAGGTCTAATCGGGGAAGGGTGGCTGATCCTGGCCCTGATGGGGCTGGGACAGGTAGGTCACCGCCGCTTGTGGCGGGGGTTCGCCTGCCACCGAATTTTATCTGTTGTAGGCCATCATTGCACCTGCATGTACTCCGGTGGTGGAGGACGGCTGTTGCGGCGCGCGTCTTTCTCTCCTTCTTCTCTTTCCTTCTTCTCTATTTTTTCTTCTCTCCACACGAGGCAGCGGAGATGGCTCAGCCATAGAGCGAGTAGCAGGTCCATGCATTTTCTTTTCTTTGCTTCCTACAGCCACAACAACATCCCCTTGCATGACACTTTGATGCTCTCTGACTGTGAGGAGACAATTACAGCGCAAAAGAAAATCCTTGCTCCACGGCGGTGTTGAAGGATGCCCGACTACTGTACCGGACTTTCCGTGTTCGTTTCCGACTGCCATTAGTTGCGTTTCGGCGTACGTTAAACGGAGTGTCGTCCGTGTGGTGTGCGACGTCAGTGCAAGTTAAAGATCCCCAGGTGGTCGAAATTACTCTGCGACCCTCCACTAGATCAAGCCATTTCCTCTCTCCGCTTTCATTACCACCTTCATTTCTTCCCCTATGGCACGATTCATGTGCCCTCAGAAGAAGTGACAGATAATGCGCCTTTCCTGTGAGCCCATTATTGTAACGCAATCCGCCGCATGCCATTGGAGACGATCTGCTGCTGGTCCTAATTTCCACTGCTGCTCATAAGATACTCCAAGTAAGCTTCTGCGAAATTCAGTGATGAAGGATGATAAAAGGCGGGACATATAAGAAGGATGTGTAGGAATCTAGTTTGCCGCAAGTACAGCATGAGGAGTTGAATTGGGGTGGGTATTGGACATGTATAAGTATTGGGTACGGAGCAGACCGTGTCTGCAAGCGTCGCCGCAGTCGTCGCCTATGTGCTGCCTACGCTATGATGGGGGATGCGGCTGGGGGTGTATATTACGCAGTTTTGTCCCGGTAGTACGAGAGAATATTGCACCAGCAGAGCAGCGCTTCCTCGGCGGCCTGTAGAGGACACTCAATTCCTCTAGCCTGGAATGTCTTACCTCGCGCTAGGGAATTCAGGTGTGCTTTGCCAGGGAGGCTTGTATGAGCTGGCGTGCAGATGAGGCTTACGGACCATCGGGACAGCCAGAAGCGTGAGCAGCGGTGCAAGATATGTGGTAGTTGCCGGAATTGAGGATGGAAGATTTGGTTAGAGGTAATATTTGCGGAATTGGCGATTATCCGGCAGGAAGAAAGAAGGTTTGTTTGCTTGTCGGCTGCACCTAGGACCATATGGGAGATTGACATATATTCCACTTCGTCCACTTAGACCCCCTTCTTGGTCCTCGCTATATTTTCAGTGAAGCGCATTAGCACTAGCTATTTGCTGTCCCCGTCTAGCTCAGGGTGCATGTTTGTTTAGAGATAGGAGGTATTTTGAGGTTAGAAGAGATAAGGAGAAAGTGGAACATCGTCTATAAAGTGTGCAGCTGGTGTTAGTCTTAATTGGGATAGTAAAGTTCGACCAGCCACCGAATTAGATATGCGGAATATTTGTGCCGCGAATGTATCTACTCCAAGTTCCGCGAAGGTGTTGTACACGCCGAGTTTCACGAGTCGGGCTGTGGATGTGCTGGGGGGAAGTTGCAGAGCCGTTTTGGTACGATTTCATAGAAAGGCGCTCACCCGGTCTCTCTCCTTTTAATGGAGGTTGAGTTATAGGAGGGCACACATGGCACGTCCTGCAATGTAATCTTCTGTAAGCGGAAGAGTATTGCTTGCGTAAGCCAGCCCGTCTGTTAACGTGCGGCAAATATGTCGGGTGGGCATGAGTTTATGTTTGGATATTCAGTATAATTTTTCTGTGCGTGCCATGAGAGTGAAAAGTAGACCTAGCACTTGGATTTTGGGTACTAGTGGGATGCGATGGGTATCTAGCTTGAGGGAAATGAGTAAACTGCCTGAATCGTATTGTTTTTGACGGTGGAAAGCTGTTTTTGAAGGGCAACCATGTAGGCGGCGTTCTAGCACTACATACATGTCAATGGAGGTTAATGCCAATTGTCGATGTCAATAATTTAAACGTCACTGCGGTGGTTCACCCATTTAGGGATGTCGTCGGCGTAGAAGCTGCAATGATTGCCGATGATTTGGTCTAGTTTTTGGGGTAGATGAAGTGCTATATATGTTCAATACAGGGGAGAGGACGGCTCCCTTGGCCGTACCTCGTGCACACATCGTGATCCCTGGAATGCAGTGGTCGTCAAAATTAAGTGTGGCGGTGCGCCGGCTGAGGAAGTCTCGGATTTTATTATAGAACTGGCGCCAACTCCTAGGGTTACAATGTTTTGAAAGATTGCTTAGTGTGTAACGTTATCGAATTGCTTAGTAAAATCCACACCTATGATAGCTTTGGTGTCATTCGTTAGACGGTCGAGATTGTGATGTTTTAGGTATATGAAGACGTCCAGTGTTGGAATGACACGATGGAATCAGACCATGCAAGTGGGCATGAAATTTTTGCCTTCTATGTATTTACAATGTCCGGTCTGGAGAACATGCTTCATTATTTTGCCAACAGAAAAGGTGAGAGAGATGAAAGTGAGGTTTAAAATGAACGTGAGGTTTTACGGGTTCCGGTATAGAGACAACTTTGATGTATTTCCATTCTAGTGGGATTGCGCCCATTTACCAGCACTCGCTAGAGTATTCAGTAAGGATGGCATAGGATTGTGCATCGAGATTATAGTGTGTCTTATGTTCCCAATATTTATGGGGGCTCTTTACCGGGGAGGGGGGGGGGGCTTTACCCTTGATACTATGATGGGTTCGTTGAAGCTGTTAGGGGTCCTGTATAGCTCGAATTTATTGCAGAAGGACATGTAGTGAAGTAGAGGTTTCGTACTTTTTGGAGGAGTTCCGAGGGAGGCCTATCGCAAACCAATATTCTTTTAGTAAGGTGGCTTCGTTGGCATTCTTAGCCTTAGAAGAATTTACGTACCTAAAAATGTTTCAAGTCGAAGTTAGACTCATATTTCCATTTAACCTATTCCAAAGCGATTCCCACTTCTGTCGTGGAGGATTCGCTGCATGGGGCTCCATCTCTTAGCTAAGACGGGCGAAGTGCCGCTTAAGCTTTCGGTTTTATCGCTCTGTTGTCAGCGCCATGCTAGGCCCCGTTTAGTTTCCCATAAATGCAGAAGGCGGGAGTCGACCGTGGCACTCGGGCAAGTCATCTGCTAGGGGTCAAGTTACTGATTGCAAATCATTTTGTAGTTGCTTGGTAATTCGGTGATGTAATTTATGGGCCGTAGGCGTGGGCTGCACTGCACGTGCACGATTGGAAAGAATTTCACTTCGTGAAAGCTTAGCTTCAGGGAGGAGCTGAATATTTTGAAAAATGTCGATATGCAGCGATCACTCCATCTATTATCTTGTGTATTGCACCAAACCTTGTGGGGAGGTTATATGCGTAAGCAAGGCGTGCTGTAGTGTCTTTAGAGACACTGGTGTCCGTGCAGGTAGGAAAGAGAGGGACAGTGAAGGAGGGACCGGCTTGTTTCGCGGCTAACCACAATCGACCTCTTTTCGGTATGTCGTGCCGGTAACCAAAGGGTGTACGTAGGGCGTTAAAAATACGTCAGTGAGTAAGAGACATTCATTTGCTACGCGCTTCTCAAGTGTAAATTGCCCCTCGTAGTAGGTTTTATGTAACTTAGGGTGACTTAACATATTTAAGATGAAAACATTTTGCTACAGCGTTTTGCGGCGAAAGTTCAACTAGAAGGTTATCATTTCAGGAATCGGTAGGTGATGGGATCCCCTTCATGGGTCACTGCCTTGTCGTGGCGGAGGGGCTTGCGAAACTCGATGAAGTCGTGAGCTCTGCTGTGTGGGGCCACCCAAGATAGACAGGTCACGGCAGAGAGTTCTGACAAAATGTGATTCACTGGAGAAGGTAATGGCAACCCTATTGGAAAAACCAGCATCTGCAGTGCGAAACCAGTAAGATTTTCGCGCTGCTCTTGCACTGGATCTGCTGGGCACGCTGGAGGTCTGGGATATTCACTGGAGCAGTAACGGGAAGACACTGGCTGCACTGGTGCGATGGGAGAAAAACGCTCGGATTAGAGTTTTGACACTGGGTGTGTCGCTGGCATCCGCGATGCACTGGGAGAAGCGCTGTATATGCGCTGGGCCGCACTGGTCCCAGTGCCCCAGTATAGCCGGTGCGGCCTGCGGCGTCAGCCGGAGTAGCATCCCTCAGGGGCTAACAGGGCAACAGCGTACTTTCAATCGACCATCGGGGGCATATGAACAATATGGTTCAAGCAAGCGCTTTTTGCTGCGAAGTAGTTACGCATTTGTAAGAAAACAAAGTCAGTATCTTTTTTCTAGTTTCCATACTTCGATAGGTCGTTTCGCGCGTTTCGAGAGAAAAAACGACCGCCGCGCCTCGATCTCATGACACACTGACGATTAATGCACTACTAAAGCTGGAATTGAATAATGTGGGCTACCATGCATAACCAGCTTCACAGCTGATCTTAAGGGCACTCTAACACAATGATTACTGCCAAAATGTTCAATGCGGGCTCAATCGCAAGCGAGCGTATAGCCTGCACCTAGGCCCAGTATAAACAGCAGAAAGAAAAGCTAGAACGAGGAAGAGAGTAGTTTACCGAGCGATGGGCCCATGACAGAAAAAGCAACAACATACAGCACTTGTAATACATAATATTTGGCGTGTTTCTCAAGTTTTTGCGCTCCTTCTTACTCTGCGTATCAAGCAGCCGAGGCCTCTGTCATCGCAATGCTTCCCGCATTGTTTACATACAAATAAGGTTTAGTTACACGCAATTAGCGTCATCGCTGCGGCGCTTGCCGGTATTGAAGCTTGGTCACATGTTTTTCCTTGCAGGCTTCCACTAAAGCTCCGTGTTCGGCGAAAATTACGCCCACGGTAGCAGAGCACCACCCAAGAGCCGTCGTTGGTAAATTTACCAGCGATGTCAAACTCCACATGTTAAAATGATTCCAGTGCACAAAATAGCGCGCATAGGCACCCAGAACATTAGTTGCAAGCCGTGAGAACAGACAGCAAGCTAAAATGATCAAGAAGTTGCAATTGTTAGAGCGGTAGCAATAGCCTGTAGACTGCGAAACATGAAGTCAACCTTATAAATGCGGGTCATGACATAAAATGCAGAAATGTTTAAAGAAAAGCCAGTTCTCGGCGTGGCCGAGTGGTTAGCGTGCTGAGGTAGTCATTGGTATGCACCTAGGGACTTAGTTTAAGGCACGCTTGGTACACAATTTTTTTATTTTTTTTTACTTTTTTTAGGTTTTTTTATGTACCTAACTTGTTTCGTTACTTTTTACTTTTTAATTTTTATCCCACGCCTTTTTTTTTCCGGGCAAACAATGCCGCCAGTGCGGAGCGTCCCAGTGCGCCCAGTGTCCAGCGTCATACTGGGACCATAATCAGGTATGGCGCTGGGGCGTTGGCACCCAGTGGCACTGGTTTTTGCGATAGGGAACCCACTCCAGTATTTCCTGCCAAGAAAACCCTATGGCCAGTCACAATACCATTAATGATATGGCGCCGGAAGATGAGCCCCCCCAGGTTGGAAGGCGTCCCACATGTTACTGGAGATGAACAAAGGGCGATTCCTAGTAGCTCCAGGACGAATGAAGCGGCTGGGCTAAATCCAAAAGGACGCTCAGTTGTGGATGTGTCGGGAAGCTACCGGAAATTCCGATTGTCAAGGAGTTATATCACATAGCAACATGGAACGTAAGGTTTATGACGCAAGGTAAAATGGATGTCGTCAAGCGAGAATTTGACAGATTGAACATTGTTCATTGAACATTGAACATTGAGTTCACTCTTAGACGCACACCACAGACCGCACACCACAGAACGAAGTTAGCTAGTCCTGAGCGTCGTCTTCTTCACTACTTCACATCAGCACGTCGTCATCGTCTCGATATACTGTGCTCCGTAACAATATCTTGGGTATCAGAGAGCTCAAGTGGACCGGAATGGGAGAATTTAACTCCGGCGACCATTGTCTTTTATTGTGGGCACGAATCCAAGAGAAGGAATGGGGTCGCTCTCATAGTAAACAGAAGAATGGGCAAAGCAGTGCTAGGGTACAACCCCAAAAACGACCGAATGATTTCACTTCGGATCCAAGGTCACCATTTCACCATTACAGTTATCCAAGTCTAAGCACCGACCACTGCTGAAGAAGCTGACGCTGAGAGATTTTATGCGGACCTACAATGCCTTTTAGACCGCACCCCATCATCAGACGTCGTTTTTCTCATAGGAGACTGGTATGCTAAGGTCGGGAGTGAAGACATATCTAGAATTATAGGCAAGTAAGGTCTTGGTGAGCCAAATGAAGCTGGGCAGAAGCTTGTGGAGTTTTGTCAAGACAACAACCTGACTATAGCGAATAGTCATTTTCAACAGCACAAGAGGCGCCTCTACACATGGACTTCACCGGACGGTCTGTACAGGAATCAGATCTATTATATTCTTTGCCAGCAGAGATGGAGAAGCGCTATACAAGCAGTAAAAACAAGGCCTGGGGCCGATTGTGGCACCGATCATCAGCTTCTTGTTGCCAAAATTAAGCTTCGATTGAAGAAAACGCAGAAAACTAGGCCTTTCAGGTATGATCTGTATCAAATTCCATTAGAATATGCTGTGAAAGGGAGGAATCGATTTCAAGAATTAGATCTAGAAGACAGAGAGCCCGAAAAGATGTGGACTGATGTTCGTGATATAATACAAGAAGTTGCTACTACGGTAGTTCCAAAGCAAAAGAAATGCAAGAAAGCAAACTGGTTATCTGAAGAGGCTTTGCAAATAGCTGAGGAAAGGGGGATGGCAAACGTTATGGGGGAAAGAGAAAGATACAAGGTTCCAATGCGGATTTTCAGAAAATAGCAAGGAGAGATAAGAATGCCTTTCTGAATATACAGTGCCAAGCAGTTGAGGACAACAGCCAATTAAGGAACACAAGAGCATTGTAAAAGAGAATCAAAGATATCAAAGGAAGCTTCTGTGCTAAGCTGGGCGTGATAAAGGACAAACGAGGCAAGGACCTCACTGAAGCCTCAGAGATAAAGAGGTGGCAGGAATACACAGAACTGTACAAGAAGGACCCGAATGTGCAAACCCAACATAAGACGGTTGTGATTACTGATCTCGAGCCGGGCATCCTGAAGAGTGATTTGAATGGGCCTTAGCCAGCCTTGTTAAAAACAAAGCTAGCGGAATTGATGGCATTCCAGCTTTGTTGCTTCAAAACCTCAACTATGATGCTGTTAACATTCTGCATACATTATATCAGAAGATTTGGACAACCCTGCAGTGGCCACAGGATTGGCGGAGGTCAGTTTACATCCCCATTGCAAAGAAAGGCAGTGCCAAAGATTGTTCCAACTACCGCACGGTCGCGCTTATTTCGCATGCTAGCAAGGTTATGTTGAAAATCCTCCAAGGTAGGCTGCAGCAGTATGTGGATCGGTAGCTTCCGGACGTGCAAGCTGGGTTTCGCAAGGGCAGAGCAACTAGAGACCAAATTGCCAACCTTCGCTGGATCGTGGAAAACGCAAGAGAGTTCCAGAAATCCATCTACTTCTGCTTTATTGATTATGTGAAAGCGTTTGACTGCGTAGATCACAGCAGATTGTAGCAAGCTCTCCAAGAGATGGGAGTTCCAATTCACCTCATCTGTCTCATCAGGAACCTGTATGAAGGGCAAGACGCCACAGTCAGAACTGGGCAGGGTCTTACTGATTGGTTTCCGATTGAGAAAGGAGTGAGGCAAGGCTGCATACTGTCGCCCTGCCTATTTAACCTAAATGCAGAGTGCATCATGTGGAAGGCCGGTCTGGAGGAGTCTTCAGCTGGAGTGAAGATTGCTGGAAAACGTATCAACAACCTTAGATATGCGGATGATACCACTTTAATGGCAGAAACTGAAGTGGAACTCAAGAGACTTCTGATGCGCGTACAAGAAGAGAGTGAGAAGTTTGGGCTTGAACTGAACATTAAAAAGACAAAGATCATGGCGTCTTGCCCTATCAAGTTCTGGAGCATCAAGGGAGAAGAAGTGGAAGCTGTGACAGATTTTCTCTTCTTGGGCTCCAAGATTACCTCGGAAGGAGACTGCAGCCATGAATTTAGGATGCGCCTGCTTCTGGGAAAGAGAGCAATGGTTAGCCTTGACCGCCTAGTAAAGAGCAGAGACATTAGTCTGCCAACCAAGATCCGTATAACTCGTGCTATGCTATTTCCAGTTGTAATATATGGATGCGAGAGTTGGACTGTGAAAAAGGCTGACCGCCTAAGAATTGACGCGTTTGAATTGTGGTGCTGGCGAAGACTCTTGAGAGTTCCTTGGACTGCCACAAGATCAAATCAGTCGATATTGTCGACTATAAACCCTGACTGCTCATTGGAGGGTCAAATTCTAAAGTTAAAGCTCAGCTACTTTGGTCATCTGATGAGAAGAGAGGAGTCGCTGGAGGAAGATTTGATGTTGGGAAAGGTTGAGGGTCGCCTGAGAAGGGGTAGGCAGAGAACGCGATGGTTAGATGGCATCCTCGAGGCACTGCAGGTGAAGTTATGTGATGTTAGGAAGATAGTGAGAGACCGGAAAGCGTGGCGTGACATGGTCCATAGGGTCACGAAGAGTCGGACACGACTGAACGACTGAACAACAAAACGGTGATGGGATATGGTGATAGAGCTACTAACTAAAACACTACTCTGGAGGGAGCAGGAGATGTGGCAAAATAGTGTATAGCCGATGAGGGTGACTGGGTTGGAGGTTTTCTGTAGGGCAAAATGTCGGGTCCCGTAGCGGAGCACAGCAGATGGTAGACCACATGACGTTTCTGGCCAAAGCCCTGGCAGTGACACTCTTAGAGTATGATTACAGTTTCGATCTGCTATCAAAGGAACCTATAGGAGGGGGAGTCGTAACGGAGGGTTGAGATGCATGAGATATGGAAGGAAAGGGATAGTCCTGTCTTCCTCCTGCTTTGGGCTTCTTGCACTTTGGGAGGCAGGTTGCGTGATTATTGAGCCTAGACTCAACATATGCATAGCGGTCAGAGAATTATTGAGTAAGGGCAATAAATGTGTGATTAAGTATAGCCTTGTCTTGCGTTATGGGGATTACCGCTTCATTGAGAGCCGCACATTCTGCTTAATGTGATACATACCTTCCTGACCTTTTGGATCAAAGCAGGCAGCGGATGACTCAAATATGGCTGGCAAGTTGTCTAGAGAATGGAGGGTGTATGGAGGAGTCGTTATGCACGATATAGAGCTTGGTGGAGGTTCCATGTCAGCTTCGATTGCTAGCGAATCAGGAGGGAACTCACTTTTGAGTTGTTGGACAAGGTTTGGTTTGGTGGATGAATTAGGTGATTTAAATACAATTGGAGAGGGGGGATGGGGAAAGGGAGATCTAGTGGTAATAGCGCTTATCTGAGCCTCAAATATGGTGATGGGGTGAAGAAGGGCGGAGGCTATTGCTCGGGCTGCTATAGCTTCTTCTCTGGCAGCCTCCGCCTGCTCCTGAGATTTCGCAAGGGCGTGTTGTAGACTTGTCGCTGTCAAAGATGTGTGCGTGGGTGAAGCGTCAGAGGTGTTCTAGGCTTGTTTTATCCGCACTGTTGAGGCTTGCTTCGGCTGGTTGGGCTGGGTGAGTCCGGACAACTGGGTAAAGTTCTCTTGAGTGCGCCCGATCCTTGTATCTGCGTTCGTTGATGGCTTGACTGCTTACATGGCTGGTGAATGCTGCGCCCTTTGCATGACCCCGTGCCGGTAAGCCGACGACGCTCGCCGAGAATGCACTCGAGCGTACAAGGCAGGTCTTGCGAAGACTGAATTCAACAGCGAATACAGGGTTTGTTTTTGGGTCTTGACTGATCATCATGACAGTAACCCGGCTGCATTTGGTGGAAGCATCTGGGCTACTGCGGTATGGCGGTGCAGCGGTGGGTGGCGCCCGCGTATTTATTGGAATGCGGCACTCTTGCAGCGTCAATGGTGATTAGCATAGAATACGTCTTGCCCATGCATCGGGCTGATAGTAGGTATACTCTGCGTTTCTTCTGACGTGACCTTGATATCGTTGAAGCCGGTTCTCGTCGTCATAGAGTTTCATGATGACTCCTCTGGCAGCTCTGGTGAGGGTGCCACGTAGCCACGCACGATTATGTTCGGTCATCTGTGTAAGGGAGATTATAGTCATGAGTGTAATTATTAAGAGGGTGTGGCTGCGGCTTTACAATGGTGAAAGTGTCGTTGGTCGGGTGAATGTACAGACAGAAGTCATCCGGTAGCGTGATTTTGAGCTCTTTCTGCACTGCCTTCGAGACTCGAGGTGTTTATCTCGATGTCGCAGTTCACCTCGTCATCCAGCCACTACTTGATTTGCTTTGGGTGAGAGTGGTGGCAGCTGCTTGCTGTGCTGCAGTGTCGTACGGGTATCCTTGATCAGTGGTGTTGAGTGGGCTGGCGCATTTGGCCATGCCGGTTAATGCTGCAACTCCGTGAAACGCGTGCCTAGCGTTCAGGTTAGGAGCCTCGCTGGTAGCGTTGCCGGAGTTGTGAGGTAGGTTTGTTGTTGTGGCTGGCCTTGCTGCGTAGGCTTTGTATACAACTGGCGTCCAGTGGAGGGGGAAGCCTGCAGCTGCGAGCAGTACGCGAGGTTTCCACCCATTTTCTTCTATGGCCGCCAATGCCCGAGACATAAGCGCCAAATGAAGACTGGGAAGCTTCTCATTATGGGTGACATTCGGCCCATGAAGCGATTATTGGACTGAGACGCTCAGCCGCAGAGGTAAGCCTCAGCCGAACTGTGATCCCTTGCCCCGAGTGAAGCAGGAAAGCGTCTGTCGGCATTGCATGCGCAGGGCATTAAAGTTTACTGTGCCTATGCATTTTGTTGCGTGCAACGGAACGCTGGTTGTTTTCGACGCAACACTCGTCGGCGGGAGCTAAAACTGTCGCTCCACATTTAGTTAAGCAGCTTTTAATGTTTTCGTTTTGTCTAGTAGGTGACTAGGGTGAGTAGAACTGGTAATATCTCCCCTCTTTCAAGTTGTTGAGAAACTTTTTAATTAAAAAGAAAAGATCAGACTGAGACTCATTTTGCATGAGTCGAGTCCCTAGTCCGGCACTCCGCTGAACAAATCCGTCACTATTGCCTGTTTGGCCGTAGCATGTAGGGTCTATAGCAATGAGCGGCTAAATATCGCCGCCTCCCATGTTGTTGTGGCTGTAGGATGAAGGAAAAATTGAGCCGCCTCTGTTCCCTATTTTTTTAACTGATTTATTTATAGGAAGGGAAAGGCGCGGTAACTGTCCCACTTGTTTTCTGTGGACACCGCAACCGCGCCGTAAAGGAAGAGAGGAAGGTGGGAGTGAAAGTGGAAAGAGAGAAAGAGGAGCCGTAGTGGAGGGCTACGGAGTAATTTCGACCACCTGGGGGATCTTTAACGTGCGCTAACATCGCACAGCACACGGACGCCTCATCGTTTCGCCTTCATCGAAACGCAGCCGCCGGGGTCGGGTGCGAACCCGGGTACTCTGGCACAGTGGTCGGGTGTCTTACCACTGCACCACCCCGGCGGGGCATCGTGCGGACAGTAGAGGGAATGTAGAGGAGAAAGAAAAAGTAGAGGGAGAGAAAGACGTGCGCGGCAACAGCCATCGTCCACAACCAAAGCATTGGCGGGTGCAATTACGTCCTACAGTAGATAAAAATTCGGCGGGAGGCTAGCCCCCGCCACAAGCGGCGTTGCCCTACCAGTACTAGCCGCGTAGGGTCAGGAACAGCCACTTCCACGCCACCTCCTTTGCTTCTCCACTAGCGGAATGGTTCAGGGATACGGCAGCATTTTTCTGATTGGTCCATACAACGTGGTAGATGTTGGACGTTTCCGCACAGTGTGAGAGAGAAAAAGCACTCTATTTGCACCCGTCAGAGGGTATGGATGATCGGTTGAGACGCAGCTGCCAATTTCACCGTCTATCACCACTCTAGAAGTTTGCCGGAATCAGTTGGCTTCGGGTGGCGGTCTGATCTTGACCAATGACTTGTGTTTGGGCTTTTGTCTTTCTGGCTATTAAGCGAGGATTCATACTACTATTTGCTTCCATGAAGCCTGTTTAGCGCTGGACAAGACCAGAGCATGGGATTGAGGGTGGCTATGTCTTCAAAATTTTTGCATTTGAAAGATTACGCCTCACGATGCCATTCGTGTAGGATATACGGGATTGCGAAAGTACTGGCGCGCAGTTGTCACCTGATTACTTCTTCCTTCTTTGTGAGATATCTATAGGGTGGAGGGACGGTTCTCCTGGCCATTCTGTAGTGTTCTAAATTTCTATGTATGAGGTTAAATTTCGCTGTTTTTACAGGGATCTGCCCTCGCTGAGGCCCGGTGTGCGAGTCCTCGGTCCACCTCGTTGTCGATCTCGTTCCCTGTTAATCCACTATGGGCGGTGCCCATATTATTTTAATTATGTCGTTTTTCTTGCCATCTCTCATATTATGAAAATGACTTGTTATTGCAGAACACATCAAAGTGTTTGCTAAGAGGCACCTCAAACTTCGTTCGTCCACCCTCTGAGCTCATCTGCTAGAGCTTAGTAAAAGTGACATTGTGCGCGAAAATACCAATTTCGGGAAACCGCATAAGCGGTGCTCTTGGCTCGAAGCCGGGGGTATCTGTGTGAGGAGCCCGGTAAGTTAGGATTCGGGCTACCGCGTCTTCGACTTTGTTGCCTTGAAGAGCCTGGTGGCCCGGAGTTATCTCGACGGTAGGGTACCGCAACTTCGTTTTGCTCACTGGTTGTCTCAGCGAGTTTAATGGCGATTATTGTTGAGCCGTGCCTCTGAACACAATATAAAAGCAATGTATACTCAATAAAGGAAGTAAATGATAATTATGAGGGTTTTCGCACAGTGACACCGTTGTGATACGTTCACCTCCTGGCGCTATTTACGCTGCTTTTTAGGCTACTTAGAATCAAAAACATCACATACTTTTGACATAAGGGAAACATACCTAAGGAAAGATGGTAGTGTTTCATTGATCGTTGAAAATTTTAAAAACAAATTAAAAATGCGCTCAGTTGATAAAAACAGAGGTTTGGAATGCTGAGATAAGAAGTATTAGCAAATTTCCTCACGAAAGCAACAGGAATGACCTACTTTAAATACTGTCTTATTTTATTTTGACAATACTTCCGCTATTTGTCGCAATGTGGCGCTGCTCAGAGGGCCCTGGTAGTTACTATATAAGCTTTGCTAGAGCGAAAATGCTGCATAAACAACCTAGTTGTGCAGTGAAGCCATGCGCTGTCTTTTCAAGAGTCGAGCATGGTGATTGCAAAGCAATCAATAAGGGATTACTTTGACTGTCGTAATCGAAGTAAGGCACTGCGCATAGAGATCGTGCACAGCGAGGAACGTCGTCCCCGCGACGGATGATGCAATGCAGCTGGAGCACCCGTCGGGTTGGCTACACGGTTGCACGGCGCCGAAAGAAAAGAAACACGGAATTCTGCCAAAGCCTATATACGCATTAACGGTGAGCTAGCGTTGCGAGAGCAAAATCGCTCTAGGTGGACATCCGTAATTACCCCAATGGTTTTCCGTTCGTTCGCGACATTAGATGCTCGGCCGCTGGCTTGAGTGGCAGATTCTGCAGCCTGCTTCGCGCCTTTGTGCAGGGGTCCGCTCCAGGTTAGTTGCGAGTTGCACTTCTAGTTATTCTGCAATTTCCCTGTCACTGTTGGGTTAGCTTTTGCTGTCGTTGCTATTCCAGTAGAGATTATTGAATACGCTGCCCATCAAGGAGGAAAACACTGGTACGCGCCATCTTGTATGTGGCTCCGAAAAACATTTCGTGGAGGCTCGGCTATGCTTCAGTGAAACGGTTGTATACAGCTCTCCATGCCACAAACGATGCCATGTTGCCTTGCGTGCGTAGCAAGGATACAAGAATGCGTTGGGTATGGCATAGAAATAAGATTTTCTGAGCAATATCATGCGACACGATAAAAATAAATGCAATATATAAAAGACAATCAGTCGTCCGTCCGCACAACGTTGTCCTCCTTATCTTCGGCATCGTGTCAATCTATTGCTACCCGCCGGGGTGGCGCAGTGGTTACGGCGCTCGATGATGATAAGCTCCTTATTTACTCCCAAAGAAGGGGAACCAGCCGAAAGACTGGTTGCACTGCTTAGAGAAGGTCAGCAGGAATCCCTTGGGACTCTGCGGCCTCCAATGCGCGCAAAATGAGCTGGCGCTGTTGGGCGAGCTCGGTGGTACGCAGGAGGGACTCCCACGCATCCACTGTAGCTGTATTGTCTGCGTTGTGTCGTGTACATGTCTACACCATGTGAATGAATGTGGCCGGTTGTGAGCAGCGTTTGCAACTATAGGTGCAAAAATATTTGGGAAAATTTTGCTATATAGCCAGGGGGTTTGGAAAGGTTCCGGTTTGTATTTTGCGCCAATGGGCAGCCTCGCGCCGGGATAGTTCCCTGTGTGCAGGGGCTATAGACACCGTTCGAGCCGATAATGCTGCAGGATGTTCGTGTATGTAACAAGGCGTAAATGAGTGCCTTGGGGAGTGTCAGAGGAAGCGGCAGGCTGAGGAGGGTGCTCCGCTCGATAGCTGAGTTCTCGGGCTTGAGTATGCGCCTGTGCGTTCCCGCTGAGCGCCTCATGGACTGGGGCTCATATGAGAAGACGAGGTGTAGATGGTAAGGGGAGATTTCGAAAGATAGTGTGCGCCTGTCGGGATATACGACCTGCATCGAAGTTAATAATTGTCGGAGTTGTCGGGCTCGGTTGGCTCTGCGCACTGTATAATACTCTGGATGCATACGTTTGGGAATCGGAGGTATACGAAGACTAAACCTCTGCTCAGGCATGAGGTCCATATATATAGAATTCGCCCTCAGAGGGGTGATTCCTACCTGGCTCAGTACTGCATGGCCCACATGTGTCAGCGAGAGGCGCTCATATTGGGAAGTTAGAGCCGCTTCAATCAGCTCGTCGACTGTGTTGGAGATTCCAGGGGTCATCAGTTTGGTGGCGGAAGTGGACATGGGTATACCCAATGCTGTCTTGTATGCCTTGCGTAGTGATGCATCCAGTCGCTCCCGATCTGTTCGCGTGAGGCCAAGGTAAGGGGCAACGTAGGCAATGCGTCTACAAACGAAGACTTTTACGAGGCGCAAAGGGTTGGATTCACGCATGCCCTTATGCTTGTTGGCGACTCTCTTGAGCAGGCGACTGATCTGGATTACAGATTGATGTATTCGCTCAAGAGTAGTGACGGTTTTTTCATTATCTTGTAGATGAAGGCCCAGGGACGGATTCGGTCGGTACGGGGTGCGCCCTTTACTTGCAGATTGAAGGATGCCGGAGGTGATCTGCGGAGTCTACCATGGGTTGGGACAATAATGTATTCAGACTTGGTGGCCGAGCAGGATAGGCCGACTGTGGCTAGGTAGGTACCAACGCGATCGATGGCTGTGAGCAGAGTCTCCTCGATTTGGCCATCACTGCGGTGTGTAATCCACAAAGTGAAGTCATCGGCCTATAGGCTGTGGTGCAAGTGGGGGATATCTGCAAAAAGATTTGGTAGGCCAAGCAGCGCAATATTGAGCAGGAGTGGGGAAATCACTGAGCCTTGGGGTGTACCCCGGCTTCCAGGAGAGATAATGGAAGGATCTCCTGAGCCGGTGTCAAGTTGCATTGTGCGGTTCGTGAGAAAGTCGCGTATATATGCATACGTTCGTTGTCCCACGCCTAGTTTCTGGAGGTTCTGCAGAATGGCTTCGTGCCGGACATTGTCAAAGGCCTTCGCGACATCTAGACCAACTATGACATTACTGTCCAAAGTGCTGTGTGTCAGCAACTGATGCTTGAGCAAGAGTATGATGTCGGGGGCCGCAAGGTATCGTAAACCAAACATCGTGTTCCCAAGGGTGCCAGATTTCATCCCCGCCTTGGCGGCCGCATTTCTATGGACTCGAAAAGTAAGGCGCCCGTGTGCTGATCGATGTCAGTGCACGTTACAGAACCCCAGGTGGTCGAAAGTTCTGGAGTCCTCCACTACGGCGTGTCTCATAGCCTGAGTCCCTTTGGGACGTTACACCTCACAAACCAAACCAAACCAATATACAGCTGCTGCTGCTGCTCTGCGTACCCTGTCATATATGATGTTAGTTTGTAGTTTACTTCCACTCATTTCATGTTTTACTCCGACTGCCTTTCATGTGTGACACTGCATGCGCGCGTGCGCACGCCTGAATGATACAACTAGTCGCCTATAACAAGCACCGAAAAGCAGCTTACTTCATCCCTCTTCTCGTAGTGTCGTCTAAGCAAATGTAAATTGCAATACTACGGAGTAATTTCGACCACCTAGAGACCTTTAACGGGCGCTCACATCGCACAGCACACGGACGCCTCTTCGCTTTCTCTCTTTCGACTTTCACTCCCACCCTCCTTCCATCCCTTACGGCGGGGTTGAGGTGTCCACAGAAAACAAGTGAGACAGTTACCGTGCCTTTTCCCTTCCTATAAATCAATCAGTTTTTTAAAATGCAATACTACTGCGGAGCAACCACTGAAAGGCGACACATTTCATTTGTTTCGATTCACTTTGTTTGCACACTGCTAATTTATCACATAGTAATTATTACTTTCAGTTAAACTTGCGATCTGAAAAACCAGATTAGCAGCATTATATCTATAAGCGAATTACATTGTTGCATACTGCGTGCATACTTTGCTCTCACAAGAAAAGATGCCAGCGAGTTCTTTTTCTGTAGTTTATTTCGTCCCTACAAAGTTCGCATTTACATTTTCATGGCACTTTTCTTGACTTCAGAAAAGCACGGAGTTATGATCGTATCCCTGACGTTCGATCACTGCTAAACACTCTTTCGCTTAGTACGGAAGTGTTCTCTGGGTTACCTCTATATTCAGCCTTCAACAAAAGATCGATAATTGGCACAAAGCGAAATGAACCCTCTATTTCTGGTCGCTGCGTATACGCCTGTACGCTCAAATAAAAAATTATTTCATGCCAAGAGTAGCGAGCGTTAAAAGGACACATCGTAGCGACATGGCAGCTGTAGTGCTTATATTTGCAGGTGCTAAACGTTACAGGAAAAGCCCCGTGAGGAGGAATAGATTCGCATGGAAGAGGCGAATCCGTGAGAGGCATAAAATTCAGCACTACCTAGGATCAAGAAAATGACCGTCACTTCACTGCAGACTTCAATGGGTGAACTGTATCAAGCAAAAGCTACAGCTTGCAAGTTAAAAGGCGATCATCGTGTTTTCCCATGGCAATTGTAAAGAGAAAGATCGCAGAATGCCGCCTTCGACTTGGCATGTCTGAAGGAATCAAACCACACTGATAAAATATATCCCCCCAGACGAATTTCTCCGATGCGCACGTTGACACAGAAGCCTGAACCAAAGTGGTAAGCATTCCTCTGTCACCTGCCAGACGGATAATTGTGCCCACAAAACTCCGTTTGTGTTGTATCAATCAGCTAGGAAGCTGAATGGGGATCTCCTGTCAGTTTCGGAATTCACAACGACGGCGGCTGCTGCATTATGAAGAGCTGACGTCCTTCACAGACTACGCATGTTCAGCCCCGTAGCATACTGCAACCAACAGCGAAAATTCAATTTTACCCTGGACAACAGCCGGTCGATACCAGTGTGGAACTCTCAGTATTTTGAATGTCCTTTATTAGTTTTCTTGGTGAGAAATAAGGGCTTGACAATCAGATTGCGCCATTTGTTGCGATGCTGACATTTAACACCATAGCGGTTCTTACTTTCTGACGTACTCTGTTTCTGATCAATTACTGGTGAGGCTGAGACTCAGCAGCCTTTTTAGACAGACGGATCAGTAAACCTTATGATCTCATAATAATCATGAGCTACCACGTTATACAGCTACCAGTCATAAGCGATCACCACACGCAGACATCATTTCGCGCTTCACCAACACTGTGTGAACGAAGCTGAATAGCCAGCTCCTTAAGTGGTCATTCAAGAGCCCTTGAAGATTATTTCATACCTCTCCTTGCAGTCTGAAAGGACCAGTCTCAATTTATAACTCCTTATTCTTAGTAACAGCATGTGGCACCATTACGTAACACAAACCTTCGAGTAATAGGTACTTGGCCATACCCTGTGCTAACTACAGCAGGACATCTGACAGGATTTTTGGCAATTATCGTCAAAGGTAGAGGTTTGACTTGAGGATATTGCATGCAATTTCACAGCCGTTGAGGAATAGCGGTCTCTAATTTTATCTATTTAGGCTCCTGTGAGCGATGGGAGGGGAAACACGCAATCCGGTAATCGCCCTTATCTATGACGCTGCACGTTATAGGTTCAAAATATCCACGAGCAGATTATAAGCGATTACAAGTTTCAGTATGGTAGGATTTTCTTGCCCTTGGCGGGTTCCTTATAACGGCCCCTATAAATTGTGCGACCACAGGTTGCCACATAGGTAGTTCATAGGTAGTTGAATAATGCATACATGCATTCCAGTGTCGAGATGAGAGATCAACGGCCCACGCAAAAGCTCAATTGCCATACGTCTGCTATATTTCTCGCAGGCGGTCAAAGAACCCGTTGAACTTCCCCAGGCAGCGATCCAAGTCCCAGCTTCCACAGCAACCAAGGAGCAGTCCAAGCCGGATACAATCAGCAAGACATCTCGACAATCTTTAGCTACTAGAAGCTCCATTCAGACCCGCACCCAAGAGTCAATTAAGGCGCTGAACAACCTCCTACTGGATGGCCCTGCTGATGCCGCCTCTGTTGCGGTGAGCTTGGTGACAGAAATCTTACACAACTGCTAATGGCCCAGTGTCGCAAACAAGCTTGTTTTGGCGTTGTCAATTGTAATATGAAAATCCACTAGTCATTGAAAGCAAAAAATGGAAAGACATGCTCCATGTGTTTCAGACACCAATGCGTAATTAACAGCGGAGTCCCTTCGGCGTTTTATCGAATGCAAAGAGCGCGTTCATTTTTTAGATATTATCTCGATGGCCTGGCGAGGGATGAGGTCATTAGTAAGCTCGAACCCCGCTCCTTACAACTTGATGCGCCCCAGTGGGCGGCATCCGAGCTTACCAATGACCTCATCGCTCAACAGGCCATCGAGATAATATTTAAAAAGTAAAAATAAACAGTGAGAAAACTAGTATGTATGAAACAATATTGCATCTACCCCTTCATGGCAAAGCTTAGGTGGCATCCCAATTTTTTGTTTACTTACGGTAGGCCAAGATTAAAAGTTTGGGTTAGTTTATCGGATATAATTTCCCAAAGCAACTTAGGCTATTAAAGACGTCGTAGTGGAGTACTCCGGAAATTTTGGCTACCTGGGGTTCTTTAACGTGCACTGATATCGCACAGCACACGGGCGCCTTGCTTCTAGGACCCGCATATTTACACCTAATTTCCCAGGACGGGAAGGAAACGTTGGCATCCTTGTCGGTTTCACATTATCGGTGCACCCGGCCAGCGCCTCCACTCTCTTCTTGTGTTGAACTACGGTGTTGTCGAAGCTATGGCTGTTATGGGCGCCCTGATGGACACCACAGCGTATCTTAGCAGCAACTTGACGTCATGGAAGAGGGCGGTGGCGTGATAAAGAGAGTGATGGCGCAATAAAAAATGCCTCCGCTGCAAACGCCATACTCTTTGCGTTTTAGACTACCAGGCTTGAATCGCCTGGTGACGTCGTGGCCAGCCGTGACGGTATACACATCGCGCGCCCTTGTCTTGTACATCTCGTGCCCCTTGTCAAACATAACCGGAGGGATACCAATATTTTTAACAAACCACAAAGACTTTATGCAATAGATGCAGAGTCATTTGACTCACAATAAAAATTCTGCGGGGAGAAGGCGGACCTGTACCATATGTTGTGGGCATGCCAGCAAAATCAGACTGTCACTAATTATAACCGGCCAACGCAGGAGAGGTGGGAGGCAGCTCTGACCAGCTCGGACACAAGGGGTCAAAAAGAACTCATCGAAAGAGCGCGGACAGCAGCCTACGCCAATGGGGTTCCGGACTGAGGACTCCAACCGCCGCTACAACCTCCTAAACATTTTCATTACAATATTTTTACCACCACCACCCGAGGGTGGCTGACCCTGGCCCTGATGGGGCTGGTGGTGGTGGTAAGAACATTTATTAGCTATACGAGGGCTAGGAGGTATGTTTGGATCAGCCCGTAAAGGACCGGTCCTTACAAGCACTAGGTGCAGGTCCCTAGTTTCGAACCCCAGTGGCGGTTGGTAGGTCACCGCCGCATGCGGCGGGGGCTAGCCTCCTACTGAAGTTTTGCCCATATCTGGAGAGAAAGGCGGCGGTAGCCACCACAGTTGACCACTTCGGACGAGAGGTGACCAGCTCATCGATCAAGACCAATAACACATAGAAGCTGCAGAGGAAGTTGCAATCGCCCTTGCAGTTAAACACGCCAGCAGCCAAGGTAGAAAACAATTATTACTCAGCGATTCTCAAAAGGCATGTCGTGCCTGCCTCTTGGGGCACGTATGCAAACAAACAGACCAAATAATGAAGCAGAAAAAAAAGACGAACATGAAGCACACAATCCTGGGGATACCGGCACACAAGGGAATCGACGGCAACGTGGCTGCCGACAGAATAGCCCGAGGGCATACTTTCCGGGCACCTGCGCCAGCTGCCCCAGAGCCTTCAACCCCGCTCACATACGGGGAACCAATACAATGCTTCAAATTAGAAAGAAAACAATACGCAGAACGACACAAAGACCTCAGCAGATAGGAGGCAATAACCTGGAGGAACATACAGGCTAGGATATTCCCAAACCTAGCAAATTACCACAAAATCTGGCCCCAAAGGTTCAAAAATAACACATGCACGGCATGTGGGGAAGTCTCGGACATCCTTCACATGATATGAAACTGCAAAGAGCAATTCAAGAAATATAAACCTCGAGAACTCAGCCAAGCGGAGTGGGAGGCAAAGCTGGCCCACACGGGTTTCTCTGAGCAGTGCTGCCGGCTCACCAGGACCCGGGAGGCAGCCCAGGCCAATGGTATCCTGGACTGAGGAAACCACCCTCACTATTCCGTTAAACAATTAAAGTTTACTATCTCTCTCTTTGTTGTAGGCCGTCATTGCCTCCGCCACTGCTTCGGTGCACTGTGGACGACGGCTGTTGCCGGCACGCGTCTTTCACTCCTTTTTCTTCCTTCTCTTTTTTCGCTTCTGTCCGCACGAGGCAGCGGAGGTAGCTCAGCTAAACATCCAGTAGCAGCCCCATGCATTTTTGAGGAGGGGAGTGTGGCTGGCCCTGGTCCTGATGGGGCTGGAACAGGTAGGTCACCGCTGTTTGCGGCGGGGGCTAGCCTGCTACCGTATTCTATCTGTTGTAATCGAACCAGACCTCTGCGGCTGCGTTTTGATGGAGGCGAAACGAAGGGGCGTCCGTGTGCTGTGCGATATCGGCGCATGTTAAAGATCCCCAGGTGGTCGAAATTACTCGTTAGCCCTCCACTGAGCTCCTCTTTCCCACTTTCTAATTTCGCTTCCACCTTCGTCCCTTCGCTTACGGCGCGGTTGAGGTGTCCACAGAAAACAAGTGAGATAGTTACCGAGCCTTTCGCTTCCTATAAATCAATCAATCTATTTATCTGTTGTAATCCGTGTATTACTCCCGCCCCCGCTACGGTGGTGAATGAAGGCTGTTGCGCGCGCGTCTTTCTCTCCCTGTTTTTTTTTTCTTTCTTCTCTATCTTCTCTTCAATTCGCACGAGGCAGCGGAGGTGGCTCAGATACAGAGCCAGTAGCAGGCCCGTGCATTTTCTTTTCCTTCTTCCTTCAGCCTCAACAACAACCGTGAATTTTCTTTTCCTTCTTCCTACAGCCCCGCCGGGGTGGCGCAGTGGTTACGGCACTCGACTACTGTTCCCAAGGACGCGAGATTGAATCCAGGCTTCGGCGGCCGGGATTCAATCGGTGGTTTTCGGTTTTCTGTCGAGGTTTCCGGTGGAGGTGAAAAGCAAGGAGCCCGTGTGCTGTGCGATGTCAGTGCAGGGTAACGGGACAGCACTTGCACAAACGTCTGTTCTTTTATAGAACCAGCTGGCACACAGCGCGCGACGCTCTGAGCAGCAGTCAGCGATGATGATGATGATGATGATGATGATGATGATGATGATGATGATGATGGATCTATACAGATGAAAGAGGTGAAAGTTCACGCGCTGCGCTCACACAAATCCCCCCGACAAGAGAGTGGCCACCCTGGTCTCTGATTACAGGGATGAGGGACGACGGGCATAAGGCTTCATGCGCGAGACGTGGACGATCTTTTCGGAGCGACGACGTCGATCTGCGACGGTGTGCGAGGGAATAACACGATAGTTCACCGGAGACGTTTGTTGGAGTACTGTAGGGCCAATGTAACGATGGAGGAACTCCTCACGCAGGCCAGGAATGCGGATTGGTGTCCACAGACCCTCAGGTGCTCGAAATTTCCGGAGTCCTCCAGCACGGCGTCTCTCATACTTTGGGACGTTAAATCCTACAACCCAACCAAACCATCATCCTACAGCCACAACAACAACACAACAGCGTTCCGTTCAACGCATCAAAACTCACCGGTGTTCTGTAACTGGTTTGTAGGAAAGGAAAGGCGTTGTATCTGTCAGTCTCGTAATGCGGATGCTATCATCCTCATGCTAGAAAAGAATTATGATGTGCGTTTCATTATCCCGGGCGGAGTTGGTCATGAACACAGTTGGTTAAAGCGCTCGGCTGGTGATCAGAGTGACGGAGGTTCGATTCCCGGTGGAGATAGTCATTTATTTATGTGATGATGTCAACAGGATGATTGACAAGAGGAATCTCGCGGTATTCCGGGGAATTGTTGTGCTGTGTGGTGCGGCGTTCCAGTAAGCGGCGAATCGAAAGCGCCGCACATACGCTTGGATCGGATGCCCTGCGGGGTCAGCTTCGTATATGCGTGAAAGATGTGATGACTGAATGTGACGTCATAATTGCTTCACATCCGGTCATGAAGTAACCGAGTGATGACGTCACAGTAATGTCATTATCATAATCGCTTTCGCTATCACTAACTACCATTATCATTATCGGTAATTAATAACCGTTTACTAAGGTTCACTTAGATTAAAAGGTAAACAGCGGCGGTGGTCTGCATGGAAACCTTGTTGAAATGACGCTACAGAATAAAAAACTGCCAGGCTTCGCTTTCAGGATAACTGACAGCTATAGTGTGACCGAACGATGACAGTATAAGCAAATAAAGGCTTCCGCCCTATTATTTGGGTCGCAGGAAGAAGAAGGCGCATTATCTCACAATTGTTTCTGTGGATTTAAAAGCTGATTTATTTTTAGGAAGGGAAAGGCGCGGTAACTGTCTCACTTGTGTTTCTGTGGACACCGCAACCGCGCCGTAAGGGAAGGGAGGAAGGTGGGAGTTAAAGTGGAAAGAGAGAAAGAGGAGCCGTAGTGGAGGGCTACGGAGTAATTTCGACCACCTGGGGATCTTTAGCGTGCGCTGACATCGCACAGCACACGACGCCTCTTCGTTTCTCCTCCATCGAAACGCAGCCGCCGAGGTCGGGTTCGAACCCGTGTACTCCGGCACAGTAGTCGGGCGTCTTACCACTGCACCACCCCGGCGGGGCTTGTTTCTGTGGAGATGCGACGTAAGTAAAGGGGAAAGAGAGGAAGTGGAGCCTTAGTGGAGGTCTTCGGAGTAAGTTCTATCAGCTGGGAATCCTTAACGTGCACTGAAATCGCACGGCACACTTACGCCTCTTCGTTTCCGTCCCCATCGGAACTCAGCCTTCGGTGGTAGGTTCGAACAAGGGGACTCCATCACAGAAGGCGGGGGATGTTAACCACTGCACCACCGTGGCAGGACAAATGGGGAGTCCCGTTCAATCTCTCACTTCAAGGAAAAAGTGTGGGTGACACTGCATTTTTCCTCCCCTGTAAACAAATTATACTTATATCGAACACTGACACACAAAGAAAAGAAATTTGCACTGTGCAGAACGAGCGCCGCCCAACCTTAGTAGTTAAAGCTCTACAAGGGGCGCGTGACATGCCATGTAGAACAGTAACGCTTAGGCTTTCGCATTTTTCCAGTGCGGGGACGAACGACGGCTCTTGCAGCACGTGCCTTTCTCTGTCCTCTTATTTTTCTTTCTTCCCTATTTTCTTTCTGTCAGCACTATGGAGAGGAAGTGGCTCAGCTTCAGAGCCAGTAGTAGGCTCTTGTATTTTCGTATGCTTCTTCCTACAGACGCAAAAACAGCAAGTGCTCTCAAAATTGTTTTAGTTCTTGTGGCTAATTTGAGTCATCCACTAGCCTCGCCACTAATAGCAACAAAAAAAGCATTTTCTACAATAGAGATATTTTAATCGTAACTTTCTGCCCGTACACATTAACGTTTGTACTTTTGGACGTTACTTTTATGGCTGGTACGCAAGCCATGAGCACACTTGCGTGCACAACCATTCAAGGCAAGCACAACTAAGAGGCGATGCCTAAAGTGTTGAGTTTCCAGCGTAATAATAGCTCCAAAATCTGACCTGCTGCATCTGCAATCACATGCATGTCACAGCAATTATTTCAGTTCTGCTCTCGGTTTCGTAGCGAGAGCTACACAAGTAGAGCACTTCGCGCTGGTTGGGAGAGGCCAAATGTGTGCATGCGCCCTTGCCATGGTGACGGAGGAATAGCACCATGTGCACCGCATGCTTACTCGGCATCTCGCCGCAAGGCGCTCAATCTCCGGAAGCGCGCATCGCATGTGCAGCAATAAATATAATATGCGGAGCTGAAGTAGGCTTGCAAGTGACTGACGTTATTGCGGCGTGTGTACCAGCTATATGGCACGGTTTCAGAGTTCTGTAGCCTTCGGTTGATTTCAATCGGAAGCAGGACTCAATCAGTGTGTGAAAGAAAAGTTTGCCTCTGGTTTAGTTTTACACCCTCATATCCAGTCTACTCAATGGAGAACTTTATGACTTTGCATACAAAGGATACTATTAAATCAAAATACGGTATGTACAGCATTGAGCCCGCTGCGTGCTACGTCACAGATAATCAGGCAGTCTTCGTCTCTGTCAAGAGAAAAAAAAATATCGTTGCTGAGCATACAGTGACCACAACAGGCTCAGACAGGAAACGCCACATCTCTACGTATATTCTGGCATAGCCGGCCTAAGCTACTTCCAATTTGTTTACCAGCAGGGTGGTCTGATCGTTGCTGAATCTGCGAATTCGTTTGCACAAGTCACATGATGTGCCAGAAAATGCCCGCTGAAGCAACCGACCTCCCCTCCCCCCCCCCCCTCCACGCCCACACCCCGTAGCCTGTACTACAACTGTAGCGAGTACTACTTCCCATATTTCATGGCAGTGCTTAAACTGCTCAAATATCATGGCTGTGGATGTATATTCATTTCTGACATCATTTGTACCTTAACAGGGGACCGGTTTGATTCGCATTCAAGTCAAACTTATTCAGCATAATTACCCATTCATCCTTACTTTTAATGTCCCGTATGTTCAAGTGTAATCACAGATTTATTTTTATGATTATTTAGCATCTTTTTTTAGAAACAGAATGAATTAAGCGCATCCTGAAATTAAATTAGGCAGGGTACATCACGCAAAGAAGTACATGTTCAAATGGGTTTTCATAACCACAACTTAACATGGAAGGACCACCCTAAACCCTTAAAGAACAAAAAACTTATGCACGAAAATTTAGTGTAAAAGTCTACAAAGTTTCGGAGCTCAGCTTATATACCATCGATAAATTTGGACTATAAAACAGTAATGCGGAAATATGTCAGACGCTTCTGATTTTTAAACGAGATGTGTTTGGCACTGGATGATAGCAGCCATTGGTAGGTATAGAGACCTTCAACAGGCAATATCATTCTTGGAAGCACACAGTTAGAGGTTGAAGGCCTTCATATACTGCTGACTGGGTTACAATGGCGCATCTAGCACGGTTGAGAGGCGCTTTGTACTGTACTGAAGACTTTAAATACTTTTTGTCATTGCCGCAGGATGTTACGCCCAGGACAGCCACTCGACGACAGTGGGGAGGGCTGCCGCAGTCGAAGTTGCTTTTTGCGGGGATAATTTGCGCTGTTACGAGTGCCATCGTCCTGGTCCTGTTGCGATCGACGCGCCAAAAGATGCCATACTACTGCATAACCAAGTCCTGCGCCGAGCACAGGTGAGGAAGCCAACAGATGAGCTGCCGTGTTCGGCATGAACCAAATTGGCCTCTCTGAAGCACCTTACATTTGTTTATTTAATAACCTGCTCGCTTGGTGTTTGTATTTTTTTATGGAAATCCATTTTGACTAACGCGTTTAGCCCGATCAACAAACTTGTGACGGTCAGAGCGACTGTCTTCGCACTTCTCTGCAAGACAAGGTACAGTGCTGACACCGGTAAGGTGCTTTGAAAAGGGTTACGGGAACGAGCATTACTACTCCTACCAAAATGTTTTTTTTTTTTTTTGTGCAATATACAGCTCGACTTTGCCGGTTTAAATCCAGTGGCAAAAGAAAGGAATTTTTGTGCATTTGGAAGCTCACTGTCTTCTATGATAAAAGGAATGCAACCACTGAGTATGTTTCCTTGGACTGCTGGGACACACTTTACTTTTCGGTAGTCCCCCATAGGACATATAAGCAGCCTTTGTTAACCCTCAAGGCATCGGGCATCTCTCGATTGGAAACGAGATTGTATTGCATGTGATCCTGTAAAGACATTGCGCCTGCAGATATTGACGAACGCCGAGTTATAGAATACTTTAACGAAGCTCTTGTAAGGTATTGCAGTGGTCAAACATGTGAATCCCGCACCTCACTAGACTCTCCACATTGAAACCGGAAAATAAAGGGTATTTAGCTGCGTTACCTGAGTCAAATGCAGGTTACTTGTGTTGTATTGGTACTGAATAGATTGAGTGGAGTAAATAAGATATACATACAGAAATAAATATTCAAGACAAAAATCATTACATCGAACAGTTTTAATATTCCGCCTACATTTGCGAGGTATCGTAGGTGATATTTCGGCGCACTTAATTTTTGTGATTACAAATTTTTGTGGAGGTATGGATGATTTCATTACGAATCAGAATGTTAGAAATGTAAGTATAAAGCACATACCGGGCGGCATTCCATTCCCTTTGTCATGAGTTTGCCAGGCGAGAAAATATTTTCTCAATATTCGATGACGTGCCAAGCTCTCTTGCCCACAGCATTTCGAAATCCTTCCCTTAAGCTCGACGATATCTGTCGACGTTGGGATTGGTGAGAGATGGCGCCACTCAGGGGCCACTGCGCGTAGGCCACCTTCCGCAGTTGGTGGACGTACGGGAGAGTCGGGTTAGGGGGGTGCGCAAATGGACGTCTTTCATTTTGCTTCAAGTTAGCTCGGGAGGAAAGTGATGTGCATATATTTCACACTTTTCGATGGACCTCTATATTTACTAAGCGAGAGCTTTATGCAGCTCGTTCAGACAAAAAGCTGTTGGCATATTATTCGTAACCATGTGTCAGAACTTGAATCCCGGTATTTCGCGGTTTTAAGGATTTATGATTGATTGCTGTGTGATAGGCATAACGAGCAGTGAAAGCTTAGTCACTAATTAATGAACTTAAGAAATAAAAATGGAAATGAGAAAATACTTTTTAAAGTGTCGGAAACCTCAGAATAGATTCAATTCTCGAATTTGGTAATTAAAAATCAAGTGTGTAATTTTTAATTTGAAGACTTGAACTGAAGAAATTCAAAATGCATTAAAAGGTAAGCAACTGCATGGAATAGAAAGACAATATTTGCTGACACTAAGTTTCCCTGAATAAACAAGAAGCATTACAAGAATTTAAAATTTCCAAAATGCATCGTCTGGAAGCGCATTCGCGTCGTACCTTTGAGGGCGGAGCTTTGGTGTGTCCCATTTTTTTTAAATGCGTTTATGTTAAAGGGACAGTAAAGACAGCCAAAGATTGTATGAAAATCTAATAAACTACATTTGGTGACACTGTCGCTGCATATCCGGCAGCAAAAAATCGAATAATTGCTGAGATATTGCGATAAGAAGTTGAGGTTTTTTCTTGTTCCCGCCGGTCGAATTCAAACTGTGGCCTCCAACTACGTAGTTGGAGTTAAGTGACGCACACTATGACGTAGGCGGAGACTCCGTGATAGCTAGCGAGCCGGCGCGGCCCGCGGCGTCGCATCCCTTAAGGGCCAACTTGGCAACAGCGTACTCGCAATGACGGCCTCAGCCGAAATAAATAAAACGATGAAGAGAGTAATTTACCGAGCGATGCGCCCATAAAGGAAGAAAAAAAAACACAGAACGCTTGTAATGCACAATACTTTACATGTTTCTCTAGCTTTTGCGCTCCTTCTTGCACTGTGTATAAACAAACCGAGCCCTTGGTCATCGCAACGCTTCCTGTCATGTTTACATACAAATAAGATTTAGTTACCAGCAAAATAGTGTCCTCGCTGCTGCGCTTGTCAGTTTTGAAGCTTCGTCGCACTTTTTTTCCTTCAAGGTTTGCGCTACAGCATGTTCAGCGAAAATTACGTCTACGGTAGCAGAACATGACCGAAGTGCCGGCGCCACTACATTTGCCAGCGCTGTGAAATTCCACATGTTAAAATGGATCCAGTGCACAATATAGTGCGCATAGGCATCCAGAACATTAGTTGCAAGACGTGAGAGCAGGCAGCATGCGCCGATGATCAAGAAGTTGTAATTTTTAGACCGGCAGCAGAAACACTTTATTGTAAATGGGGCCATGACATATATACTAAAAATATTTCCAAGGTTTTCATGGCGCGGCGTAGACGAGCGGTTAGCGCCGAACGTTACGGAGCAAGCAGTAGCTAGTTCGAGTCTCACCGCTTCTAGCAGTTTTTTTTTTTTTACAAATCGATTTTTTTTTAACCTTTTGTAATGTATTTCTGGTGCTTCGTTATTCTTAGTTTCTACTTTTTACCCGAGGCCCTTTTTTTTCGCCGGGCGACGAGCGCAATATATCGACGCTCTCCTTGGTATGAGCGGCAAGTATGCCCCTTTTGCTTACGACGCCTGCAAATAGCGCGTTGAAGGTCTTGTTGACGCAGTATATGTTGGTCAGATGTGCCATGAGTTAGTGAACAATTGAATGATAATGCGTTTTTCCTTCGGCACTTAGCATATGTATGCTTTTCGTGGCGTACGTAGCTGCAGTCAGGCGGTCAGGTCGCAGTCGAAGCGGCAGCGGCGGCGATATGTTGGCGCAGAAGTGTGAACGAAGGAGTGTGTCGGCGGTAGCGGATTTCGCTCGCTCGTGCCTCCGAATGCTCAAATGGGAACCATCAAGGCGCATCTGCTGCTCCAAGCTCGTAATTCAGGCGCTGCAGGTTCAAACAAACTATCCGAGTGCGCACGAAATGCCTGAGCCGAAACATAACCAAAACTGAAGTGGGCGCCTGTGGCGCCTCCAAGTATATTTTTGTATTTGCCTTGCAACGTTTACGTTGTATTTTCGCCGTCGTTTACGTATGATAAAAGCATGTTATCATGTTTGAGAAAAAACGTACTACCGCATTCAAACATTCAACGTAATTCGCATTTGTCAGCCTCCGGGATCCCTAGCGCGTCACGTGATTTGTAGTTGCGAGCCTCGGCCGTTTGGCTGTGGTGGCGATACCTGTATTTCTGTTATTCTTCTTTACTACCTTATAACAGCTCTGTTTTCAGTAAGAGTGGTCTTTTTGTAATCAGGAACTGGCATTCTATCGATGCAAACTCAATTCCTTTCTCTCTTTAGTGTCCCTTTAAACCGCAGGCGTAGTATGTGTCAGTACTCGGTGGACACCTGAATCACACCGTAAGGGAAGGAACATCACACCACCTACAAGCAGTGTATAAGGTGGCTGGTCCTGGCTCTCCGATGTTGACAACTCCGTGGCCTTCGCCGTCTCTAGTAGCGACGTTTTTCCACCGTTGTATATTGTCATCGTCAAATAGCCAGAGCAGCCAATGTAGTTTTGTCCATCATGATCATCATCATCAGCCTGACTATGCCCACTGCAGGGCGAAGGCCTCCCCCATATTTCTCCTGTTATGTGCTAGCTGCATCCACTTCACCCCTGCGAACTTCTTAACCTTACCCGCCCACCTAACTTTCTGCCTCCCCTTGCGACGCTTTCCTTCCCTTGGAATCCAGTTTGTTACCCTAAGCGACCATCGGTTATCCTCTCTTCGCACTACATGTCCTGCCCATGCCCATTTCTTCTTCTTAATTTCCACTAGAATGTCAATAACTTGAGTTATTTCTCTTTGAGGTTTGTCTAGAAGGTAGGTTTAATAGCGTACTGGAAAGCGGGCAAGGCAGCCGCGAGCACAATAGAGGAAGATAAAGAACTACCAGGGTCACTAGAATGGCTAAGGCCAGCAAAAAAGTCCGGTAATTCAGTACGGCCACATGACGCCACCACAAGAATAACTTGGAATGCGGCCTTATTTCCCCTCTGTCAAAGGCGCCGGCATAGGTGTTAACCGTTGGAGAACCGAAAAAGAAGAAACATTGGTAGTGTCGGGTGGCTGGGGGCGAGAGACACGAACGAGCGCGATAAGGCTTCATTTGTGCGACGTGTACCACTTCGGATGTCGGCCGCCGAGAGGAGCATGTCTGTCTGTGGCAAGCATATCCGCATGTACTGTTGTGCATGCCGTCAATGAATTACCACCTATTGTGGCATGGATGATGGCGGTAGTGACGCGCTCCATTTTCTTTTTCGCTTTCTCTCTCCCACGTTCCTTTGTGCAACCTCTCTCAGTTCTCTCCTGTCGGAACCAGGCAGGGGTGATGGCTCAGCCATCAAGCCAGTTGGCAGACCTGTGCATTTTTTTCTCTCGTTACTATAGTCAAAACAGCAATAGCATCTGCAAGCATTCACCTTTCTTGCCACGTTCCGAGCATTTCCGACCAAATCCGGATATAAGCGGGTAAGGCGACGGCTTTTTAACTGAACGAGCTATATTGAAGTCGACAGTACCGAGCATGCATATGATATATTTCTTAGTAATATCCTGCGTATATATGGAATACTACTTCCACTGAAAATTTTATTGCTTAACTAAAAATTCGCAAGCCTCGGATAACACCTGAACTACACAGAAAAACATATCATGAGGATATGGTCTTTAATTATTGTGCGAAAATAAATGATCCCTACCTTCTGTAATATATAAAATATGTAGTAATAAGTTGAACAACAGAAATAAGCGAAGTCTTGATATCTCTACTCTGAGTTTCAGATGCCGCCGGTGTGGCGCAGTGGTTACGGCGCTCGACTACTATTCCCAAGCACGCGGGATCGAATCCCGGCCTCGGCGGCAGCTTTTCGTTGGAGGCGAAAAGCAAAGCGCCCGTGTGCTGTGCGATGTCAGTGCACGTTAAAGAACCCCAGGTGGTCGAAACTTCCGGAGTCCTCCACTACGGCGTCTCTGATAGCCTTAGTTGCTTTGGAACATTAAACCCCACAAACCAACCAACTCTCAGTTTCAGAGTCGTCTACGCAAACCTGACGTGTTCTGGGAAAGACTGAACACGATTTTAAAGCATACATATTTGAAATGGGGAACAATGAAACTGTCTATTCCCGGTGTAGATATATCGCACATTGCATTCTCAAATTCTTTTAATCAGTTTCCTTCAATATCTAGAATGTGTACTATGTAGTGAGTACATCAGTTTGATTCCTGTTCGTAATTAATCTTCTGCGGGTAGTTACCAAACTTGACGTGATGCCTTGCTGTTCTTCCCTAAATGCAGTTTCAGTTACGAGGCTGAATGTTAGGCACATAAATTATGTTCCTAATATTCTTTGTCCTTATTTAACTTTCAATTTTAAACTCTGTTTATTATTCGCCTCTTTTCTGAAGCGAACGCGAATTTCCAGATTTACAGTTCTATAAAAAAGTGCCATGAATGACTTGAATAACCAATGACCTATCTTTGTTCCTAATATGTTCAAAGGGTGTTTAGAAAAAGTCATCTGTATATAAATCGCAATATGTTCGATAAAAACAATCTTATCTCCGTGGCACTATTCGGTTCTATAAACAACAAACCTAGAGTTGGTCGTACTTCAACAAAAACAAAAACATTATTTTATCTCCGTTTGAAACAATATAATGCATATTTGGCATTACTATGGATTTGTCGAAAGCTATTGACAGCCTCAAGCCAAATTCAATATGGAAAAAGCTTCAAATTTGTGGCATCTGTGCACATTGTCTACAAATTATTCCATCAAGTTTAACCACAGACAGGAATTTGTTAAAAGTGAGTCCTATCAATCAGAATTACGATCAATCACTAGAGGTGCCCCCTTGCCAGTATTATAGGTCCAGTTTTATTTAATTGAATATTGAGATATTAAACGTATTTCTACGAAGCCAAAACCTGCTCTTTATACAGGTGATGCCAGCACTTTTTTATCCGCTTCACATTCTAATACATTTCAAAATGAAGCGAATTGTTTCCCTACAAAATTCATTCATTCATTCATTTAAATACAACTAGAGTATTAAGTGACCCTTCATAGATAACTGCCTTGTCGTGGCGGAGGGGCTTGCGAAGTCAATGAAGTCGTGAGCTCTGCGGTGTAGGGCCACCCAAGATAGACAGGTCACGACAGAGAGTTCTGACAAAATGTGATTCACTGGGGAAGGTAATGGCAACCCACTCCAGTATTTCCTGCCAAGAAAACTCTATGGCCAGTCACAATACCATTAATGATATGGCGCCGGAAGATAAACCCCCCAGGTTGGAAGGCGTCCCACATGTTACTGGGGATGAACAAAGGGCGATTCCTAGTAGCTCCAGGACGAATGAAGCGGCTGGGCTAAAGCCAAAAGGACGCTCAGTTGTGGATGTGTTTGGAAGCGACCGGAAAGTCCGATTTTGCAAGGAGATATATCACATAGCAACATGGAATGTAAAATCTATTACGCAAAGTAAACTGGATGTCGTCAAGCGAGAAATTTACAGATTGAACATTCATATCTTGGGTATCAGCGAGCTCAAGTGGACCGGAATGGTAGAATTTAATTCCGGCGACGAATATGTCTTTTATTGTGGGAACGAATCCAGGAGAAGGAATGAGGTCGCCCTCATAGTAAAGAGAAGGGCAAAAGCAGTGCAGGGGTGCAACCCCAAAAACGACCGAATGATTTCACTTCGGATCTAAGGTCACCCTTTCAACATAACAGTTATCCAAGTCTATGCACCAACCACCACTACTGCTGAAGAAGCTGACGTTGAGATATTTTATGCTGACCTGCAATGCCTTTCAGACCGCACTCCATCATCAGACGTCCTTTTCCCCATAGGAGACTGGAATGCTATGGTGGGGAGTAAAGAAATATCCTGAATTACCGGCAAGTTCGGTCTTGGTGAGCCAAATGTAGCTGGGCTGAGGCTAGTAGAAGTTTGTGAAGAAAACAACCTGACCATATCGAATACTCATTTTCAACGGCACAAGAAGCGCCTATACACATGAACTTCACCGGACGGTCTGTACAGAAATCAGATTGATTATATTATTTGCCGGCAGAGATGGAGAAGCGCGATACAAGCAGTGTGAACAAGGCCTGGGGACGATTGCGGCACCGATCATCAGCTTCTTGTTGCCAAATTTAGGCTTCGATTAAGAAAACCGCTGAAAACTAGATGGCCTTCAGGTGTAATCTGGATCAAATTGCATCAGAATATGCCGTGGAAGTCAGGAATCGCTTTCAAAAATTAGATCTAGAAGACAGAGAGCTTGAAGAGATGTGGACTGATGTTCGTGATATAATACAAGAAGTTGCTACTAAGGTAGTTCCAAAGCGAAAGAAATGCCAGAAAGCAAATTGGTTATCTGAAGAGGCTTTTCAAATAGCTGAGGAAAGGAGGATGGCAAAGGTTATGGGCGAAAAAGAAAGATACAAGGTTCTCTATCCAGATTTTCAGAAAATAGCAAGAAGAGATAAGAATGCCTTCCTGAACATAGAGTGCTAAGCAGTTGAGGACAACAGCCAATTGAGGCTACTCAAGAGCTCTGTATAAGACAATCAAAGATATCAAAGGAATCTTCTGTGCTAGGCTGGGCGTGATAAGGACAAACGAGGCAGGGACCTCACTGAAGCCTCAGACATAAAGAAGAGGTGGCAGGAATACACAGAACTGCGCAAGAAGGACCCGGATGTGACAACCCAGCATAATACGGTTGGGATTACTGATCTCGAGCCGGGCATCCTGAAGAGTGAAGTTGAATGGGCCTTAGCCAGCCTTGCTAAGAACAGAGCTAGCGGAATTGATGGCAATCCAGCTGAGTTGGTTCGAAACCTCACCCATGAGGCTGTTAACGTTCTGTATACATTATGTCAGCAAATTCGGACAACCATGCAGTGCCCACAGGATTGCAGGTGGTCAGCTTACATCCCCATTCCAAAAAAAAGGCGGTGCCAAAGAATGTTCCAACTCCCGCACGATCGCGCTTATTTCGCATGCTCGCAAGGTGATGTTGAAAACCCTCCAAGGTAGGCTGCAGCAGTATGTGGATCGGGAGCCTCCGGACGTGCAAGCTGGGTTTCGCAAGGGCAGAGCAACTAGAGACCAAATTGCCAACCTTCTCTGGATCGTGAAAAAGACGAGAGAGTTCCAGAAACCCATCTACTTCTGCTTTATTGATTATGCGAAAGCATTTGACTTCGTAAATCACAGCAGATTGTGGCAAGCTCTCCAAGAGATCGGAGTTGCAATTCACCTAATCTGTCTCCTCAGGAACCTGTATGAAGATCAAGAAGCCACAGTTAGAACTGAGCATGGTCTTACTGATTGGTTACCGATTGAGAAAGGAGTGAGACAATGCTGCATACTGTCGCCCTGCCGATTTAACCTATATGCTGAGTGCATCATGAGGAAGGCCGGTCTGGACGAGTCTTGAACTGGAGGGAAGATTGCTTGGAAACGTATCAACAAACTTAGATATGCGGATGATACCACTCTAATGGCAGAAAGTGAAGTAGAACTCAAGAGACTTTAGATGCGCGTACAAAAAGAGAGTGGAAAGTTCGGGCTTAAACTAAACATTAAAAAGTCAAAGATCATGGCGTCTTGACCTATCAAGTCCTGGAGCATCAAGGGACAAGAAGTGGAAGCTGTGACACATTTTATCTTCTTGGGCTCCAAGATTACCCCGGAAGGATACTGCAGCCATAAAATTAGGAGACGCCTGCTTCTGGGAAAGAGAGCCATGGCTAGCCTTGACCGCCTAGTAAAGAGCAGAGACATTAGACTGCCAACCAAGATCCGTATACCTCGTGCTAAGGTATTTCCTGTTGTGATGTATGGATGCGAGAGTTCAACTGTGAAGACGGCTCACTGCCGAAGAATTGACGCGTTTTAATTGTGGTGCTGGCGGAGTCACTTGAAAGTTCCTTGGACTGCCAGAAGATCAAATCAGTCGATATTGTCGACCATAAACCCTGACTGCTCATTGAAGGGTCAAATTCCAAAGTTAACGCTCAGCTACTTTGGTCATCTGATGAGAAGAGAGGAGTCGCTGGAGTAAGATTTGATGTTGGGAAGGGTTGAGGGTCACCGGAAAAAGGACAGGCAGAAAACGCGATGGTTAGATGGCATCTTCGAGGCGCTACAGATGAAGTTATGTGATGTTAGGAAGATAGTGAGAGACCGGAAAGCATGGCGAGATATGGTCCATAGGGTCACGAAGAGTCGGACGCGACTGAACGACTGAACTGAACTGAAGGGCATTAAGTGAGGGGGGTTACATCAAAAACTGGGGTGCGAACAGAAGCAAAAAGAACAGTCATTTGGATTTTATCATACAATAGTTAATAGCCAACCAAAATATTGAACGCAGTTTGGAAACAGTTCAGAACAAAATGCTGGTTTTTTGTTTTGTAAATAACATGATTAGTGATGTGAGCAATGTCGTCAGGAAGGCTATTCCAAATATGATTGCACGGGGTTGCGGTGATGAATTGAGAGTGGTGGTTTGCTCTGAAATGCGTTTGAAGCTGAGGCGATTATGAAATCGGTGTGATGTGCGGTTCGATTGCGTGAGAGGGAAGGTAAAGGATGATGACTGTAAACAATTTTATGAAAGAGGCAGATCAGTGCTATTGTTCGGTGTGACTCTAAAGACTGTAGTGAAAAGGATGCCTTAATGTATTTATGCTGAACTTTCGACTGTCGTTAGGGGCAGTAAAGCGAGTGGCACGATTTGTACCCGCTCAAGAAAATGGATTAATTAGCCTTGATGAGGTGACCAAATGGAAGGAAGAACTTAGAAATTGGCGATTTAAAAGCGACTATGAGTTAACGATGATACCAGGAAATCAGATTCATTTAGGCCAGAGTGTAATCAAATAATTTAAAATTGATGTTCGGAGAGGAAAAACTACAATTAACCAAAAAGAGCTAAAGTTAGGCGTAACTTCCTCTCGGAACATGTTGCGCCATAACCACGTTGAATCTGTCAAACCCGTTTCGTTGGCGTCATATCACGTCTTAGAACGTATTTGCATTTGCATTGGAAATGATTTTATTTTATAATTGCATATTTGTTCCCGTCTAAATGACTTTGTGTAGTTTGACAGACAAAAACACGTACAAATCTGCAAAAATGCTTGATTCTTCACATAAATTCCTTAGTATCATTTATGACTTGCCATATAGAAGGTAGAAATAGAGGAAGAAGATGGCTGAACGGTATGACAGACTCAACTTGGGTAGAAGGGGAAGCCTCATTCGCAGGTCGAGCCAACGTTTTGACAAGTGGACTTTTATCCGCATGGGCAGAGTGATCTTAAAACGATAGTAACAAACTGAATCTAAGGCGAGGCCTAACCTTCTGCCCAGCAAACAATAGCTTCAATGAAAATGAACTTCATCGCTATGTAACTGAATTAGCGAGGACAACGCACATTAGGGAATTCTTCGCGAAATACCTAAATAATGTACCGGAATCCTCAACCTACTCAGAGCCCCCAGTTCATGGTTTCCTGATGCAGAGTGCAGCCCTGTACTGGACCTATGTAATAAATCCCTCTCGAAAGAAATTATTGGATAAACAAAGCTAGCTTGAAAGCCCAAAAACCTTTCTATAATTGAAAGTGCAACTCTCGACAACCTAGCTTCTAGAACTGATTTAGTTATCAACCTGTAAACAAAGGTGGCAGCATAGCGAGCGTCCCAATTGAAAATTACAAACAAGAGGCATATAGGCAGCTTAACAACTCTTAGTACTATTAAAA
This sequence comes from Amblyomma maculatum, assembly GCF_055883805.1. Lineage (NCBI taxonomy): Eukaryota > Metazoa > Arthropoda > Arachnida > Ixodida > Ixodidae > Amblyomma > Amblyomma maculatum. Next base: position 97,030,666 of record NC_139353.1, read on the forward strand.
ATTTATGCAATTCCGACAGAACCGCTCCGTGAACTCACCCTGAAAAAAATAGGGTATTTTTACCGTGATTGAGTGCAAATTTTAATATTCAAACAAACGAGAGGTCGATTGTACCTGCTGCCCAAGTTTCACAAGGTATCCGTAGAGGCATTGTTCCCCACAGATATACCGGAAAAGCAATTCTTTCTACAATAATGTACCAATATTCCTAAATGACCACCTATCATACCTCCCGACAGAGCTGCTTTGTTTGCGCAGGAAAAACCTAAGTTTCTCCGGATAATTGTGCGCAATAATAACGCAACCAATCTTACAGTAGAATGCGTGATTTCACATTTTACGCCACGGCCTTCTGCACTAATATACCTATTGATGAAGCTATCGAGGCTCTCTTTCACGTTTAATCAGCAACCCCCACCAGAATGTGAAGTTTATCGTTCCTTAAATTAGTCCGAACTTACAATATTTAGAGTTTGATTCATCCAATTATCTGCAGATATTTTGAACCAGCATGGTCAATTCATTCGCGCCGATATATGCAAATATGTTCATAGGAGTTTTAGAATCACATATACTCAATACATTTTCAAAAAAAAAAAATCGCAGTGTATACCATAGCTCTATTGATGCTATTTTCATGATATGGCAGCATGAATCAGAACCACTCCAGTCTTTCGCCTCGCATCTTAGAAATCTTCGATGTAGCGTTAAATTTACTTGTCAGTCGTCGAAATTCAAAGAAGAATTTCTCGACGCCATGGTGTCATTGGAATGTGGAAAGCTGAAAACGTCCTCGTACAGAAAGCCAACGTATTAAGAACAATACCTAGATTTTTCCAGGCAACATCGGAAAAATTGTAAGCAAGAAAACTTGTATGAGAGGTGTCATGTCCTAGAAGAATATGTAGCGATGATAATGACTACCTAAATGAACTGCATTCATTGAAATCAACACTAAATCAGAGGAACTGTCCAAACCACTCTTTTAATATGGCCCTCGAAAAAGCAAGCACTTTAATTCGATTATGAACCAAGTTATAAGATCTACTGAAGCGCATGAAACCGGAACAATGTGCTCAGGAAATAATCAAAGGCTTACACTGAATGCGAGCTTTTTTTTTGTAACTAAATACTTCAACTCCCTTCCAATCATAAACAATATTCCGCGGAAATACCACTCCATTGTAACGTGTAATGAACATAACAAAACAGAACTGCGCGAAGGAAACGGGACAAGAAGGCAGGAATACACACACGCTTTGTGTGTGTATTCGTCCCTTCTTATCCCGTTTCCATCGCGCAGTTCTGTTTTGTTATAACCATGAACCGACTAGCCCAACATCACGTCTTACTGTGTAATGAACGCCTGAACAAAATATTCCCTTGGGCACCAACGGTAACGTACAAACGAAACGCATATCTCAGAGATAATCTAATACATTCCAATCTCGACAAGAGGCATCCAGCACAACCAAATCCTTGCTGTAGACCCAGATGCCACAAAAATATAGAAAATCATATAGAAAAACCACTATTAAAAGCTGCAAACGATTACACTTTTCATATATTGTCAGGCTTTAATTACACATCTTCAAACGTTGTGTACCTTCTAGAATGCTTCTTCTGTCTGAAAAAGTACATCGGAGAGGCAGGGCAATCTATGGACATAAGGCTTATTGGTCATTGGGCAGACGCAGGAGAAAACCTCCAGGAAGCAGTTTCACAGCATATCAATACGAAAGACCATAAGGTCGAAGAAATTAAATTATATATTTTCACGTCAAGCTTCAAATCTTCAAGGGATAGAAAATAGACATGACTAAATCATAAATTTATAACATTGGAACCAGTAGGAACAGACATCTCTAAAGGAACGTGCGAACCCTTCAAATATATTCTGTCTTCGCCATAAGTAACGGAAAACAATCCCATATAGAGTTAATTGCATAATTTATCCACTGGACGTGTACACTCTATCCACCTCCGCAATGGCATAAGCTGCATGCATTTCTCCAAACTCGTTTTCTTGTATTTTGGCGTGGTAGGTGTAATTCACTTTGATGCTATTATTCTATTTCATTTCCCATCTCCCCCATTTGCGGAAAGCTTATGAGAATCGTTCTTCTGCAGATGTATTCCTTATTAGGGCCCTTGATTATATCTGCCTGTTTTCAAGAAAGGTGTATCTACACAGAGCGCAGTTTTTTACCCATGACTGGTTCCCGAGGGAACCTGTTTTGCTTTGCGTTTTTCCGTGTGCCATGTATATGTTGCGTGTAATCAGCAATCCTTGCAATCAGTACTCCTTGCATAAAGGAATTGCAATGTACGAATATGAATCATTACCGGCTACCGAGCCAACACACGCACGACCGGCGACAACGGAAACATCACGTGACAATGTTCAGTGGACGTGAAGGCTTGTTAAAATGGAGAAGAAATGATTACCCGGCCGTGAAGGGAGGAGCAGCGACGCCTAAACTTCACCTCACTATCAGCAACTTTCCAAGTTTATCTCTCTGCACCTCTAGTCCTAGCCAGCATTACGAAAAGCACGAATGCCCGACCCATCTACCTGTTCCCTCTTAGCCTTCGCTGCGGAGCCACTGAATGTCTTAATTGGGTATGCGATGGCCAGTCCCGAGCAAACCCGCAAAGTACTTTAGGCGTACCCATTCACGCTGCACATATTGATAGCGCAAAATGCAGAACGTTAGCGCTTTGTAAGAAGGTTCACTCCTGGCTTCCCTACGTGAGACAGGAATGGCTACCAGCCTACCGAAATAGAGAGAATAAAACGTCGCGGTTGGTTTAAAGAGACTTGTTGGCCCTGATGTTACTAAGACTGCTGTAGTGACCGCTATAAAGTTTCTTTTAATTTATATTACGCAATCTTGTGATGTGCTAGTGTTGAGGCTGTTCATATCCCAGTTTTCTCAGAGCGAGTGGCTAAGTCGCAGATTGTTTCGAATAAGCGGGTTCAGGCACCATCCCACTGCGGCGGTGCCTCTGGCGTTTTTTGATTATTTCTAGATTTTTATACTGGAAAAGCCCAAGAATTTATACAGTACGTAATGAAATGAAATTCTCAGTTTGTCGCTGCTCTCATCAAAGACAAACTGCAGGTGGACTGGGTGAACGGTTTCACTCGTTCGAACAAACCCGCTAGAGCGTTGTAGATTTATTTGCAGGGATATTGATACCAATTAGATGAAATGGCCCCATATAACTGGTATGTTTGTGTGTAAGAGTACCATATTATATATGAAGAAGTAGTAAAGATTTTCGGTATTTATCGCAGGGGTCTTATAGAGAGCCAGCTGGATAATCAAGTGGATCCATGTGACGATTTCGCTGCCCACGTCTGTGGTAAATGGGCGCCGCCTAAAGATTCCTCGGAGCTCTCCGACTCTGCCCTTATGAACATGGTCACGGTGTGGCTCAGAAAGCTACCCGGTACATTTGACAAGAGCTCCGGTAAGCTACCAGTGGGGAAGAAAGCGGCAGCAATGTTCAACAGCTGCATGACGCAGTCCGGCTCGTACATAGACGTCCTAAAGGACTTCATGCGTGAGCATGGCCTTGCCTGGCCTGAGGAGACAAGAGAGGAATTCGATCCTATTGAAGTGCTCTTTGATCTCGCCTTCAACTGGTACGTGAACCTTTGGTTCTCGCTGAAACTTCTCCCGAGTACCACAGACATCCACCAGAAGAGACGAATATATGTTGCTCCCAATGAGCGCATGCTCCAGTGGAGGAATATCATCATGTCTATACCTGAAGAGTATTTCCAGACAGTATACACCAACATGTTCCATCTTTTCAGTCGCGACACCAAGATATCTCCGTCGCCTGGAGAAATAGAGGAAGAATACAAAAAGCTCAAGGCCGTTCTCAACGCCTTCCTTCCAACGCCCATGCGTAAGAATCGCATTCCCCTCAAGCTGACTCTCCGTGACTTTGAGAGTATCACGAAGGTAGTGGGTTTTAAGTCCGTCAAATATGGCCTCACCTCCAAGCTGAGAATCGACCCACCCTTCACGATGGACGAGCTGATGCTCGTAAGTGACTTGTCGCCGCTCAGAGCTGCCTACGAGGTACTCCTACAAGCTGAGCTCCACGCATGGCGCCGCCACTTTGCCGTTTTATTCCTGCACGCGTACGCGGCTGTGGCGGACCCAGAGTTCATTCTTCTCATGCTGCATGGTAGCAAGCACTGGGCGCGAGAGCAGCGGCGGCTGTTCTGTGCAACTCAGGTGGAGGCCAGCTACAAGCTGCTGGTTGCCGCAATGGCCACGGTCGCGTACTTCTCAGAAGACGAGCGACGCAGCGTTGATAGGCACCTGGACAGCATTCTGGAGGTATATGTGCATGTGGTTTCATGGTAGCAAGATAATATGTTCCGGGTACATTGTGGAGTGGCTGAGATCTTGTTCGCACGCGTTCGGTGTTAACAAAAACTGCAATAAACTGGTTTTAATTGGGGGGAAATAAACTATTTTCAAACTTAACAGGCAGAACAACAAGAAAGCGATAAATTTTCAAGAAACTTGTCCAAACCTAACAAATAGATAATTTCACACTGCCTAATACACCTGTTTGTACTTTACGAATAAACGTTAGCCGTGGCATTGGTTATCATTGTTCCCCTGAGCACAATATGCTGCATGCCTGCCATAGAACCGGTGCCAGCATGTTGAGCTGACAGCATCAACGTCCTCGTCCCGCAGAAGCACCGGCGCCAGTGTTGTCACAATCCCTTAAATAGAAGAAAAATCACATGCATGCCTTTGGAATATCATATTTGCAAATGGCATGGCCGGGGATTGATTTGTCCGCCGGTTTTGTAGTGTTACCGGCCTCTTGCACTGATATTTCAATACGCTATCCATCCTAAGCAGGGATGTTGCTACGCTTTCGTTAAATAATGTTGTTTCATGGCTGTATACTAGGAATTTGTCTCAAACAATGCAGGCGTGCTTTAAATTATTTATTTAAGCGAAGTGCAATGGTGCCTGCACTCGAGAGAAAGCTTGTAGACGGTAACCAACAAGACGCCACGTCACGTCACACCCATTTCGTTCCAAAGTCTTGTTCCACGTATATTTTTGGTGCATTCTTAGTGGCCCTCCAGGTTGAAGTTTAGATCATTTTATGATAAGTGAGCAGCTTTTAGGATTGCCGGCTGCTGGCGCCATCCGCTGTGCATATGGCGGTTTAGTTCATTGAAGTACGCTCTTTTTTTAATGACACGCAAACGGTCTCGGTATTGGACGCCAAATCCTAAGGGAGTAGAAGGATTCAAGGATAACCAGATACAAACATTTCAGCCGATTTGAGAAACGGCGGGTAATTAAAAGCAGAACACAGCACTATCCCGAATGTTGGGGGTATGACACAATCTAAATAAATTTGCGTGCTCTCAAAATTCGATGCAGACGCAATAGAGATAGGTGAGTCTTTCAGCAATGAGTCTTTTCGACGCATCGGAGTATTCAACTCTAAACCCTTTGCACTTTCTATTTCATCGCAAGCAGTGGCGTAGTAGAAATCGATTGAAGCGACTACACCTAGAACTTTGTGATGTTAAATGCACTAGGAGAAATCATGGGTAGGTAACATTGCTACATTTCAGATGCTAGTCATGTTTTTTATTGTACACTCGACCAAAGCTCTTCATAGGACTGCGAATACGGAACAAACGTTCGGAAAAAAATTTAAGCATTGATCAAGAAACATGCAACGCCCGTTGAGTTGTTTTCGATACTTGAAAAACAATTTGGTGCAAATAAGGCTAAAATTAATACGCATAGAAAACTTGCGGAATGCCAGGGTGTTGTTGCTTTCGACACGGACATTCGTCCCAGTATTCAAACGTGAAGAAGCGGAGCACAGAAACATAAAATGAACAGCTTATACTGCTAGTTCGGTGCTTTCAGAGGGCAAACATTTTTTTAAGTAGTAACAGCTCTCAGTTGAATGGGAAAGCAGGCAATTTGTAGCGTGGTGGAAGCTTCAGCGCAGCAGTGACACATGCACGGACCTCAGTGTGCTGTGTGATGTCAGTGCACGATAAAGATCCCTGGAGTGGAAATTACTCCGCAGCCCTCCACAACGGCACCTCTTTCTCTCCGCTTCCACACCCCCTTCCTCCCTTCCCTTACGGCCCGGGTCAGGTGTCCGCAGAACATCTGTGACAGATACTACGCCTTTGCTGTCATGTGACCCAATTATTATTATCATTATTATTAACAGGGACGATACGAGGTGAAACCAAGACGAGCGTTGTGTTTGTGTTCTCATCTCACCCCAGTTACTTCCGCGCTGCAAGTTCCAGCATGCAAAACCAACCTGCCACTCAATGCCTGCGTAAAATTGTTGCATATTACCTCCCTTTTACCCAAGTACGAAAAAAAATCCATTTATGGGCGTAGTTTTTAGTGCATCTGTACGCACGTGTGTGTGGGTATGGTATGATTCTTCCCTAAGCAACTCTTCTATTTGCAGGTGGCAGTAGAGAAAACCCGAGGTGCATCGTGGTTGGACAAAGAAACCATGCACGTCGCCGTTGAAAAGTTGAGCAAAGTCCGCAGGGTGTTGTGGCCAGCCGATAAATTCTTAACCGCGCAGGGACTCGAAGAGGCTTATGCTAACTTCAGCGAGACCGGCTCGTCGTTTGCGGATTTCTGGATTAATACTCGCCGCAGTTTGCGAAGTCTAGTCGCTTCAGACATCGGCTTTCAAGAGCAGCAAATCCGTGACAGCACCAAGCAGCCGTACGTTCAATATATGGACTTGCTGAATGAGGTATCTCTGTCCGTGGGAGCTTTGACACCACCCTTGTACTACAAAGAGGGAACGAAAGCCATGTTGTACGGTGGTCTGGGCTACGTCTATGCCAAGCAGCTGGTAGGAGCTCTGGACTCAGAGGGCGTCAAAGTAAGCACGATGCAAACTCAATATGGCCGTATGGAATAAAATAATGAATTATGCTGATTATACAGTCATACCATGGCTAATATTTTTCACTGCTTGTTCCGTTTTTTCTCATTGCTAGAAATGTAGTTGTAAACGATCTGCTCTGCTTATATTCAGACATGGGCTTATAACACGTGCCTTCTCAAAATGTCGTTAGGTGCCATATGCATACAAAGATATTGAAGTCGCTTACTGAAGTCAAGAGATTACGACGAGGATCACTTTGTTTATTTATGCTCGTTGTCGCGAGAAAGGCTTCATCGTTGTTGTTTTTTCGCGCAAGATGCGCCGAGAGGAATCTTGAAGATTCCTGCTACTCACGTGTGTTTCTGCAATGTTCCAAATTACGCTAGTCGCTATCTGCGGCTTTATCTTGATGTTATCTTGTCGCCTACTTTAAATTTAGCTTTGGTGAGTGCGACGGGCATTCTCATTTCGACAACCACTGAGCGCGATCACTGCTATTACCACCGTATATTGCTTAATTATTTTGCAGGTGCAAGTCAGCCCAATAAATAGTTTATTCAAAGGAAGTTCTAGCCTCCTCAGATGTTGATAATGTCATTGTCACCACTATGTGACATTATGGTCTTTTGATGAACATGGATCCAGTATACAATACAACAGATAAAAATGTCGCTTGCGTTGATCCATTTGGTTTCTCGGTGCGCGCTAGTTACGTAGGAAGTGTAGCTCCAGTTCGACCTGTTTACAACGCAGGAAGTTTACGTATGTTCTCACGGATCTTCAGATGATAGAGCAATAGCTTGGCCGTTACAGCGAACACAGTAAGGACCATGACAGATGTTCACTTAAACTACAGTTGTGGCAAGTGGCTACCCTGAAAGGAAATACTTCGGGGAACTTCCGCGGCTGGTTTGAAGAATATTGACGCGATACAGTAGGCTACCACCATGACAATGGTGGTAGCCTACTGTGACAATAAGCTTTGGTGTAACCAATCATTATGAATTTGTCGGCGCAGCATAGGAGTAGCGCGCCTTACTCGGCATTCAAGAACATCACAACAATGATTCTTATTGTCACTCTTCACCTCAAGCGAGCAACCCGAGTCGCATCTCCCGCCAACTTTCTATATTGTCTCGGTATGACACACAAACGATAGAAGCATATATGCTCGGCCATGTCAGCTGCCAGCTACCGCCTTCCAGTCGTTGCCCATGATTTGTTGATCAAAATTCTGACTCTGACGCCGATTTTCTGTGTTTAGTGCTCTTCAGGCTTTTTACTTACTGCATTTATCACACAGGTGGACCCTCGCGGCAACATCGTATCATCGTGGCTGAGTCAGGCGGTGAATCCTGTGTTCGTGAAACGCGTTTTGGGCTGTCTGCGGAACGACACCAGCGTGTTCCCTGAGGTGCCTGGCATGGAAGTGGTCTACGCCGCCTTTAAGAAAGACCACGACAAGGAAGGCTACCAACTTTCTGAGGTGCGAAACAGAAACTAAAAATTAGCAGGGTTTCAACTAAGGTGAAAAGATTTACACGTGCGAAAGCTATTTAATTCAGTTTAGCGGTTGGTCCGTGTTGGAAATTTTGCTATAATTTATGATTTTTTTACCCTGTGAGATATACACATATGAAGATGAACCACAGAGACACTCGCTGTCAAGGCTCCACAAATATATTTGGCAGGACCCAATGAGCTAGGCGGGCACGGGACAGCGAGCCGCCGGCATTCAGTCCTGCTACCACGAAGAAGGAATTGCGCGTGCTTGGCAGACTTGCTTGGCAGGCGTGCTGAGGCTGTCTTCTTCTTTTGCGCCGTGACCACGATGGAATGCCACACAAACATTATGCACAGTGCTAATGCTAATATCAATCTTTATTGTTGTTTCGTTACAACACGACAGCCAGAGTGAGACCTCGTGTGGCCGCAGCTACGCCGTGAAGAGGCGTAGCTATGGTGTCCTCATAAATAATCAGCTTGCCATGACATTAGAATTTACGTTACGCCTACACAATGGGCAGGTGCGGCCAACTTGGCTCACTGCTTTCATATGGGAGGGTGATATCAGAATCAGCCTGCTACAACAAGTCTCATTCCCGTCCCCCCTACAACACGCAGGCACGTTCATATGACTTGGTGGAAGTGTGACTTTATATGTGGGCTGGTAGCTTACGCTCCCGCGTCATACCCTTACAGGATGAGTTCCCAATAATGTAGCACCTGACACTGATAGGGCGTGACAGGGGAATAATGTAGAAGACAAACGAAACTTCCACCGTTGCTTATTCAATTCAACTAGGGTTAACCAGAGCTAAACCAGAACTAATGTTTGCTTTAGCTATCTTACGACGCAATGTTAAGGAATTCAGCCTTATTTTCTGTATTGTAGCTAGCAATAGCGCACATTTCCTTGAGGCGAAAGGAGCCATTTTCGTTGCGGTTCAACTCTGTATAGATATTAACGAATGCGCTTAGTCTTTTGGCGAAGTGGTCGTTGTTCCCATGTTTCCGACGCTAGCGCGCCTGTCCTTTGTGATTTTTTGCGTAAGCTCTTCCTTCCGTTCAGCCACATCTTCTGGATCAGTTCAGTTCACGGCGTTTCCTCTCCCGTTGCTACCCATCACGCCAAACACGGCGCTCGTTTTCTGCCTAGACAGTAAAGGACCCAGGCTCACTCGTCCTCTTGGCACGGTCTAGCGTGCCGGAGCAATTCCGCGGTGCGCCTAAGCAGGCAACCATAGCGCAGGACAAAACGCCAGTCGCATCGCGTCGATGTTGAGTTGCTGTCGACGCCACACGAGCGAGATTATCCTGCAGCCCGGCTATCCGCTAACAACACCTGTCCCGAGGCGTGACGGAGGTGACTTTTGTCAGCGTCGGTTGACACACCTTTGTAACTAGTTATGGAGATGTCGCAGCAGCAGTACACCTCAGACCACTTTGAAAAATAGGCCACCAGTGTAATCGCAATCCGACAATGATGCGGAGCCCGCTCCAGGGACCCACGATACCGAGTGCTATCATTTCCCATGGGCCGTCTGGCAATTGTGCCGGCTGAAGTGGTGTAGCAGATACCTTGGCCTCTTGTCTGGTTTTTGGCACATCCTGCAAGCCTGATCCGCTAGTTCAACTTCCTGATCCATGCCCGGCTACCAACGCAACTTTCGTAGCCGCGCCTTTGTCCTGACAGTTCCGGAATGGACCTCATACGTATGCTGCGCACCACTCGCGGAGTCAAAGCTTCTGGAACAATGACACTCCGCTCAGCAAGGGATTATTAACAACGAATATTTGTTTGCGCACCTTATGTTATGTGTAAAATTCAACACGGAGTAATTTTATCGAAGGCCATGACGCTGGACATAAGAAATGAGTCGTTGCAGTGTGTCGTCCTCTGCCAGACTTTACTGTAATTACTATTTGTTATGCAAAATGACGCTAAAATGAAGGAAGGCGACCACTTCGTCTGTCGACGGTTAATACTTCTGTCACGCAACTGGAACACGGGACAGAGCGTCTGCAACTCAGTTTTTCATCTCTTTCGGTATTGCACTGTGCAGGTTTACTGGTAAAGTCTGGCCAGCCAACACCACCTAGACTATTACAATGCCTTGGCAAGGTTATGTGCCGTCCTCATAGTGAGATCATCCTTTGAGCTGGCTTCACTTACGCAGTGGCGTTTTTTTTTCAACTCTTGAAATTTTAGTTTTAGCGATGCAGACAGTTATACTTTGGTTACCTGCGTTGTCTAATATTGCCAGTTTTTGACGTATATGTGAAGTTTGATACAATTCACCTGGAATTTTTTTCAATGGCACAAATGAAGAGACGAGGGCATTTTCATCTTTATTCAGAGTTTTTTCTTGCATAAACATTGACACCGGCACAAAATTCATCTAAGAGCACACTTATTATTGGATGGTTGTGTTGTTGTGTTGAGTTTTATGGCACATAGGCGACTCAGGCCATCATGCGCCAAGATCAAGGTTTGAAATTAAATAGTTAAGAGATTTTACATTTGGTTTAGAAACTTTGCTTCTTTAAGGAATGAAAAAACGTGGAAAATATTAATGAGTGACTTTTCTCCTATTAGTATGCTTGAGTGCAGTGGGGTGTGTTCTTTATAAATTACTGGGCTCGGCAGAAAACATCATAACGTATTGGTGGATGGATAGATAAAGATGAGAATTGTAGGCAGATATATCACTCTGAACGGTGTTTCACTTGCCTACCTTGCAATGAGCGGGAGAAATGATGAGAATAAAAGGGGAAGAGAGGCTAGAAACGCAGTCACAACTTGTCACACAAGCCAATCACAAAGCCAAAGCAGTGCTTTGTATCGAGGGAGGTCGGACCGAAGACCTTATCCCCTTTTACAAGGCGAAAATCGAGAATGTTCAGGGCGCAACAGGGCGTTTGTCTTTCGCTAAAAAAAAAAAAACGGGGCACTAACACGAGATGATCGATTGTCTCTTCGCAGTCACATCTTTCACAAGCAGTGCTGTCGGCCATCCTCGTCCGGAAATCATTGGTTTGTGAAAGCTACACAGAGCCATAGACATCACTTTAGTGTTCCTTCGCGACACGCTGTTATGTGGAAGGCGAAGACAGTCCGGAGTCTAATGCAGACGCATAGATAAAACCGTCTTGTTCCTCGCTGAAAGTGTGAGCGCCTATGCCAAAGAGCGGCGGCCACACGTTGCGTCAACTCTCGATACAGGGATACTTCAAGTCCATCGTTGTGTGCAGAACGGGCAGCCTCGTCTTCGTCCGCCTGGTGATTTCTTCTAATGCAACAGTGTTCTGGCAAGGCACTGAAAAATTATATCACGATCTTGATGACGCTCGGTGTAGCCTGTCGTGAATATGAGGTCACTTTCACCGAAGTGCTGGACACCAAGCTGTTACTTAATCATAAAAAAGCTACTAAAGCTGGGAGCAGCGATTACCATCAATACATTAACAAAGCGAGCAGCTAACTCATCCTTAAACCAATTATTTATTACGGCAACTACGATCCCGTGGCCACTAGTGAAGTAAAAATGTTTCCATAGAAATATATTTTAGGTTGAAAAACAATTTTGTTTCGCACTCAAAACAGGGTGAATACTACTCGATTATTAATAGCTGTGCTGTCGAAATTTTGTACTAGGCATGGGCACGCCTACGCATTAATATACCGTGTAAAATAAAATAGTGGTGAATAGCAACACGAGTATTAGGAAGCAAACAAGAGCACTTTCGTACCACAATGCACGCAATCGGTGTGACGTTTTTCCACGGCGTAGCCTTTGTCCACGCTGCATTTTGAGCCGAGTTTAACGAACACTTGAAAACTTGCGCGTTGGATCTATTGGCGTAGTTAGAGCGACAGCTGGGTGCACATGAACACCCAGACATTATATATACCTTTCTCGGAAACGCCTATGCAGCACGGATTAATAATCATCAAGCACAGGCGGAAACCACGCACACTCAGGCCGAGTTGTTCCAGATCGCCTTGCTTGCGCACGCTTGCGCTCAGCGCCGCCGATCTATCCCCAATCTCACTGTTCTGCCGGAGGACTGTGGAGAGGGGGACTTGCGCCGGCATTCTCTTAGTCTAGGGGGTGTTGGCCCAGCGCATTATGCGAAGCGGCCGTCTACCATTACGCTGGTATGACAGAAGATGATACTAAAGCCTAGTGATCAGTCTACAGTGTCTAGTCGAGCCAATAAAGATACGCGTGGTAATGCTCGATCGCCCAGACACATGCGATCGCTTCGCGTTCTCCCACGGGGTACGTCCTTTTTGCAGGCGACAGAGCCCTTGATGCAAACGGCACAGTGCTCGTGCACATGTATTTGTTGGAGAACGGCACCCAGGCCGCAGTCTGCTGCGTCCGTGGTGATAACGACCGGAAGTGACTTGTGTGAAGGCCATAACACTCCGTGCTTAGTGATGTCGGAGCACCTTCTTCCTGCAGGCGACAGAGGCCTTGATGCAAACGGCACAGTTCTCGTGCCCAAGTATTTGTTGAAGAACGGCACCGAGGCCTTAGTCTGCTGCATCCGGGGTGACAACGACCGGAAGTTACTTGTGAAAAGGCCATAACACGCTATGTTTATTTGATGTTGAGGTAACATCATAGGCGGCGGAAATAAAATCTACTACACTGCCTTGACAACAGGTGGATTCGAATGATTTACGAATATTTTCTCTGAATAAAGGGAACATGCTCTTTCGCTGTTAACTTGTGTCCAGCTGTAACATCTGAGATAGCTGTATAATTATTTACACCAAGGTAATATTTATCCCGTAATACAAAATGACCGAAGCGTTATGAAAATGAAAGAGAACAGGAAATTAAATTGCAACAATACATGCTGAATGCAATAATATTATAGGGGTTCAATTCTGCTTAACCCATTGTGAAAGTTAAGGTTTGGCTCAGGGCGACCGAGGTGATGGTGGTGGATAACTTTAATTAGTAGGTGAACATTTTGTTACAAGGGCTAAGTCTGCTCCTGATCACGGGTGGTGGCCGCGGTAGGCTGTGCCTGACGGCGAATGCTTCAGTCCAGTCGAATAAATCTTTTGTGAGGCCGATTTTGACCTAGAGATCGCGACCTCCCAACCTTCGTCCGTGAAATCGCATTTGACCGCTGGTTTAAACTCTGGACATATGAACATATTGCCGCAAACGATCCACATAATTGTTATATTTTCGACAGCCGCCGGCATACGACCATAGCACTGATTCTGGCACGCTTATCAATTCTGTTTTCTTTGATCATGCTCTTTGTCGTGAGATGCGCCGAGATGTGTCTGGTTGACACATCTCGGCGCAGTCTTGGTCTTCTGCAGGCCCCTCTTGAAGTGTTAACTTTGGCAAGCCCAGTCAAAAGTTCGGGTTGTTTTCTCGCAACACCAAGAGCCTCCCCCCCCCCCCCCACCTCTTCCAAGGACTGCCCACTGAAGGTGCGGAAGACTGGATTGACTATTTCGACCGTGTTGTAGAAATTAATGGCTGGTATGTCCCTGCAAAACACAAGATAGTACTTTGATCCTCAAGGACCTGCCCGGGTTTGGTTCAAATACCACGAGGTTTTCGTGGCCTTTGGAAGTTCCTTCTGAAAGAAGAGCTCAAGCCCTCCTGCAATCAAGCAGTTAGCTCACAAATAAGCTTGTTGTGGCTTATGTTAAGTAGATGAAGAGTTTTTTCCGCCGCGCAAATCACGGCATGATAGAGGAGACCAAGGTGAACCTCTTGAAGTGCGGATTGAAAGATCAGCTATTTGCAGCTCTTTTTCGCCAGTCGCCAAATACTGCTGTGGAGTTACGCCAGGAAGCAGCGAATATAGAAGAGACCTTAGAAGCAAGGACGCGACTCTACAGCCGGCCTGTTGAAACGCTGTCAGCAAGCCACTACGACACCACACCTACAAGCAGAGATAACCTCTATGAGATGATCCATCAAGTCTTTCGTGAAGAACCACACCGACTCCTGCCGCCGAATGCGCAGCCACAGGTAGCATCACTCAAGGACGTCATCCGTGAGGATGTCCAGAAAGCATTGGGAGTTCCTCTGGCGACTGCTGCGACAAGTCAAATGCAAGAAGCCATAGATATGAATTATGCTGCCGCATTACGGATTCCTGCGCACCGACGTGATTTTCCAAGCTCTCACCGATAGTGCCTGTTCCCGAAAGCCGCCCCTTGGCCCTACCTGCCAAGCCTACGCACGACCCTCAAGCCCAAGGAAATGCGATGCCTGGAGGACTTCTAACAACCGGCTTCTCTGCTGCCATTGTAGGGAGGCTGGACACATCTTTCGTAACTTTCTACACAAGCGTATCGGCCTGAGTGGTTTTGCCATCGATGTCGCACGAATCCACCCTGGCGAGCGACCAAAGGAAATCGATGACTTCTTGCGAAGATGAGAGCACGTGTCGCCAAGTCGTCTGTGACGCCTCCATCGCAGTCCAGCTCCGGCTTTGGACCGCCGGGACACAGCTATGTCTAAGAAAGATCTGCTAGCCCACGCAAGGGAGAATAAAGGAAGGAACGTTTGGAAGTGAAGTTGCTTCACGGCGAAAACACGAAGATCCTCCGACATCGACGACGAATGATGACCACGCAGCCATTAAATCGCCACTCCACATGACGACAACGTAGAAGAGAAGGCTACCTGAATCCAAGTTGACTCCGTCGCTCGGCGAAGTGATAATGGTGTGGCTCGGCAGCGAGCTCAGCAAACCACGAAGACGAGATCGTGAACCGAAGCCAATACGCAATACGAGGACACGAATGAGTGACCTCAAATTCCTGGCGACGGTCGTACGGTTATTGCTTGCGTACACCAGGGCCTACTACTCTTGTCATCACTGTAACGTGCGCCGCCCAGCACAAGAAACTGACGACAACTTGGGATGGCCCTCTAATCCTTACCGCTCGTGGTAACCATATTACGGCGTTGGTTGTTGCACTTCAATGGCTAGAGTAAATGTGCGTTCTTACTCTACCAGCTTCGTCCTCCTACTGTGAAAACGTCGTCGTTTTGAGTGCAAACAAACACAGCTCAAACAAGCTCTCACAGCTTCGTCCAGCATAGGGTCTGCATAGGAAAATAGCGTGAGATTCGACTACTATTCAACAAACTAAAAGCTATAGTAGAAACTTATAAAGAGGAAGTGCGGAAACTAAAAGCAGATTGCAACGTTACTGCCTGCGCGGTGTTGTTGCTAATGCTGAGCAAAAGAGCTTCAAGCCTGCATTCATCGTTGACCGACTAAAGAACTGCATCATGAACTGCGCCACGTGCAGAGAAGCAAATTTCAGGTGCTGCATAGCCTTCAGAAAATTATCAACTATGGTGTATGAGTATATTCCCTCTGAAGGGCTGCTGCCTTTGTCATGCCAAAATACCTTGATCAACTACATGGTTCATAGTATTCTACTTGCAGGGTTGGTTTTAGCCCTCCGGTTCCCTGAGACTTCAAACCCAGCTTGATAGTTTAGATGGGGAACACTCATGTGTGCAGCTATATTGTTGACCTGATGCAAAAAATGCAGAACCTAGAGGAATATGAGCAGGAAGACACTTTTATAGGTGATGTCAACAACAGCCCCGATTTAGAACAGGTGCAACTTGTGATCGAGAAGACGGCCTCGCTAATTGGTGCTGCGCGTTTTTATTTTGTGGCTTATGTAAGCCCGTTTCCGCCCCCCAGCCGGTATTGTGAGCGTTCGTGGGTACGTTAAACGAATGTGTTTTAGCCATCTGACATTGATTCTGACATTTATTACTTATTTTCGGTCGTGCCTATACTGACGCTAGATGTGTTTTATGCCTGGTTGACAGTTTGGATATACTCTGTGGTCGTGTAGTCAATATTCAAGCCTGTTTGGATCTAGGTAATTTGATTTGCGGCCTAAGGTTTTATTACTACCGAAAATTATGCCTAGAGTATTTTTTCTATAGTTATAGATTCCACATTTTATTTAATTCATTATTTATTCATGCTGTCGTGAAACATTATTTTTTCAACAGCCGCCAACACGCAGCCTTATCTCTGTTACTGTTGTGCACAGAACGATCATGTTCATGCTCATTCTCGCAAAGCGCGGCTTTATCACTTTCAGGTGCGAGATGTGCCGAGATTTTGCCGAGAGATCGCAGCGAAGCACGAATATTTCCATAAAGTTCCAGATGTTTCAAGGTTCCTTCGGCAGGGTATCTGAATGATTCTTCGCCGTCTTCAAATTGTGCGCTGCCGAATTCTGCTGATATTCATGGCACGACAACCACCGAGCACTTTTTTAATCGCCGCCACTGAACTAATTTGTCCTTAAGCAAGCGCCAGATAGCAAAATGAGAGCATTCCAAGCAAATTCAAGTCTCGAATATGCCTACCGCTACGTCACTACCACGTCACAATATAGCATCCTTTCTTAAAGTGCCTTAGCAAGGCAGCGTCGATTATGAACGTAAACTTACAGTTTGACAGAGCAAACAATTAGCGCAATGGAAAGAGAAATAATTGGTAATATAAACATTAAAACGATATGCACAGCAGGAATTCAGGAGGCAGAAAATCGAACAAAATAAAATGTGGTTTAAAATAAATCACTGGTTTGTTATAAAACATCATTAGTATGATTCTTCATATTGTATCGTTTTCGAGACAATCAATATTTACAGTGTAATTTAGAGCATTTATTGGTATTTATGTAAACACATGCCTTCGTCTTGTCCTACACTTCAAATGAATGACGTACTGTTGGTTGTGTAAATACATTATTGGTTTTTGAGGAATTGAATGCAAGGGTTTTAGATGGGAAATGGAGATGAACAATACACCACTTTGGTCAAGAAAAAGACGACTGATGTGCGAACCATGCGTGTGATGTCAGGACCATGAACTAATTTAGCAGCAGTCATTAGGTTGAAAGGATCACAGAAGTAGAACGAGTCGGTAGTAATGAATCGCATCGAAGAGCGTGACAAAACACGGGGGCAGAAGAAAGGGCGATGAAGGACGTGCGCTGACTCTTAACTATATTCGCCATGGTATACTGTGCTCATATGCATGAGTCGTTTCTTCTGTCCACGTGTTTTTCCGCACATTTCGATGCGATTGATCGTATAGATCTCAAAGTATGACGGCATATTCTAACATAGGGCGAATTATGCCACGCTTGAGACGAGAATGGTAGGGGAAGGGGCTGAGGTTTAAAGTTAGTCTAAGGAAAGAAATTGTCATAGGATAGTCGCTCCTAAATTCAGAACGTGCTGTGCCTACGAAAGAAGCATCCAAGATCGCTCGTCGGTATTTACTTTGGAACATATCATTAGCACAGCTAAATATGAGCGGTTTTTTTATTTTTATTACCCACGAACACTCTTTTGCCAAAATACCACATTTAGCACTGACGAAACCAAGATGTCCTGTAGAAATGTTATGTCATGTGTGCAACGGCAGTACATACCTATAGAAATGACCGTTATTTATACATTGGGCTTATTACACTGGCCTCCCGTTAACGCAGGAGCTGACAGAGGAGAAGGTCTTCTTTATCACAGCCTGCCTCCCGAGTTGCGCAAAGTCGCCAAGCTACAACCTCTACGGTGGCGACTGTAACAAGGCGATGGCCAATTTCGCGCCTTTCGCTGAAGCCTTCAATTGCGTCGCGGGATCGAACATGAACCCCAAGAACAAGTGCACATTCTTCACTTAAAAACTGTTTGCTCTGCGACGTTCTTTCTCTTCGATACTTCATTCGCAGTATGATATTTACACAATACTTTTATATTGATATTTGATATTTACGCAATATTTACAGACTTATCATCTTTCACACCAATTTAAATACACGTTATATTCATCTGAGCTTCAACAACCTGTTCCTGTTTCAGAACTTCTAAAAAGGCGTTATTTAGTTCCAGACAATTTTCGTATCATTTCGAATGGATTGTTCATCGCCCAGTGCAAGAAGACTGTTGCAAGAGCGCTTTTACCGCCTGGACGTTGTTTTTTCAGGTGCATCGCACTTTACAATCATCCACAATTGTAAACATGGACCGGAATCAGATAGCATGAAAGATTATTGCCCTGGTGGACGTCCTTGTATCTCTTCTTGCACCTACGTATGTACATCCTTGACTCTATACATGTATCATCATGGCTCGAGAGAGTTCGCAATCATGTAAATCATTTTAGCGCTCCTCCCAAAATATTTCAATGTTCTCGCTACTTGTACCTCAACTGCATGATTTGCGCAATACGTTCGCTGCCTCCCCATTTCTCCTATAGCTTTTAATAAGATCAATGTTGGAAGCCGCGCAGTGCGTTTTGTTACTATTCTGCATTGATGCTGGAATGTCCCGGTTTTGTTCGTTCGGCATTACCATAGCTAGAAGCACAGTAATCACGCGGATTTTATTGAACACTATAAGTCAGAATCGGAACTTGACCATTGGAATGCTAACATACTTAATGAAAACAAATGTCTTTCTAGTGTCAGCCGTAATAAGCTTAAAACGTATGTAGTTATATGTGTTGTTTTTATGCCCCTCTGTCAACTTCTGCTAGCACGCATGCCTACTAAAATTTTGTTTTCTTATTCCTTTTTTTTCAAGTACACACACGTGTTCACTCTTTATTTGGTGCGTGTAAATAGAGAATAAAAGACTATGTAAACATATTCCCGCGGTATGTTATTTACCTTGTTGGTATTAGTTTATGCTATTCAGATCAGTTGCTGGTGGTATTTGCCTTTGATCCTTTCAGAGAAATGACGTTTGCTTTTGGAAAAATAAAAATGTTCATTTCAGTCAAAGCCTGGGCACTTTTATGCTGCAGTACAAACACTCATGGCACACAATGGTCGGCGGAAAACACTCTTGTTGATACATAAATGAGGACGTTGTACATGTAGTTCTGTTCAGTCTAAAGATGCCTTGCTGAACCTTTGTATTTACACAGCTAATTTACATCCAGGCGCTGCACAAATGATACCTAAGTTTCTATCATGCCCTATCATGTGGCTAAGCAAAGAAAGCTGCACTGTCGACGCATCAAGCGTCCCCAGCAGCATTCGCGCCCCAGAGCACTTGCGCATGGGGCGAGAAAAAAACTGGTCTATCAGAAGTGAATGAATTTGAAAAAGGTACACTTGGATATAGAATTCCGAGGCTTTTCACATGCGGACCATCCGTACGCAGTGATAGGACCCAACTTTAACACACGAGAACTGTAAATTTGTGCTAATCGCGCACGTTGGCTCATTTTCACAATCGGCAAGCTCTCAGGTTAATATATTAGTAGAGTTGAACAAGATTATTTGCTTGCCTTAACATGATCGGCAGACATTTCTGTTCAACCAACAGTTTTTTTGCTGAAAAACAGCGCAAGGTACGACACGCGGACATGCAGGAGAAAGGCAGACACGGCTCTTTGTGTCCGTGTGTCGTACCTTGCGCTGTGGTTGAGAAGGCATTACCAACTAGCTCAGTATCTTGTACTTGTAAACATCCATTAGCAAGAGGATTTGGGTGTATACAGGCAATTGCTATTTAGTGAGATGTAGGTTTTTTTTCCTTTAGAACTCGTGTTTATTTTATATGATGGCACTAAATATTGGGATTGGGGAATGTTTTGGCACAAATGCGCGTGCGTAGAATATTGCGATCACAGAACGCTGGGAGCGGGTATATGGTAAAGCATGCCCCCTTTTTCCCCGTTCTTCCCCAATACCCCTAGGGTATGATCACCCTGATGTAACACTCATTATTAGGCCCGCGACTCTATCTGGGGACACTGCCACGTAAAAAAGGTGTGGCATGGGGTTTCCGACTATACGTATGAATTTAATATGGCCTGTATATACTTTGAAACCAGGCCTGCTGGCATACCCAGTTTCTCCGAAAGCAGAATTGAAAATACGATCAATGAGTATCGAAAACAAGGCTGCTTCTTGAAAGGTACAGCAGTATATGTTTAGAGCTGTATGCTAAATTGAGGGTACTGACCTCTTCGAACGCAAGCCTAGGAGATGGACAACCAGATTGCTGGGTGTCAAGCTTACTGCTTCCGAACGAACTTGCCCGGAAAAAAAAAAAGTATTGAAGGCGTGCTCTTACTCTCATTGACTATCGAAACTGCTGATCGGGTCGCGCATTTACTAATTGCACCTTAGATTCTACCGATGAGCATTAGT
This sequence comes from Amblyomma maculatum, assembly GCF_055883805.1. Lineage (NCBI taxonomy): Eukaryota > Metazoa > Arthropoda > Arachnida > Ixodida > Ixodidae > Amblyomma > Amblyomma maculatum. The sequence goes on from NC_139353.1 coordinate 97,051,319, forward strand.
GGCCGATAGTTCACATATGTCCCTACTGAAGTCCGAAGATCCTGGTTTGATCCCCATCCCATCGAAATTAAGCAAACTCAGTTTTATGTAGTTAATATGAAAGGGGAACGGAACAGTCTAAACGGAAAGAAGTTCATCAAAGCATCCGCGGTAATGAAAAATGTAAAATTCAGGCTCTGACTGCAGAATCAATATTCTGTGATAACCGAAGAAGCCGACCTTAGCCTAGAAGCAATGAACAACTATTTCAGAGGTATCATTACTTAGTGCGCGGTAGTAATAGGCGTTAGGATCGTTAGAGAGAATATCGGTACACTATCTAAGGATTCTAAACATTTGATTAAGAAACACCAAAGTATGAATTGAAAGCATGCAACCGTTCATGTCGGGTAGAACAGGCAGAGATGTCAAAGTCAATCAAAAGCGCAAGGTGCGTGACATAAAGGAGTATAACGTGGGAAAAATTTATCATGCTCTATAGAACTGTCGTAGCCTGCAAGCGGTAAAGCGGAAATTAGGCATAGGAAAATCAGATTTTTGCACTTATGGGCAAGGGAGGCAATTTGATTACTAACGTGAACAAAGTAATTAAGGTATCCGAGGAGTTTGATACGGAGTTCTGCGGTAGCCAAATCAGTCAAGAAAATATGAAGTTGGCTGTAAGGAAGAGGAATCAGACGTTCCACCAGTAACGAAACGCAAAGTTAAAAAAGCATTTAAAGTTACGAAAAGAAGGAAAGTGGCTGGAAAGCATCACGTAACTACAGATGTGTCGAAAGACGAAGGGGATATCGTGCTAAAAAAACTGTCCACCCTGTATACGCAATGCCTGATGATATTAAAAGTACCGGAATCAAAAAAACGCTAACATTAACTTAATTCTTAGGAAGGTGAGTTTAAGGACTTGCAAAATTACAAACAAGTCAGAATAATACCAACTACGTACAAGGTACTTAATAACATAAAAGCTACAGAATCAGGCAGGTATTCGGAAAGGGTACTCTACCATCGGTTACATTCACACTATCAACCAAGTAAATGAAAAGTGCTCGCAATATAACCAGCCCCTATACATAGCACGTATTTACCACGAGAAAGCATTTAATTCGTTCGAAACCTAAAGAGCCATGCAGGCATTACGAGATCAGGGTGTAAGTGAGCCACTTATGAAAGTACTGGACGATAGCCATAGTGGCAGTACAGAAACCAGAGTTCTGGATAAAGAAAGTGATACAATTCCAATTAGGAAAAGATGTTTGGCAAGCAGACAAGATCTCCCCTGCGCTCTTTACAGCTTGCTTAGAGGGTACATTCAAAAACCTGGAATGCGAACAGTTAGGCATCAGAGTGGATGGAGAATATATCTAAAATCAGCCATTCGCAGTTTACATTGTCTTGTGATTCCAATTAGGAAAGGATGTTTGGCAAGCAGACAAGATCTCCCCTGCGCTCTTTACAGCTTGCTTAGAGGGTGCATTCAAAAACCTGGAATGCGAACAGTTAGGCATCAGAGTGGATGGAGAATATATCTAAAATCAGCCATTCGCTGTTTACATTGTCTCGGGATTAATCTGAGGGGAATAATTGCAACTTATCCTTAATGAGCTAAGCAGATGAAACAGAAAAGTAGGTCTAAAATTAATATGCGTGATACAAGTGCAATGTTGAGCAGCCTTTGAAATATTCACCAGTTCAAAATATGTAGCGAACTTTTAGAAGTGGTTGGCCTGAAGTTGTAGGCAGTGGTAGCACTGGAAGTGACCACAGATATGCACCATGAAAGGGAAATAACTAGGAGAATAAGATTGAGATGGAGCGCATTTGGAAGTTACTCGCATTATGACTAGAAGCTTACCGATATCACTTAAAAGTAAAAAGTATAACAATTTCATCCTACCGGTACCCGCCTATTGTGCTGAAACGTGGAGGTTAACGAAGAGGTTTTCAGCTGAGGACAACGCGGAGGGTTTTGGAATGAAAAACGCTTCGTGTCACGTTAACAGATAGGAAGCGTGCAGAGTGGGTCAGAGAAATAACTCATGTTGCTGACATTCTCATTGAAATTAATGAAGAAATGGGTATGGGCAGGACATTAGCTCGGAGAGGATAACCTATAGTTTCTAAGAGTAACTAATTGGATTCCAAGGAAGAATAAGCGTAGCAGGGTTCGGGAGAAAAGTAGATTGGTGTATGAGGTCAAGAAATCGCAGTGGTCAAGTGGATACAGCTAGCAGCTAGCTTTTCCGGATGACCTAGAAGATATCCGTGCCGTCTTAGCCCTTTCCTAAAAACCGGAAGGTGATGCATCTAACGAAGGCTACCAGCTCTGGTCGACCTCAATCCAGCACTACCCCTATCCGTGCTAGACCAGATAGGCATCATTCTTCAAAGCTACAGCGAATGATTTTCATATGCATTGAAGGTACCTCAAACTCGACTGATCAAGCACCGCAATGTCACAGACGAACACACCCGACATCTGGGCCAAACCGTCCATCACAGAAGGAAGGCCAGGCCTTCCGCGATCAAGTTAAGGAAGTGCTTCGCGATGACGTAATTCATCTATCGAAGAGTCCCTAGGTGGCACCAGTTGTTCAAGGGAAGAAAAATTAGTGGAACACTTCTTTTCTGCTTTGAATGCCATCGCTTGAATAGCGTTACAAAAAAGGATATCTGCGCACTCCCCCGCATCGATGACATACCGGACCGGCTTTGCAAAGTTAAGTGCTTTTTGCCGATTGACCTAAAGAGCGGATACTGCCAAATTGAGGTCGACGGAACTCACCGCGAACTCACTGCGAGAGCACAGCGTTAATAACAGCCTCTTCAAGTTCAAGGTAATGCCCTTAGATATTTGCTTCGCGCCAGCTATATTCCAGATTGTAATGAATACTGTACTGACTGGCTTGAAATGGCAGACCTTTCTGGTATACTTAGACGACGTCGTTCTCTCCTCTTCGAACTTTTAACACATGAAAAGATATCGGAGAGTGCTCGACGCAATAAACATGTCAAGGCTAATACTGAAACCAGAGAAACACCACTTTGGCTACGAGAAACTGCGGTTCCCTGGTCACAACGTTAGCAAGCATAACGCTCGTCCAGTCTTAGAGAGAACAGCTGCAATCAGATAGTTTTAAACGCCTCCCGACAAGGAAGCGGTGCGCAGCTTTCCTGGGCTGTGCGCTTACTATCGATACTTTTTCAGGAACTTCTTGCATATCGTTGTACCAGTGACGCAGTTAACAAAGTCTGGCATACATTTCAAAAACAATTCGCCGCAAGCAGAAACCTTCGACGAATTTAAGTGCCACCTACAGTCCCGTTCTATCCAAGACCGCATTGATGAAAACGCCGAGATCGAAATTCACACCGACGAAAGCAGCGTGCGCCTACCCGTCGTTCTCATTCAGAAGAGTGGCGGACAGGAGGAAGTTGTTGCGTACGGTAGCAGTTCAGTTCAGTCGTTCAGTCGTGTCCGACTCTTCGTGACCCTACGGACCATATCACGCCACGCTTTCCGATCTCTCACTATCATCATAACATCACATAACTTCATCTGCAGCGCCTCGAGGATGCCATTTACCAACGCGCTCGCTGCCTACCCCTTCTCCGGTGACCCTCAACCTTTCCCAACATCAGATCTTTCTCCAGCGACTCTTCTCTTCTCATTAGATGACCAAAGTAGCAGAGCTTTAACTTTAGGATTTGACCCTCCAATGAGCCGTAAGGGTTTATGGTCGGCAATATCGACTGATTTGATCTTCTGGCCATCCAAGCAACTCTCAACAGTCTCCGGCAGCACCACAAATCAAACGCGTCAATTCTTCAGCAGTCAGCCTTCTTCACAGTCCAACTCTCGCATCCATATATCGCAACTGAAAAGACCATAGCACGAGTTATACGGATCTTGGTTTGCAGTGTAATGTCTCTGCTCTTTACTAGGTGGTCAAGGCTAGCCATGGCTCTCTTTCCCAGGAGCAGGCGTCTCCTAATTTCATGGCTGCAGTCTCCTTCCGGGGTAATCTTGGAGCCCAAGAAGAGAACATCTGTCACAGCTTCCACTTCTTGTTCTTTAAAGCTTCAGGACTTGATAGGACAAGACGCCATGATGTTTGTCTCTTTAATGTTCAGTTTAGGCCCAAACTTCTCAATCTCTTCTTGTACGCACATCAGAAGTCTCTTAAGTTCCGCTGCACTTTCTGCCTTTAAAGTGGTATCATCCGCATATCTAAGATTGTTGATACGTTTCCCAGCAATATTCACTCCAGATGAAGACTCTTCCAGACCAGCCTTCCTCATGATGCACTCGGCATATAGGTTAAATGAGCAGGGCCACAGTATGCAGCCTTGTCTCACTCCTTTCTCAATTGGAAACCAATCAGTAAGACCATACCCAGTTCTGACTGTTGCCTCTTGCCCTTCATACAGGTTTCTGAGGAGACAGATGAGGTGAATTGGAACTCGCCTCTCTTGGAGAGCTTGCCACAATCTTCTGTGAGCTACGCAGTCAAACGCTTTCGCATAATCAGTAAAGCAGAGGTAGATGCGTTTCTGGAACTCTCTTTCTTTTTCCATGATTCAGCGAAAGTTGGCAATATGGTCTCTAGTTCCTCTGGCCTTGCGAAACCCAGCTTGCACGCCCGGAAGCTCTCGATCCACACACTGCTGCAGCCTACCTTGGAGGATTTTCAACATCATCTTACTAGCATGCAAAATAAGTGCGATATGCGGTAGTAACAATCTTTGGCACTGCCTTTCTTTTAAATGGGGATGTAAACTGACCTCCTCGAATCCTGTGGCCACTGTAGGGTTGTCCACGTTTGCTGACATAACGTATACAGAACGTTAACATCGTCGTCATGGTTGAGGTTTTGAAGCAACTCAGCTGGAATGCCATCAGTTCCGCTAGCTTTGCTCTTAGCAAGGCTGGCTAAGGCCGATTCAACTTCACTCTTCAGGATGTCCGGCTCGAGATCCGTAATCACAACCGTCTTATGTTGGGTTTGCACATCCGGGTCTTTCTTGTACAGTTCTTCTGTGTATTCCTGCCACCTCTTCTTGATCTCTGAGGCTTCAGTGAGGTCCCTGCCTCGTTTGTCCTTTATCACACCCAGCTTAGCACAGAAGCCTCCTTTGAATGCTTTGATTGTCCTATACAGAGCTCTTGTGTTCCTCAATTGGCTGTTGTCCTCAACTGCTTGGCACTGTATGTTCAGGAAGGCATTCTTATCTCTCCTTGCTATTTTCTGAAAATCCGCATTGAGAACCTTGTATCTTTCTCTTTCCCCCATAACTTTTGCCATCCTCCTTTCCTCAGCTATTTGCAAAGCCTCTTCAGATAACTAGTTTGCTTTCTTGCATTTCTTTTGTTATGGAACTACCTTAGTAGCAACTTCTTGTACTATATCACGAACATCAAGCCGCATCTCTTCAGGTTCTCTGTCTTTTAGATCTAATTCTCGAAATCGATTTCTCGCTTCCACAGCATATTCTGATGGAATGATGGAATTTGATCCAGATCATGCCTGAAAGGTCTTCTAGTTTTCTGCGTTTTCCTAAATCGAAGCTTAAATTTGGCAACAAGAAGCTGATGATCGGTGCCACAATCGGCCCCAGGACTTGTTTACACTGCTTGTATCGCGCTTCTCCATCTCTGCCGGCAAAGAATATAATCAATCTGATTCCTGTATAGACCGTCAGGGGAAGTCCATGTGTACAAGCGCCTCTTGTGCTGTTGAAAATGAGTATTCGCTATGGTTAGGTTGTTTTCTTGACACAACTCTACTAGCCTCAGCCTAGCTTCTTTTGCCTCACCAAGACCGAACTTGCCAGTAATTCCGGATATTTCTTTACTCCCCACCTTAGCATTCCAGTCTCCTATGAGAAAAAGGACGTCTGGTGATGGAGTGCGGTCTGAAAGGCATTGCAGGTCAGCATAAAATCTCTCAACGTCAGCTTCTTCAGCAGTAGTGGTTGGTGCATAGACTTGGATAACTGTTATGTTGAAAGGGTGCCCTTGGATCCGAAGTGAAATCATTCGGTCGTTTTTGGGGTTGTACCCTAGCACTGCTTTGCCCATTCTTCTCTTTACTATGAGAGCGACCTCATTCCTTCTCCTAGATTCGTGCCCACAATAAAAGAGATAATGGTCGCCGGAATTAAATTCTCCCATTCCGGTCCACTTGATCTCGCTGATACCCAAGATATCAATGTTGAATCTGTCTATTTCTCGCTTGACGACATCCAGTTTACCTTGCGTCAAAGATCTTACATTCTATGTTGCTATTTGATATACACGGTAGCAGGTCTGTCTGAAAAACCTAAGCCAATTTCTTTCCCCCCTAACTTTTGCCATCCTCCTTTCCTCAGCTATTTACAAAGCCTCTTCAGATAACTAGTTAGCTTTCTTGCACTTCTTTTGTTATGGAACTACCTTAGTATCAACTACTTGTATTATATCACTAACATCAGTCCGCATCTCTTCAGGCTTTCTGTCTTTTAGATGTAATTCTTGAAATCGATTCCTCACTTCGACAGCATATCCTGATGGAATTTGATCCAGATCATACCTGTAAGGCCTTCTAGTTGTCTGCGTTTTTCTCAATCGAAGCTTAAATTTGGCAGCAAGAAGCTGATGATCAGTGCCACAATCGGCCCTAGGCCTTGTTTTTACTGCTTGTATAGCGCTTCTCCATCTCTGCCGGCAAAGAATATAATCAATCTGATTCCTGTACAGACCGTCCGGTGAAGTTCATGTTTACAGGCGCCTCCTGTGTTGTTGAAAATGATTATTCGCTATGGTCAGGTTGTTTTCTTGACAAAACTCTACTAGCCTCTGCTCAGCTTCATTTGGCTTACCAAGACCGAACTTGCCTGTAATTCCGGATATTTCTTCACTCCCCACCTTAGCATTCCAGTCTCCTATTAGAAAAAGGACGTCTGATTATGGAGTGTGGTATAAAAGGCATTGCAGGTCAGCATAAAATCTCTCAACGTCAGCTTCTTCAGCAGTAGTGGTTGGTGCATAGACTTGGATAACTGTTATGTTGAAAGGGTGACCTTGGATCCGAAGTGAAATCATTCGGTCGTTTTGGGGGTTGTACCCTAGCACTGGTTTGTTCATTCTTCTGTTTACTATGAGAGCGACCCGCTTCTTTCTCCTGGATTCGTGCCCACAATAAAAGACATAATGGTCGCTGGAATTAAATTCTCCCATTCCGGTCGACTTGAGCTCTCTGATACCCAAGATATCAATGTTTAATCTGTCCATTTCTCGCTTGACGACATCCAGTTTACCTTGCGTTATAGATCTTACATTCTATGTTGCTATTTGATATGTACGGTAGCAGGTCTCTCTGAAAAACGGAAGCCAATTTCTCGATGCCCGAGAAGCAGTGCCTCACGATCATATGAGCCACTTCAAAGTTTCACCCCTACCTTTGCGATCGACAATTGAAGTTGGAAAGCGATCACCATGCGCGCCACTAGGGCAACAACTTGAAAGACCCCTCCGGTCGTCTTATCCCTCAAAGGATTTGGCATTACGGTAGTCTACAAGTCTCTACGCAAGTCTAGGCGAAGACTGCTGTCACGGGCGCCTTTTGACGCTGCCCCGAATGGCGAGTACGGTGATGCCTTATAAGGACAGTTAGGCGCCAGTAGTTTTGCACAGCAGCAGCGTTCAGCCTCTGAGGTGAGAGACCAAATGGAATACCTAGAATGCAACACCGCTTCTACTGCGACTTCGTTTAGGCATCAGCTGTCATCCTTCGTGTTTCACAGCGACTTCCTAGCGGAGAACTTCGCACCCAAAGATCCACACCACCCCTTGCCATGCTGAAGGAAGCACGAAAGGAAATTTTGCATGCTTTCCACGACGAGCCGACAGCAAGACATATCGGAATGGCACCCACGCTGAATCGAGTCCAAGAGAAGTTTTATTTCTTACGGTTATCTGCCGCCGGTGCACTTTACTTGAGAACGTGCCGTAAGTATCAACAATGCAACACGCCTCCAATCAGACTTGCTTGGCTACAGAACCAATACCAGCCGGAACAAGCAGTTTCACCAAAGAGGAAGGGACCTTCTCAGCCCATGTACAACTTCCTATACAAGTAGTGTGTCATAGCGGCCGCCGATTACTTTACCCGCTACGCTGAAGCAAAATACCTGCCTAATTCTACCGATGAAGTAGCCAAGTGTTTCTACGAGCACATTCTCTCGTGACACGGGGCCCCCGAAGTGCTCATCACGTACAGGGACCAGCATTTACAGCGAAGCTCAATCAGGCCATTTTGAAGTACACCCAGTCAAGATGCCAGGGAAAACCGCCTACCACCCTAAGACGACCGGGTTTGTGGAACATCTGAATAAAGCTATACAGTGATGCTCGCAATGTAGGCGGACGCCGAACAAAAGTCATGGGACTCCATACTGCCCAACGCTATTTTCGTCTCTAACGCCGTCCTCTAAGAGATAACCTGGTCAACCCTGTTCGGACTTGTGTATGGCAGGGAGTTCGTCACGGCGACACTAGACGCAATGTTGCCGCACGTAACCGACAAGGATAATCTTGACGTCGAAGCCTACCTTCAATGTACAGGGACCGACGCTTCAGTGCTGTACGCGACGTTTTGGTAGCATTCTTTTCAGCCTGTTTCAGCTATGCCAATTTGCTAGTGGCGGCCAGTTCTGTAGGCCCTGATTGAATAAATGTCAGGTGTACGCTTGGTATATTTGATGCTTTTATTCGGCTTGTAGGGCTATTGCTAGGCTTGTTTAAGTATTTTCTTATTTTCCTCTTTGATGTAAGTGACTGGAAATACTGTCAAAAGAAAATATCATCGAGGAAAACTTCTCTCTTGTAAGAGACACAAGCCATTTGGTGAGCGAGACCCCTAAGTTTAGCATGATTAGAATGAATACAAGGAAGCATCAATACACGAAAATTGTGTGCTCTGCAGTTATGAAACTAGGAATGAAAATGAGCTCCTATCGTCACTGACTGCTGGTACAAATCCTTATACATAATCGTGCTCGTACTGTCCCCAAATATTTGATCGTAACAAGGGATTGCATGTAAATGTGGCTTGGTGAAATAGTAGGCATGGTAATGCTTTCACTCGAACTGAGATTATCTCAGCGCATGAAATTGGGCTTTTTGGTGTTGTTATATCGCTGGCCATATATCGAATTTTACGCTTCGAAGCGACTCAGACTATGAAAAATTCATTATTGGAGGCCTCCGGATGGTTTGAGATAACTAGTGTTTTGCAACGTGCACTGTTTTCACATAGTGAATGTCAGCCTAGCATTCCGCCTGCATCACAATGCGGCTAAAGCAGCTTAGTTGGAAACCTGTTCCATAAGTAAACAAATAATGCAAGCAATAGTATCTAAAAGACACTATTAGCATCTTCATCCACACGCCTACATTCTTAGCTCTAATTCTGAAGTAATATTCATGCCCTATTATTTAGCACCACTTTTTAGCATCCAAGAAGCTCCGATAAAACCGTAACAACAAATTTTACATACCCCGCGAAATATACAGAAGCATTCAGTTGCCTTGGAACGTGTTTGTGGTATTGTCAAATTGAAACTCTTCAAAATGTGTTCAATTTAGGATGTTCATGCCTTTAGGAGATATTGCTGACAAGTTGCAATGTTGTGCCTTGGGCCAATACAATGAATTTGTACCTCAAGAGGCGCGGACCACTTACTTATGAGTCGAAGTAACTGAAGTATTCGCGACTCTCAGCAACTTATGCATTAATAAGGACCTTCGGCTAAAACTGCGTGGATATTACGGGAATTTTTCACATTTTACCACATAGCTACATACACACACATATATACACCCGAGATTCGCGGTAGTGTTGCTAATTTTATTAACCTGAGTACGTAATTGAAAAATGGTTGCATCTGTAACCACCCTGACCACAGGTATTTAGGAAGGAGGACACAAAGAGCAATCGTGGAATTGCGAAGGCATACCGAGAAAGCAGGAATCGATTTCTCAGGTTTCGCGTCGCTCTAATAGCTGTTCAGTGGAAAAATATAAAATATTCTATATGCTCTTGATAACATATATGCATACCCTTTTGGAATCGTTTTAATCAATATGTCATGAAATAAAGTATCCTTGCAACAGCCGAAATAAATTGCAATTTACAGCGATAACTGCACACTGACCTTCCCGTTTTTAAAATCATTCTGGATCATTCTGGATGCGATGCGTTACAAGACATTTCATTGGTGTTTTCACTCCCCTTCGCCTAATGACGAGGCGCCGGTAACAGAGCAACGCTGAAAACGCGCCTCTCTGTCGCTGAGCCCCGTCGCTCCATGCGGTATGCACAAGGGATAACGACAGGCGTTGGCGGTGCCGTCGCGCGACGGATCGCTAGGGGCTGTCGCCTCATGCGTTCACCGCTTAAAGAAACGCATTCGCTCCGCGTCCATTAAAGTTGGCACTGTCAGCTCACAGCGTGTGCGCTTGGCCGACCGGCCGGTTATAATGTGAGCTGCGGGAGCCACAGTGCACGAAGGGTGCCAAGCGCGGCTCGCGAGCAGCGTGGTGGCGTCATCTACAATAAAGAAATCGCACTCGGTAGCAATCTGGTTGCTGCCGGCATGGTATCGCCTGCAGATTCCATGTTAGCAAAACACAAAAGTTGTAAAAATATACTGTTTTGCTCAACTAATTTTTTTTAGTTCCGTAATAGGTATTTGTAGTGACGTATCATACGACAAAGCGTACACAAGTCACAACTTTACTCGAACTAAACAGTGTCAAACTGTTATATAGGTAGCGTGCTCGCCTCGCATTCAGAAGGCCAGGAGGTCGAATGCTTTTATGTTCGGAGTACTTTTATCTACCTTTATTTCTTGCATTCGTTGTAGCTTTTCGCGTTACAACGGACCATGTCGACAACAACGCCAAAACCTGCTTTTCTGCGGCACAAGGTCAATACGCTCTCGCGTAAACGGTGTAAACAGTGCAAATAGCGACATCGTCTACCACTGCTTTTATTGTGCTCGTGGTAATCTACTATGCAAGCCAAGGACAGGCATTGGAATTGCGTATTCCCTTCTTCGATTGGCTAAATAGTTTCGCGACTCGAAACCCATATGGCCTACCGAGGGGAATTAAAACTCAGGCAGTGCAACACAGCCTTTGGGAATGCCCGATTCTGCCGGGCATAATGATAGGATTATAAAGAAAGAAAGCTGCGCATACATCCTGCGGATCCGGGTTCCGGAGCAGCAAGCTCGAGCAATCCGAGACGTTCCCTATGCGGAGCTCCCTCTCACTTGGAGAACGCTTAGGGTCCTGCTGATTGAGCGGAGGGGCCTCTTCATCGATAGTAAAAAAGTTGTCTTCAACTTGAACAATGAGTGACCAATGACAAATCGTGACTACACCTTTGGTCTTGAGTTGATATATTCCTCTAAGTATGCAACGTCTAATACACTACTCAAGAAATCTCTTGATCACTTTGAAAGTTGTTGATATTTAATAAACTCTGTTTGACACTTAACAACATTGGCTTATCAATTACTCCTACACAACTGCAAAACAATACCAACTTTGTATCCGTCAGCTTACTTCCATTGGCGTAACAAGAATAAGCTTCGCTTCTCTTCCGCAATTCTGTATATTGTGCATTTGACCTCGTTATGGGAATGAACTCGACACTCATCTAAAGCGGTAACCTATCAATAATGGGTGGTTGTATCGGCAGTTCCGCCTGCGGCATCACCGTCACCGCGGTGGCAGCAGCCGTTTCAGTGACGCCAAATTGTCTACCCCCGGGAGTGGAAGGCTGGAACACCGGTCACGAAGCGGCTGCTAGCGACAACCTGTGTCCCCCAGCGACGAAGAACGACTCTGTGCCGACGTGTATGGCCCACAGCCGTGACGGGCCGACGAGGAGTGTAGCCGCCACGCAACGTGCGTCGTGCCACTGGTATGGGCCGACGGCCGCTGAAAGTGCGACCCCGGTTACTTGGGCAATCCGCTCTTTTGCTGGGAGGGATTCTGCCAACCCTAGGCGTGTTTTTTCAGTTCCCCGAGGGTTGCGCTGCTGCATGGAAGCGAACATCGAGTCAAAGCAACTCCACTGCGAAGAAACTACATCTTGGCAGGGCGCAAGCTTGCACAGTAAATGTAAAACCAACGAAGAAGCCATGTCGGTCTGGGGTATATGCACTCAGGAAGCAACATGAGGCGCTCAGCTTTGCGCAGTCCTCATCGATGATAGTTCAGATTGTTTGCGAGCGGACACAACCGCATAACACTAATGTATTGCTTCAGTGCGAAAGCACTTTGAGACTAGCACACGGATTTAACCTTATTTCCGGATTCCGGCGTCTGTGCGCCTTACCAAGCATTGGTAAGGAAACAACCAAGCTACGACCCTGACTATGACCAAGGTCAACAACAAATGTTACCTGGCGTAAAACTAAATAGGCCTAAGCGATCATGGTTACAGAAGGGTTTGAACGTGGTTTGCGGGCATAACGAGACAGCCTGGCGGCCGCCAGGTCATGCCCTTTGAGGCATGTTGAATCACTACTGCCTTGATTAGAGCTTCTGTAACATCGCACATACTCACATCCAATCATCCTTTTTATTGCACTTTATTTAACCAGCTGGCGTAGACATCAAACTGCGCTTTAGCGAAGCACCACGGACGTGGCTGCGCGCACCGAAGAACCGCTCTGAACGGCCGTTTGTTTTTTAGTAGTAAATAACACCCACAAACGTTATTTTAAATTCCGCGGGACGCCGGCTGCAGTACAAGACAGCCTCGTATATTATGTATATTATTGATGCCGGGGCATTGGCCCCTGCTTTAAAGGATGCCGACTGTTGCGTTCAAAGCCGCGCTGGAACGAAAAGTGATCTGTAGACGTTCCCGATCTGCGGTCAGAAAATTGCTTGGTGTGCGCCGCTAGCAGCATCCCGGTATTTTATACACAGTACATTTTCTGTCAATTCTTCTGTAGTCACATGCACTGACATTTTGCGATTTGTGCCAAGAAAATATTGCAGTTTTGAAATACGTGGATTTTAGTTATTTAAAAGCCTGATTCTACGACAGTAGAGACAACAGCCAATTAAGGAACACAAGAGCTCTGTATAAGACAATCAAAGATATCAAAGGAAGCTTCTGTGCTAAGCTGGGCGTGATAAAGGACAAACGAGGCAAGGACCTCACTGAAGCCTCAGAGATAAAGAAGAGGTGGCAGGAATACACAGAAGAACTGTACAAGAAGGACCCGGATGTGCAAACCCAACATAGGACGGTTGTGATAACTGATCTCGAGCCGGGCATCCTGAAGAGTGAAGTTGAATGGGCCTTAGCCAGCCTTGCTAAGAACAAAGCTACCGGAATTGATGGTATTCCAGCTGAGTTGCTTCAAAACCTCAACCACGACGCTGTTAACACACTGCATACATTATGTCAAAAGATTTGGACAACCCTGCAGTGGCCACAGGATTGGAGGAGGTCAGTTTACATCCCCATTCCAAAGAAAGGCAGTGCCAAAGATTGTTCCAACTACCGCACGATCGCGCTTATTTCGCATGCTAGCAAGGTGATGTTAAAAATCCTGCAAGGTAGGCTGCAGCAGTATGTGGATCGGGAGCTTCCGGACGTGCAAGCTGGGTTTCGCAAGGGCAGAGGAACTAGAGACCAAATTGCCAACCTTCGCTGGATCATGGAAAAAGCAAGAGAGTTCCAGAAACCCATTTACTTCTGCTTTATTGATTATGCGAAAGCGTTTGACTGCGTAGATCACAGCAGATTGTGGCAAGCTCTCCAAGAGATGGGAGTTCCAATTCACCTCATCTGTCTCCTCAGGAACCTTTATGAAGGGCAAGAGGCCACAGTCAGAACTGGGCATGGTCTTACTGATTGGTTTCCGATTGAGAAAGGGGTGCGGCAAGGCTGCATACTGTCGCCCTGCCTATTTAACCTATATGCAGAGTGCATCATGAGAAAGGCCGGTCTGGACGAGTCTTCAGCTGGAGTGAAGATTGCTGGAAAACGTATCAACAACCTTAGATATGCGGATGATACCACTTTAATGGCAGAAAGTGAAGTGGAACTCAAAAGACTTCTGATGCGCGTACAAGAAGAGAGTGAGAAGTTTGGGCTTAAACTGAACATTAAAAAGACGAAGATCATGGCGTCTTGCCCTATCAAGTCCTGGAGCATCAATGGACAAGAAGTGGAAGCTGTGACAGATTTTCTGTTCTTGGGCGCCAAGATTACCTCGGAAGGAGGCTGCAGCCATGAAATTAGGAGACGCCTGCTTCTGGGAAAGAGAGCAATGGTTAGCCTTGACCGCCTAGTAAAGAGCAGAGACATTAGTATGCCAACCAAGATCCGTATAACCCGTGCTATGGTCTTTCCAGTTGTGATGTATGGATGCGAGAGTTGGACTGTGAAAAAGGCTGACCGCCGAAGAATTGACGCGTTTGAATTGTGGTGCTGGCGAAAACTCTTAAGAGTTCCTTGGACTGCCAGAAGATCAAATCAGTCGATATTGTCGACCATAAACCCTGACTGCTCATTGGAGGGTCAAATTCTAAAGTTAAAGCTCAGCTACTTTGGTCATCTGATGAGAAGAGAGGAGTCGCTGGAGAAAGATTTGATGTTGGGAAAGGTTGAGGGTCGCCGGAGAAGGGGTAGGCAGCGAACGCGATGGTTAGATGGCATTCTCGAGGCATTGCAGATGAAGCTATGTGATGTTAAGAAGATAGTGAGAGACCGGAAAGCGGGGCGTGACATGGTCCATAGGGTCACGAAGAGTCGGACACGACTGAACGCTTGAACTGAACTGAACGACAGTAGAAGCTTTCATGCCGATCTTTGAGGTCAAAAATAATTCAGCTCACCTAATTTTCTAACAGAGACACATCTGGTCTGCTCAAGCAGCTATGGAGGTGACACCAAATAAGGCTTCCGTAATAATTTTCCTTGTTTGACTAGTATCCATTTATTAACTCCATGCCTCCAACTATTCCAATGCTTGAGCGCGGGATCGCCTGACAGGACCTACTCGCGCACTCTTGGTTTAAAACTGCAGATCTCTAAACTGATACCCTGACTTGAATATTTTGTTTATTTGACCACGAAAAGGAGAATATAAATATGCGCTCACTGAAGAGGAGTTGCTGCAGTAACGGGTACGCGTCTATATAAAGAGAAGGCGTTGTTATCCAGCTCTGATGAAGACGAAATTCGGAGCTCAAGGCAATAGAGACATGCAGCCAACATACACTTTGTTTTATACACACAATATGTTTATCGCAATATCTTCATATTATATATTGATAGAAACACAAACGTCTCTACAGTTCTGGTGCTCCTCCTTGCTGCCTAGCCGCTTGTAGGAAAACTCTCAGCGCTTGCTGATTGGCCTTCTACTGAGCACTTTTAAGCAGCGCAAATCCAGACACGCACGACACATGTGTAGACGGGGCTGGCGCGCATCTCCAACTTCGCCGTCTCTGTCTATATTTACTCCATGGTTTCAAAAACTTGCTAATAAATAGCCCAAGCCGAACATCTGTTTCTTCTTCCGAGCATCAGGTAGCACGAGTAGTAGGTAGAAGATATCAGGTGCTAGCGGCGTTTTGCGTAAATTCAAAAAAAAAATACTACAGGTTCTCCCTCTGAACTTAATCCTAGCGCCAGCGGAAATAATCTGAGTGCCGACTGATATAATCTAAGCGCCATGTAATTTAATTTGAATGCCAAGCATTTAATCATACCGCCAGCATATTTAATCCAAGCGCCAACTCGAATAATGTCCGCGCCAACCAATTTAATCCGAGTGCCAACACAATTAATACAAGCGCCAGTGAATTTAATCCGGGTGCCAACCAATTTAATCCACATGTGAAAAATGAATGTGGTGGAGGGCTCCAAAGCATGCAACATGAATTCCAGAAATAACTAGAAATTGAGATCACATTCGAGACCATGCGACGAGTAAACGAGGCGTTAGCTTATGGGATGACTTTCGTCAATATTATGACAAACGCAGAATTTCGGCACTGAAATACTGAAGGGTCCCAGAGCTGTGGCTTACTGGCTCTATATTCCAAGAGGACAATTTATCCCACAAATGTGGGCACTGCTGATTACAGAATATATGTAGAATTAAAATGTCTTCGATGAAACACGATTATTTTATTACACATTTAAAAAACGTTTTAATTAACCGTATCTAATCTAGCTACATGTAATTTCATCAGCCAAACATTACACAGCCAATGCCAAAAAGTTCCAAAGCAGACGGCAAGTTTTCCGCCTCCGTTTAATCGGTGCCGAATTGTCTGTTTTTGCGCTATGCTAGGAGAATGGATGAAAGCACAGACACGTGAATTCACTATCAGAAATAGGTGTACTTTCTTTTGCAAGAAATATAAATGTTTTCTCAAGAGCATAAAACAAAAACTGCTAGAAATGCAGAAGACAAGAGATTTCAAAGCAGGCGGCAATCTTCGCGCCTCCGTTGCGTGTGCCGCGTTATCCTCTGCATTTGCACGACGGAGTTGAGCCGGACGGTGGGGGTGCGTACTCGTATATTATAGGCAGGTGGTAGTCTGCGTGTTTTCATTAATTTAGAATGAACTTTAACGCGCATTATTTTATTCCATGGAAGCTGATGAGCAGTGCCCTGACATCCTAATCGGGCACCGAAAACGGGGACCGCCGTTCAAGCCTCCAGGTACACCAAAAAGAAAGAACAGCAAAGTCTCCGAGAATGACAGGGCCAGAATTCTTGAAGTGTCGAGGCGCGGAGGAGATGTGAAAAAAATTAGCAGACACGCTGGGCATCAATTTAAAGACGGCGAGATCCACTGCAGCGAGCAATAGAGAAGAAGAAAGGCGGAACATCAAAGAAATTCGGAAATGAGGTAGTAACGGCTCTAACGAATATTATGGATAACAACCCTGCTTTCACGCTAAAGCAAATAAAGCAAGCAGTGGAAGAAGAATTGCCGGGAATCGCCATCAGCACAAGTAGCATTGATCGCCTACTGTATTCGCACGGTTACGGTATGAAGTTGATGACTCGGAGGCCGATTGACCACAACAGAGACGACGTGAAACGCAGGCGAAAAACATGCGTGCAATGGCTGCAGTGTGAAGGACCTCGCTTGCGCAGGTTTTACATCGATGAGACTAACTATAACATAGGGTGTTCAAGGAGCTTTGGCCAGGCAGTGAAAGGACAGCCTGCGGTGCAGACGACGACTCGTACGAAAGGAGAAAACCTTAACATTCTTGCCTGCATGTTCGCAAATGGTGTCATTCATTGGACAACCGTCGACAAGGTTCACTGGGTCGTTTTCAATGAATTTTTGAGCGACATATCAGCCCGTGTCGAAAGTGAAGAACCTGGTTCTGAAGCGGTTTTTATTTTTGACAACGCTCCAGCTCAGTCGTGCGGAACAGGCAAGCAGGGCCAGTCAGACGCACTCGATCAAGCGGCTGCCTCCTTACAGCCCATTTTTCAACCCTGGAGAGGAAGTCTTTTCGAAGTTCAAGTCGGAAGTCAAAGCTTTCTTCAGCGAATGGAGAGAGCCGGAATTACTAAAAAGGGCCATCGGAGCAGTTTGTTGGTCGATGCTGCCCGACACTCTCTGCAACAAATACAAAGGGTAGAGTGTGCTGCTTTTGACCGCCATAACTTTTCTTTTATACGGACAGCTTTGCATGAAGACGATATGTAAAAAGTTCCGAGTTACACTTAGACCTGCCTAATGTCTCCTAGAAAATAAAATTGCATTTCAAAGTCGGCTACTTCTGTGCTTGTACGTGCTTATAGTTTGCTGGCAACCTAAGCCGCTAAGATTGCCGCCCAGGCAAATTAAGTACTGCTGCTAAGGTGACCATAGTGAGAAGCCAGTAGCTATTCCTGGCCTCGGTTTTAAGCTCCGCTATACATAGTTTCATTCACTCTACCGTGTCGCGGCCAGACTGAAAGCAGGGGCGCGCTCTCTCTTTCCGTGGTAGCGCTACTCTAAGTCTTCACGCCGAAACCAACTGTGTGTTACACTGATCATTTTCTGCTAGTGGTGTTAAATCATGATTAGAAACCCAAATACATTTCTGCACCGGTTGCAATTTCTAAAAAGAGCTGGCTGTTGTGTGAAGACCGCACTTGCAATCAGCATGCAGATTCAGTGCATAGGACAACCCATGATAAGCAGTTCTTAACCAAACAATCAGAAGATGATAGGTATATTTATTCACTTGCCATGCGCCTAAGCTAAAGGCTGCAAGAGACGTGTCACAAACCGCATTTTCTTTTTCAGCTGCACATATGGTTCTTGGTTGTTGCAAAAATATAAGAACAAAGCGAAATAGTGCATGCAGATGTGACGCTTACTCGTCGCATGGTCTGGAATGTGATCTCAATTACTATTTATTTCTGGAATTCATGTTTCATGCTTTGGAGCCCTCCACCACATTCATTTTTGACATATGAATTAAATTGGTTGGCACCCGGATTAAATTCGCTGGCGCTTGTATTAATTGCGTTGGCACTCGGATTAAATTGGTTGGCGCTTGGATTAAATATGCTGGCGCTATGATTAAATACTTGGCACTCGAATTATATTGCATGGCGCTTAGATTATATCAGTCGGCGCTCAGATTATTTCCGCTGGCGCTAGGATTAAATTCAGAGGGAAAACCTGTAGGTGCTCCCCGCAATGTGTGCATGAGTGAGGCGATTCTATGTAACCAGGCGTACGCATTGCAACCTGTGAACGCAAACGCATATCGGCATGCAGACACGAGCGGAACGCTTGAATCTGGGGACTCGCAATTTGAGTGCCGCATCGCAGACATCATCGGCTTTATCACAACAAGGAAACCGTCGCTAAGCGGCGCTTGTAACCCGCGCACGTAGATGACAGTCATGAACGGACGAATAGGGGAGATTGACCGGTCAGGGAAAATACAGGAAGATATGCGCATGACTACCAGGATGACGCTTTTAAACGCTGTGAAGGATAGGCTACACACATAAAAAAATAGCTTATGAAGTAGTTCAATCAACAGCCGTAGCCTTATATAAGCGGTAGAGCACCGGAAGCGAAATTCTGAGAGCGTGGGTTCAAAAACCACTGTCACTATGCGTTGTTTTTTTCTCGCACATTCTAATGAAGTATCACCATGACAGAACTGTCATTTCATACAACTCCAAATAAATAGTCGAAAATGAATGTGGTACTCAGTAATGCGAGATTTAAGCGCTATGGATCATGTAGTTCAGTTTTTTGAGGTGCTTAAGATAACAGAGGGACAGACATAATATTTTCAAAGGAAAAGTAGTGACAGGCACGGTGGAAAAATTTCCAAACACCCGAAATACTCCGAAAATGATAGGGTCCATCAAATTTGGGTACACATTTGTAGGATACACCGGGTGTAATAGATGGCGTGCAAAGCCAGACGAGATAGCCAGTTTGAAAAGGGTCAAAAGCTAGTCAAAGCGGAATTCTGGCGTCGCTTCTCACCGTACGAGAGCCAGCTCATGGCACTCCTCACCATGCTTAGAAGCTTCAAAGACAGTTCCTCAGCCAGACGTGTAGAATCAATGACCAGAGATAGGGCCCGGCAGAGGGGAAGGTTCTCGTCCGTATAGAATAAAAAACGACTAGAATCCAATAGTCGCCTCCGTGGCGGTGTTGTAAGCGTACGTAACGAACGATAGGATTGATGAATCGGCCACCAAACTCCAACAAGGATCGAGCTTTAACTGAGCTGACACTGACCGTCCGAACATGCAAAACAATGCACTGAAGTCACGCAGATCAAGTTAAATCCACTCTAAACGCAGTAGGGTTCGAAGTCTCATTACTCAAACACCCGGCCTCAGTGCCGGCGTTGGGAGAGAAAAACCACCTACTTGGCTCCGGAACGTCGTAGTTAGCCGTGATAAGGCGGGGCAGTAAATTCGGCGATGATTTTTGCGGCTTACCATGGTCACACAATATCAGAATGATAACAATAGCTGCCAACTAAGATTGCTTATTTGAAGTGGGAAGGTGCAATAAGGATCAACTCTCCAGTGCACTTGGATGCGCAGTCAGACAAGCTACATCTTGGCTACGCAATGACGCTCAATAGAAATGGTTAAACCGAACCGTTGGTATATGGGGTGGTCGCCTGCGTTATTTCATCATACATAAACTGTGCCACACAATTTTTTAAATATTTGTATACCTGTGCAGCTTGTCGGAACGAGCTTCGAACGCTCACTTATCATGTTCAGTGTACTAGATTGTCTGTTAAAAAAAGAGTTTGAGAGCGCCGTAATATGAGCGGATGAGCATAGTCATGTGGGACATTTTCATATTTCGGAGTCTTTCTTAACGGGCAGAAAATGCGGCCACATAGGAGGCACGCGGGTAGAAAAAAAAAGCTGGTTTGGTTGTTTCTTAAACCACTTGATGATGATGATGATGATGATGATGATGATGATGATGATGGATCTATACAGATGAACGAGGTGAAAGTTCACGCGCTGCGCTCACACAAATCCCCCGACCAAAGAGCGGCCACCCTGGTCGCTGATTACAGGGATGAGGACGACGGGCATAAGGCTTCATGAGCGAGACGTGGACGATCTCTTCGGAGCGACGACGTCGATCTTCGACGGTGTGCGAGAGAATAACGCGATAGTTAACCGGAAACGTTTGTTGGAGTAATGTATAAGGGCCAATGTAACGATGGAGGAACTTCTCACACAGGCCAGGAATGCGGATTGGTGTCCACAGGAGAACTTCATCACCGGGGTAAAAAGAGGGAGTTCGATGGCGTTGATCATACAGGGCTTTGCGTTCTTGTTGAGCATCTTCAGTGTTCAAACGGGCAAGTTGGCGACACTGGGCCATATAAGTGGCCAACTCTTCGCCCAGAGATTCAGACGTAGAGGGAGCAGCGAAGAAAGTAGTGTCGAATACTGTCGATGGTTGACGGCCATAAACTAAAAAGAAAGGGCGATAACCAGTAGTGCGCTGAACAGCGGAATTGTAGGCTTAGGTGACGAAAGGTAAAACGTTGTCCCAGTTCCGGTGATCAGGAGCGATATACATGGATATCATGTCGGACAAAGCGCGTTGAAACCGCTCGATGAGTCCGTTGGTCTGAGGGTGGTAGCTAGAAGTCTTATGGACGGTGTTGGCTGCGCGCAGTACTTCCTCAAGGACTTGAGAAAGAAATGTCTTTCCACGGTCGCTAATGTGAATACGAGGAGCACCATGACGCAAAACTATCGCACGCAGGAAAAAAATCGGCGACTTCAGAGGCGGCACCGGAGCTAAGAGGTGTGGTTTCAGCGTACCGCATTAGATGGTCGATTGCAGTGACAACAAAACGGTTGCCGTCTGACGTCAAAGGGAGAGGACCAAACAAGTCAATGGCGACCGTGTCAAAAGGCACAGATGGGCAAGGTAGAGGTTGCTGTAGGCCAGCAGGAGGGGACAATGAACGCTTGCGATGCTGGCGAGACGGACATGATGAAATGTATTTGGCGACGCTGGCAGAAAGCCCAGGCCAGAAGTAGCGGCTCTTGATACGATCGTAAGTGTTAAAGTGGCCTATATTTCCAGCAGTGGGGTCGTCGTGGTAAACCTCCATAATTTTAAAACGAAGGAAGCGAGGTACAACGGGTACCCAGCGTTGACCCGTAGGGTGATCAACGTCGCGGTAAAGTTTTTCGTGGTGAAATCGGAACCGACGAAGCTGACGGCGCAAGCGACTGTTTGGGACAACTGATTCGCCACGGAGGCGAGCGATAATTGTGAGTGCGGCAGTAAGGGTCAGTCAGCTGCAGGGACGAGAAATCAGCATTGTCTCAAGTGGAGCTATAGCGATGGGTGCAACATTTAGGTGGCCAGCAGAAGGCTGACTCGGATGGCAGGAAGGAGAGGAGACCGTATGTGGGGTCGCGTCAGTAGGTATCAATGGGCAGCGAGAGAGGGCGTCAGCGTCGAGGTGTTTTCGCCCAGATTTATAAGTGATGGTGAAGGTGTATTCTTGAAGGCGTAGTACCCAGCGACCCAGTCGACCCGATAAGCTCTTCAGCGATGACAGCCAACCGAGTGCATGATGGTCTGTGACAATGGTGAAGTGGCGGCCATACAAATAAGGTCGAAATGTTTGAGCCGACCAAACAACGGCGAGGCACTCTTGCTCGGTAATAGTATAGTTTCGCTCAGCTGCAGTAAGTGTACGACTGGCGTATGCGACGACTTACTCTTCAGACACTGCGTTGCGTTGCAAGAGAACCGCGCCATTACCGTGGCCACTGGCGTCTGTGTGAAGTATGGTGGGTGCGTCAGCGTCAAAATGGCAAAGCACAGGAGTGGAAGTGAGAGCTTTTTTGAGAGCTTTGAAGGCGTCTTCACATTCAGTGGACCAGGTGTAAAACACTTGGGAAGACACGAGGTTGTGTAACGGGGCCGCAATTGTTGCAAAGTTCCGAAGAAAAAAAACGGCGGAAGTAGGAGGCTAAGCCAAGGAAGCTGCGAAGATCTTTCTGACGTTGGGGCCGCGGAAAATTAACGACAGCCGCAGTTGTTCCGGGATCAGGCTAGATTCCTGCCTTACTGACGACATGGCCGAGTACTTTGATGGTCTTACTGGCAAAGTGGCATTTCTTGGTATTCAGCTGAAGCCCTGCCTGGGCAAGGGACGTGAGGACTTGAGTGAGACGCTGTAAGTGCTGCGCGAAGTTTGACGAGAAGACAATGATGTCGTCGAGATAACATAGGCTAGGCATGTTTTCCGTTTCATGACGCGAAGCACGGTATCAATCATGCGCTCAAAGGTGGCCGGCGCATTGAAGAGTCCGAAAGGCATCACGTTAAATTCGTAGAGACCGTCGGGGGTAGAAAAGGCAGTCTTGTCCTTGTCTGCATCGTGCATAGGAATTTACCAGCATTCCGAGCAGAGGTCGAGACTGGAGAAATACTCAGCGCCTTGGAGACAGTCTAATGCGTCATCAATACTAGGCAAAGGGTAAACATCCTTGCGCGTGATCTTGTTAAGTGCCCGGTAACCCACGCAGAGGCGGACTGAGCCACCTTTTTTTTTCTCGAACGAGAACCACAGGTGAGGACCAACAGCTCGTGGATGGTCGGGTGACATTTCGATCAAGCATGTCAGCAACTTGCTCCTCAATGACTTTGCGTTCTGCTGCTGAAACGCGATACGGCCGTCGTCGAACAATAGCAGAGCCGTCCGTCTCTATGCGATGCTGTTCTTTTCTTTCCTAAGCGATGCTGTTCTTTTTCAGAACCAGCTGGCACACAGCGCGCGACGCTCCGAGCAGCAGCCAGCGATGATGATGATGGATCTACGCAGATGAAAGAGGTGAACGTTCACGCGCTGCGCTCACAATATTAATATCTAACATTATTATCAGAAGCGGCAGAAGATATTCTGTTCCCTTCACCAAGCTGTGCTGCAGTGCCTAATTTAAAACCCTCGTCTCTAGCCTTCAGCTTCTGCGTCCATTAATCCGTAAACGGAGAAATGAAATAGGTAATGAAACAAAAAGTTACATAAAACAGATTGAATGTCGTTACAAGTTTAGTGCACTTCATAGACACTTTTGGCGGAGGCGTTATTGCCACGTGTCGTATGTATTGTGCTTTCGTATAGAAATATATTCGATCCAGCGTCTGGTGTGAGGTGTCCTTGTTCCTGTCAATCCGTTGCTGTATATTCGCAGTGAAGAGGCGTTTGCTTATTTATCATCATCATCATCATCACCAGCCTGACTATACCCACTGCAGGGCGAAGGCCTCTCCCATATTTCTCCACTTAACCCGGTTCTGTGTTAGCTACATCCACTTGACCCCTGCGAACCTCTTAACCTCATCCGCCCACCAAACTTTCTGCCGCCCCCTGCTACGCTTTCCTTCCCTTGGAATACAGTTTGTTACCCTACTCGATCATCGGTTATCCTCTCTTCGCACTACATGTCCTGCCCATGTCCATTTCTTCTTCCTAATTTCCACTAGAACGCCAGTAACTTGAGTTATTTCTCTGACCCACTCTGCACGCTTCCTATCTCTTAATGTTACCCCTACCATTTTTCGTTCCATAGCCCTCTGCGTCGTCCTCGACTTAAGTAGAACTCTCTTGGTTAGCCTCTACGTTTCAGCCCCATAGGTGAGTACAGGTAAGATGCAACTGTTGTATACATTCCTCTTGAGCGATAGCGGTAAGCTGCTAGTCATAATCTGCGAGTACTTGCCAAATGCGCTCCATCCGAATCTCATTCTTCTTGTTATTTTCTTTTCATGGTCCGGATCTGCGGTTACTACCTGTCCTAAGTAGACATATTCGCCTACTACTTCCAGTACTTCGCTACCTAAAGTACGCTGCTGTTCCTTCCCGAGGCTGTTGAACATTACCTTAGTCTTCTGCATATTGATTTTCAAGCCTACCTTTCTGCTTTTCCTGTTAGGTCACCAACCATTATTTGCAGTTCATCCCCCGAGTTGCTTAGCAAGGCAATGTCATCAGCAAATCGCAGATAACTGAGGTATTCTCCATTTACCCTGATCCCTAACTGCTTCCATTCCAAGTCTCTGAATACTTCCTCTAAGCAAACTGTGAAGAGTACTGGGGAGATTGTGTCTCCTTGCTTAACACCTTTCTTTATGGGAATTTTGTTACTTTCTTTATGCAGAACTATAGTTGCTGTGCAGCCACTATATATATCTTGAAGCACTTTCACGTACGGTTCGTCTAACCCCTGATTTCGCAATGCCTGCATCACCGCCGAGGCTTCAACTGAGTCAAATGCTTTTCCTTAATCAATGAATGCTATGTATAAGGGCTGGTTATATTCCGAGCATTTTTCTATCACCTCATTGGTGGTACATATGATCGATAGTAGAGTACCGTTTCCGAAACCTTGCTTGGTCTTTTTCTTGATTGCAGTCTAAAGTTGTCCTGATTCTATTAGCGAATAGCTTAGTAAATACCTTATACGTAACAGTCTGTAATTTTTAAGGTCCTTAGAGTCCCCTTTCTTATGAATGAGGATAATGTTTGCATTCTTCTATGGTTCCGGTACCGTCGATGACACCAGGCACTGCGTATGTCCCCCCAATCCTTCAGCAAATCTGTAGTTATCTGATCCTCTCCAGTTGATTTCCCTCTTTTCATAGTTTCTAATGCTTTCTTGACTTCGACCTTCGTCACTGGTGGAACGTCTGACAGTTTTTCCCTACCGCCAATCTCATTGCGGTCCTGACTTACTTTGGCTACTGTAGAGATCTGTATAGAACTCATCGGCTACTTTGACTATATTGTCCATATTCGTGATGACGTTGCCCGCCTTGTCCCTTATCGCATACATCTGGTTTTTACATATGCCCAATTTCTTTTTTACCGCATTAAGGCTTCCCCCGTTCTTTGCAGCATGCTCAATTTTCTCCATGTTATACTTCCTTATATCGGCCACCTTGCGCTTATTGATTAGCTTTGATATCTCGGCCAATTCTATCTGGTCTTTTGGATTGAAAGCTTTTATACTCTGGCGTTTGTTAATCAAATCTTTCGTCTCCTTAGACAGCTTACCGGTATCCTCTCTAGCTATCCTACCGCCTACTTCTACCGCGCATTCAGTAATATCTCTGAAGTTATTGTTCATTGCTTCTAGGGAAATGTCGCCATCCTCGGTTAGAGCTGAATATATATTCTGTAGCGAGATCCTGAACTCTTCTACCCTCCCCCTCACCGCTAATTCGTTGATGGGTTTCTTTCTTACTAATCTGTTTCGTTCCTTCTTCAGATTTAGGCTAATTTGGGACCTCACCATCCTGTGGTCACTGCATCGCACTTTCCCGACTACCTCTACATCTTGCATAATTGCGGGGGGTTGAAGACATTATGAAGTCAATTTCATTTTTAGTGTCCCCGTTAGGACTTTTTCATGTCCATTCCATTCAAGAAGGTATTCATGAACCTTAAGTTAGCAAACTCAGCTAGTAACTCCCCCCTGATATTCCTATGAACCAATTCCATAGTCACCTACTGCCTGGTGTCCTGCCTGCTTTTTCCCTAACTTGGCATTGAAGTCGCACATTAGTACAGTATACTGCGTCTTTACTCTTCGCATTGCCGATTCTACATCTTCGTAGAAGCTTTCAACTGTCTGGTCATCATAACTACATGTAGGTGCATAGGCCTGTACAACCTTCAGTTTATACCTCTTATTAAGCCTAATAACGATGCCTGCCACCCTCTCATTAATACTATAGATTATCCGCTATATACTTATTGACAAGAAAACCTACTCCTAGTTCTCGCCTCTCCGGTAAACCTCGATAACACAGTACATGCTCATCCTTCAGTACAGTATATGCCTCATTCGGCCTCCTAACCTCACTGAGCCCTATGACATCCCATTTCATACCCTCTAGTTTCTCTAACAGTACTGCTAAACTAGCTTCACTAGCTAGGGTTCTAGCGTTTTTTATACAAACTACAAAATCGCCCCTTTGAAAAGTTGGGTCCGAAATCTTTGCCGCTAAGACTGGGCAACACGAATCCGTATCCTTGAGTGCTTTTCGGAAGTGTATTAATTGGCATGTCCCTCTGTCACACCGTGCTAAAACTGCAACATTTAGAAAGACACAAACTTTGCGTTCCCATGTCATTTGTGTGCCGGTTGGTGCGTTGGCCCCATTCGATACACAGTCGACTACAGGACGCAAGAGTATTCTCAGCACGTCCCCAACGTAACGCGTAGCACCCCTGAAACTGCAACAGGCACGCGCCGAAAGAAGGAAAGCGTCGTGGGTCTAGGCGTGTTGCGGAGCAAGAAAACAAGTGATGCCAAAGCTTTCGAAGGCACCCTTTTTCTGAAAATAATTATAGTTGTGCAATATTCAGTCAGTCGATTATTCAATCAGCACTACTTTCGGGCGCAGCTAACCTACTAAGGGCAAGTTCGCAGGCCGGCGCGTCATGTGACTTCTTGTTGGCGACATCACGGCGAGTGGGCGGCCAGGCTTACCGGCACACTCGCACCTGATCCTGACGGTTCAGGTTCGAGCAGGAAGCACTGGCAGACGTAAAGGAACATATGCTGCTAAGCTTTGGCGCACCATCTAATTCGGTGTTCATTTCTTCAGCAGATGTTCCATGAAAAAGCAGGTTGTCATGAAAGACGGAAAAGGAAGTACACACGGCCTCAGATTAGGGTGATCCATGTATCCACAAATAACTATAACCAATTGCCAAGCAGAAGTTTCCAAGGATACTTCAATAAATAAATTAAACAAAGTTGCTTATTTTGAGCATGACTCACATGTGACACAGCACTAGTCGGCGAACTAGTTTTGATGCCACATAAATGCAAATATTGAGCTATTTCCTTGTGTTCTTTTTGTAGTTATCCTATCAGTAAAAACGCTTTTGGTCATTGTTGTGCTTACACATCTTATTAGGCATTTTTAATAATATTATATTCAAATAACATAGATGATAAGATTAACTGCTCGCTCACGACTGCGTCATCTATTCTGAAATTGACAGCGCTGAGGATCAATTAGAGCTAAATGGGGCATTTCAAAGAGCTGTTTCTTGGGATGAAGAATTGGAAATTAATGGTAATTTTGAAAAAAAAAACTATGAAACTACATCACAAAAAGAACCCTGTTATTTTCAGGTATTCAGCTCGGAATATTTTTCAATCAGAAGTTGAGCACTTAAAAATCCCTCGCCTCTGAATTTCGAAAGCTATGTGCTGGACAAACATAAAATGTGAACAATAATGCTAATCAAGGACTATTTTTTCTAAGATGGCCTAAATGAGGCATTTCAAAGAGCTGTTTCTGGGGACGAAGAATTGGAAATAAATGGTAATTTTGAAAAAAAAAATGACTATGAAACTACCTCACAAAAAGAACTCTATTATTTTCAAATATTCAGCTCGGAATGTTTTTCAATCAGAAGTTAAGCTCTTCAAAATCCCTCGCCTCTGAATTTCGAAAGCTCTGTGCTGGAAAAACAAAATGTGTAACAATAATGCTAATCAAGAACTCTTTTTTCTAAGATGGCCAATAAAGCTATCTACACCCGTTGTTCGATTGCTGGCTTTTAAAACTATTATCCTTCTAAGCATAGAATACGCCTCTATTGTCTGGTATCCCTATACTAAAAAAAAATATCAATCTTATTGAATATTTTCAGAAGGCAGTCCAGTTTATTTACAACAGCTTGGGCGCACCTCAATAACAAGAACTTTAGCATAGGCTAAATTTCTTACCCTCACCGAAAGGAACAAAGCATTGCGTCTAAAATTTTTAGTTCAATTATTACAAGGTGATTGTAAAATACACTCTTCACATATCTTTTTTTTTACAGAATATCCTACAAAAAATATGTACTCTCTAACAATAGCTCATTTCTCCCTAGCAATAACTACTTGAAATGCTCTTTCTTTCCAAGGAATATTAATGGAACAAACTCGAAAATGAGACTGTTTCACTCCAATCTGTAAGCTTGTTTTGCTCACGCCTCAATCTGCAGTGTTTTGTGTTATCGCTACAATAATCTGTTTGTCATGACTTATTTTGTTTGCTACTTGCCTTTTATTGAACTTTGTATTATTGAAGAATATGACTTAGAATGCAATTATTCTAGCAGCCTCAGTCTCTTATCACCTTTTCACATGAAAGGGGAGCCACGAGTCGGCAGCTGCTGCCTGCGTAATGTGAGGCAAGCCTACGTCCATTCAGTGCACGCCTATTCCAGCTGCCAGCGGCTCCTTGTAGGCTCCTTGCTCATGATGTTTCCCTCAAAACGCCGACATTTACGCCGACAACGACACCGATGCCAGAGGCCTTTAACGTTATCAATGGTAAAGAAAATCACGCCTAAACACACTCGCCTTCTACACGCGGCGCACACAAGGCTCTTAAACCAGGTGACATTCTGCAGTCATCGTATTATCCGCCTTTTAAGCCAATCTTAACTCGAGGCAAAGTGAATCGATGAATTCCTGCATGAAGACAGCTTGTGAACCATCTATGGCTGCACCCTATTATTTTGCTAGAAAATAAACTTTAAGCTCATCTTAGAACATACTCTAAGAGGACGCAACAAAGATAACAACCGGGCCAAAACTATTTATATATTTCCGCCATGGACATAGCACTTTTTAGGCACGAATATGCCCCACAGAACCATCACAGCTTATTTAACGCAATAAGGGTTGACGCCATAATTGCAATACCCACAGCAGCGCGAGAAAGCGGTGATTACAAGTAATGTAGCCCGTGGTCGAAAGGGCATTATAAACGGCAGTTATGCGCCTGAAGGTCAATCTGTTTCTTCTAAGCGGCGAGTGCACTCCCATAAAAAGTCGGAGCACTTGCCGCCTTATAGCAGGTAAGCATTATCGACATTGAAAAGAACGCTTTAGACCATGCCTGTCTACTGCCGATAGTACACCTCCTACTTAAATATGACAAACTTGCTGTACAATCTCCGAAATATTTTTAGTGCGAGTCTCAATGAAGAAATCAGTCCCACAAACTATGGAGTAGTGTTAAATGAACATGAAAGAACGGCACAGGCGCCGCTCGCATCGGACACACAATACGCTGGTGACATTCGAGCAGTTTCAACACAGGCAATTTGCACCTTGCTTTTGTCACAACAGCTATCCAAACACCATCCACTGCTTACTAAGTTCCTCTCACTGCGACGTAACCTAAATCGCCTTTCTATCATTTCACCTCTGGCTTCTGGTGAAAGTACTCAAAGCAGGTAGTATTCGGAACTCTAATATAGGCCGAGATAGTGAGACGCAAACATTCAGAAACATTTGAGACACACAAGAGAAGATCGCGTTTCATGACACGCTTTTTTGCACGGATAGTGCAGCAGGACTAAAGCGACCTATTAAAACCGTGAAAGCAATTGTATTATGTAACGTAAGAGTATGTGTTCAATCAGTTCCACACCGAAAAGACCCTATATTTTATGCGATCCTGCTACTATACAAAATACACTCCAAACTGACTTTTGAGGTCTAGAGCTCCAAATTCGGTCCTAAAGCTGATCATAAAAATTATTAGAGAATTACTACTTATCAACACTGAAAGCGCGAAACACAAATGACATCGCAAGCACCGGTTGAGTGGCGTATCGTATGGTGTAGAGAACGAAGCACAGGGATGCGAGAGGGCAGAAAAAGAGAGGTATGTGAAGGAAGGAGAGTAGCGGAACCGCGTAGAACAAGAATGCCTTGAGTTCAACTGAAGAAACTGCACTTTTTCTTGGGATTCATGTTAGAGCCTTCTGGACATTTGAAGGCCTTGGCGAATGGTGCAAAGTTGGCCATCGCCTTATTGCAGTTCCCGCCGTAGATGTTATCGGCGTCCGTCTTCGCGCAGCTGAAGAGACAGGCGCTGATGAAGAACGTCTTCTCTTCGGTCAATTCCTGCGCAAGACGGAGCAGGCAGCAAGTGGTAAATGCATTGATCTCTGTGACTAAGAAAATAAAGGTACTGCATTTATTTGGAGGCTGACTTCTTAACGCCTAAATATTTGATTCCTTTTCTCGGGTTCAAATAGGCTCATTGTTAATGAGCAGAATTTCAATTATTCACCAGCGTCAGTTACAGCACGCTTTGACCAGGCATAAGAAATAAGTGTTAGCAGATATACCATGAGCGGCCTATGTAATAGCAAAAATAACACCGCTCAGCAACAAAGTGCCTCCCGAAGCCAAGGTTTCATCTAAAAAACATTAGGCGACAATTACAACAGTCGGCAGGTGACATTTCACCGCAGCTCTTCGAATATATTCATTCTGCGATATTACCAGATAAAGAATGAATCAGATCTATGCATAAAATGTTGAGTTAGTGCTTACTCTAAGCTCAAACGCGTTACCTCAATGAGACAAATTGTTTGACACCATCCGGAACTCTACAAGACAAACGTTTCTGAAGTAACGGCTGCGGAGAGATCCGCCATGTTCATAGTTTCGAGGCAGAAAGGTCGCCGGGGCGACACTCACGCATATATTAAACTATGTTCAATGAGCAATTTTTTTTTGAAGGCACGTGAACGCGTTTCTCTTGAGAGCGATCATATTTCACCGCAGGATATTACTCAACAGCCGGCGCCAACCAAGGCCGACCAGTCCACCATTCCCTGCCCGCACATTCCTCTAAATTCATCTTCTGGTTCCGTGTTTACGTCGTTTGCCGCTTCCCTCTTTACGCTCTATCAGCTACGCATCATACATCTTTCACTCACGCCCTCCTGTCGTCCACATGCACTAGTCTTTCAAATGCCAGTCGTTCCTTTGGTAGGTTATTCATTGCTAAAAGTGAGGATCTGTCATGGCACCAGCCGTGCCGCATGTCACCGAAGTCACATCGAGCTGCACGTTGCCAACGCTAGCGAGATTCTTTTCATTGCTATCATATTTAACAGCACCATATTACTAAACATCCTATACCAGCGTAGCGCCACCTCTGAACGTTTCCCCTCTACAAAATCCTCCACATACATCTTCCGGTGTCCCATTTCCTTTAGCTGACGCTTTCATCCTCAGTCTACACGCAATGCGTTCTAAACCGTTCATTCCCGTTCCCTTGTCGCGCTTACACCGTCTCTGCTCTCACAACAGCGTTCTCTCACAGTGTCTACCTCACCTCGCATCTTCTTTTGGTAACACAATCCTACAATCTGCACATTTTTTCGCCTTCTTCCAAGGAAGCCAGCTGACCTGTGGCTTTTTTTCGATTCCATTCACCTGCCTGGATGCGCATGTCTTCATTCTCGTCATACCCCCTATTAATTACCCGTTGTCTATTATGTCCTCCCCTACCATCTTCCCTCAATATTAGAGGTGTTTCAATCTCTCTACTCTGCAAGCTAATAGACATCACGCAAGGCAGGTGACG
The DNA here is from genome assembly GCF_055883805.1 of Amblyomma maculatum. Taxonomy (NCBI): domain Eukaryota; kingdom Metazoa; phylum Arthropoda; class Arachnida; order Ixodida; family Ixodidae; genus Amblyomma; species Amblyomma maculatum. The sequence goes on from NC_139353.1 coordinate 97,083,315, forward strand.
CTTGACTAATTTTATGCCCCAGCAATATCAGTATTGAGTACTGCAACACGTTAGCATCACGTCGAACATCGCGAAGAGAGCACTGTGTAATGGGTATTCGCGTTGTGGAAGCTAGCGCAAGTCTACCCTAGGCACTCAAACAGCGAATCATGCTGGTATAAATTCATACCAATGGCCTGCCATGCCTATATCACGGGGTATATTTTTATTTTTATTTCAGATACCTCAAGGGCCCTTGGATGAGAGCTTTACATGAGGGGTATAACGGACACTGGTTGGCCAACTGATTGTGTGGCATCACAATATCATATAAAACTACGGACTGTAAAAATTGACGCCGTAAAATGTTGCTCTAGCTGTAGAATTTCAAACGGCCTCTGAGTCGACTACCAAAGGATCTATGTGAATCAGCTGAAGATTGCAAGAAGCATTGGCCGAAGAGTAATAATTCTGATAATGCGAAAGATTAACGCAGCTCTCTCCAGGTATTTCAGTTCTTTTAATATGCTGACATATAATTTTGTATGCATGTTCTAGCAGGCCTTTTTTATATGTTTACAGGACGTTGTTATGAATTCTGTGAGATATCTCAATAGGGTCTGTGCATGTGAATTTTACAACTCGAACATAGTGTACATGATGCAGGTCAGTAAATATGCAACTAATGAACTAAAATTATCAAATTAAGTTTAATTCTTACTTTAGGAGAACATTACAACTAGATAATTAAGGGCGTTAATGTAATGTCCAGTAACAGTCTATTCTTTCTTGTCAGCAGCGTGAAAAAGCACTGAACAAGGGTTGAGGGATTGGGGAACGATCTCCGATCGTCCCCTTTAAAGTCTGCTTTCTCCCGCGGTACTTACTCTAGCTATCGCGGAATGGCGCCAACATTGGTGGTTAACATTATAACTATCAAGAGATGGCACCAGCTTCGCGTCAGCACAAGCGCCACCACTGAGCTTGTCAGCGCGCACGCGGACAAAGCGTACTCCTGTCTCTTCGGCATCGAGACGTGGACCCGAGCGGACGTCTCCTCGCGGCACTCCGCAGTCGCCGGCGAGGTGAAGCCTCGCGGGACTTATCCCGCTTGCCCGTCTTGTTCCCGGCCTTGGAGTTTATTCCCTGCCGTAGCATGGGCGAACATTCTCCCGTTGCCCTGCTGGTGAGTCAGACGACCTGTATTCATTTCTGTTTTATTTCTAGCTGGCGTTGTTGTTATTGCAGCAATAAATGCCTGTTTGTTGTCAGCACGTGTGTCGGCGGTTGTGACAGTCAGCTGCGATTAAGCGGGGAAAACGTATTTATCCCGCTATTAAAACCCCATATCTGGCGCCCAACGGGGGCCGCTCTTAGACCACTGGACGACTGTTCGTTCGTGGCAAGGGACGTTCTTTGTCCAGACATGACAAGTGGTAGGCCTAGAGTGACTTTTGATCGCTAGGCCCTGCGGAATGCTTTCTTGAGTGCGAGCTGAATTTTGCTGCAGCATGTTTGAACTTTTCGTCATGCTCAGCGCATTTTTTGTGCCCTTTGGAGAAGTTTCTTCAGTTAAACCACAACAAGGGAGCGCGAGGCCTAGCGCCCACGTAGTCGCCAAGCCTGTAGCGAGTGAGTATGGAGGCCGCGTGAGTGGTCCGAATTTTCTGTACATATTTTCTCATCTCTCTCTTTTGCGACTCCGGGAGTCGCGGGCTCTGGGAGCCGAGTGGCCTGGGGCCACGGGTGCCACGACGAGCTTGCTGGTATTGCAGCTTGGCTCCGGCCGTTCCGACACCGTCCGGGACGGTGGACGGCGATCGCAAATCCGCTTTGTGAGGTGAACGGAGTAGGACCAACCAACTGTGCTGATGTCTCCTCGCGGCTGTGTGCATGTAACCTTTTATTTGTTGTTGTTTTCGTTTTTATTTTTTTTAAGGTGGTCTTTGTCATAGTGGTTGTTAGACCTAAGGCTTTCTTAGCTGCCTGCACCGCTCCAGAAGAGACAACCGCCGGGTCCGTGGTGTTATAGAGGAGGAGCACATTGCTGACCGCTTGTTTCCTTTTTTTAGTATCCTCGCACGAACTTAGCATTGTCGTTCAACTCAAGAAAGGGCTTTGTTCACTTGAGCTTTGCGTTTCATAGCCGCATTAAACGTTTTGCTAGCGAGTTTTGTACGGAGCCACGAGGCCCGTGCGGAGGCCGGTGCTCCCTCCCGTGATTTTCGTTAAAGGCATGCGGAGAGCGTTCTGGCAGTTATGCAAGTTCACCGGAGCCACCCCGGCTTACTGGCCTCTGCACGTCGTCTCGCTGCTGCCTGCTGCGACGAAACTGCCTGTATCCTGTTCAGCGCATCCACCCGGAGCAGTCGTGGCGAGACCAGTCAGCAGTCGCATCTGGCTACTGCTATCCTGGCCTGCAGCTTTCAACCAAACTCGCGTGCCCTGTGGACAGGTGGTGCACTTCCCGCGATCCCTGGTGTGGCGCCGTACCAGCTCCTGACTCGGTACTCTCTCTGGCGCCGCCTCTGCGGACTCCTGGCCGCAGTGTTCGGCCGAGCCCCTCTGCGTACCGAGCTACAGACACTCAGCCCACGTGACATGCCAGCCATCCAGCAGAGACCTTCATGCCACCGTCGGCACACCGCGGAAGTCTGCGAGGACATCGTCGGTGCTACCTCCGCCGGAAGCTCCTGCCTCAAGTACAAATTCATGAAGACATCTCCATAGCATGTACTTACAGGCGCGTGGGTCAATTTAAGGTTGGAGGGATGTGGGGAACCATCTCCCATCGTCCCCTTTAAAGTCTGCTTTCCCCCGCGGTAGTTACTCTAACTATCGCAGAATAGCGCCAACATTGGCGGTTAACATTATAACTATCGAGAGATGGCGCCAGCGTCGCGGCAGCACAAGCGCCACCCCTGAGCTTGTCAGCGCGCACGCGGACAAAGCCTACTCCTGTCTCTTCGGCATCGGGACGTGTACGCGAGCGGACGTCTTCTCGCGAGATGTATCCCGCCTGCCCGTCTTGTCCCCGGCGAACATTCGCCCGTTGCCCTGCTGGTAAGTCAGACGACCTGTATTCATTACTGTGTTTTATTGCTAGCTGGCATTTTATTGCTAGTTGATATTGCAGTAATAAATGCCTGTTTGTTGTCAGCATGTGTTCTTCCTTTGTTTCCAAGAGCACGGCCTGAAGTGGTCAGGGTGCGGTCGGTAACGCACGCGATCACTGGGTGGTGTCGGCGGTTGTGACAGTGAGCCGCGATGAAGAGGGGAAAACGTATTTATCCCGCTATTAAAACCCCACAAGGAGGAGCGTGAGTTCACATGCAGAGTCAAAATTTCGACAAGTCGGTTTATCGACAACGCTGGTTCTGCTCTCGAACTGAGGCTCCTACGAAACCTTGGTTAAGCGATCTTTCGACTGGAGTTCAGCAAGAACTCCAGTCCCATATCTGATTGGTAAGTAGCGTAACTGTATAATGCGATCGTGACCGGCAGCCGTTCTAAATCATGAGCGCGAAAGGAGCATCCAGGTTCGTTTTAGCTTGCCCTGCATACTGGAACTCGCGACGTTTTATATCATCTGTGCGTCATAGGTAATTCTCACATAGGTTATCAGCTAGCTGGGCGTCGATGTGCCAATAGTTGCGCAGAGCTATTTTTAGTTTGCGTTTTGCTTCGTCGCTTGTGTTGAACGGGTCGAGAACACCGCGAAAGAAATACATGGAGTTCTGCAAGCTATGTTGCCCGGCAGCTCGATTACAGCGCTCGGTTCAGTTGGAGGCAATCACATGGACAGCATATTCCCGCCCTGCTTAGTGATTTGGGCAATGCGCCTCTTGTGACAGTGGTTCGTCTTGTGTATGAGCTTCTGTCGACGAACGAGACCGCAGCGGTACTCCCACATGAACAATGTTTTCACTACCTTGAATAGGTTTCTGTATACTCGATTCTTTACTATAAAATCGTGGCCGAACCAAATAAATTCCAACGAAAATTATTGGGGCTGTACGAGTACGGTATATCCTTATGCTTTTCGATAGCGCTCTGCTTCTGACAAAAGGTCAGCAACACTACATAATATTCACATGCTGAAAAACAACAAACATAAGCTGACTCCGCAAATTATAGAGGCTTGGCCTATCAAGGTTTCTTTTGGGTAGTTTGTCAGCACACCATCTGTATCCCTACCGACAAACGCACTTCCTCTGCATATCAGAAGGCTGATGAAATGAAAAACATTGCGCTTGAGTTAAGGGCAATAATTTACTCTCGCTGTACCACCATACCATAGAATTGAAAATCGTTGTTAATTTCACCTATTTTTAAGTAATAAAGCAGGTAACTTTCATTACAAAATATGCACTCGCAACTTTCTCATATCTTACATCCTTACAGGCCAATATCTTCTGGAAACATGGTATATTTGCGTTTATCATTAAAGACATGTCTGAGTGAAATTTAGCTGAATTGCCACTTTCGTACCTCTGATAGCTGGGTGTCATTCTCGATGTGGTCCCGTTTGAAAGCGGCGTATGCCACCTCCATGGCAGGCACTTCAGGGAACACGCTGGCACCAGTGGTGGGCAAACAGCCAAGAACACGCTCCGCATAGCGAGGCTTCACCGCCTCGCTAAGCCAAGATGACACAATATTTCCTTGAGGGTCAACCTGTGCAAAAATGCGATGGTCATAAATACGTGAGCAGTATTTGTGTAGCAAGCTTGACCAATTGTACAAACCCGCATTTTCTTATTCTAGCCTCAAATTTAATGATCTCAAGAACAAACGAGAAATTGCTACTTTAGAAAGCATGCATTTAACGCCCCTATCTGGCTCTGCTGCAAAGGTTTTAGTAGCCCGCAGTGCCCAGTAGATGCCCTGGGGCGTTCAAATGGCCCGACGTTACCTACAGACCTCATGTTCGCCTGAGCGGCCTAGAACTTTTCTTTGGATATTAAATACGTCCACTTTAAGCCTTTTTGTGGTCTTCGAGAGAATGGCGAGTGGTAGCGGACAAAGTCTAAATTTAACAAACATAGCTTTTTTTACTTATCTCAGATATTTCTATTTCTCGGACCAGCCCCACCGTGGGCGTGCAGTGGTTTTGGCGCTCGAATGCTGTGCACAAAGATACTAGATGACATCATGACCGCGATGGCCGCTTTTCGCAGGAGGCGGAAACCAAGGCGTCCGTGTACTGGGCTATGCCAGTCCTTGCTAAAGAGCCACAGGTAGTTGAAATATCCGGAGACGCCACTACGGCATCATTAATAGCCTGATTCGCTTTGGGATGTACGATAAACCTCATTAACAAAATAAAATTAATTTCCCTTTACCAGAATCATGAGGAGCAGCAGCCCTTGTGTGCCCCCTCCAGGGTAAAAGAGTCTTCTATAGGCAACCTGCCCTACAGTTTTCTTTTATGCTAGATCCCCTTAGTAGCAGTCATGCCACTCGATTAGGAGGACGACTTCGGCTACCGCGGAAGGAGGTGCAGAAGAGCAGCTAAGCTGCCTCATAACCGAAGGGATCTTGCTGCATTTGCAAGTTTTCCTACGATAAAAAGCCTGAATGGTATTCAAATCCGCGCAAAAATAATTTCGTGAGCGTTCTAACATAAGCAGAAAGACAAAATTGTATGCTGATAGACAAGTAGGGCAGATTGTTTAGCTTCCCCGTTCGTGTGCTCCACGTTTCTCAGTGTTGTGGCTGTCTTGCCACACGCATAAGAACTTTTGTTTTTCATCTACCGTTTCTTCAAGTTGAGGTATTGAAATGAAGTCCCAGGATCGATTATGTTATGCATAGCACAATTTGAGCAGTGGAAGCCACAACAGATAACGATAAACCAATAAGATATACTTGCCGCTTTCATGCAACACGAAATAGCCATTACCTTGACGTAGGTGATTACCTCCTGTCTGAAGTGAAAACGTAGTCTGAAGGTGCAGCGTTTAATCTGCACGTGCATTTCAGCTTCGGGAATCAGAACTGTTAAAGCGGCTCGAGCTATTGCGTAGGCCATTGAGATATGATATTAACAGTAAGCAAGTGAGGGTGAAAGCTTACGTACCTAGTATCCTAGAAGGACAATTGCGATCAACTAGATTACAAACCAACTATTTGTCTGTAAGCTATGTGCAGTATGTTGAATTTTGTGGGAAGTTCTAAGGGGGATGTAATACGAAAATGAACATGCGTTGCCAATCCTCCACCCTGAAACTATGACAACTCGCCTAGTGAGACCCAAACAGGTTCAGAGCATAGTCAGCAATGCTTGAAAGTCAACACCGCGGGTACAGTATTACATTCCAGCTTGCTTTTACTATATATATATATATATATATATATTGTAAGAGGGCGTTTATTGACGCCCAGGTGGAGAGCTGTGAGGAGAGGACCTTCAAACGGCGAGCCCAGCGTACTTCTTTGTCTTCGTCGCACAACACACTGGTGCATGTCGATGGCTGAAGTGCTGACTATCACAGTACATTTCCCCCCCGGGTAAAAAAAAGGAGCCATCCTGGCGACTTATGGCGCGGTAAGCACTGCGGGGTCATAGAATGGCTTCAATCGGTTCACGTGAACTATTTCACGACCACGGCGACGCAAGTCCGCAGAGGGCGTGACGGGCTCAACTACGTAGTTGACTGCAGATGTTTGCTGGAGGACCCTATATGGCCCGTGGTAGCGAGCAAGAAACTTCTTTGAAAGGCCAGGGGTTGTGGAGGGCACCCAGAGCCACACCAGAGAGTTCGGGAGATATGACGAAGCTTCGCCGGTATCACGGAGGTATTTTTGTTGCCACTGATTTTCTGTTGTGAGAGAGCGGGCGAGCTGACGACATTCTTCTGCGTACGTGACCGCATTGGATAGCGGGGAAGATTCGGAAACGTCAGGGCGGTAGGGAAAAAGTGTGTCCATAGTACAGGGTGGCTCGCGCCCGTAAAGGAGAAAGAATGGAGAGAATCCAGTAGTGGTCTGTGTCGCCGTGTTATATGCGTAAGTAACAAACGGTAGAACTTGGTCCCAATTGGAATGGTCGGTGTTCACGTACATAGCCAGCATGTCACCGAGAGTGCGGTTGAAACTTTCTGTCAGTCCATTCGTCTGAGGGTGGTACGAGGTAGCGGTGCGGTGTATGATGCGGCATTCTTTCAGGAGAGCCTCAAGAGCGTCTGATAAGAAAACGCATCCGCGGTCACTGAGCAGTTCGCGAGGGGCACCATGGCGAAGAACCAGGTTTTTCAGAATAAAGGCTTCCACGTCGCGTGCGGAAGCAGAGGGCAATGATGATGTCTCAGTGTAGCGGGTCAGATGATCCACTGCCACGATAATCCAGCGGTTGCCAGCTGAAGTTGTAGGAAGGGGACCGTATAAATCTATGCCGACACGATCAAACGGACGGGCAGGACAGGGCAACGGCTGCAACGAAGCAGGAGACTTGAGAGCAGTTTTTCGGCGTTGGCAAGACTGGCAAGAGCGGACAAAATGGCGGACAAAGCGGTACATTCCACGCCAGAAGAAGCGTAGACGCAAGCGCGTGTAGGTTTTCAACACTCCGCCGTGGGCGCACTGGGGATCAGTATGGAAAGCAGCACAAATTTTGGCGCGGAGATGAAGGGGGATGACTAAATGCCACTTCCTTCCGTCGTGAAGATAATTGCGGCGATAGAGCAACCCGTCACGAATTGAAAAATGTTAAGCTTGGCGGGCAAGCGCCCTAGACAAACGACCTGGAGAGTGGCTTGAAAGAAAGTCCAGAAGTGTCGATATCCACGGGTCGCGCCGCTGTTCCGTGGCCATGTCGATAGTGGCAAGCGAAGACAAATCGTAGGCGCAGATCTCATCAGACAACGAAGAGGAAGGCAGTGGTGAGCGCGAAAGAGCGTCGGCGTCAGTATGCTTGGGGCCTGAGCGATATATGACACGAATGTCATACTCTTGGAGGCGAAGAGCCCAGCGAGCAAGGCGGCCGGACGGGTCCTTGAGGGACGCCAGCCAGCACAGAGCGTGATGATCAGTGACCACATAGAATGGTCGGCCATAGACATACGGACGGAATTTGCCGATGGCCCAAATAATGGCCAAGCATTCTCTTTCCGTAACAGAATAATTGGACTCTGCCTTGGTCAAGGTGCGGCTTGCGTACGCCACCACATAGTCTCGGATACCAGGTTTGCGTTGGGTGAGAACGGCGCCTATCCCAATACCGCTAGCGTCAGTGTGAATCTCAGTTGGCGCATTCGGGTCGAAGTGGCGGAGGATGGGAGGCGAAACCAAAAGACGGCGTAAAGTGTTGAAGGCGTCATCACAAGCAGGTGTCCATGCGGAGAGGTCGGAGCTGCCGGAGAGGAGCTGGATGAGAGGAGCAATAATAGAGGCGAAATTTAAGATGAAGCGGCGAAAGTAGGAGCACAGGCCGATGAAACTTCGTAGCTGCTTCAGTGATTTTGGGCGTGGGAATTCGGCAACTGCACGAAGTTTGGTGGGATCGGGAAGAATGCCATCCTTAGAAATGACATGACCTAGAATAGTTAGTCGGCGAGCAGCAAAGCGGCACTTCTTCAGATTCAGTTGGAGGCCGGCGGTAGCGAGACAAGTGAGAACGTCCTTCAGTCGGAGTAGGTGGGATTGAAAATTGGTAGAAAAGACTACGATATCATCGAGATAGCAAAGACAGGTTCGCCACTTGAATCCACGAAGCACAGTGCCCATGAGGCGTTCAAATGTGGCCGGGGCGTTGCAAAGCCCAAAGGGCATGACATTGAATTCATATAATCCATCTGGTGTGATGAAGGCAGCTAAGAGCGGTCAGCGTCATCCATTGGCACCTGCTAGTAGCCAGATCGTAAATCCAACGAGGAGAAAAACTCGGCGCCCTGCAAGCAGTCCAGTGCGTCATCGATGCGTGGCAGAGGATAGACGTCCTTGCGCGTGATCTTGTTGAGCCGGCGGTAGTCGACACAAAACCGGAATGAGCCATCTTTCTTAGGTACCAACACAACTGGAGACGCCTAGGGACTGTGGGATGGCCGAATGATACCACGACAGAGCATGTCGTCTACATGATCAGCAATTACTTGGCGCTCCGAAGCCGACACGCGATAGGGGCGCTGGCGCAAAGGTGCGGTTTTGCCGGTGTCGATGGTGTGCTCTACGACAGACGTGCGGCCCAAGTCAGTTTGAGGGAGGTCGAATGAAGAAGCGAAGTTCTGCAAGAGGGCGACAAGTTGATGACGTTACGCAAGTGGAAGATCAGCATCATTAGCATGTTGGAAAACGTCGGAGGGCGTCGAAGCGGTCGCAACATCGTAAGAGCACAGACTAACTCGAAGGAGGGGGTTGAGTCAGCAAGAGTGGTGATATGACCGGGATCAAGCTCTTCAAGACTTCCAATGCATTCGCCACGGAGCAGGACTGCTGGGCAAGAAAATGGGTTCGAGGCGTAAAGTGCACTCTTGCCGTCTTGAATTTCGAGAACTGCGAACGGAAAAAGGAGGCAGGGATGACGGGAGGTGGCTTCGGAAGGTGTAAAAATCGCAGTCAAAGGAGTTACCCACTCACAAGACAGTGGTACGAGGGCAGCAGAAAACGGAGGAATGTCGGTGTCATGGGCGACGAGAAGTTTTGCAGTGTGGGGAGGGGTATCACAGAGGGGAGCCAAGGCAATTTGCGCACGAGCACAGGCAATAACGGCCTGATGAGTCGATAGAAAATTGTATCCGAGGATGATATCATGCGAGCAGTTCGGCAGAACAATAAACTCGATGGGGTACAAGACGTCTTGAATGAGCACACGGGCTGTGCAAGATGCGGAGGGGTGAATGTGCTGTGATGAGGCGGTGCGGAGCGAAAAGTCGGAAATCGGAGTGGTCACTTTGCGAATTCGACGGCAGAGGGCTTCACTGATGACGGAGACGGCTGCACCGGTATCGACGAGAGCGAGAACTGTGGCGCCTTCTACAGAAACTTTGATAACATTAGCGGGACGACATGGAGGACTTGAGGAATTCGAAACAAGGGCAGTTCTTGCCCCCGGAACTGCGACTGTTAGTTTGCCTCAACGGTGCTGGTAGGACGTCGCAGCATTGGAGAAAGCGATCGGCGCCGAGGAGAATGTGATCGACGAGTGGCATAGGTTTGGCGATCTTGTGAGACAAATTGAGAACCGGGCGGAATCATTTGCGAGCGTGAGTCGGTATCGTACGGGTAAAGTCGAATGTCAGGCTGTGAAGGTTGGAGGCGCTGGCGACAAAGGCGTGCCACATGGCCCGGCCGACCGCAGGCATAGCAAATCGGAAGGTTGTCCGTAGTACGCCAAGGTTTCATAGGATGTGGGCGGAACGTTGAGGGTGGGGCTTGGAACGAAGGCTCAGCATGCGGCGGTGAACGGTAGGCAGGGACCTGCACATAGGAGCCAGACGTGGGCGAAGGTGGTGGCCTAGCCGTTACTTGGGCATACATGAGAGGTGCCGTCACCGGCGGCAGCACAGGGTTGGACGGCAAGACATCAGCGACGTGTTCTTGCACGGCACGGCGTATAGTAGGGGCCAAAGATGGAGCCAGTTCAGGAACGAGGCGGCCCGAGTCTTGAAAATGGGGAAGGAGTGAAAGTTGACGTGCGACCTCTTCACGAATAAAATCTTTGATCTGTTGATTCAGCGGGCTCCCTTCAGAAGTTGGCGAACCACCCAGGGCTAATGCGGATACGCCTTCGTCGCACACACTGGAGCGGCGCCTAGAAGCGCGCCGCTTGCGGAGCTCGTCGTAGCTCTGGCAAATCTTGACGATTTCACTAACGCTGGTGGGATCTTTCGCTACCAGCATCTGGAAGGCGTCCTCAGTAATGCCCTCGAGGATGTAGCGGATTTTGTTCGCTTCCGGCATGGCCGGGTCGACTCGTTTGCAGAGATCAACGATGTCTTCTATGTAGCTGGTAAAGGTCTCATCAGCGCGCTGAACCCGATCGTGTAAACGTTGTTCGGCACGAAGGTTACGCACTGCCGGGTGGCCGAACACTTCCGCGAAATTCTTTTTAAATGTCAACCAAGATGGCAGGTCAGCCTCATGGTTGCGAAACCAGAGGTTCGCCACGTCCGTCAGATAGAATATGACGTTACTGAGCTTGTATGAATCATCCCACTTGTTATAGCTGCTTACTCTTTCATACGATGACAGCCAGTCCTCGACATCTTGATCGGCCGTGCCACTGAAGAGGCAAGGGTCACGCTGGCGCACGACGCCAGAACACATGATCGTGGGTGGAACGGCCGGCAGCGTCGAAGTGGACTCGTCTTGCATGGCGGTCGTAGAGGGCAGTGTACGGCTTCGCAGTTCCAGTTTGGATGGGATCGTTTCCGGCACCTCCGCCAATTGTAAGAGGGCGTTTATTGACGCTTAGGTGGAGAGCTGTGAGGAGAGGACCTTGCAACGGCGAGCCCAGCGTACTTCTTCTTTGTCTTCGTCGCACAACACACTGGTGCATGTCGATGGCTGAAGTGCTGACTATCACAGTACAATATATATATATATATATATATATATATATATATATATATATATATATATATATATATATATATATACGCAGATCTCAATTATAGAAGCCTAGGTAATCAGGCTAGTTTAGCATTCTTGTTAGAGGAATAAAAGGGCATAGAATAGTACGTGATATGGCTTATTCTTGTTGTGAAGCCAAATGAGGCGTGAACTTACTGAAGGGTGGACATGTATTTCGTTATCGAGGTTCCCCAGAAAGATGATGGAGAGATGAGCACTAGGGGTAGGGTTCCTTGTAATTGAGAATATAACAGGTAACATAGAGGAATTCTATAGCATTAATGAGAGGGGGCGGCTTAAAAGGTACATACTGAACATTGTGCATGCCTACGCGCCTAGATGTAGTCATAAAGATAAGGCAGTAGAAAACTTCTATGGAGATGTAAAATTGGCAATGAGAAGAGTAAAGATGTAGTATACCTTCCTAATGGGTGACTTCAAAGGCAATCTAGGAATAGCAGAGGGGATTTACTAGTTGAGGTTGCAGAGCGCGATAACTTGAGAATCATGAATACCTTCTTTATCAAACGGAAGAACCGAAAGTGGGCATTGAAAAGCCCTTACAGGGACACTAAGAATGACATTAATTCCATACCATACCCTAACCCCGGTATTATGCAGGATGCAGAAGTTATCGGAATGTAGCGGTGCAGTGGCCACAGGATGGTAAAGTCTCGATTTAGTAAAAATCTGAAGAGGAAACGAAACAGAACGTAACAGAATAGTAAGAAAGAAGTCGTCCATCAACGAATTACCAGTGTTGGAGAGTGCAGAAGAATTCAAGATTTCGCTACAGAATAGATATTCAGCTTTGGTCAAGGATGACGGCCTTAGCGTAGAAGCAATGAACAATATTGTCAGCGATATCATTACTAAATGCTAAATTACTAAATCCATTTTTAGCTCTTAAAGGTGCAGGACTCGGGATGAGGCTAATGAGGTTAAAATATGTCTTAATTCCCCCTCCCGCTTTCTCATTGTAGGTAGACGACATCTGCTGCCAGTTATTTATCAATATGACAGTTTTGGCTGCTTCAATTCCTAAAATGGCATCAAAGTGAGCTTTTCAGATCCAAGATTCACTCTAGAACTTGCTGTTATCCGCATCGAAGAACATACAAAAGACAATTGTGCCCATCGAATACTTGCCGTGCGTGGTATTAAAGCTACAATTCTTGAAACACGAAGGCAGGTCTTCGTTTTTCTGTCCATGTTGTCTATTGCTGCGCCCTAGTAAGCAGTACTGTGGTGAAGTAGACTTCGAGAGAAATGTTCTGCCGTTGAAGCTACTTGAAGCTACTTGAAACGAGGAAAATTACCAGAAAAGTATGCTGCTTCATATTTTACAGCTACGTATATGCTCCCTCTGCTTAGCTATATATTAAAAGTCATACTTCGTTTCAAGTAAGAGTGACTCAGCTTGATCATATGCTGCTTATTTTTGATCCTTGATCGCTGATATGAGTTTGGGGCGTGAAACACCACTCATTATATACCATAGGTTATCTGCCTTACCACATTGCTTTTCAATGTGGCATTTTGTGTGTCCTCCATGTCTTCTATGACCTTCAAAGGAAAAATTCGCATAATTTGAGAAGATCCACTATGCGCGACTTTTTAGACACTTTCACGAAATGAGTGCACATAAATGTTATTACGGCGCGGCGCATAGCGAGCACGCGCGGGGCGTCGCGTAGAAGCGTCCACAACATTGAAGAAATCTATCTCCTTGTACGAGCGTGGAGAGCACGTAGCCTTGCGCCCTTCGGCCTCATCGCCTCCTCTTCCCTCGGTGTCGGCGATGACACATAGCGGAGAAGCCGCTAGTAACCTCTATGAAATTCCGTCACGCCTAACTAATCGGGATGGCGAGAGGAAGAGAGGACTTCTGTTGCAAACTTTACGTGTATGTGCGCGCCTGACTTGACCCGCTATAAGAGACAATAATGGCGCGCCCTATAAACTTGTCTTTCGCTCCAGCAAGTCAGCGAGTGTTGCAGTGAGCCATCAAGTGCTACTGCTAGGACACTGGGGTCAACCCGCCGGTGTTCGAGGGAGCGGAGCCAGTTGTCAGGACGGCCACAGTGTGACTTTTCAGACGCCGGTCTTCCACAATTCCTGGTGGACCGTTTGGTGTTTATTTGTTCCGACTCCTCATGTACTGTTCTGTGCTGTGAAGCCTTTTTGTGCGAATCGCGTGCTTTATGCATGACTGCGAATTCATTTCTATTGTCTCTTGATGGGTATAAAATTTTCATATTGTCATACTGCCTCCGACCCTTTTACACGTGCTTGAAGTGGCGAAAGCTGGGCAGCAAATGGCCACCCTCTTCTGTCACAGCAGGAAGCTAGATTCCAGCATAGCTTGTTACACAAGTTGAGGGAGTCACCCCTGAGACCGGAGCAGTTACGCAAAGATAATCTAAGGGTGGCTGGCAGAGTGTACACTAACGTCTGTGCATCTGTAATAAAGAATAAATATAAATATATAATTAAAAAATAAAGTGTGACAGACACTCTAGAAACAGCTGAAAGCTTTATGAAATCGATGCTTAAATGTCACTAGTTGCATGCCGCGTTATGATAACTGGAGGAACAGTTCAGTTCCGCCGTTTGAAGCGCCAAACGACAGCTTAACGGCTTCATTTGCGAGCTCCATTTGTACACGGTCGTTACCGTATATGTGCGCTGCTACTTGCTTATTCTATGCCTTATAAATTGAGACTATGTTATTCTAGTCATGGTCATTAGCATACTCTCCACCATCCCACGAAGTATAAAATATCACGTCATATATGTGTTCTAAAGAGGAAGATGTACGTTCGAAGATGAACAAGAAGATTCCGCGCGTTGCCGCCGGAGACATCGCTATCGGTGTGTGCGCTCGAACTGCTGGTACGTGGACTGTCCCTGCTGTGGCTCTACATCGAGTCCCAGTACCTTTAAAAAACTCGATCCTACAAAATAATCGCTTGCTTTAACCCAGCCATATGAGCGTGCCTCGGGGGTCCAAGGGCAGCATCTGTAACTTTGTAGAGAGACAGAAGGCGAAGTCGTAGCAACGGTTCGAGCTTAGAAAATGGCTGGTGCCGGTACATTCACGCATCATCAGCTGTTGTGTTTCTGGGAATACCCTTGCCACGAATCAGTATTGTGACATATATGCCCTGCATGGCTGGAAGTTGAAGATGACAACGATCACCAACAGTGACACAGGAGACAAAGTGGTAGCAACGATTGATGCTAGAATAAGGTCGACACGCTGCTTTGTTTCTGTGTTCTGTGTGCGGTGCCAGCCTGGACTAACCTTCGCGAACTAACCTTGCCACGTATCAATATCTTTAAAGGAACACGATAAGTGCATAAAGGAAGCAGCGCGGACATGACCTTTAAAGCTGCTCAGTTACACTTTCGTTCAGGGAGTCGAACATACTGTCACGTGTGCTACACTGACTCAATAGCACGACCTGTGAAACAGGGCAGCATGGACTGCTCTACGTAAAAGCAGTTTTCGAAGGAATTAAAAACAAACAAAAGCTGCACACCGGCTTCTTTCTCTATCAGTGCAAACGCTCTTCAGTTCATAGACGCAAAGAAGTTTCGAGGGGTCAGTGGCTTGAAAAGTTTCTTTAAAAGTTAACACCTATCTAAACGCGTTCGGCTTTGGCAATCCCGTCGCGTCACGACATGACGAGATTGATGACGGAAGGTGGGAGTCGAGTAATGCGCCGTCAGCCACAAAAGGCTGATTACAAAAGCTAAAAGGAGTCTTCTAAGTTTGTTTATGGAAGCAAGAAATAAATTTGCGATGAAAAATGCGCAAAAATAATGTCACAGTAATCTTCCCCTGACGGCTATCTAGTTGATACAGAAGTTTTTGTTATCTTGTCTTGCCCTTTGTGTACAGCTTCTCACGTAGAGCATTCTAAGCTCTTTAAAATAACAACCTTATTATCGAGGCAGTGTATCACAGTCGCAGTATGTTTAACACCAAGAGAAATCAGTGCTATTCGTAAAAACACCAGCTGATAGAGCTTTTGTGAAGGGTTTGTCTTGCTTCCTGACAGGCGCCTATCCTGTCAGTTTAAAACGGCAGCTCAGAAGTTTCATTTCGTCTTTCTCACTGAATTCTCGAAATCACAACCCAACTGTGAACGAATGGCTGCCTACGTTATCAAATGCTGAATTGAGAAAAATAAATGTTGACGTCCTGATTCTGGATGTCGCATTCCCGTCCAGTGACAGCGGCCACGGGTGACTCCCGAAAGCATGCAATGCGTATGTATGACGTCGTTTTAGGTTGCACCGGTTTTTCTTGCAGAGGTTCAACAATCATGCAATCCTGTCATGAGCATTAGCCATCGAACGGAGCCGCATTCACTGCTGCCGCTACGATATTGGCTCGATTCCTCGCTTGGGAAACTTCTCGGTAACCGGCCTGTCTTTGTTTTTTGGTCGATGGTGTCGGCACACTGTATGACAGTGCTCCGGTTTTTGTCTTCATAGTGGCCTCATTTACGCTAAACCTTTTTCGTCACGACACTTGCTGTGTTAACCTCGACACTGCACTCGCAGTCTCAATAGCACTCATCCGGATGGCGTATTCATGAACACGACGATGTTCACCACACAGCTCCCCAAGAGTGTGTCGCAGTTGGACCTGATGAACACGCAATGTTTTCTCGGTAGTGACAGTGTGTTAGTTTTACTGTGTGTGTTACAGTAGACAAGGAAGGCTTATCTGTTCGTTCTGGTGCGGCTATGAAAGTCCGGCTTCGTGGCACATTTTGTTCAGAATTTTCCTTTTCACAATTTCGTCGCAACCGAGGTGATGTTGTACGCGCTGTTGTGATAACAACCACCATTGTTTCTACATTGCAGAATAACGCGACCTTGACGTATGCCGCTTGAAGGACGCTTTGATATCGAATGACATTTACATGATATCGTTTTCATATATTCCTATGGGGTGCAGCTGGTGCTGTCTGCTCGCCACTCCAGAGTTAGATATGAACGAAGCCTGTATGTACTTCCCAGGTCTTGTGCTGCTGCTACAAAATCAGTGGAAATCAGTGGAAATCAGCGGCTCAGTGGAAACGCTCAGGATGCCCGGAAGTAGGTTTTATGCCCTCGCTACAGAAACAAATGCTCGGTCTGCCGTGAGGGTTAATGGCATCTAAAAGCGACTATTCTGCATTCCACTAATTCAAGGTGAAATGCCCATGGCATATTGTGCATACATTTCTGTTTTGAGAGCATGACAACACATGAACAATGTACTGGAATTTTTTTCTTGCAATAGTGGCAACCCCAAAAGCAGCTAGACATATGAACAGAGCAAGTTTCAGCTGATAAGTTTCAACAATGACACGCTCGAAGTGAACGGAAACCCTCTCGAGAGATGTCTGCTTGCCGCGCTCCAAAGCTGCTGCCTATCGGTTTCATTTTTATCCAACCACAAGACGCTTGTAGAAACTGATATTTATTCCTGGGCCTTGCCGCACATCCAATCACAAAAAACTACCTCGGAAAACTGTTAATTATATTCGAAAGCAAGTGTGGCTCCATCCAATGTTGTCGTTCGCGTACTTTGGATGCATAGCAAATACCATTCTTCTCGCCAGTGCCACATCCTTGCAACATCACAGGCAGGCGCTTTTCTACACCAAATTATCGCGAAGATTCCAGACGTCCTCAGGAATGCAGCTCCTACAGTTTCCCGAGAGTTTTCTGTTTCTTTGCGTAATAAAAATACAATAAACTTCATTTCCCCGAATGTAAGTGATAAGAAGTAACAGCATATATACATTAGAATAGTTAATTATTTATGGATAGGCTTAGGGTTCTTAATGTTTAAAAGCGACTCAGGTCATAAGAGAGGCCATAGTGAAGGGCTTCTGAAGTTTCGACCACCAGGGCTTCTTTACCGTGCACGGACCTCGCACAGCACACAGACACATAACACCGTGCTTCCATCGAATTAAGCATATATATTAAAACAAAAACGCATGTCACCTCACTCAATCTTACATGTTCCTCCATAGATACCTTTCAATAAGTCACTGTGTTGCAGGTTCAGTCACGAGTGCCATGTTATAGTTTATTGAAGATACTTGAATTAAGCAACACCAATGTACTTTTTTGAATTCAGCCTTTCAACTTGTCATTCTACCCACGTGCGATGCTTACCTGCAAACCTTGCACATCCAAAGCCTCCATCAACTCCTTGGCGTAGTAGTAGCCCAAGCCGCCATGCAACATCGCCTTGGTGCCATCCTTGTAGTAGAGAGGTGGCGCCAGGGCTCCTATGGACAGCGAAAGCTGGTTCAGCACGTGCTCGTACAGGATATAGGGCTCCGCGAAGCTGTTGGGGATTCGCAGCTCTTCCATGCCTGCGCCTGAGGCGCGGCGAGCTCGCCCCGAGCGCCTGGTCTCGATCCAGTAATGGGCGAAGGACGGAGCATTGTCGGTAAAATTAGCATACGCCTCTTCCAACACCTCCGCCGTAAGGAACTCCTCGGCTGGCCACAGCACCCTACGCACATTCTTTAGCTTCTCGGCGGCGACGTGCTGAGTCTGATTGTCAAGCCACGGCACAGCGAGAGACTTCTCCGTGGCCATCTGCGAAGAGTAAGAGCACACGGTGTATACTTTGATAATATGCGCTGCAAAGGAAACCCAACCATTTACTAAAGAACATTTTTTTTTTATTTTTTTTTAAATACCTACAGAGCCCTTGCAGGCATTAGTGTAGGGGGGAAATAAAAAAAAGACTATGAGTGAAGAGATGACATAATACAAATTCAGCTGAAAATTGAAAGGCATGAAACGAGCAGCGAAAAATAAAACGGTACGTATACAAGTAGTTGTCTAGATATTTTCATCACTTAATCACACTAGAGGACACCGGAAATACAGACATGTGAAGTTGAAAGCAATGCTAAAACCAATTTAAAAAGAATATTCTTCAGGTCCTGGATAAAAGACGAAGGGGTCACGGAAACAATTTCTTCAGGTAAACCATTCCACTCATGTATTGTCGTATGGAAGAAGCTGTTCTTAAGTAAGTTTATCCGGCAAACATATTCACGCACTTTTTGCGAATGGTCCATTCGTGCAGATATATGACACATTCGTTGAAAGCTTTTCCTCCCCTTCAAGCGTTAACCTGCCTTACATACAGCACCACAGGTTCCCGACAATGCCACCTATAACAATCGATCCACCTGGCGTAGCCAAATTAATTGACTCTTTAAAAAATGATTCTTCACCTGGTTTCGATGCGATTAGCGCTAAATTCATAAAAAAATACTTGTGCTTATAGTTCAGTTATACTAACCAAACTTTTTCAACAGTCACTCGACACAGCAAGCTTTCCTAACGACTGGAAAATTGGGAAGGTGGTTCCAATTCACAAGTCCGGTGGTAAGCACTCCCCTCAAAACTTTCGTCCCATTTCGCTCACAAGAACATGCTGCAAATTACTAGAACATATCATTTTCAAGCATGTCGTTACCTTTCTCGATGAGAATTCATTTTTCACACCTGCGCAACATGGTTTTTGTCAAACATACTCATATTAAACTCAATTACTTGCCTTTACTGATAAACTATACCGCATACTTGACAACTCATCGTTTGCTGACTGCATTTTTTTTTCCAAAGCCTTTGATAAGGTATGTCATAAATTGCTGCTACATAAATTGAGCCATCTTAATCTCAATCGTAACGTCTTCGACTGGATTAAATCTTTCCTTCTTAACCGTTGGCAATTTGTACATGCTAATGACACTAATTCACCGATTACTAACGTGCTATCTGGTGTTCCACAGGGATCGGTCCTCGGACCCCTCCTATTCTTAATCTATATTAATAACCTTCCTTCTGCCATATCCTCTAACATTCACCTTTTTGCTGACGATTGTGTAATATTTCGGGAAATAAATAACGTTAACGATACTGACACTCTCCAGTCAGACCTCAATTTGGTGTCAGACTGGTGCAATGCATGGAATTAAACATTAATAAGTGTAAAACTTTGCGTGTTTCCCGTGCATCTAACGCTCTTTCTTCATATTATCTTAATGGCACTCCTCTTCACTGGGTAAAAACATACAAGTACCTAGGTATTCATATCACTCAAAATTTAACATGGTCTATTCATATTGACTACGTTATTAATAACGCTAACCGCATGTTAGGATACCTACGTCGGAATTTGCCTGCCGCTCCCTCATCTCTTAAGCTTTTACTGTATAAAACACTTATACGTCCTAAACTTGAATACGCATCATCAATATAGGACCCTACACATGAAAACTTCATATATTCCTTGGAACTAGTCCAAAATAATTCCGTCCGCTTCATTGTTTCAAATTACAATAGTACAGCAAGCATCACAGCCATGAAATCTAAAGTTTCACTCCCACCGTTACAATTTCGCCGTAAAATTGGTCGCCTAACGCTATTTCACAAGCTATATCATCACGTTGCGCTTCACGACTGTTTCATATCACCCCCAGAATTCATTTCACATCGCATCGATCACCGCCACAAGGTTGGCATCCGAACATGCCACACCAAATCTTCTTTTCAGTCATATCTTCCCAGCACATCTGTGGAATGGAACCGCCTTCCCCCCGATATTGCAGCCATTTCAAATAACAAAACCTTTCACGACGCAATAGCTAACAATGTTTATTCTGAAGGAATCTGATCATGTTATATCTGTTTCCACTGTGTTGTGCACATTGATTTTATGTTATTTACGCTTTGTGAATGTTGTTTGTTTTATTCTGGAGGAGTTTTATTTTATTTTGTACTACTTGTTTTCACTGTATTATATTCATTGCTCTGTGTCATATTTAACCCACTCCCCTCTGTAATGCCTTTGGCCCTGAGGGTACAATAAATAAAAAAAAAATAAAAAATATATTTTGGTTTCTTTAGATACATATCTTTATCGATACCTGTTCTAGAGTAAATGATATAAAAAAGCGACAAGCGCAGGTATTTTCTTCTCGTTTCAAGCAGCGGCCACCCCAGGTTTTTGGAAATATCGTGAGATCTTTTCGAAAAGTCATAATTACCTGACACAAAGCGAGCAGCACGTGCCTATACGCGTTCAAATTCTGCAATGTTGCACTGGGTGGACGGATTCCAAGTACTGCAAGCGTACGCAAGAATGGGACGTACATTTGACAGAAATAATGTTTCTTTTACCTTAGAAGGTGTCTGATTAAAGTTTCGTCTAAAGAAATTAAACATTCGGCTGGCCTTGAGAGTTACGTTATGTATATGAGCATTCTATGACAAACTGTCAGAGAATACAACCCCCTAATATTTGTATTCTCTTGCGACCGACACGCCGGTACCATACATGACATAACTGGTAAGCATTGGCTGTTTTTTAGTTGTAAACCTAACGACTTTGCATCTGGATAAATCAAGAGACGTCTTCCAGAATTGGCACCACAATAAAATAGAGTCCAGGTCGTTCTGTAAATGTTCACAGTCCGCCGCACTAGTGATTTCGCGATAGATATAGCAATCATCCGAGTACAGTCCTACACGGCTGGTGGTACGGTCAGTAAGGTCGTTGATATAAATCAAGAAAAGTAGAGGGCCCAAAACTTGCCCCTGTTGGACACCATACAACACAGACACACTTGGTGAGCACTCACCGTCCAGAACCATGCATTGTTTTCTCTGAGAGGTATGCTTGAGTCCATGCTAAGAGAGCGGCCGGTATATTAAGAAGGGATATTTTGTGTAACAGAAGTGCATGACAAACAGAATCAAATGCCTTTAGAAAATATAAAAATATACAGTCTACCTGCTTACCTAAGTTAATTGAGGCTGCAATATCGTTTGGAGCCTATCGGCAACCAGTGTGCGGACGGCAATAAAGGCGTAAAGTATTTCTGCTTTAACAGCAGTTTCCTAATTCATATGCCAATAAAGGACACCTGGAAACATCCATAGCTATAGTTCTTAGGAACAGCACATCTAAATTATACCTATAATTAACCAAAGATTGATCCTTACCTTACCGTACAGTATAGGCAGAGTGCCTTGATATTTCGGCCTAAATATTAAAGGCTTATCGAAGTACAGCTATCATTTCTGAGAAAATTCAAATAGCATGAACATTTTCTCTACTTGCTTCACGCTATTCTTGCGGTTACTATTGATCGTCTGAAATGAGCTCAAAATGTTGCAGCAAGAGCGATTATTAGTAGTTTCAAGCACTTCACGCTTCTCCACTAGTAATTTTAGGCTCAAATCTGTTAATGCTGAGAGTATGTCCGCTTCATAGCGACATCTTCTATGTCGACCAAATGAAAGGTACCTTTTTTTTTTTTTAAATCCTTATGAAAGCGGTAGAGAACGGTACATTTTGAATGTTTTTCCAACGCATATTCAAAGGGTATTGTGGTCTATCGTAGAAATCATTTCACTAAGACAAAAAAGTTCTTATTCTTCACTAAGATATTATTGTTAATACTGACATTCGCCAACAGCTATTCTTATGAATACCTTGCAATACTTAACGGCGAGCTTGAGGAGGATTAGCAATTTTTGACAGACGGGGTCAAATTGTCTAAAGTGAACAACTATGCTTATGCTATCAGGTTCCCTTCAGAACAGTCCGCATACCTCAAGAATGCCGGTGAGGTGTTTGTCGATGCAGCGGCGTTCTTCTTCCGTGAACAGGGCTACTGCCGCGGCGGAGGACACCAGGAGAGTGTAGCTGTCTTCGACCTGGCGGGCGCAGAAGGGCAACCGCTCTTGCCTCGCTAGCGCGTTGCTTCCATGCAATATGAGCAATGCATCGCTGGGGCTGGCCACAGGCGCGTACGCGAGCAGGAACAACCACGCCAGATGGTGGAGCAGGGCAGTGATGCTGGCATTGCTGAAAGTCACACGCAGACCGTTCCACAGAGCCACATCACTGAAAAGTACCAAGTCCTCCATTGTGAACGGCTGGTCGATTCCTAGCGTGGTGTTAAATACACGCTTAATATATTCCGCACTAGAGGCGGGCCAGTAGCCCAAAAGCTTTCGCAATGTAAACACTGCGGGAACCGGGGGCTTCCACGTTGACGACCGCACTAAGTTGGCGAATGCGTATTGCAGGGTCTTGTAGGCCTCTTTTATTGATTTAGAAGTAGGCGAACGACGTTTGTCACTAGCAAAAAGCTTGAAAATGTTGGTGTAAACTTTTTGAAACTGTTCCTTTGGTATTTGCTTAAATAGATCCCTCCAATACAGCATGCGATTGCTGTGAGTAAACAGAACGCGGCGTTTCTGTCCATCGTTGGTGGCTTTTGGAAGCAGCTTGAGCGAAAACCAGAGGTACACTTCCCAGTTCAAGGCAAGGTCCAACAGCACCTCGAGAGGCCGCTGTTTAGGCTCTTCGTCCTCGGGCCACAAAAGGCCATGTTCGCGCATAAAGGCCTTGAGGACTTCGACTTGCGATCCCGTTTGCTTCATACAACTGTCCAACATGGCTGCCGCTTTTCTTCCCACGGGCAACTGGGTGGCGCTCCTGTGCAGCGTATCGGGAAGCTTGCTGAGCCACATCATGACCATGTCCATGAGAGCAGAGTCTGAAAGTTCGGAGAACGCTTTGCGGGGTACCCAGCGGCCGCAGACATAGGCAGCGAAATCGTGGCATGGGTCCACGCTCCTGTCCAGCTGTCTCTCAATGAGTCCCCTGTAATAACAGCCATAGAAAGAGGTGTGTCACATTCAGGAACTCTCGGGAATTTTCAGAAATACATCATATACAGCGAGTGACTGTGGTAATTTCCAACGTGACTTTCTATGCGCCGCAGCAGAATGGACGACCGAAGGATGACGACAGGCGAGTTGCTCGTCGCTCACCCATCATTTAGGACTTGGGTTTCCATTCGCGTTTATGAGGCTAAATGTCGCAAAGAGGCTCAGACGAAGAAAAAAGTCACACCGACTATCTCACTGGCATGACATTATATGAGCGCCATGCATTTAACCTTCATGAAAATGCGGTCGCCGCAATAGGAAATAAACATTTTCGCCAGGTTAGGTCTTGATGGAGCACCGTGACGGATCGTTAGCTTCCTCTGTGCAACAAGATGTGGTGAGAAACGCTGAGAAAAGTGAAATAGTTTGACAGCGAATTATCTTGCTTGTAAATCCAAAAGCTGCGCAAGTTTTCGCTCAGACCGCTTATCACACATGTCATAAATATGGCTGCGCTGCTAAAAAAAAAAAAGGCTCGTTGACATAGCGCGAGAAGTTGCGCTGGCAGTTCGTTCCTGCCTTGCAGCAAGCTGTAAACTGCGAACCAAGTCGTCACGTTAATGACAGATGTGTCCCTGAGCTGGTCTTCCAGAGCATGGCTGTGACGATGGAGTCGAGCCTGCTAACTCCACGATGTCTCTCGCGATGTTTTCCATAACTGTACCATCTGAAAATTTGAGTTCAAACTTTTTAACCGTGCAGAAGCTGAAAGGACCCGAAGTGTTTCTGGACGCTTCTTTTTAGTGGCTATCGGCGAAGAGGCAAGGCGTGCGTAGCATGCCCTGAAGTTTGAAAACAAGGAGCACAAAATGATTGGAAGTATTTATTCATGAAGTTGAAAATGATTACAAGCCTGCCACAAACCTCATGACTAAGACTTCCGGTTTCGATCCAGGAACTAGCGGGATGGTAAGTCATTTAACGAGTGGATGAAGGAGCTAATGATTCTCGCAAAGGCATGCGAATTTGGAGAACTTGACGGGCGACTTCTACGTAGCCGACCAATCATTGGCATAAGACGCAATGGGCTGCAACAAAAAGCCATTTCGAAACATTCTGTCGTACACGGAGACCGAGAAAATTTGTCGTAATAGGATAGAGAGCAGTTAGCGTAAATCCAAAAAGCAGCCATGCCATCTTTGGCTTCAGAACGGATTATGTGTATGGCACGTCCCGCTAGAATGCACCGCAGCAAGGACGGCACATACGGAAAACAGAAGTCGCTGACAAAGAGGAATATTTCCTTCAAGCGTTGGAAATTCATGCAATTGACAATCACGAACACTGGGCAGCAGTGCTAAATGTGGCCGGTTACGCAGTCAAATGTAAGATAGACACCAGAGCGAACTGTGCTGCTATGCCACGGCTACGTTGCGTATGTCATCTGGACATACAAAAAGCAACCGCGAGGGAATTCCTTGCATCTACAAGGACGCAATGTACAGATGCTACATTCTTCGTTATTCCTCAGGATGTACAACGTTCCTGAGGTTTAGAAATATATCACGACAATCGACCAAACTGCTGTTCACTGCATAAATCTTAACAGTGGTGAGCGTGATCACTGCGAGCATTCGTGCCCGCGCACGAAGGTAGAGTGTTGTTTCTGAGCTGTTCCTATCCCGACGATACAAGCACTGCCACAGATTTTGTTATCAAAAAACAAAAGGTGGGAAGTACAGCACATGTACTTTGCTTTTGCCTCTTTTACCGTTTTACCACCTCTCAGGGCTGCTCCAATCAGAAAGTTCATATTCAAGGCAATGCTTTCCACTTGTTGGCATATATCATTTCTTTTATTTTTATTTTGTTATTCTTCTTTCGTGCTTTAGAACCCTACTGAAAATGCGGCGACGAGCTGCACGTGGAGGATGAGCGGCTTCTCAGAAGCAACATGCTTGTCATTCCCCTTGCAAAGCGCCTAAAGTTATCGGAATGCTGCACGTTGAATACTGTGGCGTAGATAAAATGAAGGCCAGAGCCCGACAGGTAATGTACTGGCCAAACATGAATGCTGGCAATGCAGTTGTACCGACGTCATGCACCGTTTGCGATACTTTGTGCTACTTTTGCCAACAGCCAACAATTCATGAATATTTCGTGCTAGTAGCTGGTTGCTTTTTTTTTCAGGATTCTCAAACTTCATCGGACCACCGCTGCTGAATGCATGTGCGGAAATCTTCATGACTCATGGCATCCGAGCCAAATTGAGTAGCGACAACCACGCTCCATTTAGCACTGCAAGCTTACCATCTTGTACCAGTCAATCTAACATCCACCAAATCACGTCTAGAACATAAAACCCGTGAGTTAAATAATTTCCAGATTGCGCTGCTTACGAAGCTAGCTCAACAAATGCCCCTTTTCGGCCCTTGAATTTTACAGTCATTTTTCTTATTGGGGGAACCCTCCAGGGGACGAACGTCCGCAACCCCCAGCTCAAAGGCTAATGAGACTCCATACCCGAACATACCCCATAAGCAGTCCCAAACAAAGTCGTTCGACAGCGGCTGTAAGAATTCACAAGCAGCTTTGCTTCGACAACAAAACGGAACTCTATCTACTAAACCTTAAAAGCGGAACCCAGGTGTCTGTGTACGACATAGACAGCAGACCAAATGACGCTCCGGGCATGTTGGCCCTGCAGGTCAGATGCGACCATATATGGTGGCTACAAACAGTGGACATCAGTTACACCGCACGAGAGAGCATTCTATGGCTACAGGTGCTTAGGTGCGTGTCCCAGCATCCCAAGCAAAGAAACGCAGGGCGTGTCCTTTCAAGCAATCCGTCTATGAACGCAACTCACGGCATCATCCAAAAAAGTAAACGCATACGCCAAAAGACGCAGCCATATCAACTATCGGAACGTAAACCATAGCGAAGCAAGCTTATTATGCAGAAGTTCACAATTTTTCTCTATTTCCTTTGTTGCTGCTCTTGTTTTTCTTTAAGAAGGAAAAATGTGACATAGCACAATGCTTATTCTTGTGAAGCCAACAACTGCGCATTTTTCCGGAGCAGGCCGCTTATCCCACCCATCCTAAACTACGGCTGCGTTGCTGAATAAAGAGTCTTTTGTTCCCTGTGCCCATCTCGTTTACAGAAAGCACTATAAAACATTCACTTCGAAAAAGACGGCTACTTCCATAGCGATCGCGATTATAAATCCGTTGTGAAAACCGATAATGAGAATTATGGGTACAGCCTTGCAACTAATAAAAAGAACACGACTTCAGGACGGATACCAATGTGCATTGCTTGCTGTGTTCGCAAGAGCGGAAGGCGCAGTGGAATGTATAGGCCGCACACGCGCATCACAACGACAGAATTTGCTTTCGACGGCAATTAATGTGACTTTGTTTAGAAACAACCGTTCTCATCTTTGTTGAGAAATATGGTTCCCTTATACTTAGCATTAGCATACATATTTTTCTATTTTCAAGTGTGGTACAGCAGTGTACTTGTCGGGTTGGTGATCAATCGACAACCTAATAGAAATGTTTTGTTGGCTGCTACAACTCTGTTCGCCAGGTCGAACATTGTGCCCCCAAATGTACCTCTGTCAAGATATATTAAGTTAAGAAATTTATTTTCATCTAGCTGAATTTAATTATATTAGAGGTGCGAAACAATGTATTGGAGCATCTGCTGGTATTTTTGGATTTTCATCCTGTGCACAGTAATGACATCTTGGCGTGCAGACATTTTGTGCATTCCCTCATGTGGAGATTGCAACGCAGAGAGTGGTCAAATATCGGTTGAGAGTATTTGGGAGGGCGATGTCGTCTAGTGACAAATTTCTTGTCAGGTGTAGGCACTGAACCTTTGCTTGCAATTAAAGAGGACGCCATCGCTACCGAATTCGACTGTTCTGCATCTCCTAGGCCCGTGGCATGTGCATTCGTGCTTTACCTGTGGAGGACGCAAGACTTGGTCAGGCAGCGGGCATCAGTTTGTCGGCCTCGTTTTGGCAGCAGCAAAATGATGATGCTCAGGAGAGCACCGCCTACCAGCGCGACGCAAAGCACCTTTGCCTCGAGCGGCCATTTTCCCTTGGCGTAAGAGGACAGCCTCGATGAGGACGACAGCTGCAAAAGTAAGTAAACGAACGCAA
This sequence comes from Amblyomma maculatum, assembly GCF_055883805.1. Taxonomy (NCBI): domain Eukaryota; kingdom Metazoa; phylum Arthropoda; class Arachnida; order Ixodida; family Ixodidae; genus Amblyomma; species Amblyomma maculatum. The sequence continues at coordinate 97,110,769 of NC_139353.1, forward strand.
TATCCGAGTCACATCTCTTCAAATAAAATCATGTCTTATCAACTTTCGCAATTGGGTTATAATGTCTAAATTATATTTACAATTGAGATCCACTTGTTTGCAATTAAAAGGAAGCAGAGAAACCTTAATAATAAATGAATAGTGCGTAACTGAACCATCGTCTTTCTTTCTATTCAGTAATAGTCAGTTTGAATAAATATGGTACTTCTACAAGGATAATATTTAATTATCACAGTCCATGTTTCCAGTACATACTAGGCAAATTATTAAATGAATAGTAAAATAAACCAATGAGAAGACAACCTGGATGCGACAAAAAAGGAGAAACTTAGGATGTTGTGTTGTGTTGAGTCTTATGGCACATAGGCGACTCAGGCCATCATGCACCAAGAGCAAAGTTTGAAATTAACCAGTTAAGAGATTTACAGTTGGTTTAAAAGTTTTTCTTCGTTAAGGAATGAAAAAAAAACTTGAGAAATATCGATGAGTGACTTTTGTCCGATTAGTAAGCTTGGGTGCAGTGTAGTGTGTTCTTCATAAATTAGTGGGAAGTGTTTCTGCCTCAGTTGTTCAAGTTTGGTACATGTAATTAAAATGTGGTTAGTGGTGACAACTCCTCAGAGTTCGCATGTAGGTGCATCTCGTTTTGTGAGTATGAAGTTGTGTGTTGAATGAGTGTGACCGATTCGGAGGTGACATAAAACTACTTCGATGAAACGCTCTTGGTGAGTGCATGATTTCCATTCAGCTTTTACTGGCTTCACTAAGTGTAATTTGTTGCTTACTTCCTTGTCCCGTCTTCGTTTTATGAATTTTAGAATATTTTGATGCGGTGGGCTTACTTTTTCTATGTTAGCGTTCGGAGCGGTTGAGGCGCATACATCAGCTCGGTCATTAGCACTGATCCTTACAATGACTGGGCACACACAGGATCTTCCCTTCACGTCCTTGTGTTGATATGTTTTTATGCAATTTATTATTTTTCCTATCAAGGGTTGCGTTACAGTTCTGGAGTGTAGTGCTGTGATTAAGCTGGAGTCAGTGTAGATTATGCTCTTTTCAAATTTGCTCTTTACTATTTTTTCCACGGCTAGCAAGACTGCATAACTTTCGGCAGTAAAAATCTATGCGCACTGAGGTAATCGGACTGTTTTTTCGTGTTTGTCTTCTGCTACACCACTACCGACATAGAAAACTGTTTTACATCTGTCTGTATAGATTGTTTTATAGTTTTCAAACTTTTCATCCAAGGCCAGGAACTCTTGTATTATGTGTTCAGGTGGAGTCTGCTTTTACGAAATTGTGTTAGTGTAAGGTCACGTACAGAAGGCAAACTGTACCAAGGGGTAAGGGTTCCGGGCTTCAGGAAATATTTGGAAGTGCATTAAATATGTATTCATTTCGTGTCATTTCTGCTCCGGAAGATTAGTTGCTTTATTGCATGGGGCTTGTTGTTAAATAGTTTTCTAGAATGGCATTTTGTGACAATCGGGTAACACCGATGTTTTGGTAGGGATCTATTGTTTAGCACGTAACTACACATAAGCATTGTCCTTCTGCCTTGTAGAGAAACTAGGGATGTATGAGACAATTAACAGAAAGATTATCACTGCCTACTAATACCTCAAAGCTTTCATGTGTACAACCCGTCTCCTTTTCCCTTTTTTTGGTTCTATTTGTTTTTATATCCGAAATGCAAAACTTTACTTTGCACATCTTTTATTTATTTTTTTGAGCAGGAGAGCATGGTGATCATTCGTAAGCTCCCCACCAGAATTTTTCCGAACCCCCAGCTTTACAGCAAGTGGCTCCGGGAAATTTTCAACTCCTGGTGCAATCGTTCCGAGGGCATAATACCCAGGAATGTGGCGCAACAAACACAAACACAAGCGAAGAGACACAACACACGCGCACACTACGAACTGTAATATGGATCTGAACACACTTCCTCTTCACAACTCCTCGTCTTCTACACTCAAGTACATCTTCTCATCATCCTCTTCTTTGCCAAGAGGATACTGGCACTTTCTTCCCCCCAGAACATAAACATCGCCCAAGCATGGCGGTGCTGCTGACCTTGAATTCGGTGCGAAAGAAGCAATTTGGGGTCCGCAAATTTATGGGAAATAAGCATTGTAGTTGAATTAGTCTGAGAGGATTTCGCCTTCCCGCTCTGAAGGGATCTTTAGTGTCAAGAATATTTGTCCGTTTCAACTCAAAATTGACTATGCCTATAGTTAGGCTCAGCTGACTATCATATGGGGGCCAGAAGGTAACTATTTTTGCATGCTGTTCCAGAATATTGACACTGTGCATTTTTGGTTTAACTAAATACGGCTTAAATCTGGAAAATGGAGATAAAGAGGTAAGTCAGGAGTCTAGAGAAAATACTCTTGCAGGCTTTCCTTCACATACCAAGGTATAAATCACAATTTTAAGATACGAGCGAAATGTCATGAAGTAGGCCGGTAATTTGGAGTGTATCGAATATATACAATAGTTTAGCATAACGGGGATAAATAATATTCATCATTATATTCATAAATGTTTCAATTGACCGCTCGGGAACAACTTCACGCCTTCGCATGTTTAATCGCCCCAGCAACCAAACAAATTTTGGGACACTGAAGGAGAGGCCCCCTGGCAAAATATTGGAGGGGATAATTTAGACAACTGAAGTGTGGTAAGGCGAAAGCCTTTTATAGCGCGGTGGTTTTTTGAGTCTTTTGCGCGCCCTTTACTGAACTGTTCATAACTGCTTACTGCATCTTCAGCGCCTGTTAGGTGATTTGATCAAACTCTGGCATTGTTGTATATAATATTTATTCATATGTCACACATTGTGCGGATGGACGCCCTGCCGGACGCATACTCCTGATCCTATAAGATATTTCGTCTTGATGTGCCCTGGCGCGCGTCTGTTGCGTTCTTCATTCAAGTGTGGGATTGGGAGTATGACATCGCTCCTACAGTGCGGCGTTCTCACTGCCACCTGCGGCGTTCTCACAGCCCCTAACTCATCGCGCTGCCGCCTTCTCCCATGACGTCGCGTTGCTGCTACGATACACCATGACGTCAGCGGCTGCGATCCACATGGAAACCGCCTTGGCATGACGCCAGAGAAGAACTAAGATTCATTTCTCACATTCCCGGCATGGCATGGTCAGCTGGGGATCGGAAGGGTATGAGCCCGGTTCCAGCTGGAGCAAGATTTTTTCCTAAAGATTGAATGATGCGTCATTCATGGAAGCGCCAAATAAAAGGCGCAGCACGGACGCCTGAATCAAACACCTTGCGGCTTCAGGTTTGTATATACATGAACTGCCTTGTGGTGTCATCGGTTATGACCAAACGGTATTTTATGACATCTATGACGAAGAGTCGGACACGACTGAACTGAACTGATGACGTCATGACGTTAATTCCGGTTATTACGACATGATCACATCGCGTCCGGACATAGCATCACGTTAGGTGATAATCGAAGAAATCACCAGTTGATGATTCATAATCACGTGGTATGCCTCGGAATTTCGTGAAGTTTGACACTTCTAGCGAATAGACATGTCGGCGATGGATGAGCCATTACCAGGCTTTCGCCTTAAAATGTGCGTGTTTTCGAATGTGTGATCTATAACAAAGCGCATACATACGCGTGATATCTAAGGAAACTCACTGATAAGGACAGTGCTGCTGGAATAGTGCATAACACTATCTGACTAAGGGTCATTCACATCACCACATAACTGACAACACTGCCGGGGTAGGGCAGTGATAGGGCGCTCGTGTACCGTGCCAAAGGACGCGGGATCAAATTCTGGCCTCGGCAGCCGCTATTTCACTACAGTCGAAAAGCTAGGTGCCCTTGTGCTGTGCTGTGTGAGTGTACATTGAACAACCCCAGGTGGTCGGAATTACCACAGCCTCTCACTACAACGTCTCTCATAGCCTTTGTCGATTCTGGACATAAACCACAAAACCAAACCAATGACAAAAGATACTGCTACTGTTGCAAATAACTGCGCTTTTTTTACTAACTTCAATTATCTTCACAGCGCCTCATTGGGCTCGAATGCGTTCGACAAGAAAGGGCAACAAGACAGGAATAGCTTTTGGTGCACGGCATTCAGCCTTTTTCTGACATTATGCGGTCATTTAGGGTACAATTGGAAAGAAAACATTCTTTTTCCAGCCTTAATCGCACTTAACGCGATCGGTCAGTTCCTCTCCAACCCCACTCCCCAACAATATATCAGCTTACCGACGCAGATGGCTCTTTTGCAGCGGCATCTAGCAGCAAGTCGTTTAGTGCCTTCATGGAGTGCTGTCCGGTTTTTAGACCACTCTCCTGAGGCAACTGGACACGAGACGACAGCGAAGGCGCAGCGCTGATTGGATGGTTGCCTGTCACGTCCCTGCCATCGTCCTCCTGAGCCGCTTCCTTGGCTTCCACCACCTGCATGGAAACAAATACACTATGGGCACATACTCCGGGCATGTGACAATCATAATGAGGACCCGAAGGTTTCCGGGAATGTCTGCATCTCTAAGAATTGCAATACCATTGCACTGCGCATTGATTAAATTAAGGTTACAAAATAGGAACAGCTTTTTAGGGTGTACATGCGTCCAGCCTGAAAGGTATTGCAACTTCTTTATAGTGGAAGAAAATTTATATTTAAAAAAACAAGAAATGCAAAGGGATCGGAGTTTTAAAGAGGAGTTGTGTTTTCTTATGTTTTCGTGTACCCCCAGTGGCTAAATAAAAATAGCATACGAATTGAAACTTGTTTCAGATAGGAATCTCATTTTTCTTAAGCTTATGCAGTCATATACCTTTTAGGAAACAAAATTGTGCGCGAAAAATAAGCCGTGGCAACGAATTCGTTTGCAGATTGCCAAAGACGCTTTTGGAGGACAATTTTACTTGACCTCAAGGCAAGAATTATTATTATGAATGTTGACCACAGTGAAAATAAGTCAACTACACATCTTACCTTCCTGATTTGTACCTATCTATAGGATTGTGGCGGACTTCATGAACGTGGAAGAAACATTCAACAGAACTTTATATTACTTGACCTACGGAAAAGCAGCAAGAAGAGGAAAATTGAGACGTCGCCGAAGAGGACTAAATTATAAAGTCGACAAAGCGGACGAAGCTCAAGCTCTGGCTTAAGAACACTGGCCTATGTAGCAGCAACAATACGATAAATATATTGCCGTTCAAACTACCAAAACATCCTCATTATAATTAGTGGAGATGTCGCCTTTTCATAACCAGGAGCTCCGAAGTCGCATTTTGCCCGGCCTACTACCATGAGACGCTACAACCAAGTCTGGCCCGTTTTTTCCCAGCTCGATAATCTCTTCGGGACCATTGCCGTAGTGCGACCAAACCATCTTCAGCGGCACGGACGACCTGACGTCGAGGACTGGCTGACTTCATAGCAGAGTGCGAGTGCCTACAATAAGTGAGATGGCAACATAAAGCTTACAAACGTATTCTTGTATTTAGGTGGGGTCACCAGGTCGCGGTTTCGAAACCACTAAGCTGATATTTCTGCATGGGCAGGGCTTAGAACTAGACTCAGGACGCTTTTGGTCCCGCGCTGTTCGGAAACGTGCGATGAAAAACGGCGACGTTCTTGCGCAGAGCAGCAAGCTACATGGTGTATGTTGCCACACCATGTATTTCACAAGCTACATGGTGTATGTTGCCGACTTCTGCAAACGCTTTATTTCATCTACGACTGAAGACAAGATGAAGCGTGGTTTCAAGGTATGACGAACTCCACAAACAGCGTCTCATAACGCGCCGTACCGCTACATCAGATGAAGCACTATTGGCACTGAATTTTCCCGGTGCTCCTCAGGATCAGCCAACGCTTCTCCAGCAAATACAACTTTGTGCGAGAAGAGGTAGCTCGAATGTTGTACTTTTATTCTACCGGTTTGACCTATCATCGCTGTCGCCTCCTCTACAGCGTTGCTGAGATTCTAGCAACTACCATCCCAACCCTTATGTTCGGCGCGCGGCTGACGTACGCCAAGAGTGCAATCCGGTCACCGCTTTCCCCTGCCATGCCAACCTACACGTCCCCAAACTACTTGTTCAATCATCGGCAAACCATACCCCCCTACCACCAACGCAGTCTGCTTGGCCTAGCACTTCTCCCCGCAATCAGAATCCTCGCGTATACAAGATAACCGCCGGATATGCTATGTCTGCGGCGTAGCTGGCCAAGTAGCACGGTGGTTCCGTAAAAGTGGATCCCGTTTTTATGTCTACGGGTGCGCTGTAGCTTACAAAGTACATTTAACCGAGCATGAGTCCGGTCGTCCGCATCGGCATCACACTACGACATATTTCGATTCATATACAAAACGGTTGCTATCTACCCGCCGCCGGTCCCACTCTCCTATTATCCGCCGATCTCCAACCTTTTAGTCGGAACACTTGGCTCCGCTGTTGTGGAGACAAGAACTGCGCCCTGAGTAACTGTGTCAAGCTCAGTAAACAGTACTGATTTCGTCGAAAGTATTGATGTTCATGCGCTTGTCGACACTGGTGCTGCGCTGTCCGTGATTAGCTGTAAACTGTGCCGCAAAAGTGATGGAGCCGACTCCCGATATTTCATTGCGAACCGCAAGCGCGAACAGATTCGACCACTCGCTGCATGCAGCACACTGCTCATTATAGAAGGCCTTTCCTACATTATTGTATTCATTGCTCTCGCTTACTTTTCTTATTAAATAGTCCTTGGATATGTCCTTTTCTCTAAGCACCATGCCATCATCGATTCCGCACTTGATCACATTGATTGTTTGAAGGTTTGCGACACTCTCGTAGACACAGTCCCTGCTCCCGCTGCGCCCATCCTCGCTGCCGACGACATTGATGTCACTGCTTTCTTTTGTGTTCTTGTGCCTGTGACGTGTGTCACCATCACTGACGCTACTGCGATATATACACCGTATGTCGCTTGCATTCATTGAAAATATGTGCTGCTTCCGCATTCCGTGCTCAAAGTTTGTGGGGCTAGTAGCACTCTGCACGTCGTCAACCCGTTGCCTTTTCGAACGACTTTACTTCGAGGACAATCACTTGGCTTTGATATCGGTGATCAGGCTGATGCCTCTAGTAATATTGCAGACCTTATAGCGCATCACATTACTACCCTCACTCCTCCCATAGGAGTCATCGACTCGACCACATCTGAAATTTTGAACTGTTTTGTCAACGTATCTCTACCGCCTACCCAGCGCGCCCAGCTTGTCGCCTTGCTGCAACGATTCAGCGCCTATTTCGACTCTCAGCAAACATCGTTGGGACGTACGACACCAGTTCGCCTTCATTGCCACCCTGGTCTCCAAACACAACTGTGCCAGTGCATCTACCGAGTCTCAGCCACTGAACGCAGCGTCATCAGTGACGAAGTAAATGCCATGCTCTACAGCAGAGTGATCAGCACTTTTTCAGTACGTGGGCTACCCCCGTCGTGCTCGTAAAGAAAAAGGACGGCTTCACTTGGTCCTCGGTCGACTACTCCGGCTCACCAAAATTACTAGGAAAGACTCGATGGCGCCCTTGACTGTTTGTAGAGAGCACTCTTTAAAGCTAAAGCATTACGTCGCTATGGCTTCCGGTTCCGCCTTGCATGGATGAAGTGGATTATGAAGACGGCGCGAAAGGGACGAGGACAAGGAAGGAACACCAAAATAACAGGACAGGCGCCAAAGGCGTGGAGTGCGGACGCGCTTCGCGTCGGCTCCGTGCGAAGACGGCGAAATTCGCCAGTAGCCCGAACCAGTGGCCTATTTTTCACCAACAAGAGTCCTGTGAAGGTGAGCGCCACGCCCATACCAATTTTCGACCCGATCTGGCCAGTTTTCGGGCCCCCACGGCCCATTTCGCCTTGAGCCGCCGTGTCGCCCGAGCTAGGCCTCGCTCCGCTGGGAGCTAGGCCTATTCCGAACGCGACCTCCAAGTACAAAGCCATCATGACGGTGCAAGTGGCAGGCGAAGCTATTGACCCTCCGGACTTCAATCCGCGGGACTGGACTCACATCCTCAGCGTTCTCGCCCGCACCCAGGAGCAACAGCAGCTTCACCATATCTCCGCTATGCAGACCGATCAGGCAGACAAGCCTACCACAGACGTTAGAGCGGCATCATCTGCCACCCCAAATACTAACAAGGCCCTGGCATCCGAGCAGCTGCGAGCCGCCCGCGCTGCTGCACAAAGGTCACGACAGCAGCCGCCACTACCGATTGAAGATTACAAGGTGATTTTCCGCTCCCATGGGGGCTTCACCTCACCTCAGTACCGCCACGACAGCTGCTCGTCTCAATCTTGAACGCCACCGCTTCACTCGAGGAGCCCACCCGCATCCAGTTATGTGTTCATCCCACCAATAACACGTGTACAATGAGCACGCCACATCAGACCGACGCACTTATGCTGGTACAAATCACCAAAATTAATTACCAAGACACCCACTACGCCGTAGCAGCCTACATCGCACCCCCGGACGGCGCGGTGAGCGGAGTAATCTCGAACGTTTACAGGAATGAAATCCCCAGGTAGCTACTGGAGGATCTCGTGAACAGCAATCCCCGTGCTCCAATAGTGGACGCTCGACGCATGGGCGCCACTCGATCAATATTAATTACTTTTAGAGAAGGACAGGTTCCTCGCACAGTTCTTTACGGTGGGGGACTCCACAGGTGCACCCCTTACAGAGGCCACATGGACGCTTGTATCAACAGCAGACAGCCAGGTCACAGGACAGATGTGTGCACGCTGCCACGTACGAATAACTGCCCGAGGTGTGGGAAACCACATCCCAAGGAGACTATCCCTTCCTGCACTCCGGAATGTATTTTATGCGGAGAAGCACACATGACGGGTGCGGGGATATGCAAGGCTAAAGGGCGAAGACCTGCAACCAATCCTGCAACTCACCTCTCTCGTAAGGACAAGCCGCCCGGAGAAGCTACTCGGAAGATAGCACTCAACGCCACTCGATCCACGTCGCTTCGCAAAGGAGAACGCGCAAAGGACCCACAAAAGATGTCATGGGCCGACCGAGCAGCCGAAGGCATCTCTAAACAAACCCCACCACCCCAGCCAGATCAGGAGGATTCACGCGACAAGGAGCTCAAGGTCCTGCGGGAAGAGGTAAGCCGCCTTTCCTCCCTTATACAGACCCCACACCAACCCTCCTCATCCACCCTCTCTTCCCAAGCTGTACCTCCCGCCTTTTCTCCAACATCCCGAGCCACGCAACCACCGCCCAAAAAGAAACGTACATCAGAACCTCCACCTGTCACTCATGATGCTCTTGAGCAAGTTCAGGCAAAATTTGAATCAAAGCTAAAGGCTTTAGAAGCCCGGATAGATTCCAAAATCGACTCCCTCTTCATCCAACTCGAGAACAAAATTGACTCGATGTTCTCATACTTGGTTCATACACTCGATATGGGAATGACCAGCATAGACACCCGAATTCAAACCTTAGAGCACACACAAACCGTTATCCTGAAGCACATCAATCTCCAACTACCTCCTCTTCATCCCTCGCAACCACCACCCTCTTCAACCCCTAGTGCGCTTGGCTCCCAATGTCTCCACTATGGCGGGGCAGCAACTTATTGCCCATTCTCCAGTGGAATTGCCGCGGCTTCCGGGGCAAGCGTGCGTCTTTCCAATTACTCGTTCCCATCCTCACCCCGTCACCCCAAATCATCCTGCTCCAGGATACGGCCACTAGAGCATCACTGTCAAGTTCTATGCCCTACCACTCAATACCACGGACAAACCCAGGGTGGCCGCGCTTATTCACAGTTCAATCACCCACCAAACACACACTATTACGTGAGAGACACACTGCGTTATCACGGAAATAATGCATCACCCACACACAGTGCCCTCCATCTTCATTGCAAATATATACCACCCCACATCTCATCCAATGTCTTCCCTGGAGACGCTCTTGAGGAACCTCCACCGACCCGCTGGCAAGCACCCTCTCCTCATCGGAGGGGACTTCAACTGCCAACACACCGACTGGGGGTACAGTTATACTACGGGCCGTGGTCGATGCCTCTGGTCCTTAGTCCAGGAGCTGCGCCTCACTACACACAACAATTTCCACACACCGACGCGGATCGGCACCAGCGTCAGCATGGACACCAGTCCGGACATGACGCTCAGTCGCTTCCTCGGTGGTGTCACCAGGACAATAACACAACACACACTGGGAAGCGATCACTACATTATTAACATCTCGCTCCCCTTTAAACAATCCCACCACACACACATCACCCACAAACTGGTGAACTGGGACGCCATCCGCGCATTGCGGAAGGACGACACAAACACAATGATCACGGACATCGAAGAGTGGGTGGAATCACTTATGACCGATGTCCAACACAATACCCGGCTAATTACAACCACACAGGACACCCCCACTCTAGATTCCCGCCTCGCCCACCTCTGGGAGGCGTACCACAGCTTACTCGAGCGTTGGAAACGCAACAAGTTAAACAGAACGCTTAAAAAGCGACTGGCCGCACTGCAGACGCAGATACAACAACACGCAGAGGTGGTCTGCCGGTCTACTTGCAGGGAAGTTTGCGACGGAATCGCCGGAAAACTGTCCACCAAGCGATCTTGGCAACTTCTGAGCCATCTCATAGATCCAACACAGTCCAGATCCGCTACACAACGCCATGTTACACGCCTCTTACACACACACAACAGCGACCCGGACGCTCTCATTGACACACTTCAGCGAACATACACCTCACCCGGCACATCCGACTCCATGCCCCCCTACTTAGGAAAACCTAACCCGGAATTAGACGCTGCTATTTCGAAAACGGAGGTAAGAGCAGCCCTTCTGACGCTCCGCACAAATTCAGCATCGCGACTGGACAAGATCTCCAATTCTATACTCCGCAACCTTGATGACAAATCAATCACACAGATTACAGATTACTTCAACAAATGCTGGGTGGAGGACACCCTCCCCCAGTCCTGGCGACACGCCAAGGTAATATTTATACCAAAACCGAACAAGTCTCTCAAACTAGAAAACCTGCGCCCAATCTCGCTCACCTCGTGTCTCGGGAAACTTTTCGAGCACGTGGCACTTGAGAGATTGACACTTCACATGGCGGACAACAACAACCTTTACCCACACAGCATGGTGGGATTCCGCCCCCATCTTTGCGCTCAGGACGCCATGCCGCAGCTTACCCACGACATCTTCGACCCGGCTATCCCGGGCCACACAAAGGCAGTCCTGGCTTTGGATCTGTCCAAAGCTTTTGATCGCGTCAAACATCAGGCGATCATGACTGCCCTTTCTCCTCTGAACATAGGTGTACGGATGTACACTTATGTCCGGGTTTTTTAACGGACCGCATGGCTGAAGTTCATTTCGGCCCCCTTATCTCCCAACCCTACACCCTCAAGAGCGTCGGTACTCCACAGGGTTCCGTCCTCTCTCCTTTCCTATTCAACGCCACGCTTATTCCACTCGCCCAGAAACTGTCCACGATACCTCATCTTAGACATACCCTTTATGCGGACGACATCACACTGTCGACCACACACAGTACTGATGGCGACATAGAGGGTACCTTGCAAAGCGCCGCATCCCTCACACAAGAACACGCCCAGAGCATCGGACTCTCATGCTCCATAGAGAAGTCTGAGCTACTTATACTTCGACCCACGACCCGCGGATGCCCCACCACACCGATTGTTATCGAAGTCGATGGCGGTCCCGTCCCAGAGATGAATACGCTCCGGGTTCTGGGACTTCACATCCAGAACAATGGCAAAAACACCTTGACTCTCAAGAAACTAAAGCGGGTGACAGGCGTGATATCGCACCTCATCGGACAGTTTCGGGCCATTACAGAGGCATGAAGGAGAACGACCTATGTCGTCTAATTCATACCTTCGTCATCAGCCGTTTTTTACACACAGTCCCCTATCTCTGACTCAACAGGCAGGAAACAGACGCCTTGGACGTCATGTTGCGCACGGCGTTCAAGACGGCCCTACATCTCCCAATTAATACTTCCACAGAACGCCTTCTACAGCTTGGTCTCCACAACACTATTGGGGAGCTTGTGGAGGCCTATCGCCAAGCCCAATACTTGCGTCTCACCAAGACCTCCACCGGTCGCCATATCCTGAAGACTTTAGACACTCGTGTCCCAGCGAATGACCCTACCCTCCTTCCCATACCTCGCCCCCTCCACCAAGACCTTCTCATCAAGCCTCTCCCTCGCAACATGCACCCCCAGTATAACAAGCAACGCCGCCGAGCCTGAGCAGCTGCGCTCCACAAATACTACGGCTCCGAAACGGACGCCGTATGGGTGGACGCAACACCACCTACCGCCGTATTCACAAAAACGCCTTCGCTCGAACTTCTACTCCAAGCGGTCCTCGAGGCCTGTTTTTCGTTTCACAAAGCAATCTCCACTCGAATCGTTCCTCCAGTGGCGGAGAAAACTTGAGTTTTCTCGAGAATCTCGAGTCTGCGACGACGCTGCCTTGGCCGCCCCTCGACCGCCACTCCGCTTGCAAACATGGCCGACATCGCATCGCTCGCTCTCTGTGTGGAATTCGTTCTACCGGTATACCAAAAGTTTCACGAAAGAAGATACGACAAAGATGCACCGAACCTTTCGCTAAAGCATCAGCTGAGAGTGACAGTGACCCGGGACTTCTGGCACGCTATCGTTTTACGAATGTGGTCATGGCTAGCCTCCGGCCGTCCCTGCCGCTCACGCCGAACATGGGTAACCGTGATCAGCCACCGACGTCTGTGTTGTTTGATCGTCGCATCGTCGCATTGCGCGTGTGTGGCGCGGGCACAAGTCGTCACTGGATAAATGGATAACCTTTTCGGAGCCCACCGAGTGCAAAGTTGAGGCGCGATTTGGCCAAATGGTGAGCTCGCCCGCGGCCGGAGTTGAGCTGCGGCGGCGCACTCTCCGTGGCTCGCCCCGCGCGCTTCCGCAGACGGCACCGAACTTGTGGGGGAACAGCGTGTTGTATCCATTAAGCTGGCGAGCACCGGAGGCGCGGTGGGACTGTTCGGACATAAATGGCTTGCCCGTCGATCGAGGGTACGTAGTACGTCTGCGGACGCGCGGCCGGCGCAGCGCTGTCGAGGGAGCGCGTTGGTGTACTCCTCCTACGAAAGGATATTCGCGGCCGACGAAGAGCATAGCTTTTCAAGCACGTTTTCAATTAGGGCTCCCTACTTGTTTGGAAACTGCGCGCGGCATTTTCTTCTGGAGGGTCGAATTCAGCGTGCATGAGCTGCAATGCGCTGCGAAGCAGCACGCATGTTTAGCTCGCCTCCGAGCAGGCCAGAGCCATGCTCGTAGGAGTAGGAGTTCGCGGCTTGTACTTTTTTTCCTGCAATGTATTGTGACACCCGGCAATAAAAAAAAAGGTAAAAAAATAAAAGTCGGTTAAGCCTGTCAATAAAACAAAAAAGGCCTGTCAAAGCCTGGCAATAAAAAAAGGCAAAGCGGCAAAGGCCGAGCGTAGATCTCACACCAAAAATAAACCGAAGTATTCACACCATTTCTCGAAGTTTACGTCACCAGCAGCGACTGTTGCCAGATGCGAAACATTTTCGGCCATTTTTCACAGCCGCCCTTTTCATCCAGCCCACAAAACAATTTACACTATGCTGTTAACATCGAGGTCGGTTGCGAAAGTTGTTTAGAAGACTTGACATGAAAAACAGTATGTTGCGCAGTTCAGCACGCAGTTTTCGGGCCAAAAGTTCATCTTAATCTCGTCCCCATATGCCACTTGCGCTGCTCCGAGTGGAGGAGGTATTCTCGAGGAGAACTTGTCGGAGCAAACGCCGAGGAGCGTTTATGAATCCGAATCGGCCCTGGAGTGCAGTAGCGGCTGTATTCTCCGCTCCAACGAGTGGAGGTGGAGCGTCGAGTCGAGGCGCGCTTGTGAATACGGGCGCTAGACTACTCAAGGCCTCTCCGCTCCTCCTTGACGTCATCACACTACGACGAACGCGTACCGTAGAACGCGGAAGCTGCGCGTTGCTGCGGGCTTATTCTTGTGTCACTAGAATTGTGGTTGTTGCCGCATGCGAAAACATTCTTTGGTGTTTTAAGCCCCGTTGTTTAATAATAACAATAATAATAATAATAATAATTGGTTCATAGGAAAGGAAAGACGCAGTATCTGTCACACTTGTTTCTGTGGACACCTGTGGAACCGGAACAGTTGGGGAAGGGAGGAAGGTAATTCATAACTTTTCAGTCGGCTCCAATATTGCAAGTACACGTCTGTATATTCGTGCAGCGAATTTTCTAAAGATTAATGTTTCAGGAAACAGCACATAATCTAAATGGATTTATGAAAACCCAGAGGCACTGCTTTGATTGTGCTAGTGTTAGTATAACGCTACGGCTATAAGCATAGCTTTAGAAAGTCAGCTCTATAAATGCTGGGACATTCTGTAGTCTCTGTACTCGTTTTGGAAACAAATGGGAAGAAAGTTTCGCAATGATTTCATAGCACTCAAAAAATACTCTCGAGAGGCACTTGTAGCTGGACCAGAAAGATACGCTGGGCAGTTTGGGAGTATGCTTGGTACTGCGTCAGGTCGAAGTCGTACCAGCTTCAATCACTTTTCCTGTCTTCGAATCCACGTAACTTGTTTTGTCGACCATGTCCGCAGGCTTAAAGGGATGTTCGCGGCCTAGGATGTGAAATGAGACGTTAGAAGGATGCAATACCTGAAGGAAAAAAAAACAGCAGCCCTACCTTTTAAGGTTATAATGATCGCAATTTAGTTTAAAGTCCGCGCGCACTAAATATCAGTAATACTGTGTCTCTTAAGTCATATTCACGTAGTATAAAATAAGGTTTGCACCATAGCTATGGAAACTTTCTTTTTTAAGGCGGAAGCCTTTAATGGCTCATACTGTCGTGAACAGTGTGTGTCCCGCTTTTGCGGCAGCTGTCACTTGGCGTTCCTCGGTGTGCGTTCAAGTGTGGAATTCAGATGCAGGAACGCTAGACAAGATTAGATTTCTGGAGGAAAGGCGCAGTATCCGTCGCACCTTCTCCGACAAGTGTGCGTTTGGATGTTACGCCATCGCGATCCTGTCGCGTGGCGTTCCTTGGCGCGCGTTCAAGTGTGGGATTGCAGATGTCAGGAACGCTAGACAAGATGAGATTTCTCGGGCTTTCGCCTTCCACTACGTGCTAACGTCCCTCGTTATTTTTAAGGTATGTATCACGTACACATATTCTCGGAGTATCTATGTAGCGTTAATGATGCAAAGAAGTTGTCGATAACAAATAGTAAAGAGGAATATTTGCCTTACCACCGATCGCTTTCCTGGTGTGAAATCGGCACGATGGATGGCTTTTATCCACTGAGCCCTTCTCACTGGGTCCGATGGGAACGTGGACTCTCACTGTATCCCCACTATATCCCCACCATCGTAGTTTCCGTGGCACCGCGGTACACAGCAATGTCCAGGCATTCTCAAAACGTGCACACTTGATGAAAACACTGCAGCATCAGCGCAGACCTGTCACCGCCACTCATCCGGTGCTTATTTCTAAAAAAAGATCAGCAAAACTTTTGCGACACACGTTGCACAAAGGCGAAATATCGCACTGCAAACACCACCTAGACTAACCACTCGAACCCCTCGCACCCGCCTCCCGGATATGCGCCGAGACGGGAGATGACGAAAGAGCTCCGTCGTAGTGTGATGACGTAGGCGCGAGGAGGAGGAGGATATGAAAAGGCCTTTGTAGTCTAGGCGGTGTTGCTCCTGCACCCTTTGTAACAACCCCAACGCCACCCTCGCCCATATCCTGTTCCAATGCCCGGCGGATCCTCCCCCGCGGGGTCTAGAGCACCTTACCACCTGGGAGGACTGGGAGACCCTGCTGCACTCTGAGGACCCGGTTCGGCAGAAGATCGCCACAGACTGGGCTGCCGACGTCATGAACCATAGGAACATGAACGTTTGAGTGTAGTGGGGCCGTGCGGGGGCCCAGGGGCATGCATGCCCCAAACTCCTCTGTTTTAATAAAGTTATTACCACCACCAGCACCTACGTCGCTATGTTCAAAGGTTTCTGTCCGCAAGACCGTGTCCACAGGCCGTGTCCGCAGAACGTGTCCGCAAAATCGGGTCCACAGCAGCTGTCATTCAGATGTGGTAGAGATTAAAGAGCAGTGTCAATAGATATAGGTTGACAATATTGGGTCCAAAAAACAATTATGCCAATCAGGTAATTAGGTAAATAATTAGAATAATTGGTTAACAGGAAAGTAAAGGCGCAGCCTCTGCAACGCGTGCGCTGTGGACAAACTGATTAATTTATAGGAAAGGAAAGGCGCGGTAACTGTCTCACTTCTTTCTGTGGACACCTCAACCGCACCGTAAGGAAGAGATGAAGGTGGGAGGGAAAGTGGAAAGAGAGAAAGAGGAGCCGTAGTGGAGGGCTGCGGAGTAATTTAGACCACCTGGGGATGTTTAACGTGCGGTAGTGGGTGATGGTGATTGATAGGAAGATGAAGGGGGAGTGCACTGGCCGGTTGACTGCCGACGGTGTCGACACCGCCACTGCCGGATGCAGATAGTTGGAGAAGGGGGAGGGGAAGAAAGATGAGGGAGAAAGAAACGCAGGCGCTACGCAAAACCAATCATGCCCCCCAGGGCGTCTACAGGAGCGTGCGCTGACACATCGCGCCGTCGGCTGCGGTTGCCCGCCGTGCGGACCACTTGGTATGGTGACGCCACACCACGTATTACGCTGACGTCACGACAGAGGAGAGACGGAGGACCGGCTCGCGCCGCCGGCTGCGGTTGCACGCCGTGCGGACCACGTGGTATGTTGATGTCACACCACGTGATACGCTTACGTCACGACAGAGGAGAGACGGGGACCGGCTCGCGCCGTCGGCTGCTGTTGCACGCTGTGCAGACCACGTGGTATAGCGCAGGTTTATATACAAAGGGGAGACGATTGCGCTCGCCTCCGCGGGGTTGCTCTGTACAGGTGGGTCACCGCTGCTTGCGGCGGGGGCTGGCCTGGCACCGAATTTTTATCTGTTGTCAGCCGTCATTGCACACGCCACCGCTGGTGGTGTACGACGGCTGATGCTGCGGCGCGCGTCTTTCTTTCCCTCTTGCTTTTCATTCTTCTCTATATTCTCTTCTATCTGCACGAGGCAGCGGAGGTGGCTCAGCTACAGAGCCAGTAGCAGGCCCGTGTATTTTTTTTCCTTCTTCCTACAGCCACAACAACAACAACCTCTGCGGAGTCTCCCCTGATGGGGCTGGTACAGGTGGGTCACCGCCGCTTGCGGCGGGGCTAGCCTGGCACCGAATTTTTATCTCTTCTAGGCCGTCATTGCACACGCCACCGCTGGTGGTGGACGACGGCTGATGCTGCGGCGCGCGTCTTTCTTTCCCTCTTGCTTTTCTTTCTTCTCTATATTCTCTTCTATCTGCACGAGGCAGCGGAGGTGGCTCAGCTACAGAGCCAGTAGCAGGCCCGTGCTTTTTCTTTTCCTTCTTCCTACAGCCACAAGAACAACAGCGCCTCCAGTAGATCCTCAGAAAAGGTGGCGATGCCTCCAGGGAGTGCAGCCGAGCGGTGGAATGAAAAGCGAAGGCTGCGGCGTGCTGCAGAGAGCCCAGAAGAGCGGGAAGAACGTTTGGCCAAGGAGCGTGCTCGGCATGCGGCGCGGCGACAACGATGCTCGACTGATACGAGCAACGCTTCCACTAGTATGGACAGTGAGTCTAGTCGTACGTCTACACGTTTGGAGCGTTCGAATGCCTCTAGGCGACGGAAGTGTGCCGAAGAAACCCCCGAACAACGAGAGCAGCGACTTGAAAAGTGGAAAGCCGAGTTTAGCAATCAATATGCTTCGCATCTGACCAGGCTTAACCAAGCTAAGCCTCAGCCAATTTTATCGTTTCGCTTTGCAACAAAAAACTCAACGTAGTCAGCGCTTTGCCCCCCTATCTTTCTCAGTCGGTGTCGTAATGGTGCGCTGCTTTCCAGTTCTCAATATGAATAACCGACTGACCCGTACAACCACCATTGCAAATTAGAAGGAGAGTTAGAGACAAGCTGACAACTTTAAGATTTAAATGATTTTTCTAGGTTCTGAGCCTACGGTAGAGTGGGGAAGGAATAACGTAGTGACGTTGAGGACAAGCGGACGGTCAAGTTTGAAAGCGACAATGTTTATGGATCTTCTTGGCCAAATCTCCTCGACGATAATTGTTCGTGGCATGACTTCTACTTTCCTAATGCCTAATGGCGTGATTTTATCCTCCATTATGCAGCCCTAGCTACAAAGGACCAGAGAGGAATATAGAGTCCTGGGATGCTTTAATGATCAGCGAAAGCAAAGATGTCCAGTAGAAAATCATCCATGTGGTCCTGGACACCTCTAAATCACAAGAGATTTCGCCCTGCTGAAAGGGGAGGAAGATTCCTTGATGGGAGAAAATAAAGGTATCCATGATCATCTTCTTGTGACCAATGGCAAGTCTTGTGAAAAAAATATTAAAATCAGTACCAGCATTAAAGATTCGCCCTAAGCGTAGACACGATAGAGCCATTAAAATCGTTTTTCCAGTTGGAAAAATTTTTGTAATTGAAGGATAGTCACAGCTTGTATTGTTGTCAAATGACTTTTATAAAATATTTCCTTCAGAATTGAGTGTGCTCAAATCGAAATGTAAAGTGGATTATAACAAAGGAAATGCACAGCACCTATCATATATAGTCGTTGGACAGCTGAAAAGTGACATAAGGGGAAGGATGGTAGGAGTAAAAGCGGAGAGAGAATGAGTAGTAGCGGAGAGCCTCAGAATAATTTCCACCATCAGGGGATCGTCAATGTGCAGAAAGTAAGATAGAGGTGCCACAGCCCCGACCTTTCGTTCTTTCTGCTTCCATTGCCCTTTACGCCGTTGCTACTCCCCATACTACCCAAAAGCGCAAAGATTTGCCACAGAATATCCGCCATGCAATACCGTTAAACTTCTCCCCGAGCACATGCATGCTGGATATATAACAAAGCCCATCGAAAGATAAAAGCTACCCACTTCTCTTGAATATAGGACAGACAGCCGGATACATCATACGTGGACGCTGATCGCCTTGTTAATCATCACATGGCCATTACTGTGACAACCCTAGCGGACACTCGCCTCAACAGGGCCCCTCTGCCCACCACAGAACCGAGTATTGCGGAAGAAGCAACCATCGTTCTGGCTACCGCCACTAATGCACAAGCCACAATCGTGTAACACTCCCGCCCTCCCTACTCGAACTATCTTTTGCGGATGCATCGGTTTCGCCATCCTTCGGATCTTCCTCGCTAACCTTCAGCAAGGGATCAGCGTGATCTGGATTCCGGGAAACACGTCAATTCCTTGCAATAAATCTACCCATTGATGCGCTCGCACTCCTTCCCCGGGCCTCCCATTTCGTGTATCCCACATATGACAACCCGATTCGTAGATACACAGTACTGTTTGAAAACTACAGGCTGCCTCACGATACACAACCACCCCTTTCTCACCCTGCCTAACTAAGAGGCAGCAACTTACCGCAGTCTACAGACTAATGAATGTCTTTCACCATCCCTTTTACCCCGCTGATACATCTCCCTTTATAATCCTGATCAGTTGCGGCGAGCGGGCAACACTCTACCACATGGTTTCGGTGTGCCATGTTACAACTTCTAATTGTTCACTCGCTCAATCTCTGAATAGAAGATTGTGAGGCCGCCCTTCAGGACCGCTTCCCGGAGAGCGAGCAATGGCTGGCTCACCACTTTGTTACTGCAGCCACGGCCCACGTCGGGACCCTGGACTGAGGGGTCTACTCACTGATTGAATACAATAAAGATATTGCCCTTTTCTTGCACGGATGGCTGCAGCCATCCAGCTTCTTCCACTACACAAAGAGAAGTTTATTGACTTCCAAACTGATAGAGCACGATACATTGACACTGTGAACCACAATATACATACACTTATATGTAAAGGATACCGAATAATGTGCCAATACAATACAGATGTTGTAAGTCACTTTACATTAACAGTCTTATCTTCGTATCAGAGTCTGCTTATCCTTTATACAATTTCAATCAATTGGTACAAAAAAGGGATATACAATAATAATGGGAGAACCACTCAAATCTCTCCATCCCAATGCACTAGAAGGGGAAAGGGAAAAAAAGGGGGGGGATGTACATGCATACATGTTATGATCCAACGCGCGTTACATGTGGTCATCAATACAACAATGTCGGCATCGTTAGCCCATTTGGTCTCACAACAAAGAACCGTGTGTGCCAACGCTGCAGAAACCGCGCCTCCCCGTCTAGTTCGAGCCGCTCTGACAGGTATTCCCAGAGCAGGAGGCGCAGGCTCTGCAGCGCCGGGTACATGGCTCGTACTGGCTGCCTGCGTGCTTCCGCCAGGCAGCGGCGCTTCCACAAGACAAAAAGGGTACATGCCACAACTAGCCGCGCGAATGCACCCCGCGGTTGGTTTCTCCGCACCGAAAACATACGGTGTACTAGGTGCCACATAACCTTTGACACCCGACACTCAAAAGCGAAATGATCGCCAATCTCCGGTGCTCCGCACTGCGGGCACTGATTGTTGGGGACAACCCCCCATCGATAGAGGCGATCCCGGGTCGGGAGTACGCCCCACCGCTGTCGCCACTCGAAGTCTTTAACTTGGTCTGGCATTGTGCTTGCGGCCCATGTTCTCCATCTCCTAGAATCGGTTCGCTCCGCCTCTTCTGCGCTGAGGCGAGCACACGCCATGAGGGCGCTTATCTCGGTTGGCGGCACTTCCTCTATGTTTACCTCTGGCAGCTCTACATTAAGCGTTTCCTGGAACCTGGCGGCCGCTTGGTAGAAAGGGTGCGGCGTTTCTGCTCGCGGCCCCAAATGTCTTTGAGGGGTGAAGGCCCTCCTCGCAGTGCTTAGCCAGTACAAGAGCAGGGGCCGTCCTGGGTAATCTGCTTGGTCCAAAAGGCCGACGACAAGCTTGGTCAGCATAGTCCGCGCAACCGTTTGGACGCACGGTACACCGAGGCCTCCTCTACTACGGGGAAGTTGCACAAGATGTCGCGCCACTAGGGCTGTCTGTCCTCCCCAGAGGAAAGTGCCTACAAGGGAGGAGAGTCTCCCTGCCGTGCGCCTTGGCATCACTGCCACTCTTGCCACGTAGAACGCAAAGGCAAGCGCGCTGTTCTTAATTACCGCAATTTTGGCGGCCGTTGACAAGTCAAACCGCGCAGCGTTTGCGAAAACCCTGTTGGCTTTGTCGATACTCAGGGTCCAAGTAGCTGGGGATACTCCTCCTTCTTGAAAGAGTACTCCCAGTACCCTAACAGCTTCTACCAAGGGGATCGGTTCTGGTAGTGCCTCTTGGAAGCTGCCAAAGCGGAGAGCGTGACTTTTTCCTACATTCAGTTTTGCTCCCGAGAGCGATGCATATTCTCTAAAGACTGTCATGAACCTCTGCAGGCTTTGTCCATCACGCACAAACAGGGAGATATCATCGGCGTACGCCATTATCTTCACATCGTCTTGTCCTATCCCCGGAAAGCCGCGGATGCGACGCTCGCTGACGACGCGCCGCAGCAGTGGGTCCAGTGACAGGACAAACAGTGCTGGAGACAATGGGCAACCCTGCCGCACTCCTCGGGTTACCGCAAAATTGGGGAGCAACTCCCCGTTCAATAACATGTCACACGACACATCTTCATACAGAAGCTTTATGATCCCTATGACTTCTTCTGGGATCCCATAGGACCTTAAAACTTGATATAAATATGGGTGTTCGACCCTGTCGAAGGCCTTAGCCTGATCCAGTGAAACAAACACTCCGCTCACTCTTTTCTCCTGTGCATATGCGAAAACGTCCCGGGTGAACGTGAGCGCTGCAAATACGGAGCGTCCCGGTACCGCCGACGATTGATAGGGGCAGATTAAATCTGCCAAAAAGGGCCGGAGGCGCTTGGCAAGCAGAGAAGTAACCAACTTGTAATCACTATTTAATAACGTTATTGGTCGCCATGCCTCTGGAGATGACGGCGATGCTCCTTCTTTGGGGATCAAAATTATGCGTCCTGCTGAGAAGGATGCAGGTTTCCGTCCATCCCTGATGACCATGTTGACCAAGGTAGTTATCAGGCCGCCAAGAACATCAAAGAATTGCCAGTAGAAGGCCGCCATAATGCCGTCCGGACCGGGCGCGGATGAGTGTATCATGTCTCTTAAGGCTTCCAACACTTCTGTGCGTGACGCTGGGGCACTAAGTGCCGCACCCTCGGCTTCGGGCAGAGCTGGTAAGTCGTCACAGAAGGAGGCAATATCTGTCTCTCCATCAGCTTCGTTTCGGGAGGCCGACGTAAATCGCGCGGCAAAGTGTTCTCGAAAGACTTGCGCGATCACAGCCGGATCCTCCAAAATTGTGCCCTCGCCCATGTCCACACTCTCCACCCGTTCTGTCCGGCCATCGTGCCTGCGCGTGCTTCGACTGTGCATCAAATCCGCCGTGCACTCGGCTGTGGGCGGCGCATCCCTGCTTTGTGTATCCTGGTACCCATCTTGCAGGATGCGGTGATATCTTATCCTCAAGATATCCAGGTATTCTCGCATGACGAACGATAACTCGTCGGCCCTTTGAATTATCTTCATCCTTCTTAGTACATCGTTCAGCGCAGCGGTACGCCGTGCACTTTTCTTCTTTCCTGCCCGGACGAGAATTGCCCGCCATTCGGTTGTCCCACCCCTCGGGTGACAGCTGGTTAATGTCAGCAATAGAGTTCGACACCTCCGCCCGAATGTCGCTGACACTCTTGCCATCCAGCATTAACGATGCGTCCATACGCCACAGATTCGGGCGCGTCGGGCGGCCTGCTGAACATTTCAATGTGGCCATGACAGGTACATGATCACTAAACTTTGCCATATCTTGCGGGAGATTTAGCACCTCGCAGGAGACCAGGAGGGGCATCAAACAGGGAGGGACGTAGACTCTATCTATACGGCTAGAGCTACGTGTGCTCGTGCGAGTGGCCATAAATTCATCTCCATGTAGCACCACCCACGCATCCGAGAGGTGGACCTGGCGCACGAGTTTCCGTAGCTCTTTTGCGTGGTAGCAGGATGAGCCCTGCCCTGGTCCTCTAAGGTCTCGCTCCGAATCTAGGACACAGTTAAAATCTCCCAACAAAACATGAGGGGTGGAATCCAGAAAGAAGGGCGCAATGGATTTGAAGAAGTCATTGGTGAGTGCCCTTGTAACTGGAGCATACACGTTCACGAAACGAGTCTTCCGCCCTTCTAAGAACAAATCCACCGCAATAACCCGCCCGTCAGGACCGTATGTGCAATGCGCTCCATTGCGAAACGCGGGAGATATGAAAATAACCCCTACACCACAGCACCGTGAGTCTGTTAGCGAAAAAAAAGCATCAACATGAAAGCGAGAACGAAAAGATAGTACATCGGATGGAGTGCGTAAATTGCACTCTTGCAAAAATAAGACATCAATTTGGTGTAGTCGCGCAAAATGAATAATTTCGCGCTGCTTGTCAGGGTTGCGAAACCCTCTAACGTTAAAGGTAACAAACTTAAAAGAAGCCATGACAAATAAATGGAATGAACTCAAATAACACAGCAAACTGAGAAACTATAGAACAAACAAACGATGCAGACAGACTCACAGCACGGTGCAGCGGGTAGCGTCCATGAAGGCGCAGCATTGCAGAAGTGGCACTGAGACGGGAGGGCTCCCTGGTCCATGAGACGCCTCGGCTGGCGGCCCCGCGGCGGCAGGACGACGATGCCAAGCGGTGCCAACGGCTGGGCTGCAAGGGGATCCAGTCGGCACACTCGGCTGTGGAAAAAACACACAGTCACTCGCGTGCCAACACAGTCCCAACCGGTACACTGTCCATCGTTCGTCCCCCGCACCGCCCGAGTCGACGGGCCGGGGTGGTGGTCCCTTGATGGCGCCTTGGAATGGACGCCGGGACCACTGAAGGTCAAAGGGAAGGGATGTGGACCGTTACGGCCCTGTCGCTCTTCTGCTGGCGCCATGGTGCTTAGTTCTCTGGCGGCCTGGTGTCCATTTCATCTGCCTCGTTGCCGGCCACCTTCTTGGGCTTTTTCTTCGGCGCCGAACCGCACGGGCCCGATCCGCTGTCCGAAGAAAGAGTCCGTTTTACCAGGTCCTCGTCTGCACAGGACGTCTTCCGCATTGGCCGCAGCGAAGAGTCCCCACTATTTGGTCGCTGGGGCATTGCGGCTGCCAATGAACCAGGAACAGGCCGTTCTTCACTCCTGGCTCTCCCTGGTTCCACCTGCAATTTAATAGGTGTATGCAGCGGAGAATCTTCTGTTAAGGACTCGGACAATTCCCTGGAGGTCTTAGATGGTGTCCGTTGTGCAGCGGTAAGATCCTGCTCAAACAAAGCCTCCTCCAAGGATGGAAGCTCCGGTAAGTGGGACCCTTCCTCGTCATCAGAATCCAGGTTGGCGGCGGCTCCTTGCTCATCCGCAGCAATGGTGATCGTCGAGGATCTATCGTCGTCAGGTTCGAAGTCTCGGGACTCGTGGCCACCGTCCGATGGTTCCTGCAGAGACACAGCAGCACCGCTTGGCCCTTCACGGTGAGCGGCAGCAGCCGCTGCTACAGCCGTAGCATAGGTACGTGGCAGGACACAATCCGATGTGGCATGTGCCCCACTACAGCGCTTGCAACCAGTATTACAAGTCTCTGTGCTGTGTCCGTATGCTGAGTAGCGTCCGCATTTGGTTGCTTGGCAGGCAGCACCCATGTGGCCTTCCCCTCCGCACCGCGAGCATACCCTCTTCATGCCGCGGTATTCGAGCATAACTCGATAGCCCGCGACAGAGAGAAAATTCGGTGGGGCTCGTATCATGTCCAGTTTAACGAGGCGGCACCCATTTCGTACATGGCTTTTCCCTTTGAAGCCGGGCTCCGTGATGGCTCGCACCTTTCCATACGGTGTCAATGCTGTAGTCAGGGCATCAGCCCCAGCCTACATCTTCTTCTTCGCGAATTACAGGTTTCATACCACACGCGGCCTTCTTATATACCCTAAAAATGGCCATGTGAGAAAACGTCACGTGGAGAAGGATCAACTCCCGAACGCCTATATCCGCTGGCTATATTTTCTATTTCTATGGAAGACTCTTCATTGATCACAGAGCACAAATCCTTTGCGCAAGTCAAGTTCCCAACATCTTGCAGCTCATGGATTATGAGTTTCACGAATATAATAACATCCGTTGCGGCAATATTTGACGTCTTTCAGCCGTCTCATCGCGTCTTTCCACAACATTCGTAGCAACCTACATTCAGTGCACCGGCGTTCTATATTCGAATTACAAGAAAGGAAAGGCGCAGCACACGCGACCGACACCGAAGCGGAATTTGTAGACGCGGCAGAATACTGTCACCCCAATAAGTCATCAGTGTGATTTCTTATAACTTCAATCACATAGTTTCTGCCTCTGCGAAAGCAAAAACTTCGACTAAAGCTGAAGAGACAGCCACAGCGCTAGCCATCTCCTCTTCCACTGCCACATTCAATTTCAGCGATTCGAATACGGCCATTCAAAATTTCGCAAGAGAGAAAATACACCCAGTCACCCATCAAATCTTAACCACTGGTTCCACAGCTCGCCGATCCACTCACATCGTCTGGGTACCAGGCCATGTAGGCAACCCCAGTAACGAGGCAGCCCACCCAGCATCTCGAGCGTATGTCAACCGAGCGGAGCATGCCGAAGACTTGGTTCCGCCAGCCTTCGGATCCTCCTCGCTAACCCTCAGCAAGTGATCAGTCTAATCTGGATTCCGGGACACTAGTCAATGCCCAGCCAGAACTCTTGTCATTGAAAAACCTCGCGCTTCTTCCCCGAGCCTCCTCTTTCCCGGATCACACGTATGACACCCCGATCCTTACATACACAGCACTGCGTGAACACTGCGGGCTCTCTCACCATACACAACCACCCCTTTCTCACCCTGCCTACCCAAGAGGCAGCAGCTTACCTCTGCCTAAAAACTACTACCTTTCTTTCACCCCCAAATGTAATATAAGCGACATCTGGGCAAGTTGGGACGGCAACATGATGAATTACCAGCGCTAAAAACTAGGACGAAGAGCAAGAAGCAAATAGAACGGGCGCTGACGCGCAACTGAACTATATTGACAATAATAAACCCAAACAATAAACCCATTCCAAACCGCACTAAAACCACACATTGAACAAAAACCGAGTTATGGTAACCCAGCACACATATCAGATTCAAGAAACCCAACCTCATTATTTATAAAAGCGATTGGCGGTTCACTCAATCACTTTTCGCATGATATGACGGGCCTCATTATTTTCCCGGTTAATCTGTGCCAGTTGGGGCTCCAAAATATCTGTCTGTGTTAGAAAGGGATGACAGATATCACACCCCTTACAATGCGCAACCAGGTTAGAGCCTCTACTAATCTCTAATCATCTCTCGTGCTCTCGTAACCGAGCATTATTACACCTGTCCGTTTGACCCACATACACATACAGGATTCCACGATGCATTGTGCTAAAGGTTATGTGGGTCAAGCGGGCAGGTGTATTAATGATCGGTTACGAGAGCACGAGAAATCATCAGAGATTGGTAGATGCTATAATCTGATTGCGTATTGTAAGCGTTATGATAGCTGCTATCCTTTTCTAACACAGATATTTTGGATGCCCATCCGGCGCAAATTAAGCGAGAAATCATTGAGGAATGGCATGCCATGCGATAGGGGAAAAATGTGTCAGTGAACCACCAATCTCTCTAATACATAATGACGTTGGGATTCTTGAACGTGCTATGTGTGCTGGGTTATCATGACTCGGATTTTGTTGAATCCGTGGTTTAGTCCGGCTAGCTTGGGTTATTGGGCATTTTTTCAATAAACCTCAGTTGCGAGTCAGCGCCCGTCCTTTTTGCTGCTTGCTCTTCCTCCTAGTCTTTAGCGCTTGTTATTGATCATGTCTTCTATTAAACTTCTCTTTATACATCTGACTACCCCGATTCCGGTGAGCGGGCAACGCTCTATCACAATGTTTGGGCGTGCCAAGTTACCCCTTCTTTTTCTCACTGCCTGACGCCTGCCCTGAGGATTGGGAGGCCGCCCTGCAGAACCCATCCTGGACCGCCAGCAATGGCTGGCTCGCTGTGATGTTATTGCTGCCCCGGCCAACGGGACTCTGGACTAAAGCCCCCCCGCAGACAGAATAAAATTAAGGTCTTTTGTCCTCGTAGTCTTGAAGCAAAATAAGTTGTAATGTAATAACGAATGACTGCAGCCATCCATCTTCTTCACCAAAAAGAGAATTTATTGGGTGCATGTATACATACATACAAAAACGCACATTACTCACAACACAAAGCACTATACAAAAAACTATAGGTTGCATATATACATACATACATACAAAAACGCACATTACTCACAAAACAAAGCACTATACAAAACACTATAGGTTACATAGGCATAACAAACTAAAGATAACATGATTCCCCAGAAACGGGAAGACAGTATAAACGAGGAGGGTTCTAATAAAGGATGACAGGCATCTCAAGTCAGCTGCCTCGTAAAATATAGAAGCGCGTGTGCCAGCGCCGCAGAAACCGCGTCTCGCCGTCCGTTTCTAACTGTCCAACAGATACTTCCAGACGACGAGGAGCCTCTGCAAGGCTGGATACATTGCTCGGGCGGGAGTTCGGCGCGCCTCAGCGAGGCAGCTGCGACGCCACAACACAAAGAGAACCACACTGAACACAAGGTGTCCAAAAGGATTGCGCCGGCGCCTGACGCCGGGGTAAATGCGGACGTTAAATATCCTATATGCGAGCCGCCACATTGTCTCGCAACTACACATTCGAAAATTGGCAGTGGCTTAGCTTGGTTAAGCCTGGTAATTGCGAAAGCAATAGTTATGGCTACACCTAGGTTCATCTGATGTTGAAGATGGTTGTGGTGCTTGTGGTTGTGCTTATGGCTATGCAGTGATTCACTCTGGCCACGGAATATGGTTCAACTATTGTTTATTGCGGGGTGCTACCTGGTTATTCTATGTATGACTAGTAGCTAGGCAAGGAGTGCCGTGGCTGCAACGATATACTTGGTTGTGGGTGAGGTTAAGGCAGAATGTACAACTGCCGCTCCGGAACCGGCTGCAACGGCATTCTTTACGCCAGAGAAAATGAAATCATCCCTGGAGACTGCATTGGTTCCACCTGCCGCAAGGCCACCTCCTATAGGATCCAACGTTGCACCCCCGGCGGTAGCTGCGGTAGGAGCGGCAGTTAAGCCGCGGTTGGTAGCTACCGCCTCGCAAGTTGACGGCTCGAGTTGGGGCCCCTGTTTTTGCGGCAGATGGGATGCCGTCACTCCGTCTGTGCGCTCCCTCACGGAGGGAGCGGCAGTTAGGCCGCGGTTGGTAGCTACCGCCTCGCGAGTTGACGGCCCGAGTAGGGGGCTCGGTGTTTGCGGCAGATGAGATGAAGTTACTCCGGCTGTAGCGCTCCCTCTCGGAGGGAGCGGGAGTTAAGCCGCGGTTGGTAGCTACCGCCTCGCAAGTTGACGGCTCTAGTGGGGGCCCCTGTTTTTGCGGCAGATGGGATGACGCCACTCCGTCTGTGCGCTCCCTCACGAGGGGAGCGGAAGTTAGGCCGCATTTGGTAGCTACCGCCTCCCGAGTTGATGGCACGAGTTACGACCCCTGTTTTTGCGCAGCTGTATGGCGCGCCGAAGGTCGAGCTAAAAGTCAATGGTAGCTACCGCCTTGCTACGCGAAGGGCTGATAAGTGAAAGTAGTGTTGCTTTCGCAATAAAAAAAACATGCGCGAGGCTTTCGGGAGCACGGCAGTTGGCACACCGGTCACTGGGTACAATACCCCATCTGGCAATGCACATTCTCGTGGGGAGGACGCCCCGGCGTCTAAGCCAGTCAAAATCTCGCACTTCATTTAGCAGCCGACAAGCTGCCCACGCTCGCCATTTGGGTACAGCTGGCTCTCGTTGCTCATCAGCTGAAAGCCTGCAAACGGCTACCAATTCGCTGATGCGTATGGCTGGTAGGTCGCCTACATTGTGACACGTCTGTATCGAGAGTCGTGTTTATCTCGGCAACCTCGCGGTAAAAAGGCAGAGGTCTGTCCGCCTGTGGACCAGTTAACACTAAAGAACAAAAGCGCATAAATTAACACTTTCTGCATATTTGCCCCCGCCGGGGTGGTGCAGTGGTAAGACGCCCGACTACTGTGCCGGAGTTCCCGGGATCGAATCCCGGCCTCGGCGGCTGCGTTTCGATGGAGGCGAAACGAAGTGGCGTCCGTGTGCTGTGCGATGTCAGCGCACGTTAAAGATCCCCAGGTGGTCGAAATTACTCCGTAGCCCTCCACTACGGCTCCCCTTTCTCTCTATAGACTTTCACTCCCACCTTTATCCCTTTCCTTACGGCGCGGTTCAGGTGTCCACAGAGCAAGTGTGACAGATACTGCGCCTTTCCCTTCCTATGAACCAACCAACCAACCAACCAATATTTGCCTATTCCATCAGTATCTAAATGGCTGGCTCGCACGCTGTTGTGCCTCGGCCGACGGGGCCCACGACTACTCGTCCCTCTGGGCTTATTGAAGAAAAAGAGGTTGTAAATGCTACAGCCATCTATCATCATCACCAATTACGCATAAAGAGAATTTATTAGATGCATACATACATACAAAAACACACATTATTCACAAAAAAAGCACTATACAAAACACTATAGGTTACATATGCATAATAAACTAAATATAACACGGTTCCCATGAGAGGGGAAAAAGTATAAACGAGAAGGGTTTTAATAAAGGACGACAGCCATCTCAAGTCTGTTCCACAGCCATCTGTCTTCTTCATCAATTACCCCAGCCTTCACGCTTCTTCTTCACCAATCACAGCCTTCATTCCTCCCACAGGCTACTTACATACACCAGAAAGACCACGTGACAAAAGGTCTCGTGGAGGAGAATCAGTGCGCACACGCCTATACGCACTGGCTATCTTTTTTTTTTCTTGAAGGACACTTCATTGACTCCTCAGCACAGATCCTTTGAGTAAAAAATGTTCCTGACAGCTTGCAGCTTGTGGATTTCGAGAGTTTCACGAATAATAACATCTGTAGCGGCAATACATAGCGTCTTTCGGCCACCTTGTTGCGTCGTTTTACAACATTCGTACCACGCTACACTCAGTTCACCGGCGTTCGCACAGCACACGGACGCTTCTTCGTTTCGCCTCCATTGAAACGCAGAACCCGACCTCGGCGGCTGCGTTTCGATGGAGGCGAAACAAAGAGGCGTCCGTGTGCTGTGCGATGTCAGCGCAGGTTAAAGATCCCCAGGTGGTCAAAATTACTTTTAAGTCCTCCACTACCGCTCCTCTTACTCTCTTTTCACTTTCACTCTCACCTACCTTTCTTACTTCCCTTACGGCGCGGTTGATGTGTCCACAGAAAACAAGTGAGACAGTTACCGCGCCTTTCCCTTCTTATAAATCATTCAATCAATCAATCACCGTCGTTATATAATCGAATTAAAAGAAACGAAATGCGCATCACACGCGACTGATACCAAAGCGGTCTATATAGACGAGGCAGAATACAGTCACCCCACGGCATATATGATTAGTGTGATTTCTTATAACTTCCCAGTCGGAAAAAACTACAGACAATTTTCTGATGTTACGGCAGAATTTCTGTGCGGTTTTTGACGGAAAACCTGTTGTGGCAACACAACATTCTGTAGTAACATCAAAAATTTCTGAAGTTACAACAGAAAAGTGCAACAGGACTACAGAAAACAGAAATATACTACAGAAAAACTACAGAACTACAGGAAAGTACTGCAGAACTACAGAAAAATCTGATAGTTACTACAGAACTACAGGATATTTTGTCGTATTTTTGACACAGTTCTGCAGTTTTTTTCGACTGGGTTCACTCACATAATCCTCTGCCAAAGAAAAAACGTCGACAGAAGCCGATGAGGCAGCCATAGCGCTAGCCATCCCTCTACCACTGCCACACTCATTTTAGCGATTCTAAAACGGTCATTCAAAACATCGCAAGATGGAAAATATACCCAGTCGAACATCAAATCTTGACCTCTGGTTCCACAGCTCCCTGATCCATTCACAATGTCTGGGTACCAGGCCACGCAGGCAACCCCACTCATCTGCTCGAGCGCACGTCAACCGAGCTACGACCCATATCACTCACCTCGTCTCTGGGCAAGCTCTACGAGCGAGTCATCCAGACGCGACTTCAACACAAGATAGAAGATAACGGCCTCTTGCTTCACTCCATGATCGGCTTCAGATCGGGCCGGCCCACTCAATACGTTTTTCTTCTCCTCAAGGAGGAGGTACTTTCCAACATTCCAAGAGGAGGCGAGCACCTCATTATGGCGCTAGATCTAAAAGATGCGTTTGATAACGTGTCTCACGAGGCAAACCACTCCGAGCTCAATAACCTAAACTGCGGCGAACGCACCTTCCGATACGTCAAGAATTTTTTGTCCAACCGAACGGCAACGATAGGAATGGGTGACATGAAATCGGATCTTCAAGACATGCCAAACGAGGGCACGCCAGAGGGATCAGTCAACTCCCCGCTCCTCTTCAACATCGCCATGATTAGAGTCGCAAGGGCTTTGCAACAGGTTCCGAACATTGGATACACCCTGTATGCCGACGGCATTACGATCTCGACAACCACCGGCTGTCTAGGGCTGAAAGAAGAAACAATTCAAGCAGCAGCAACCTGCGTGGGAACAGAGGCCTTTCGATGCGGGCTCCAATGCTCCCCAGATAAATGGAAGATCGTCCGCATACGTGGGTACCACTATACATCACCAGACAATCTTAGCATCCTCCTGTTATGGGGTCCCAATCCGGGAAGTGCCACTCATACGATTCCTGGGTCTCTGGCTCCAAAGCGATAGAAAAGTAGACCACGTGTTCCACCTCCTCAAGAATACAACACAGCATATCTCTAAAATGATCTGCCGGGTGGCCAGAAACAGAAAAAGCATGTGGGAAGAAGACACGATCCGTCTGGTGCAGGCACTGGTCATCAGTCGCCTCTCCTATGGACTACATTACCTCAAGCTGCTCCGAATAGATCTCAACAAAGTAAATACAATGATACGTGCAGCTTACAGGAACGCGTTAGGCCACCCACCATACACCTCCAACGTCAAAGTGGAAGTTCTTGGACTGCACAACCCATTTGAAGAGATTCAAGAGGCTGTCCTCCTGTCTCAAAGGGGACGCCTTCTGTCAACCGAGACAGGCCGGCTCATTCTCGATCGCGTTGGCTATCCTTCGGACGTACAGGCTAACCAGTCAACGAGTAACACACCTATTCCGTACCGGGCAAGAGTATGTGCCCTCGCTCCCAAAGAACATGTATCCAGTCTACAACGAAGGCAGAAGACACGCCAGAGAGAATTAAGCATGCAGTGGAACACAGTCCGAAAACTGTCTATGTGGATGCCGCTCTATACGAGCATACATTGAACGCAGCAGCAGCCGTGCTGGTTGGCTCTTCGTACACAGTCTCCAGCATGTCCATCCCGCACTGTACTGTCAGAGAAGCGGAAGTGTCGGCGATCGTGCTGGCCATTACCCACGGAGATTCGACCAATGGAGAGCTTCACGTAATCACAGACTCATAGCGCCGTGTTGGCTCCTTCTTGCAGGCAGAATACCTACAAAATTAGCTCGCTTCACAACTAACCCTTTGGCTGCAAACGCAAAGCTCAAACATCAGATCACTTGGGTTCCGGGGCAGTCTGGATTGAAAGGTAATGAGGTCGCGGATAGGCTAGCACGAGGTCACACAAACTGAGCGGCCACCAATCCCGATTTCACAACCAGCATTCCTATCCCAGCGACGTGCGACGCGCGACATAAGTACCTTGGAGAACAACGTAGGATGTATCCCCCTCCACACAAGGGACTAGATGCACAAGAAACGCGGGAATGGAGACAGCTCCAAACCAACACTTACCCAGACCTACATCAATACAACATAATTTTTCCAGAACACTACACAGACATAAGCTCTTGGTGCAACGACCAGCCCACCGCCTACCATGTCGCTTGTGGGTGCACAGGCCCCAAACCTGCACACATAAACATGCACCAATCGGAGGCGTAGTTGGAGGCCACTCTGCTATCCTATGATCTAAGACCCATCGTAGGCTGGTAACTCAGGCAAGAGCGGCAGCCCAGGCCACTGGGGTCTTGAAATGAAGACTCTACTCACTGCTCACCCCCACTTTTTTCTCTCTTTTTTTCTTTTCCTTTTCCTTTTCTTTTTGAAATAAATATTTCTCTCCCTCTCTCTCTCTCTCAACCGAGCGGGGCATACCGAATACTGGGGAAGCACGCGGGACAGACTTCGCACCAATCATGACGTAACACTTCCCTACCGAACACGACTCTTATATTCTCCTTTGCACACCTCTTTCTCAAAACCCCAACAAATATTCTGGCGACAGCTACAAGCCAAAACCTTTCACTCCCCAGCTTGGTTGGCCTTGGTACTCCCAGGCCGGTACGAACCCACATGCTCTTTAAGTGGCGCACCTTGAGCCACCTTCAATCACATGTTTCTATGTGAAGATTTGAAGCCACTGCCCCAATGGGGCCTCACGGACCAAGAGGTTGGGAGATCGCGGTCTCCAGCCCTGACCCAGCAGCGCAAAAGATGCTGGTTGACTGGGCTGCAGATGCGGTTGCTGCCAGGCAGGGCCTGACAGACACCAGCCGGGATCAGGAACTACCTCAACCCTTGTAATGTACCCTGGTTCTCACAATAAATGTTTGTTGTTGTGGCTTTAGGAAGAAGGAAAATAAAATGCACGGGCCTGCTACTGGCTCTGTAATCCGCCTTTTGCGCGAGTTTTCTGCGCATGCGCGAAGCCCCAGCGGCGACTGATGAAAGCACACTGAGCGGCGTCGACGGCGCTTCTCGTCGCCGCACTCATAGCCAACGCACGGGGGCTGGAGGCGCGGTCACGTTCACAGCCTCGGTAAAACGATGCCAACCACCTGTGCCGCTTACGGCTGCCACTGTCGAGGCGTGCCGGGATACAAGACGCGTTTTGTTAGGTTTCCTTCGGCGAGCCGCGACCTGCAACGGCGTGAAGCTTGGATTAGGGCAACCAAGCGTCAAGACGTGAATGGGCGACCTTGGCAGCCGACTGCGTGCTCTCGGCTGTGCGAAAAACACTTCGTTACAGGTATGTATGCATCTAAAGGAAATGTGCACGATGAAAAGTATCTACCGGAGTTTGCACCAAGCCTGTAACCCACTAGTGATAGCCGCAATGAGCATTTGTTCGGGGCATCTGATGGCGATGTATTTTGTCGTTTGTTTTCTTTATGTGCGAAGGGGCCGGGTAGCGCAGATATCACAGGTGGCTGTGTGCGCTAGACCGTAATATTTAGCATGTTTTATCGCGACTGCCGCCTGACTAAAAAGAAGAAAAAAAGAGTGTTTGTTGTGATGCACCGCCGTTAGCGAGCCGAGTGGCTGAGCTGGTCATGAGGCTCGCGAACGGCAGTGCATTAAAACGCCGTATTTTTTTCTTGTTAGTCAGGTGGCAGTCACGATAAAACATGCTAAATATTACGACCTAGCGCACACAGCCGCCTGTGATATCTAAGCTACCTAGCCCTTTCGCACATAAAGATAAGAAGGAACAAAATACATCGGCTTCAGGCCCCGGTGCAACTGAAGCAATCACGCACCGAAGAAATCTTCATTGCAGCTATCACTGGTGCGCTACAGCCTGGGTGAAAACTCCAGTAGGTACTTTTCATCATGCCTATTTCGCTTAGATGCATACATACCTGTAGTATCTGTGTTTTTGCCGCTCGGAGCATGTGACGCACTTGACACTTGCACGACGCACAGTATTTCTTTTTTTTTAATTAAAGGCTCGCCTTCGTGCACGCCAAAGCATCCGGACTTTGTTCCTTTAATGTAAGCAATCAGATGCACTTCGTTAGGGAGCTTGATAATCGTCGTCTTCGTCCAACCGTTTGCAACGGCAAGGAATCCGCCCGGCACAATAAATGAGTCTCCTGGAGGATTCATGCTCGTTCACTTGCAGAGTGGATCGCTCTGGACGTAGAACAGGGTTGGTTCCTGTCCGAGATGCGCATCAGATATGTAGGAGATTCACATGTGTCACCAAGTTGTTGATTCCGCAGAAATCGCGGCGGAGGCAGAAATGAACTTTGGAGATCCTTTCACAACAGAATGACCATTCTCTGCGCACCGAGAACCTTTTCACCACTGCGACCACATCCGTTCTGACTCCTGAGGCCAGAAACCGGCTACAGCTCTGAATCATCCATTGCCAGAAAAATGCAGCGCGTTTCCTGCAGGTGTGCATTCCGGCCGGGACAATGCCCTTTTCACGGGGTGTGTATATGTGACTCTCTGCCGATCTTCGTGGATGAAATCCTATAGCTGCACGGTCGTAGATGACGCGAGGAGGAAGCGACGCCCATTGCACCATGCCGGCGCCGCGGTGCCCGCATTGTGCTCGGTAACTCAAGACACCCCGCGCATATGCGCCGCTCAAAGTCACAGGAGACGATTCCAGCTAGCTCTGCAGCATCAACAAACCCCTGGCTGCTTTGCCCTTTGAGATCCCTCTCTCTCTCTCTGCCCCCACGCTCTCCTGTCTGCCGAAAACCTGCACGCTGACGGCGTCTCATTCTGTCACGTCGAACACGGCCCGCGCTACACGTTCTTACAATACCAAGATAGTATATGCGTACGTGCGCTATGAGTGGATCGTGAAAACGCTCTACCTTCCCCCATACTGCGTGAACATGATATGCTGCAATCACTGTCACTACTTTCCGCTCCGAGGCCAAAAAAGGGGGGAAGCTTTCGCTTTCTACCAGCGTTAGCGTGGCCATTTCGTATGGTGCGCTTTAGCGTCGTCTGCTAAACTGCCGCTCAATGTGTTTCCCGCCCGCTCCCGCATGATGGCGCCACATCCTCGCGCAAAAGGCGGATTAAGCCACCTCCGCTGCCTCGTGCAGATAGAGGAGAAAATAGAGAAGAAAAGGACGAGAAAGACGCGCGCCGCAACAACAGCCATCGTCCTCCACCGAAACGATGGCGGGTGCAATGACAGCCGAAATTCTGTGGAAGGCAAGCCCCCGCCGCAAGCGCCAGTGACCTTTTACCACCATCGCCGTAAGGGAAGAGGAAGTTTGGAGTGTAAGTAGAAAGATACACAGGAGCAATAGTGGAGGGCTATGAGGTAATTTCGAGCAGCTGAGGATATTTAACATGCGCTTATATTGCACAGCACAGGGACGCTAGTTTGTTTCGCCTCCATCAAAACGCTGCCGTGGCGGTCGGGATCACCGGCGGCTTGCGTTTCAATCACAATCCTTGTAGAGTTTCGCATTATAACGGCCACCGAATTTTTATCTGTTTTAGGCCGTCATTGCACCCGCCACCGCTTCGGTGGTGAACGACGACTGTTGGGGCGGCGCGCGTCTCACGCCCGTATTCACAAACGCGCCTCGACTCGACGCTCCACCTCCACTCGTTGGAGCGGAGAATACAGCCGCTACTTAATCCAGGGCCGACTCGGATTCAAGAACGCCCCTCGGCGTTTCCTCCTACAAGTTCTCCTCGAGAATACCTCCTCCACTCGGAGCAGCGCAAGTGGCATATGGGGACGAGATTAAGATGAACTTTTAGCCCGAAAACTGCGTGCTGAACTATGTAACATGCTCAGTTTTTCATTTCAAGTCTTCTAAACAACTTTCGCAACCGACCTCGACGTTAACAGCATAGTGTAACTTGTTTGTAGGCTGGATGAAAAGGGCGGCTGTGAAAAATGGCTGAAAATGTTTTCGCATCTGGCAACAGTCGCTGCTGGTGACGTCAACTTCGAGAAATGGTGTGAATACTTCGGGTTATTTTTTGGTGTGAGATCTACGCTCGGCCTTTGCCGCTTTGCCTTTTTTTATTGCCAGGCTTTGACAGACGTTTTTTATTTTTTTTGACAGGCTTGACCGAATTTTTTTTTTGCCATGCTTTTTTTATTGCTGGGCGTCAAAGTACATTGCAGGAAAAAAAAGTACAAGCCGCGAACTCCTACCAGCATGGCTCTGCCTGCTCGGAGGCGAGCTAAACATGCGTGCTGCTTCGCAGTGCATTGCAGCTCATGCACGCTGAATTCGACCCTCCAGTAGAAAATGCCGCGTGCAGTTTTCAAACAGGTAGGGAGCCCTAATTAAAAACGTGCTCGAAAAGCAATGCTCTTCGTGGGCCGCGAATATCCCTCCGTAGGAGGAGCACACCAACGCGCTCTCTCAACAGCACCGCGCCGGCCGCGCGTCGGCAGATGTACAACGTACCCTCGGGCGACGGGCAAGCCATTTATGTCCACACAGTCCCACCGCACCTCCGGTGCTCGCCAGCTTACTGAATACAACACGCTGTTCCCCCACAAGTTCGGCGCCGTCTGCGGAAGCGCGCGGGGCGAGCCACGGAAAGTGCGCCGCCACAGCTCGACTCCGGCCGCGGGCGAGCTCACCATTTGGCCAAATCGCGCCTCAACTCTGCACTCGGTGGCCTCAGAAAAGGTTATCCATTTAATTTGTGACGACTTGTGCCCGCGCCACACACGCGCAATGCGACGTTGCGACGATCAAACAACACAGACGTCGGTGGCTGATCACGGTTATCCATGTTCGGCGTGAGCTGCAGGGACGGCCGGAGGCTAGCCATGACCACATTGGTAAAACGATAGCATGCCAGAAGTCCCGGGTCACTGTCACTCTCAGCTGATGCTTTAGAGAAAGAATTGGTGCATCCTTGTCGTATCTTCTTTCGTGAAACTTTTTGGTGTACCGGTAGAACGAATTCCACACAGCGAGCGAGCGATTCGATGTCGGCCATGTTTATAAGCGGAGTGGCGGTCGAGGCGCGGCCAAGGTAGCGTCAAGTTTTCTCCGCCGCTGGAGGAGCGATTCGAGTGGAGATTGCTCTCTGAAACGAAAAACAGGCCTCGAGGGCCGCTTGGAGTAGAAGTTCGAGTGAAGGCGTGTTTGTGAATACGGCGGTTAGTCTTCCTCTTCCTGATTTATTTATAGGAAGAGAAAAGCGCGGTAACTGTCTCACTTGTTTTCCCACAGCACCACCCCGGCGGGGCCTTCCTCTTCCTCTTCCTTTTCTTGCTTCTCTATTTTCTCTTCTGTCTGCACGAGGCAGTGGAGGTGGCTCAGCGACGGAGCCAGTAGCAGGCCCGAATATTTTCTTTCCCTTCTTCCTACAGCCAAAACAACATCGAGCTCATAATAATAATCCTATAATAACCCTACGTCCTATAATCAATTTACAAGGAAGGAAAGGCGCACTATATTGCACTCGTGGAAGCCCGCTGAAGCACACCCACCTATAAATATTGTAGTGTCACACCAACGTTCGGTGACTGTCGACGGTGACAAAAACGACAAGCGTATGTCGAAAAGGCGCGGGCTACGAAGAAGACGGCTGGCAAAGAAGACGCAAGAGACTGCCGCAAGAGATTCGGAGGTCGTGGGTTCGATTCCCACCATTGGCACGTTGTTTTGTCTTCTACTTTGTGTTTAATTATCTGCCTAAACAGATTACATAAATAATTTCTGTGATCATCCAAGGAAAAATTGAAAAGAAGACATAAACCACCATCCCCAATGCTTTCCTTGGCCTCGGCGACTGTTGGCTTTCCTTCACACACACACATATATATATTGAATGTAGAACGCCGGTGAACTGATTGTAGGTTGATACGAATGTTGTGGAACGACGCAATCAGGCGGCTGAAAGTCGTCAGATATTACCGCAACGGATGTTATTATTCGTGAAACTCTCATAATCCACAAGATTCAAGATGTTGGGGAATTTGCTTGCTCAAAGGATCTGTGCTCGGGAATCAATGAAGAGTCTTCCAAAGAAAAAGAAAATATAGCTAGCGAGTACACGCATTCGCGCGTTGATCTTTCTCCGCGTGACCTTTTCTGATGTGGCCATTCTTAGGGTATATAAGGAAGCGGCGTGTTGTTGATATTCGTAATTCGTGAAGAAGAAGCTGAGATCTGCAATGGATTTGTAGAAGCACCTGGATGGCCGCAGCCATCCGTGCAAGTAGAGGTCACAACGTATTCATTTTATTCAATGGGGAGACGCTCAGTTCAGGGTCTATGAACCACGGCGCAAGAGAAGGGCGGAAAGTGGGAGTGAAAATAGATAAAGAGGAACCATAGTGGAAGTCTTCGAAGCAATTTCTACCACCTGGGGATCTTTAATTTGTGCTGACACAGCGCAGCACACGCACTCCTCTTCCCGACTACTATGTAGGAGTACCCGGGTTCGCTCCCGACAGCCGGCGGTTATGTTTACATGCAGGCATACAGGCGTACGGAGAGGCGGATGGAGGCGATACGAAGAGGTGTCCGTGTGCTGTGCGATGTTAGCGCACGTTAAAGATCCCCAGGTGGTCGAAATTACTCTGTAGCCCTCCACTACGCCTCCTCTTTCTTTCTTTTATCGTGTCGCTTTGCAACCAAGAACTCAACGTACTCACCGCTTGGCCGCCCTATCTTTCTCAGTCGGTGTCGTAATGGTGCGCTGCTTTACAGTTCTCAATATGAATAACTGTCTCAACCGTACGACCACCAATGCAAACTAGAAGGAGAGTTAGAGACAAGCGGACGTACTTTAAGATTTAAATGATTTTTCTAGGTTCTGAACCTACGGTAGAGTGGGGAAGGAATGACGTAGTGACGTTGAGGACAAGCGCACGGTCAAGTTTGAAAGCGACAATGTTTATGGTTCTTCTTGGCCAAATCTCCTCGACGATATTTGTTCGTGGCATAACTTCTACTTTCCAAATCCCTAATGGCGTAATTTTATCCTCTATTATGTAGCCCTAGCTACAACGAACCAGAGAGGAATATGGAGTCCTAAAATGCTTCAATGACCAGCCAAAGCAAAGATGACCAGTAGAAAGTTCTCCATCTGGCCCTGGACACCTTTTAATTACAAGAGATTCCGCCCTGCTGAAAGGGGAGGCAGATTCCTTGATAGGAGTATATAAAGGTATCCATCATTTCTTGTAACCAATGGCAAGTTTTGTAAAAAAAATGTTAAAATCAATACCCACAATAAAGATTCGCCCCAAGCGTAGACACGATAGAGCCATTAAAATCGTTTTTCCAGTTGGCAAATTTTTGCAATTGAAGGATAGTCACAGCTTAAATTGTTGTCAAATTACTTTTATAAAATATTTCCTTCTGGATGGAGTCTGCTCAAATCGAAATGTAAAGTGGATTTTAAGAAAGGAAATGCGCACCACCTATCACATATGGTCGTTGGATAGCTGAAAAGTGACATAAGGAGAAGGATGGTGGGAGTAAACGCGGAGAGCGAAAGAGTGATAGCGGAGAGCCTCAGAATAATTTCCACCATCAGTGGATCATCAATGTGCAGAAAGTAAGAATGAGGTGCCACAGCCCCGACCTTTCATTCTTTCTGCTTTTATTGCCCTTTATGCCGTTACTACTCCCCATACTACCCAAAAGCGCAAAGATTTGCCACAGAATATCCGCCATGCAATTACCGTTAAACTTCTCTCCGAGCACATGCATGCTGAATATAACCAGCCCATCGAAAGGTAAAAGCTATCCACTTCTCTTGAATATAGGACAGACAACCGGATACATCATACGTGGACGCTGCTCGCCTTGTTAATGATCACATGGCCATTACTGCGACAACCCTAGCGGACACTCGCCTCAACAGATCCCCTCTGCCCACCACTGAACCGAGTATTGCGGAAAAAGCCACCATCGTTCTGGCTGCCGCAACTAATGCACAAGCCACCATCATGTAACATTACCGCCCTCACTACTCGAACTATCTTTTGCGGATGCATCGGTTTCGCCATCCTTCGGATCTTCCTCGCTAACCTTCAGCAAGGGATCAGCGTGATCTGGATTCCGGGAAACACGTCAATTCCTTGCAATAAATCTACCCATTTATGCGCTCGCACTCCTTCCCCGGGCCTCCCCTTTTCGTGTATTCCACGTATGACAGCCCGATTCGTAGATACACAGTACTGCGTGAACACTACGGGCTCTCTCACCATACACAACCACCCCTTTCTCACCCTGCCTAACCAAGAGGCCGCAACTTACCGCCGTCTACAGACTAATGCATTTCTTTCATCATCTCTTCTACACCGCTGATACATCTCCCTTAATAATCCTGATCAGTTCCGGCGAGCGGGCAACGCTCTACCACATGATTTGGGTGTGCTATGTTACAACTTCTAAATGTTCACTGCCTCAACCCCTGCATAGAAGACTGAGAGGCCACCCCGCAGAACCGCTTCCAGGAGAGCCAGCAAAGGCTGGCTCACCACTTTGCTACTGCAGCTTCGGCCAACGGGACCCTGGACTGAGGGTCTACCCACTGATTGAATAAAATAAAGATAATGCCCTTTTCTTGCGCGGATGGCTGCAGCCATCCAGCTTCTTCAAGATATCGGCCCCAGTCTTCAGCTTCTTCTTCACAAATTACGAGTTTCATGCAGAACGCGGCCGCCTTATATACCCCAAGAATGGCCATGTGAGAAAAGGTCACGTGGAGAAGGATCAACCCGCGAACACCTATATGAGCTGGCTATATTTTCTCTTTACTTGGAAGACTCTTCATTGATTCCAGAGCACAGACCCTTTGAGCAAGCGAATTCCCCAACATCTTGCAGCTTATGGGTTATGAGAGTTTCACGAGTAATATCATCCGTTGCGGCAATATTTGACGTCTTTCAAACGCCCCATTGCGTCGTTCCACAACATTCGTAGCAACCTACATTCAGTTCACCGGCGTTCTATAATCAAATTACAAGAAAGAAAAGGCGCAGCCCTCGCGACTAACAACGAAGCGGCCTACGTAGAAGCGGCAGAATAGTCACCCTACGGCATATGCCATAGTGGGATTTCTTATAACCTCAATCACATAGTTTCTGCCTCTGTTAAAGCAAAAACATCGACAGAAGCCGAAGAGGCAGCCATAGTGCTAGCCATCTCCTCTACCACTGCCACACTCATCTTCAGCGAATCTAAAACGGTCATTCAAAATTTCGCAAGAGCGAATATACACCCAGTTGAACATCACATCTTAACCTCCGTTTCCACAGCTCCCCGATGCATTCACATCGTCTGGTTACCAGGGCATGTAGGCAACCCCGGTAACGAGGCAGCCCACTCAACTTCTCGAGCGTACGTCAACCGAGCGGGGCATACCGAAGTCTGGGTTCCGCCAGCCTTCGGATCCTCCTAACTAGCCCTCGGCAAGTGATCAGTGTAATCTAGATTCCGGGACACTAATAAATGCCCTGCCAGAAAACTTAACATTGACAAACTAATGCTTCTTTTCCGAGCCTCCTCTTTCCCGGATCACACGTATGACCGCCCGGTCCTTCCATACACAGCACTGAGTGAACACTACGGGCTCTCTCACAGCATACAACCACCCCTTTTTCACCCTGTCTACTCAGGAGGCAGGAACGTACCGCTGCCTAAAAACTATTACCTTTGTTTCACCACCTTTCTTTCACCATCAACTGTTATAATAGAAGAGACATCTGGGCAAGTTGGTACGGTAACATGATGAATTACCTGCGCTAAAAACTCAGACGAAGAGCAAGAAGCAAACAGAATGGGCGCTGACACGCAACTGAAGTATATTGAAAATACTTTAATATAACCCTATTCCAAACCGCGCTAAAGCACACATTGAACAAAAACTGAGTTAGAATAATCCAGCGCACATATCACATTCAAGAAACCCAACCTCATTATCGATTAGAGCGATTGACTGTTCACTAGATCACTTTTCTCATAATATGATTTGCCTGAATGATCTTCGGTTAATGTGTGCCGGTTGGGGCTCTAAAATATCTGTCTGTGTTAGAAAAGGATGACAGATATCACATCCCTTACAATGCGCAACCAGAATAAAGCCTCTTCTAATCTCTAATGATCTCTCGTGCTCTCGTAACTGAGCATTAATACACCTGCCCGCTTGACCCACATACACATACAGGATTCCGTGATCCGGTGCTAAAGGTTATGTGGGTCAAACGCGCAATTGTATTAATGTTCGGTTACGAGAGCATGAAGATCATTAGAGATTGGTAGATGCTCTAATCTGGTTGCGCATCGTAAGCGTTGTGACAGCTGCTATCCTTTTTCAATAAACTTCAGATGCGAGTCAGTGCCCATCCTGTTTGCTGCTTGCTCTTCCTCCGAGTCTTTAGCGCTTGTAATTCATCATGGCTCTTCTGAACCTCAGGTAAACTTCCTTTTATACCTCTGACTGCCCCGATTCCGGTGAGCGGGTAATGCCAACGCCTGGTAATGCTCTATCACAATGTTTGGGCGTGCCAGGTTACCCCTTCTTTTTGTCACTGCCTCACGCCTGCACTGAGGAGTGGGAGGCCGCCCTGCAGGACCCCTTTCCGGAGCGCCAGCAATGGCTGGTTCGCCGTGCTGTTAGTGCTGCCGCGACCAACGGGACTCTGGAATAAAGGTCCCACCGCTGACTGAATAAAATAAAGATATTTTGTCCTTGTCCTCTGAAGCAAATTACGTTGTAATGTAATCACGAATGCCTGCAACCATCTGTCGTCACT
This sequence comes from Amblyomma maculatum, assembly GCF_055883805.1. Lineage (NCBI taxonomy): Eukaryota > Metazoa > Arthropoda > Arachnida > Ixodida > Ixodidae > Amblyomma > Amblyomma maculatum. The sequence goes on from NC_139353.1 coordinate 97,154,722, forward strand.
CATAAAGAGAGTTATTTGGGTACATACATACATAAAAAATGCACAGTTCAGTTCAGGCGTTCAGTCGTGTCCGACTCTTCGTGACCCTATGGACCATGTCACGCCACGCTTTCCGGTCTCTCACTATCTTCTTAACATCACATAGCTTCATCTGCAATGCCTCGAGAATGCCATCTAACCATCGCGTTCGCTGCCTACCCCTTCTCCGGCGACCCTCAACCTTTCCCAACATCAAATCTTTCTCCAGCGACTCCTCTCTTCTCATCAGATGACCAAAGTAGCTGAGCTTTAACTTTAGAATTTGACCCTCCAATGAGCAGTCAGGGTTTATGGTCGACAATATCGACTGATTTGATCTTCTGGCAGTCCAAGGAACTCTTAAGAGTCTTCGCCAGCACCACAATTCAAACGCGTCAATTCTTCGGCGGTCAGCCTTTTTCACAGTCCAACTCTCGCATCCATACATCACAACTGGAAAGACCATAGCACGGGTTATACGGATCTTGGTTGGCAGACTAATGTCTCTGCTCTTTACTAGGCGGTCAAGGCTAACCATTGCTCTCTTTCCCAGAAGCAGGCGTCTCCTAATTTCATGGCTGCAGTCTCCTTCCGAGGTAATCTTGGCGCCCAAGAACAGAAAATCTGTCACAGCTTCCACTTCTTGTCCATTGATGCTCCAGGACTTGATAGGGCAAGACGCCATGATCTTCGTCTTTTTAATGTTCAGTTTAAGCCCAAACTTCTCACTCTCTTCTTGTACGCGCATCAGAAGTCTCTTGAGTTCCACTTCACTTTCTGCCATTAAAGTGGTATCATCCGCATATCTAAGGTTGTTGATACGTTTTCCAGCAATCTTCACTCCAGCTGAAGACTCGTCCAGACCGGCCTTCCTCATGATGCACTCTGCATATAGGTTAAATAGGCAGGGCGACAGTATGCAGCCTTGCCTCACCCCTTTCTCAATCGGAAACCAATCAGTAAGACCATGCCCAGTTCTGACTGTGGCCTCTTGCCCTTCATACAGGTTCCTGAGGAGACAGATGAGGTGAATTGGAACTCCCATCTCTCGGAGAGCTTGCCACAATCTGCTGTGATCTACGCAGTCAAACGCTTTCGCATAATCAATAAAGCAGAAGTAAATGGGTTTCTGGAACTCTCTTGCTTTTTCCATGATCCAGCGAAGGTTGGCAATTTGGTCTCTAGTTCCTCTGCCCTTGCGAAACCCAGCTTGCACGTCCGGAAGCTCCCGATCCACATACTGCTGCAGCCTACCTTGCAGGATTTTTAACATCACCTTGCTAGCATGCGAAATAAGCGCGATCGTGCGGTAGTTGGAACAATCTTTGGCACTGCCTTTCTTTGGAATGGGGATGTAAACTGACCTCCTCCAATCCTGTGGCCACTGCAGGGTTGTCCAAATCTTTTGACATAATGTATGCAGTGTGTTAACAGCGTCGTGGTTGAGGTTTTGAAGCAACTCAGCTGGAATACCATCAATTCCGCTTGCTTTGTTCTTAGCAAGGCTGGCTAAGGCCCATTCAACTTCACTCATTTTATCGATAATGGTATTGTGACTGGCCATAGGGTTTTCTTGGCAGGAAATACTGGAGTGGGTTGCCATTACCTTCTCCAGTGAATCACATTTTGTCAGAACTCTCTGCCGTGACCTGTCTATCTTGGGTGGCCCTACACAGCAGAGCTCACGACTTCATCGAGTTTCGCAAGCCCCTCCGCCACGACAAGGCAGTGATCCATGAAGGGGAAAAAAAAAATGCACATTACTCACAAAAAAGCACTATACAAAACAGTATAGGTTACATATCCATAATAAACTAAAGATAACTTGATTCTCCAGAGTGGGGGAAACAGTATAAACGACGAGGGTTTTAATAAAGGACGACAGGCATATCATGTCTGCTCCACAGACATCACCTTCTTCACCTTACAACACCCCACCCTTCACGCTTCTTCTTCACCAATCACAGCCTTCATTCCTCACACTGGCTACTTATATACACCAGAAATATCATAGGACAAAACGTCTTTTGGAGGAGGAGAAGAGCGCACACGCCTATACCCACTGGCTATATTTTCTTTTTCCTTAAAAGACCCTTCACTGATTCCACAGCACAGATCATTTGAGTAAAAAATGTCCCTGACAGCTTGCAGCTTGTGGATTACGATAGTTTCACGAATAATAACATCTGTAGCGGTAATGCGTCGTTTTACAACATCCGTACCACGCTACACTCAGTTCACCGGCGTTCGCACAGCACACGGACGCTTCTTCGTTTCGCCTCCATTGAAACGCAGAACCCGACCTCGGCGGCTCCGTTTCGATGGAGGCGAAACGAAGAGGCGTCAGTGTGCTGTGCGATGTCAGCGCACGTTAAAGATGCCCAGGTGGTCAAAATGACTCCGATGTCCTCACTACCGCTCCTCTTTCTCTCTCTCCACTTTCGCTCTCACCTTCCTTCTTTACTTCCCTTAAGGCGCGGTTGAGGTGTTCACAGAAAGCAAGTGAGACAGTTACCGCGCCTTTCCCTTCTTATAAATCAATCAATCAATAAATCAATCACCGTCGTTATATAATCGAATTACAAGAAACGAAATGCGCATCACACGCGACTGATACCAAAGCGGTCTATATAGACGAGGCAGAATACAGTCACCCCACGGCATATATGATTAGTGTGATTTCTTATAACTTCACTCACATAGTTTCTGCCTCTGCCAAAGCAAAAAGGTCGACAGAAGCCGAAGAGGCAGCCATAGCGCTAGCCATCTCCTGTACCACTGCCACGCCCATTTTCAGCGATTCTAAAACGGCAATTCAAAATTTCGCAAGAAGGAAAATACACCCAGTCGAACACCAAATCTTGACCTCTGGTTCCACAGCTCCCCGATCCATTCACATTGTCTGGGTACCAGACCATGCAGGCAACCCCGGTAACGGGAAACCCACTCATCTGCTCGAGCGCACGTCAACCAAGCTACGACCCATATCACTCACCTCGTGCCTGTGCAAGCTCTACGAGCGAGTTATCCAGACGCGACTTCAACACTACGTAGAAGTTAACGTCCTCATCCATCCTTCCATGATCGCCTTCAGATCGGGCGTGTCCACGCCATACGTTTTTCTTCTCCTCGAGAAGGAGGTACTTTCCAACATTCCGAGAGGAGGCGAGCACCTCATTATGGCGCTAGATCTCAAAGATGCGTTTGATAACGTGTCTCAGGAGGCAAACCACTCCGAGCTCAATAACCTAAACTGCGGCGAACGCACCTTCCGATACGTCAAGAATTTTTTGTCCAACCGAACGGCAACGATAGGAATGGGTGACATGAAATCGGATCTTCAAGACATGCCAAACGAGGGCACGCTACAGGGATCAGTCAACTCCCCGCTCCTCTTCAACATCGCCATGATTAGAGTCGCAAGGGCTTTGCAACAGGTTCCGAACATCGGATACACTCGGTATGCTGATGGCATTACGATCTGGACAACCACCGGCTCTCTAGATAAGAAAGAAGAAACACTTCAAGCAGTAGCAACCTGCGTGGAAACAGAGGCTTTTCAATGCGGGCTCCAATGCTGCCCAGATAAATCTGAAGTCATCCGCATACGTGGGTACCACTATACATCACCAGGCAATCTTAGCATCCTCCTGCATGGGGTCATAATCCGGGAAGTGCCACTCATACGAATCCTGGGTCTCTGGCTCCAAAGCGATAGAAACGTAGACCACGTTCTCCACCTCCGCAAGAATACAACACAGCAGATCTCTAAAATGATCCGCCGGCTGGCCAGAAACAGAAAAGGCATGTGGGAAGAAGACACAATCCTGTCTGGTGCAGGCGCTGGACATCATTCGCCTCTCCTATGGACTACATTACGTCAAGCTGCTCCGAATAGATCTCAGCAAAGTAAATGCAATGATACGTGCAGCTTACAGGAACGCGTTAGGCCTCCCACCATACACCTCCAATGTCAAAGTGGAAGCTCTTGGACTGCACAACACATTTGAAGAGATTCAAGAGGCTGTTGTACTGTCTCATTGGGAACGCCTTCTGCCAACCGAGACAGGCCGGCTCATTGTCGAGCGCGTTGGCTATCCTTCGGACGTACAAGCTATCCAGTCAACGACTAACATTCCTATTCCGTATCGGGCAAAAGTATGTGGCCTCGCTCCCAAAGAACATGTATCCAGTCCACAACGAAGCCAGAAGACCCGCCAGAGTGAATTAAGCATGCAGTGGAAAGCAGTCCAAAAACTGTATGTGGATGCCGCTCTATACGAGCATACATTGAACGCAGCAGCAGCCGTGGTAGTGGGCTCTTCGTACACAGTCTTCAGCATGTCCACCCCGTACGGTACTGTCACAGAAGCGGAAGTGTCGGCGATCGTGCTGGCTATTAGCTACGGAGACGCGACCACTCGAGAGCTTCAAGTAATCACCGACTCACAAGTGGCGTGTTGGCGCCTTCTTGAAGGCAGAATACCTACAAAATTAGCTCGCTTCACAACTAACCCATTGGCTGCGAACACACAGCTCTAACATCAGAACACTTGGGTTGCGGGGCACTATGGATTGGAAGGTAATGAGGTCGCGGATAGGCTAGCTCGAGGTCACACAAACTGAGCGGCCACCAATCCCGGTCTCAGAACCAGCATACCTGTCCCAGCAAGTTACGGCGTGCGACTAAGTACCTACGAGAACAACATTGGATTTATCCCCCTTCACACAAGGGACTAAATGCAGAAGAAACGCGGGAATGGAGAGAGCTCCAAACCAACACTTACCCCAACCTACATCAAACAACATAATGTGCCCAGAACACTACACAGACATATGCCCTTGGTGCAGCGACCAACCCGACCAACCCACCGCCTACCATGTCACATGGGGGTGCACAGGCCCCAATCCTCCACACATAAACTGCACCATTCGGAGGCGCAGTGGGAGGCCACTCTGCTATGCTATGATCTAGAGACCCAGCATAGGCTGGTAACTCAGGCAAGAGCGGCAGCCCAGGCCACTGGGGTCTGGAAAGGAAGACTCCATTCATTGCACCCCCTTTTTTCTCTTTTTCTTTTCTGTTTCTTTTTGAAATAAAGTTTTCTCTCTCTCTCAACTGAGCGGGGCATGCCGAATACTGGGGAAGCACGCGGGACAGACTTCGCACCTATCATGACGTAACACTTCATTACAGAGAACAAGGACTCATATCCCCCACCTCACACCTCTTTCTCAAAACCCATACAAATAATCTGGCGATCGCTAGAAACCAACACCTTTCCCTCCCCAGCTTGGTTGTCCTTGGTACACCGGGGCGCGTATTTGGGTTTGCTTGGGACGGTGGCTCTGCAAGAGAGAAAACGACAGAAGAGACGAAGAAAGTCGGCTGTTCCGACTGCCATCTACACCCCCAAAGGCGACGCAAGAAGCTTGAGAGAGCAGAGCCCAGCGGCCCAGCGGGGCCCAGCGGCCCAGCGATTCAAGGCGTATGCTTTTTCAATGGGCGTTCATGTCGGCCACCGCGAGGCGGCGCAAGCTTGAGAGAGCCGAGCCAGGCCGAGCGGCCCAGCTATTCAAAGAGTATGGTTTTTCAATGGGCGTCATGTTGGCCGCGGTAGCACGCTGCTCCAGCTGGCTGACTTCCGAGGTTTCGATTTCCGTGTTTTTAACTGGTGGCGTGTGTTGTTTCGTGCGCTTTTGCGCACCTAATTAAGCTTAAATTCGTTATTCCAACCGAACTTGTGTTGCCATCGACGGATGAGTGTCCAGCTGGCGGACTTGACCAGCTATTTACGTGCTTTTAACCTGTGGCGTGTGTCGTTTAGTGCGCTTCTGCGCACCTATTTAAGCGCTTTTTTTTTTATACCGGAAAGCTTTTCCAGCACCTGTGCTTGTTGCCATCGGCTGATGAATGCACCCCCCGAGGCGGCGCGATGCTTTGAGAGACCCCGCGGTCCAACGATTCGAGGCGTATGCTTTTTCAATTTATTATTATTATTTTTTTTTGTGTGTGTGTGTGGTGAGCATTATTTCTCTGAGAGATTACCGAGGTAATTGTTTTAAGTGTGTACTTAGGTACGTATACATTCCCTTTTAGCGTGCATTGTATGCATGTATTTTGAAGCTTCAAAACAGCACTGACAGTGCTTACGAAACGCAATTCTGTCTGCATACATGCTTTCAATTATTTGAATGTAAGCGTGCCTTTATAATTAATAAAAATGCAGCAGAGCGCGGCTATGCCGCGTACCTGTATTGTTTAAAACGAGTCATGCACGAACTGTTCCTTCCTTTCGATGTCATCCCAATTAAGACCACACGGGTCCCGAAATGTTTTTTTTTGTTATTGTTTAGTCTGCGTTCCATTTTCACGTGTCAGTATGTTATGTACATCTGTTCCCAATCAGAGGAGCTTCCGTCTAACTGTCGGCTTCAGCCTCAACGTCGGTGGCTTAATTCCACCTGTTCTGCTTTTAGAAAGAACACCTGGTTTCAATTTCCTTACCAACTTTACTGCCCAGTCCCTGCACAGTCTTCTTCTAGCCATTCTTGCAGGACGAAGAAACACCCGAATGACATGAAATTTTCATGTGGTCAAGTGGAACGAAGTTTGGACTCTATTCAAAAGGCGTTTATTTTTGAGGAGTCAGCACAACTATTATCCTTCAGTGCCAGCCATGTGTAGAGTGTTCTGACTGAAACTTCTTGTTTCCTGAACATAAGTGGAAGCGCTCATTTTTACAGCTTATTTCCAGCCTTCTTTGCATCAAGTTAAGTGGGCAACAATTCAAGATGGTACCTCTTTATCTGCTACACAGGATGGCAAAGTGAATATTTAGTCATTTATATATTTTGGTATATACAACATTATTTAATTAAATAGCAGGTATTATTTTAAGGGGTGAAACAGAAATTTAATACAGGCAGTATGTTGCAGCATATGAATCCGTTTTGAAAAACAGAAAGTACACATTTATATACTGCATTTGCACAAACCAAGAACAAATGCAGGGGATGACAATTATGGGCCTATACAGGTGAAAGAAGTGAAAGTTTGTGGACCGCACTTATGCAGACATTATAAACCTGCTCAAAATACAAAATGTGGTGCAAACACAGTGGCCTCAACATGTCCACAGACGAAAAAAAACAAACTAAAAGTGGATTAAACAATTTACAGTTCGGTCTCATAACAGGCTGGCAGTTATTTAATGGGCTTTTCAAGTAAATTGTTCAAATCGCAATAAAGATATTTTTCCACATAAGTAAATAGCAGAAATCTTTTTTTTGCATAATAAATGATAAATAAGGAGGGTAAAGCATGACCCATGTAATACAATAAAACAATAAGTGCAGAAAGCATACAAAACATGCATATGCAAAGGTTTATAATTTGTAGTAACCTAACTAAACTGCATGACATGCACCTTTATCTTGGAACTTCAATCACCTAACTGTGTCCTGCATCAGATGTGCCTGCCTTGGGCCGACGAACTTCCAAACCACATTCACCTACCTGAATTTCTGCTGCCTTTTGGCATTTTTCTTTCCTTAGAGTTCACTATTGCTTATTCCCTTAATAAAACATGCCTTGCCACTCGTCTTATTTTCAGGTTCAGCAACGGCATCAGTAACTCTCGTTTGTACCCAGACCCACCCTTACTGCCTCGTCTTCCTTGGCTGTACACCATGTCCTTCACTTCTACTATGCTGACCCCAATTTAATTCCCATCTGTATTGGTATCCTCACAGTTTGTCCCATATGCAAGCACTCGTGATGCAACTATAATGTAGTTTCCTCCGAAGTGATGTACTGGTAAACTGATATTCATTACCTGGTAATACCGGCCTAATGCTTTTCACTTTATTTTTCCCCCTGACTTCATATTTTCCTCTTTTGATCCAGATCTATTGCCATTACCTGCAACAATGCTGCGCTACATGTTATAAACGGTTCTTCCTTTTCGGTTCCTCAAATTCAATTCAGATTCATTGTTCTGCTTTACCTCTTTGGGTGCTCAGCCAGCTTCTTTAGTTTGTTTATTCATTTTAGTTATACACTTCAGGAGTGATGGACACAAGCTGTGCAGTATCACTAAACTAAGAATAAAAAATGGTTGTAGAGTATTTATCTACGGAGAGAAAATAAACAAGCACAGATGTTTAAACAACTCAAACTCAGAGCAGTGGAATATAGTCAGCAGAGTAATGTGTTTTTAGTTATCGCATTTGTTTTCTAAATATATTTGGTCTCGTATGAATTTGCAAGCTGAAAGTGTTTTTTCAGTCATGTCTAAATGAAGAGCGAGTGTAAACAAGACAATATTTTACGTTGTAGTATGCTCACTTCATAAATATGGTTGTGATATACAGACCAACACGGCTGGTGAAGCAGACAACAGAAATAGATGGATTATGGTAACGCTTTTGAAAATACACTCATGACAGGTATTATTAATCATGACAGTAATGACAGAGGTTCTACGTATGAATCAACTATTGCCATGATCACATATGTATTTCACAATGATCAATACAAAAAGTTCCCATGCTTATTTTGGTGTCAGTGGCTGTTGGCACTCTTAGTGTAATACGTGTATATAGATATATATGTAGCAGACATTCGTGCCACTTGCCAGCGACTTGACTACCTACAGTCGCGCCGCCTCAACAACACCTGTGATCCGAGCCAAGCTCCCGAAGCCGATCTGCGCACCATGATCCGCTCTATTATACGGGAAGAGCTCCACAATGATATTTCGTCGGTGCCTGCTTTCTCACGTCCACCTGTTCAATCTCCTGAGTTGCATGGCATTATCAAGGAGGACCTTGCTTCATTCACTCGTCCCATGGCTACAGAACCACCAGCCCCTTCCTAAGTCCCTACGTATGCTGAAGTTACTGCGGCACCTCCTCGTCTTCCTGCCCATCACTGGCCTGTGTCACCCAGCCTCGCCGCCCTGTCCTCGCGACAACCGGTGTGTGGTAATTGGCGGCCTCTCCCACCTCGTCCAGTTTGTTTCTACTGCGGCATCCGCGGCCATGTTACACGCGTCTGTCGCCGATGACTGCGAGATGAGCGTGCGAGCTACAGGTACGTTTGACGTGACGACGCGTACCAGCTTACGCCTCACCAATATTACACCAACAATGACCTCCGTCGACTTCCCCTGACCTGTCTATGACAGCACGGCCATCGCTTCGCCGCTCCCCATCACCCTTTCAGCGGACTTTGTCTCCCCTTCACCCCCATCTTCAGCTTCTGCCTGCCGCACGGAAAACTAGCCTGTGCAGTTTCCGGAGGTAAAACTGCACTGTCTGCCGTCGCTCCAATTCCTCCACTGCTCCAATCGAACATGTCGACTCTATTCGTTGAAGGAAATGTACTGGAAGCTTTAATTGATACTGGTGCCGCTTTTTCCGTTATGCAGCTTGACTTGTGTTTAAAACTCCGAAAAGTGTGCACTCCTTACAACAGTCCTGCTTTACGTGCTGCAAATGGAGAGAATATTAACCCTTGTGAAGCGTGCACAGCCCGAGTCATCATTGACGGTATCTTGCACTTCATTGAGTTTGCTGTCGTATCCTCCTGTGTCCATCAACTCATCTTCGGCTGGGATTTCCTCCAAAACGCCTCAGCAGACATTAAGTGTTTCGCTCCCACTCTTGAGGTCACTGCAGGCAGCGTTGTTGCTGATAGAGAACGACCTTCCTCCCGCTTAGTTATGGTTGCCGATAACGTCCTCTATCCGGACAACGAAGATATTCTTTCTGTGACTTCTGACGCCGTCACCGATGGTGACGTCCTGAGTACACCCAGCCCTCATCTCCTGTCAAGAGGTGTTATCATCATCGTGTCCCTTCTTCGATTTTGTAGCGGTTCTCTTCTTGCTGCCTTCAACACCACATCGGAGCCCATTCTTCTGTGCCGCGGCTCTACTGTTGCATCAGTTGCTTCCGCCCAGCCTGTCGCTCTTCTTCCCATTTCCACCTCTGATCGCTCTGATTCATCCCCTGCCTCGCTCAGTGCAGCACTTCGCCACACAATCAGCACCGACCTGACAGCAGACCAGACAGACGCATTGCTCGCTATATTGAACAAGCACGCAGACCCGTTCGATGTCAATTTCGGCGCATTGGGTCAACCCGCTGCAGCAACGCATCGCATCCACACTGACGGATCAGGCATAGTTAGGCGCCAGCCATATCGTATGCCTTCAACTGAGCGCAAGGTTATTCAGGAAAATGTTCGTGACATGCTTGCACGCAACATCATATGCCCATTGTCCAGTTCTTGGTCACCGCCTGTTGTTGTGCTAGTGCAAAAAAAAAAGCCGGTTCAGTTTTGTGTAGATTTCCGTGCTCTGAATAGAATCACTCACAAGGATGTGTATCCCCTCCCACGAATTGACAACGCCCTCGACTTTTTACAAGGTGCCCAATTTTTTTTCAGCCTTGACTTAAGATCAGGCTAATGGCAGATCTCCATGCATGAAGATGATAAAAGGAAGACCGCTTTTGCAACACCCAACGGTTTATACGAATTCAATGTAATGCCATTTGGACTCTGCAACACTCCTGCTACGTTCGGGCGCATGATTGACACAGTTCTCCGCGGCCTCAAATGGAAAACATGTCTCTGTTACTTAGGCGACATCATTTTCTGATCATTTTAGTCGTCTCGATAAAGTTTTGACAGCTCTTTCCAGTGCCGGCCTACAGCTAAACACGAAGGAATGCCATTTTGCATTGAAAATCTATTAGTTCTTGGCCATCTCGTAGGCAGCGAAGGAAATAAGCCTGACCCTGAACAAAATCGCTGCTGCGCTGCACTTTCCCCACCCGACTAGGGTCAAAGATCTCCGCAGTTTCCTCGGCTTGGCATCATACTTCCACAAATTCATCCGCGATTCAGCCTCTATTGCCTCACCTTTGCATGCGCTTCTTCACACCGATATGCCTTTGTCTGGTCTCTTGCTGCGAAGAAGCATTTGAAATTCTGAAGCGTGCTCCGACTTCGGGTCCTATCCTCTGCGATTTTGATGACAAAGCTCCGACTATTTTGCACACCGACGCCACTAGCCATGGCATTGGCGCTGTCCTTCTGCAACGCCAAGACATCTCTACAGAAAATGTTGTTGCCTATGCACACCGAACTCTGACTACTGCGGAACAAAACTGCACTATTACCGAGCAAGAATGTCTCACAGTCATCTGGGCTGTTCAGAAGTTTCATCCTTACCTGTACGGCCGTCACTTCACGGCCATCACTGACCACCACGCCCTATGCTGATTATCCTCTTTGAAAAATTTGTCCGGTCGTCTCGGGCGGTGGATCCTCTGCCTTCAAGAGTATGACTTCACTGTCACTTACAAATCGGGCAAGAAGCACAAGGACGCCGACGCTCTCTCTCGTTGCCCTATTGCTTCGCCATCGCAACACATGTCCTCACATTCCTCTCCTGTCCCAACGGAGTCACGCGATTTAAACTCTACAGTTATCCACTCTTTATTTGAGCGCCGCCTCTATTGCTCCCATGCCAGACATAGACTGTAATCTGGCTCACCACCAGAGTGCTGACCCTTACTGTCGAAAGCTGATTGATGGTCTCACCGGTGTTATGAGACCTCCAAATGCCCGTCTCTGTTTTCGGCTCAAACATTTCAAGTTACAGAATGGCACATTATTTTGGCACAACTACAGCCCACTGGACCACACCTGGGTTCCCGTAATTCCTTCTTCCCTGCGTCCTCAAATTCTACAAGGATTTCACAACGACCTTACCGCAGGTCACCTTAGATACCACAAAACCTACGACCGCATCAAAAGTCGTTTCCTCTGGCCTGGCCTTTCAACCTCACTATTGAAATATGTAGTGTCTTGCATCCCTTGTCAACGCTGCAAGCGGTCTACGTCGCCTCCTGCCAGTCTCTTACAACCTCTCCTATGTCCTTTCACGCCTCTCAAGTCGTCGGAATAGACTTATATGGCCCCCTGCCCTTGACTCCAGCTGGCAACTGCCGAGTCGTTACTGCCGTTGACCACCTCACCCGATACGCTGAAGTCGCACCACTTCCTTCCACCTCCGCTTCCGAAATCGTCAACTTCTTCATCCACACCATACTTCTCCACGGCGGCCCTCGCCTCCTCCTTAGCAATCGTGGTAAGTCGTTCCTCTCCACCGTCCTCGCCGCAGTGCTTCATGCTTCAGGCACAGTGCACAAAACTACATCTCCTTACCACCCTCAGACCAATGGTCTCACGGAACACTTTCATCGCACCCTTTCTGATATTCTATCCACCTATATTCACCCTCAGCACAACAACTGGGACTCTTTACTCCCCTTTGTCACCTTCGCCTACAACACTGCCGTTCAACAAACCACCACCTACTCTCCATTTTTTCTTGTTTATGGCCACCACCGTACCTTCTCACTCAAAGCATCTTTCTTCTCAGTTTCCACTCCTTCTGCCGCACCTTCCCATGAACAGTTTGTGTCTCGTATCACCCACTGCCGTGATTGTGCCCGCCTTCAAACTGAAGCCACTCAAGCTTCCAGGAAAAGCACATATGATACAACCCATCGCTCAGTGTCTTTCAGCCCTGGAGACGAAGTGCTACTCTGGACATCTACTCGCATCCCCGGCCTGTGTGAAAGGTTTCTGAGCCGTTTTATTGGCTCGTACACGGTTCTAGAACAAACTTTTCCAACTATCTCATCACACCTGCATCGCCTGTTCGCGATCACCGGTGTCGCGGCACTGACACCGAAGTAGTGCACATGTCGCGTTTTAAACACTAACTGCCGACCTTAAGCTATAATTTACGACCAGGATGGTCGCTTTCGTTTTGGAGGGGGAAGGTTGTAAGCAGTGTGAGTGAACTTCATCTTCATCTAAGTGTAATCATTATCAAGTCGTGGGAAAAAGACGAAGTGGTGATGAGCTGGGGCTAGTCAGTAGCTGCTGCTTCGGCTTATCTGAAATAGAAAGGTGAATTCGCTGGTGCGACTGTCTGCCTCACGAGATATATATATATTATAATGTAATGAGCACCTTGTTCTCCCTGCATTTGTTTGCTGATTAGCCTAATGTTTGCCATATGGGCCTTGTTTCTGAAAGCCTTGATGTCGCAGGTAGCGCCCAGCTCCCACTCTTCCTTTAAGTTGACATTCCACATGACAGCTGAGGACCACCGACAAGGGTGGTTCTGGTGAGCACCGTCAAGTGTAGGTTACACGCCACACAAATATTGAGCAAACTTGAACACTGAATAACCACTATTGTAGCTTAGTTGATAAGAGTACCAGACACTATATTCGAGGTTCACAGGTTTGTATCCCACCAGTGACCTGTGGTTGTTTTTTTTCTTTCTAATCAATTATTTACAAGATTTTATTGGTATTTCACATTTATTGGCACATACACAGGCACACACACAGATCAGTTAGACTAGCTTTTTACTCGGTTAACATCTGGTTGTTTCGTTCTTCTACCTTCCAGACTGTTACCGTCATCATTGATTGATCCTTAAAGACCTTGAGCGGGCATTATTTTTGGGGAAGCAAGGACTAGTAGAGAATGTTCATTGTCGTAGATTTTTTATACAATGGAAAACAAACAAAAAGGCATGGTAACAACATTGCAATACAGTGCATAACAATAGAACAATGCAAAAACCAAATGGTCAAGGGCACCAGTGCATTCATGTCGGCATATGCTTACACATTAAGGCGGTTTATAGAAGCACAATATGCACAAAGTAGTACGCAGACAAATGACAGGTCGTATATGTTAGTAAAATTTGAGAGAGCGAACAAAGCAAAACTCACTTTTGAGGCTACGCAGACAAATGACAGGTCGTATATGTTAGTAAAATTTGAGAGAGCGAACAAAGCAAAACTCACTTTTGAGGCTACAGTAAGGTAGTTAAGAAAAATTTAAGTCAAAATGCTGCTCATTTTAATTTAGCAATTTGGACTGATATTAACAGTCTAAATTTCAAGTTCAGACATTCCTGGACTATAGATTTCGGAATCGAATTCCATTCATCAATGGCCAGTGGCAAGAGAGACCTATTGAAGGTATTTGTGTAGCCTGTTATTAACCTTTTCAAAATTGGCCAACGGGCACTGCCATATTGGAGACTGGGCTGTGCTCATAACACAGAAAAAAGCTGCGGATTCTGCGGAAGGGACCACCACCGGCCTGAATGTTTCACGTTTGGCCTCAGACCTCCTGGAGGCCAAACGTGAAACGTTCAGGCCGGTGATGGCCCCTTATTTTCATAATGTGTCACACCATATGAAGAAGATAGCAAAGAGGCATTCTATCCCTAAGCTCTGCTCCCGCACGTGCAGTGATGGGCGTCTTGGTTGCCAAATCAGGCACCGAACTACTCATGTTCTTTGCACCATTGGAGTGGTGTATTCCATCCCACTTTCCTGCGGGAAGACGTACATCAGGCAGACTGGCCGCTGTATTAATAAGCGACTGAGGGAGCATGCGCTAAATGTTAAGAAAGATGACAAAGGTGTTCATCTCGTGTCCCATATTCTTGCTTGCGAGTGTGCACCGCGATTTCATGAGACGATTCTTGGCAGAAGCAAAAATAAACACGCGGTTGGCACTTGAAGCTTTTCATATCAAGAAAGAAGGCGAAAACTGTATTAGCGATATTAGCTGCAACCAATGGTAGCTGACGGTAACAAACTGGATTCCAAAGGCAGGAAAGCGTAGCAGGGGGAGGCAGAAAGTTAGGTGGGCAGATGAGGTTAAGAAGTTTGCAGGTGTCAAGTGGATGCAGCTAGCACAGAACTGGGTTAGTTGGAGGAATATGGGAGAGGTCCTCGCCCTACAGTGGGTATAGTCTGGCTGATGATCACGATATGTAGAATTTTTATAGCCTTTGCCTATTACCTTATAAAATGAATTGGAAGCTAATGCTGTATTTTTATTACATAGTCTTTGGGAATTATTATTTAAAAACTGTGGTGGTGAAAATTTATAAGTTGATTTGTGTATGCAACAGGTCAGATTAAATTTGCAGAACGTTTCATTTTGTTCTCCCCCTTTCCAACAGAGCAGGAGAGAGGCAAGATCAATTCACAATTGTGCACCTAACTGTAATTATGACTTGGTCCGTTATGAACACTATGCACATTAATGCTTACATGAGCACCACCGAAGCACGTCGGGTAGCTCTGCTTGAGCAGGCCAAAAGCAGCTTTGTAGCTCTCGGTGCTTTGAGAGCTGTGCAGCAGGACCGCTAGCGGCAGCGCTCCAACCACGGTCGCTGCAAGTACCAGCGTTACGCTGCTTTGGGACTCATCGCATGAGGCTGTGCTGTCGATGAATATAATCTCCTTGGCAGAAGTCAGCCCTTGCGTCCTCTTCATTATTTGGGTGACTATAAGAGCTGCCCAGCTGGTACCATCTTCAGATTTTGTGATCCTGACATCGATCCCTGCGAAAGGTGACACGTGCTTTTAACCTTGTACTATCGACTGTGTCAATGCTTCATGTGACGTAACCAGAACACTATTTTCGTACAAAATAATAGAGACCTTTCTTTAGATCCAAGCAGGGAGGTAGAAAATAAAAGCAAAATGCAATGAGAAGGCAAACATTAATTAAAAACATGAAATAAAATTGCAGTATACGACAAATGCATTTTCTAAAATATGCTATAAAGTTTGTTGCCAATGGTAATCAATACCATTTGTAGAGGTAGAGCTTGCCACTCGGAAATTGTTCTTAGAAAGTGAAACTTCAGAGCATTAGTATGCATTAAGTGTGGTGTTCATCTGTGATTATGATGACAACAATTTCTGAATTTTTCTAAACCTTTAGGTAGGTATATACAGGCCAAGAGAGATGCCTAGTATGGCATGATTTCATTGTGGAGAAAGGGTAAGGCTGACAGTCACTGAAATGAAGGAAAGCATTAGGGAGAATATTTATATCATCTCCTAATTTGTGGTGTTGATCAATGTAATTATTTCTTTTGCCTGAAAGATAATTTATTAGAGAGTAGAAATGTGTTCACAAATGACTATATGGGGAAGGCAGCAATTGTGCGAGAACCGCCTGTGCTTCTGTGATATCAGGAGCAGTAAGACCCTCTTTGGTTCCACCCTTGTTGTGTAGCAAATGGCCTCCGTTTAGGTTATTTACTTATTTTTGACCGGAAATAATGTGGTGCCTGCATTAAATTAACACATGAAAATAGAATGAAGTGAATGCACTATATTTTGTATACATTTCAAGTGTAAATAATAGGTGGTAATGAGAAATTTTATTTCGGATTCTCAAACTTTCATGAAAGCAGTAGTAAATACAGCATGAAAAGAAAATTATGTAAATATTCTGAGACACAAAACATTGCTGTTATACTACATGACAAACCTGTAAGCTTCAATTCCGTGTGTAAGAAAGACTCCAGCCTACCAGAAAGCATAATTGCTATCTGGCTTTGCATAACACTACGACCCATTACTACAGCAACAACCAGATAGGCAGGGATATTTTTGAAGCTTACTGCATTGCTAAGAAGCCGGTCACATGTGTAGCATAACAGTCTTTTGTGTTACAAGGAAATGAGATAGCCTTCATTGATAAGTGCCTTTCATTGCAGCATATTCCTTGATGTTTTGTTTTGGTTTCGCACATTTCACCGTATATACTTTCTAATAAATCTTAGTTGTTAGACAGCACCCGTGTCGTCCTCTCCTTTCTCTGTCCTTTGTCTCTTTTGCACTTTTCCACAATGTGAACTACTTTTAACTCACCCAATACAGTTTACTGTTTATCATGGCTTTCCACACATAATTTTTAAAACCGATTTTTAATAGGGCGCCCTTGCTGAGCAGATATGCGTATATAATTGAGGGCTTTGTAGAGCTGTGCATGTAACAAAAGTCAGAAGTCTCTGGAATCATGGAAAACACGCAGAGGAATTTCTTTTTTTATTTTGATAGTGTGGTTGATTGAATTGGGAAGTTTTTCATAAATGATATTTTAGATGTCGGATCATTAAACAGGACACAAAAAAGACGAAATAATTACTGTTTGTGCTATCCAGGAGTAAGGTTTCACTGCTGGCAAACAGTTATCAAGCTAATGACTGCAAACACCTTTTATAGGCTATTGTACACTTTCTTTTATGCCTTGTTTGCACCGTATCATTCTTATGGTGCATTCACCCTTTTTTTCACCTTCATATCACGAGATTTTGCATTTCACTTAGTATAAGCCATGTTCACCTTATCCAGCAAGTAACATGGCAATCATATGGTGTCTATGAGGCTGTGAGAAATTCATGGTTTTGAATCTTAGCCATTCAATCTTTTTTCTGGGGTATTTTATGTGACGCAGTACAAACACAGACATGTCACTTTATATTGCTCCTGCCAACTTAACATGTTATACCCACTATCAACTCTCACAGGCTAGATGCATGCTCATGACAAGTTTAAGATATGAAAATATTCACTGCAGCTTGTAACGCTAAAACATTAAATACCACATGAAACCAGTGGGATTTGTCTACATTGCATTTTCATGCACCAGGCCTATTACTATGTTAGCGGCTCCTGTGGCAGGCACAATGTTCACGAGACAGAGAACTGACTGTTTGGCCTGCAAATCTCAAAGTTCCAGGTATTGAAAAGTGGAGACTAACATGGCCATTGCTCCGAAGCTTTATGGTTAAAGCCTGACGTGGCCTCTAGAAGGGAAAAGAAAACTGTAATGCAACCTCAGATGTCGGCCTTTCCAGGCTGCAACAACGTTATGGATTTATGCCCTGAGGCTATAAAATCGCAAAAAAAAATTTCTCCATCACATAGTTCTGTTGAGCATATTGCAACTTACCGTTATGAAGATAGGCTGGTGCCTTTTCAGCCAGCTTAGTCAAAGGATCTGCAGTACTGCCAAAGTGTTCCTTCCGCCAGACCCGGTACCAGTTGTAGACTGTGTTGGCACTCGGGTTTACAGCACCACTCGCCAGTTTTTCTAGCCCGTCATCCTCTACTTCCAGCTTTCGTTGGTGTAGTGCTATGGCCTCTGCTGGGCTGTGGCCATCATTAAAGTAGGAATTAAATGCTGCCCGAGTGTCAGACGTGCTCCGCAGCAACCGCAGGCCATCCGCGCAGTCAGTAGCATGATTATGGTCATCCCTGACCCTGATGACAGCAGGCAGCGGCACAGTTCGCTTCAAGAAGCCATCCCTCTTCTTTGTGTCCTTTGTGACTTTCTTGACTTTTATGTCAACGAAGGCTGGGCAGTTTGTAGCGTTCCGGCCAGCAGTCTTGTTGCGACTGCTATGCTGGCATCTCCACCTTTTGTGGAATACAATCCTAGGGAAAAAATGGGGGGCTATAAGAATGGCTTCAAAATAGTCACAAGCAAAAGCTATGGGAAGTATGGTTTGACATGCTTAAGCAAGGTTGTAGAGGGGGTTTGCATTAGGGGGATGCTCAAGCTTCACCTTAAGAGGTAAAAAGCAAAGCCTCAATTGCCTGCGAAGTTCTCGGCGAATAACCATGCATTACACCAGTGTTGAGTGCTTTATGGTACGGTTAAAAAATATTCTTATAGCAGCTGTCCATAGGCCACTATTAGGATACAAAACCCAATTTTTTGAATTAATGAAAACTTTGTTGTCAAGCCTCCATTCAATGCAAGGAGCCTTCTTAGTTATGGGTGATGTGAATATCAATATGCTTGGTGAAGATTCATCTTCTGAGTGCCTAGAAACCATACTTCGCGCTTCCACTTGTTCGAATATAATTTCCTTGCCTACCCATGTTACCGATACCGGTGCCACACTTCTAGATATCTGCATTACCAATTGTACATTGTGACCAGTGCTTATCAGGTGTGCTTTCCCTTTATATCAGTGACCACATCCCAGTTTTTACATGTATCCCGACATGTATTAATGACGTGCAATTTGCCTCTTTCACCGAAACTGGTCATGTACGCTGATGACACAAATATTTTTTTCTCCGCACAAACCTTTACCAAATTGAACACTGTCATAAATAGTTATTTGAGCAAACTTTGAATGTTAAAAATCCTAAATGTATTATTTCGAGCCTCATAACAAAGTCTGTGACACTGAGCTAGTCCTACACTTTCAAGGTGCAGCATTGCAGTGTGTGACTTCAGAAAAATTTGTAGGCGTCTGGTTTGAAGAAACCATGCCGTGGAACACACATGCTAGCAAGTTGGCGATAGAATTAAGCAAAACAGTTGGCTGTCTCTATAAGCTGAGAGGATTACTTCCAGTAAAGCTCAAAAAAGCAATATGTTTTGCTAATTTCTACTCTAGTCTTTCATATTGCATTTTAGTTTGAGGAGCTACAACCATCCATAATTATAATAAACTAGAGCGGCTACAAAAAAGGTGCTACGAATTCTTGACAACTTTTATGGAAACCCTAGCCAGCTATTTACTGATCGCTTGTTTACTAAACATCATATGCTTAAAGCAACTAAATTATATGATTACAAACTGTCTTTCTATATGCATAAATGTACCCCTCCAAATGATACACACATCCCTTGCATGCTTACAGCTTACGTAGGGAAGTAAAACCAGTGCCACATACACGAAAAAACATTATGGCCGGGCCACTCTTGACTACCGCATACCATCACTTTATAATAAACCTAAAGCCCACATTGACTTTACTGCTCCACCTAGCGCATTTAGACACGAATCAACAAATTTTATGATGAGGCAATGAATATTACTGTGATGTTCATATTCATTTATGATATCTGATGTGTGTATAATTCTTTAGGAAGTGTAAACGCTGCTTTTGCTCTCATGTTCATATCCATTTTTATTGTGCTGTGAAATGCACTGCGAGATGCTGCCTGTAGGCCCCCAAGGCCCAGTCAAGCTGTCTGTGGTAGCTTTTTCCATGGGGGACCCCCGACTTGTAGGTTGGAAATAAATTGGAAAGTAGAATGCCCCACCACTTTTTATTATGCTTTTTATATATTTTTACTTTAAGTGTGTTTTGGGGGAAAGTAAGGTGCAGGTTTTCGGTGGACATCTGCACCAGGTCATACTGCCGTTTCATTCTGCGATTGTTAATAATAATAAGTGGTTTATGGGAAAAGAAAGTTGCAGTATTTGTCTTTTTCTGTGGACACCTAAAAATAAAGATTAGTTTTTGGCGTAAGAAAAGTGCGGTATGTCCACTCAAGGTCATTTGGATGATGCCAGGCGAATTCAAAGTTGCATCCCAAGAAGTAGAGCTTACAATCTAAAAATATAAATTTACATTCCAGCATAACTAAGCAGACTTTTGTTTCAATTCATATATTAGAAAAATGATACATTGAAATTACACTATACTCATTTATTCTTCATCTAAGAAGCCACATTAACTTGTGCATTATGATGCTGGGCCATCAACAAATTGAATGCACAGATACTATCACACAAAATGAAACAACCAAAAACTTTCAGTTCAGTAGAGAGAACATTGGGTGTAAGCAAAATTAGTTAATCAAGAGAAAACTACAAGGAACGAGCACATGCCAAGTCAGGTAGTAAAATACCTTTTAGGATCGGCCACTTCCCAGTCGACTACCCACGAAGTACTCGTAGCATTGCTGTAGCTGCTCAGCCACTCGTACGCGTCGCCATCAGTGTTGAGGGCGACACGAAAGCATTTGACGTTCTCGACGCTGTTGTCGTTGTCGAGCTCGCATGTGAATGGCAAAGAAGCCGCCATAGTTTCACGTACGGACAGCACAAGCGCCGAAGAATGCTGCTACTTCTTTGGCAGGAGTGTCGCCTTCTGCTGCAGCGCACTACGACAATGAAGCCGGTAATGCAGGCAAAAAGTTCAGCAGAAGCCAAGAGCGCGCGTACGGCGCTACACGAACGAAAAATTCAGCAGCAGCCCGAAGCGTGCACAGTTCAGCAGAAGCCAAGAGCGCGCGTACGGCGCTACACGAACGAAAAATTCAGCAGCAGCCCGAAGCGTGCACACGCGACGTTACCCGGCAGGTAAGCAGTGAAGCGCACAAACGACGTTACAGGGCAAAAAACGTTCAGCAGCAGAACGTCCAGAAGCGCGGCGACAAAAGGCGCGCGCGCGCAACACCCAACAAGCGAGAGGTGCAGGGAGCAGGACGTCCAGAAGCGCGGCGACAAAAGGGGCGCGCGCGCAGCACCCAATGAGCGAGAGGTGCGGGGAGTGATAGCCGCTGGCCGGAACAGCCCGCTTTCTTCGTCTCTTCTGTCATTTGTCTCTCGCGGAGCCACCGTCCCAAGCAAACCCAAATACGCCACCGGGGCCGGTACGAACCCACAAACTCTTTATGGGGCGCACCTTGAGCCACCTTCAATCACATGTTTCTATGCGAAGATTTAAAGCCAATGCCCCAATGGGGCCTCACGGACAAAGAGGGTTGGGAGATCGCGGTCTCCAGCTCGGACCCAGCAGCGCAAAAGGTGCTGGTTGACTGGGCAGACGCGGTCGCTGCCAGACATGGCCTGACAGACAACAGCCGGGATCAGGAACCACCTGAACCCTTGTAATGTATCTTGGTTCTCACAATAAATGTTTGTTGTTGTGGCTGTAGGAATAAGGAAAAGAAAATGCACGGGTCCTCTACCGGCTCTGTAGTTGAGCCACGTCCACTGCCCCGTGCAGACAGAAGAGAAAATAGAGAAGAAAGAAAAGGAAGAGAAAGACGCGCGCCGCAACAACAGCCATCGTCCACCACAGACACGGTGGCGGGTGCAATGACGGCCGACATCAGATAAAAATTCCGTGGCAGGCTAGCCCCCGGCGCAAGAGCCGGTCACCTTTGTCTGATTGATTTATATAGGAAGGGACAGGCGCGGTAACTGCCTCACTTGTTTTCTGTGGAAACCTCAACCACGCGGTAAGGGAAGGGAGTAAGGTGGGAGTGAAATAGGAAAGAGAGAAAGAGAAGCCGTAGTGAAGGGCTACGGAGTAATTTCGACCACCTGGGGATCTTTAACGTGCGCTGACATGGCTGACATCGCACAGTACACGCATGCCTTTTCGTTTCGCCCCCATCGAAGCGCAGCCGCCGAGGCCGGGTTCGAACCCGGGTCAGGAGTGTGAAACACCCTATACCTCCCAGCGGCCACGAATTGCAGACGCTAGCGCCAAACTCCCCATTATAGCATTTGAGCGGGAGGGGGCGCGTAAAAAATGGACTTGACGGGGGAGGTCATATAGCGGACCGGTCCAAAAAACGGTGCGCTGAAGGGGGTGTCGGTAGGTTGCTTCAAGCAGCGCGGGTCGTACGCGCGCGTGTGCCGCGCCCGTGAGAACGCTCTGCCCGTGGATTTTCTACCGCATCATCGTTCTGCCGCGGCGCGACCGGCTCGCGGCAGGAACAGTGTGATGGAAAGAAAAACCACAAGCATAGTGCTCTCGAGGGCGCAGGCGCTCGCAAGCAAGCGTACCTGACCGCAGCAAGAAATAGCACACAAAACAGCAGATATCGTTTCCCTTTTTTATTACTGCACGTGAAACATGAAAAGATGCGACGAGGTATCCCTCACACACACACACACACACTTTACATAGCCAACAGTTTACAGTAGTGTTCTGCGCTAACATTGTAAGCTTGCATGCTTGCTTTATCAATACAAAAGAACCCAGTTTGCCGGCATTGCTTCTGTCAGCATGTGTACAATTGATATGAAATTAAATAAATGATGCACATATTCATTCTACGTATTCCATACCATCAAAGCAATGTAGAAACATGGAGCAAATACCTGCGTTCTGGTTACCTAGTGGTTGATATTTGATGCAAGTAATCACATGTTACTGTGCTATACATAACCAAAATGCATGATTAAAAATTTACACTACCCTTCCTGGAAGAACCGTCTTCTTCGAAACGCATGTCTCTCCACAGTACATGAAGGTAACAAGTTCAACAACACGAACCGCAGCGGATATCACCGACTGTAATGGCCAGCACAATCAGCAGACGAGATGGGTCCATGAAACTGGAGCTGCACGCAAACAAGTCTCTCGTCTCACGAAGGGGCGAAGAGCCAGCAGGAATGAGATGCACAGAGTAAAAGAACCGCGGCGAAAAATCGCGACTTCGGCCGATAAGCCAACACGCAGAGAATTCACAGCGCTAGCCTCCGCTGTGAATTCAAAACGAGCAGAGTCGTAACGGTTGCAGCGGTTCACGCGAGGACGAAGCAAGCCACCCAGCGGAGTCGGCTGCGCCGTCAGTGCGAGGAGATAATTTAGGCGCGAGGGAGAAGTCATCCTCCCAGCTTTTTCTTTCCTCCTTCCGGCCCCGCTTGGAAGAATTAGACGGGACGGAAGTGACGCTGACTTTCCGCGGCCTGCCCGGGTGCTCCGGCACAGTAGTCGGGCGTCTTACCACTGCACCACCCGGCGGGGCACTGTGGACACTGATTTATAGGAAGGGAAAGGCGCGGCAACTGTCTCACTTGCTTTCTGTGGACACCGCAACCGCGCCATAAGGGAAGGGAGGAAGGTGGGAGTGGAAGCGGAAAGAGAGAAAGAGGAGCCGTAGTGGAGGGGTATGGAGTAATTTCGACTACCTGGGGATCTTTAACATGCGCTGACATCGCTCAGCACACGGACGCCTCTTCGTTTCGCCTCCATCGAAACGTAGCCGCCGAGGTTGGGATCGAGCCCGGGTACTCCAGCACAGTAGTCGGGCGTCTTACCACTGCACCACCCCGGCGGGGCGGGCTCTGTGGACAAACCGCGCCGTAAAGGAATAGAAAGAGGTGGGAGTGAAAGCGGAAAGAGAGAAAGGGGTGCGGTAGTGGATATGGCACCAAGTATTTGACGTCACGCAACCGGAAGTAGAGCCAAAAAAAGTGCATGGGAAGGGATTGGTGCGCGATTTTAAAGTTCCAAATCGTGTCCGCAGGAGTTGTCAGTAATTGAGAAGTGGTAGAGGTTAATGAGTGATGTCAATCAATAGAGGGCGACGTAATGTTGTGCCCATCAAATTCGAACCCGACCACGGCGGCTGCGTTTCGATGGAGGCGAAACGAAGTGGCGTCCGTGTGCTGTGCGATGTCAGCGCACGTTAAAGATCCCCAGGCGGTCGAAATTACTCGCGTAGCCCTCCGCTACGGCTCCCCTTGCTCTCTTTCCGCTTTCACTCCCACCCTCATCCGTTCCCTTACGGCGCGGTTCAGGTGTCCACAGAGCAAGTGTGACAGATACTGAAAACATTCCTGAGGTCATTATGTGGCAAATTCAACAAGACGTTCTAGATACAAATCACATAAGAGCCACGCGAACCATCCTGGGACTCGATTTGAGTAAGGCCTTCGACAATGTGTCATACGCTTCCATCCTCACTCCTCTCACAGTTAAACGTAGGCAAACGGACATAAGACTACATCGCTGCCTTTCTGAATGCGCGTACGGCTACGCTCCATTTCGTTGACAAAGCTAGCGACAAAATTACACTAGGGAGGAGAGGAACACTGCAAGGCGCCGTGTTTTCTCCTTTTCTCTTCACCATCGCTATGAGCGGCGTCCCGTGTCTCTTAGATGATATCCCACACACACATCATTCCATATACGCCGGCGATAGAATTCAATCCCCAGATTTACTGAATTCATCAACACACACTGGGAGCAGGGGACCATCCCAAAAGACTGGTCTCATGCGGAAATAGTAATGATTCCTAAATCCGGAAAAACTCCAAGCCTTTAAAATCTACGACCCATTTCATTGATGTCATGTTTGGAAAAGGTATACGAAAGAATTGTGCTTCAGAGGATGCAGACCCACCTGGAGGACAATGACCTCATGCCGCACACTATGTTCGGGTTCCGAAAACATCTATCAACACAGGACATCATCCTGCAGATCAAGGAGGAGGTGCTTAACACGGTCCCGAAATACGGAGAAAACATCTTGCTCGCGCTCGACCTCAAAGCGGCATTCGACAATGTCAGTCACAAGGCAGTGCTAGACGGGCTCTGCAACATAGATTGCGAGCAGAGAATACACAGCTACGTGAAAGCCTTCTTGAGTAACAGAACCGCCACCATTGGAATAGGCGGCATCAGGACAGACACCTTCCCGACCCCCAAAAAGGGAACACCGCAAGGCTGAATGATATCCCCTATGCTCTTTAACGTTGTTATCATCGGCTTAGCAAAAAAACTCGAAGAGATGGAAGGAGCCAGACATTCTATCTATGCTGATGACATCACGATCAGGGTGACCAGGGGATCCTTAGGAGAAAAGCAAGACTGTCTGCAGAGAGCAGCAGACGCTGTCAACGCATACGCTTGACATTGCGGCCTTGAATGTTCTCCGGAGAAATCTGAGGTGCTCAGAGTCCACAGAAGAGGGTACGATCTGCACAACTCCATAGACATCTACATATGGGAAAAGAAGATCCCGGAAGTCTCGCAAATAAAAATCCTAGGCATGCCGATACAAAGCAACTGCCATTTAGATCAAACAATCAGGCAGTTAGCAAGTACCACCGCGCAGATCACGCGAATGATAGCAAGAATCTCCAACAGAAGACGAGGCATGTCCGAGGAGGACACATTTAGGCTAGTACAGGCCCTCATTGTAAGCACAATTGTATATGGCGTCCCCTACCAAATTCCGCTCGAACAGGAAAAAGAACAACTCGAGGCAATCCTGAGGAAAGCCTACAAATGCGCTCTTGGACTACCGGTCAACACCTCGACCGAAAAATTCAATAACAATAAACTGGGCATAAACAACACAGTGCAAGAGCACATCGAGGCCCACCTTCTCGCGCAGAAAATGACTCATGCAGACGCAAACGGGAAGGAACACGCTAAATATACTGGGCATGAGAGATGTTTGTAGAGAACTAAACAGCACGGGCAGCATACAAAAAGAAATAAGAGAGATCATTAGGGTCAACCCGATTCCGAAAAGCGTGCATCCGAAAATACACAAGGCCAGAAGAGAGGCAAGATCCGAGGCACACGAAAGAAGCCTCGCAGGGAAAAAAACATATTGTACGTCGACGCGACCACATACAAAGAACAACGCGGAGCGGTAGCCAGTGTGGTTGATCACCAGCTTAAAGAAGTAAACTGCGCCTCGATCAAGAGCAATAACATTCTCGAGGCTGAGGCAGCGGCAATCGCTCTCGCTATCACCCACCAGGGTGAGGAGGCTACCACAAAAATAATTATGGACTCGCAAGAAGCATGGAGAAGGTATAGCAGCGGACGCATATCCACTATGGCCATCCGCATACTCAAGGCAAGAAAAATCAGCTTTTCGAGATGCTTCATAACGTGGACAACAGGCCATGAGACTGTCAAAGGTAACCAACGTGCCGACGCCAATACCCGAGCATACGCCAACCGGGGGGCGTACAACGACGGGGAACCGGACGCAGTCACTAGACGCTATGGAGCCATTCTTGCACATCAAAGAGCCTTAAGGAGGATCTATCCACCTCCCCACGAAGACCTCAATAGAGAGCAGTCGGTTGCCTGGATACAGCTACAGACTAAGACATACCCCAATTTGAGTCTACTCAGTAAAATCCACCCCACTACATATGAAAATAAATGCCCACTATGCGGAGAACCCCCTACACTCTACCATGTTACATGGGCCTGTCAAGAAACACAGGTAGCACCAATAAACACCACACCAACACCGGGGCAATGGGAGGCTGCGCTGTCCTGCTCGACGCCTGACAACCAGCTCAAGCTGACTGACAGAGCGCGCAACACGGCAAAGGCCACTGGAGCCCTGGACTTAGGACCCCACCAACGACGGGAGAATTCCCTTTGTGTAAATAAAGTTTTTCATTCATTCATTCATTCATTCATTCATTCATTCATCACCATATGGACCAATTCTGGCTCCGATGGAGATATTACAGTCATTACAACGAGCTATCGACAAGGTACAGTCTTATGTGCAGGAAAACGGCCTTACCTGTTCACCGGCTAAATCAGAACTATTAGTTATAAGGAACAAACAAGCTTCACAGGCAGAACCAGATTCTCGAGAACCTATCCAGTTACACATTGACAACCATCCGATACCCCCGGTAGCCACGATCAAAGTTCTCGGAATGTTGATTCAGAATAATACGCAGAACACAGAAGCTATACGCCGGCTACGTGTCACGGCGCAGCAGATAGGCGGGCCGGTGAGACGCACTGCCACACGTCGCAGGGGTATGAGAGAAGCCGACCTGTGCAGGATCATTCAAGCCTTTATGATAAGCAGAATCATGTACGCTTGCCCGTACTATCATCTGCGTCGAAGGGACGAAGATGCACTTAATAGCAAAATTAGAAGAGCATACAAAGCGGTCCTTGGCTTGCCAGTATACGCTAACTCCGATCGACTACTGCAGTTATGAATTTTTAACACTCTATTTGAACTAATTGAAGCACATAAGACAACACAAGTGACCTGCTTGTCACGCAGCCTTGAGGAACGCGTAATTCTCGACAAGCTCCACATACACCCCATTGAGTAGGTGTGCGCAACATCCCGTTTATCTGGTGACATAACTAGTAGACTAGTTGCTAAACTAATCGCCAAAAACATGCTACCAGGCAGACATGATGCCCGCAGGAAGACAAGGGCACAGACCCTTGAGAAACAGTACGAGGACGATCCACAAGCAGTGTACGTGGATGCAGCTCAACAGATCAAAAACGGAGCATACGTGGCATGTATGGCCACTCCAAAGTCAACCTTCATTAACGCCATAACATTTCATGCTAGCTCCATATGCGAGGCAGAGGAAATAGCTATCGCACTGGCCATCGCGGATCCCCACGCCAAAACTATTCTCAGCGACTCAAAAACGCCGTTCAAGATTTCGCCAAAAATTCTGTAAGCGCACTCGCGGTGCGAATTCTGCGCAACCGATCTCTCAATCACAACATCAATCTCGTATGGGTTCCGGCTCACGCTGGTAACTCCGGAAACGAAGGGGTCGACCGTCTAGCCCGAGGCTTAACCAACCGGGAGACGGGAGATCTATCGGGAACGGACGCGCCTGCTGAGGCGCCGCGCACATACGCGGAGATAACAAAATTTTATCGCGAGCTAAGATGCACGTATCCCGCCCCTCACCACGACCTCGACCGGCCGCAAGCCATGACACTCAGACGCCTACAAAAAAAGGCCATTCTTAGCCCCTACCGATTATCGTTAATTACGAACGGAGAATTCAACCCTGCATGCCGGCACCTCTTCAGCCGCGCGCTAAGAGTAGCGGGTCGCGATCCCCTCCTGATCGTGGGCGACTTTAACGCTCCCAGTCAGCTGTGGGGGTATCGCAAGGAGGAGTCGCGCGGACGTAAGTTGGCGGAACTTGCGTCCACGTTGGGCCTCACCCTCCACACTGACCCGGTCTGCCCAACACGGTTAGGAAACTCCGTGACACGGGATACGTGTCCGGACTTAACCTTCACTCGCAACATAAGACACGCAGACTGGCTCAACACCGAGGAAACCCTCGGTAGTGACCACTGCATCCTTAACATTACAATACACACACGCCCGCTCAAACGTCCCACAACACAAGCCCGTATCCCAGATTGGACGAAATTCAGGCAAAATTTTGACTCACTTGATAACACACCCATTTCCGAGCAGGGCTACTCAGCATGGTCCCAACAGCTGCTGACACACCTTCGCTCGCATGAAACACATATCCAGCTCTCAGAGGCGGTTACGGACGTGGATAACCACCTCCTACACCTCTGGGAAGCCCGTCGCAGCCTCGTCCGCCGTTGGCGACGCCAGAAACACAACAGAAAGCTTAAAGCTCGAATTGCCGAGCTCACCCAGAAAGCGGCTGAGTACGCGGCCCATCTCGCCGACTCCAACTGGGTGGATAGATGCAACACGGCCGCGCGACAAATGTCTAGCCGCAGCACATGGAGCCTCTTTCGAGCCCTCATCGACCCAACCCAAACACGAACCGAAACACAGAAACATTTGCAGAGAGCCATACATGCTTTCTCTGGCAACACTACTCAACTGGCACAGAAACTCCGGGACCAGTATCTGTGTACAGCCCAAGACCCCCGTGGATCATCATACTCTTATGCAGGCAGAGAGAACACGGAGCTGGATCAACTTTTCCAACTCCATGATCTGCGGGCGGCTCTTGCCAAAATGAAACGGGGCACTGCCCCGGGAAGGGATAATGTCACCGTCAAACTTTTGACGAACCTGCCCGACTCGGCATACCAGTCCCTCCTTGACTACATCAATGCGATTTGGCGCGGGGACACCCCCCTGCCAAGCGACTGGAAAACGGCTCTGGTAACCTTTATTCCTAAATCAGGGAAACCAATTGACACAGATAACCTCCGTCCCATCTCTCTCACCTCCTGTGTGGGCAAACTAATGGAGACGATGGTGCGAGACCGGCTATCTGAATATCTTGAACAAAAACATGTATTCGCAGGCACCATGTTCGGATTCCGCCCACACAGATCCGCTCAAGATGTCCTCCGGCAACTCAATCGGGAAGTCCTTGACCCACTCGAATGCCCCCATAATGACCGGGTAGTACTCGCCTTAGATCTCAAAGGGGCATTTGATAATGTAACACACGAGATTATACTCACCCACCTAAGCCAGACCGACTGTGGTCTCAACACATTCCAATACATCAAGCAATTTCTCACGGATCGTCAGTCCTACATTCGCATCCAAGATAATGAGCATGGTCCTTACCTACTCGGCACGCGGGGAACCCCCCAAGGCGCAGTACTTTCCCCGCTGCTCTTCAATTTGGCTATGATGCACCTGCCTGCCCAGCTCGATGGTGTCACTGGTGTGCAGCACGCCCTGTATGCCGATGACATCACCCTGTGGGCCACGCATGGCAGTATCGGGGACATTGAAACCAGCCTGCAAACAGCGGCGACGATAGTAGACCGCTACGCCCGTCGCTGTGGTCTTCAGTGTTCCCCACAAAAATCAGAATTTGTGCCCCTCCGCCCCTCGCGAAAGTGAACAACTCAAATCACTCTTTCTTTAGACAGTGGTCCCATACACGAAGCTGACGAGATACGGGTACTCGGACTCTACATACACAAACACAGACGGTCAGACACTACATTGGCCAAACTCCGTAAGGTGGGGGACCAGGTGGGCCGCATGGTCCGCCGGGTTTCAAACAAACGCGGGGGGTTGCGAAGTAAGGATGCCTTGCGGCTGGCAAACGCCTTCGTGACCAGTCGGATTCTATATTCGACACCTTATCTCCACCTACGGAAACAAGAGGAGGATGCCCTTGAGGTTATCCTTCGCAAAATTATCAATCGTGCCCTGGACCTCCCCATCACTACTTCAAACAGCCGTCTTATGGCCCTTGGGGTGGTGAATACTTTCCGGGAGCTCCGGGAGGCGCACCTTACAAATCAGTACACGCGTTTGTCGCAAACGGAGTCGGGTCGCCGCCTTCTTGCTCGACTCCATATCCAACACACCACACTCATGGAAGGCAGGTTTCGCATCACAGAATTGTGGAGACGCGCCCTCTGCGTGCGACCTCTGCCAGCGAATATGTCACACGAAGATCATAATGGTCGGCGCTTGGCACGAGCGGAAGCCCTAGCCCGACATTATGGCAACAAAACAGGTGTATACTACGTAGACGCCTCCGGCCCTCACCACGGGGGATGGTACACGGCCGCTGTAGTTCGCAACAGCAAAACGATTAACGGTCTCACCTTCAGAGCACAAAGAACAACACACGCAGAAGAGGTGGCGATTGCTCTCGCGGCCTCTCATTCCGACTCAAAATACATAATTACCGACTCGCGAGGAGCCTGTCGGAACGTCAGACAAGGCTGGACTCCCTTACTAGCCTATAAAATTTACTTAAATTGCATACGGGATACGGACCCCGCACACCGCTACCTTATATGGGCCCCTGCTCATCAGGGTTTGGCAGGAAACGAGGCAGCAGACGCAGCCGCCCGCGCGCTCTCTCACCGGGCTGTTTTCTCCTCCCTACCCGATCAGGAACCCGATTTTAATCCGGCCTACACCTTCAAAGATATCACGACGTACTATCAAAATTGTCATCGCCTTTATCCCAGCCCATGTAAAGGTCTCAAAAAGGCGGATGAGCGGCTCCTTCTCCGCCTTTTCACCAATACACTGCTGTGCCCGGCAGCCCTAAAACATTTTGACCCCTCCTTTAGTGGCAGCTGCACACACTGTGGAGCGGTGTCTTCTGACATCTATCACATGGTGTGGGCCTGCCCTTCCAACCCGGCTATTCCCCCCATCCCCAACCCAACCCGGGAGAACTGGGAGGCGGTCCTGCTCGGCTTCCACGACTTACAGGCCCAACAAGCCTTAGTCGGACGCGCCCGAGCGGCGGCAACCGCCACTGGGGTCCCCAACTAGGGACCTCCACCTAGTGCTTGTAAGGATCGGTCCCTTATGGGCCGATCCGAACATACCTCCTGGCCCTTGTGTAAATAAATGTTCTTACCACCACCACCACCACCACTGCGGTGACGGGACGCAGGCCACTTAAGACCATATACTGTTGCTGTTGTTGTTGTGGCTGTAGGAAGAAGGAAAAGAAAATGCACGGGCCTGCTACTGGCTCTGCAGCTGAGCCACCTCCGCTGCCTCGTGCAGACAGAACAGAAAATAGAGAAGAAAGAAAAGGAAGAGGGAAAGAAAGACGCGCGCCGCAACAACAGCCGTCGTCCACCACCGAAGTGGTGGCGGGTGCAATGACGGCCTACAACAGATAAAAATTTGGTGGCAGGCTAGCCCCCGCCGCAAGCGGCGGTGACCCACCTGCCCCAGCCCGCCAGCAATCCCCCTTCAAAGACTCTTGCCAGCTCCCTCAGCGGAGGAAAGGGACAAGCTGTTGGCCAGCCCAAGAAAAACTACGCACCTGGCCCTCGTCACGCGAGCTCAAGAGGTCGCTCCCGACTGGAGGCCACCCTAGACTCGCCCTAGCCCGAAATAATTCCTTTCATTTTGTGGCAATAAAAGTTGTTACCACCACCATTAGAAAAAGTAATTAGGTAATTAATGAGAATAACTGGTTCACAGGAAAGGAAAGCGCAGTATCTGCACATTTTCTGTGGACACCTGTACCGTGCCGTAAGGAAAGGTAGGAAGGTGGGAGTGAAAGCGAGAAGAGAGAAAGGGGTGCAGTAGTGATAGCGTCAAGGATGCGATACCACGCAACCGGAAATAGAGCCGAAAAAAGGGCATAAGAAGGGATTGGCGCACAATTTTAAAGCACAAAACTAAAAAGGGTAAACAAGAAGTGAATTACTGTGAGGTAGAGGATGTGAGGTCACGCAATCGGACTTAAGCCGAAAAAGGGCATAAGAAGGAATTGGCGCGCAATTTTAAAGTACCAAAGAGTAAAGTAGGCAAACAAGAAGTGAATTAAGCAACTACGAGCAACCAGAAGCAACCGACAGCAGCATCCGTGCTTTCGCATTATGTCAATGCAGATTCTGCAGTGCTCTTTCATTTTTTTTTTTGGTGGTCCTTCACTCTGGTTATTCGCACGTATCAATGCTAAAGCCGATCGCCAGAAAAGCACAATCGCAAAGCCTGATGGCGTATTTGAATTTAATGGTAAGCTTTTCGGTTTGTGACACACTCCAACCACATTTAACCGCATGATGTACATCATCCGCGGAATAAAATGGCAGATACATCTCTGCTACCTAGATGATATGTTATCGAAGGAGGTTCCATATCATTTTCACCTCAAGAGTATTCTTCAATGTCTGAGCGACGCACATTTGCACCTAAATTTGCACGAAGTCCTGCCACTCTCGGCCAGTGCCCGAATTCCAAATTCCCACCTGAATGAATCAAATGCGCAGCTCTAAATGGCATTTATTCTATTAGCGCCGCTTCGTTAGACATTTTTCCGACATCATTTCTCCATGAAACAGCTTCTTGCTTGGAGCCGATTTGTCTGCCTGGTCACATGCACGTAATTGAAACTTTCACTACTGCGCTCCCAAAGAGCTCCAAACGTACGCCAGTGTCATCAGTAACGGTGCGGTTCTCGCTAAGCGCAAACTTGGTTTTTGTGAGTACGTCATTGCTTATGCAAGTCGTGTTCTGAATATAGCAGAAACCAGCTGTACAGTAACAGGAAAAGAATGTCTGGCGATTGTTTGGGTAATCGCTAAATTGCGCCCTTACTTACGTGGACGTCCATTATATGTCAATACCGATCACCATGCTTTGTGGTGGCTGTTGTCCCCAATGATCCTTCCAGCCGCATCGTTCGCTAGGCTCTCCGGTTACAAGTCTATGAAATTCCTGTCCTTTATTGCTGTGGTCGTGAGCCCTCCGACGCAAACAACCTTTCCGGCTCCCCTGTGACCTCTGGCCGTGACCCACACGCTGTCGCCGGTCTCACGCCTCCCTCCCTTGAAACTATGAATATGGCATATACGCAAAGGTAGGATACCAGGACTGTTTCCTACATGAACGTTGTGGCCAACCGACTAACGTGCCTACCATCTCAAGCTCTCGACCCCCCCTCCCCCCATCAAGACCATCACTTTACTAACCATGACAATCTTATTACTGCCAAAACTACCTTCCTGTGGCCGAAATGGCTGCTCATAATTCCCGGTCATCTCCACTCCGTAATTTCAGCTAGCTATAACGACGATGCACTGTGTGCCCATGCCGGTTTCCTGAAACCATTTGCTCACCTGCGTCATCGATACTACTGGTAGGGCCAGTATCGGTTTGTTCACCAGTGCGTTCAATCTTGCATCAATTGTCAACTTCGCAGGAGCCCACCATGCCCTCCAGCCCCCTGCAGCCTCTATCGTGTCCATTTCGGCCATTCGAACCTGTTGGAATCTACCTTTACGGGCCTCTTCCCTCTCTTCCGCCGGCATATGCGGATCATAGTTTCCATCGACCACCTCACCACATATGTTGAACCTGGTGCTTTAACAGATGCCACTGTCCGTGACGTCACTGGTTTCTTCCTTGAGAACCTCATCGTGCGTCACGGTACGCAACAGGAATTGCTTAGTGATCGTGGTAGCGTATTTTGCTTGATGTAGATAACCTTTTGTCAGGAGTGCAATATTATTCATTATACAACGTGTTCCTACCAACGCCAGATAAATGGACTGGTCGAGAGATTTATTTGCACCCTTGGAGGCATGATGATCTTATATGTCTCTTCTACCCAATCAAAATGAGACCGAATAATATTATTTATAACCTAGGCCTATATCTCTCCCATGTAAGTGACTAACAGTTAAGGAAACGATCCTACCCAACTATCTCGACGTCTCAGAATTGACACTCATTGCTCAAGCGGCTGCCTATACTTAAGAGTGTGTTCAGACTGCACGTCAAATCACAACTAGAAAGAAGTACCACGAAAACAACCACGCGTGTTTCACATGTCTACCGCCTGCTTACCGTACCGACTCGTGGGTGTGGCCGTGGGCACCCTCTTTTAAAACAGGCCAGTCACCCAAGCCTTTGAGTCGATACTATAGAACCTATCGTGTGCTTCAACGAACTTTCCCGGTAATTACCTTATCCAGCCAATCATCCCTTCAATATTTCACCGCCGCCTAGGACGTGAAATTGTCCACATAGACAGCCTCAAACCGTACTATGACGTTCCAATCGCGCCTTCTGCTTACTCCGCCAGAATGATGTCTTTTCACAGAGGCGTATTGTAAAAGAGATGCGTGACCTGTGAACGAGCAGCAAGATGAAAATAAAGACGTCGCCGTGGTAGACGAGGTTGTGCATGCAAAACAGCAGACGAAACTCGAGCTCTGGAGAAGGGGCCTATTTAGCAGCAACAATAAGATATATATATTTCCGTGCAAGCGACCTAAACCTCCTCATTACAGAACGCATAATACGGGATTTGTGCTTAATCATTTCATGAGCGCTTCGAAAGTGAACGTCTCTCGAGATGGTGAAAATAAGAAAAAAGTTCAAATGTCATCTTACCAGAGCATCTTCAGTGACAGACAAATCCAGCGCAGCTCTTGATGGCGTGTGCCGAGGCAACTTCGTGGACTTGAATTGATGCGGCGTCGCCAAAGCTGTTCCTGGCGCGTGCGAGGCACCAATAGAAGGCGCTTGCGTAGATTTCGGATACAAGCCCTGCTTTCCGGCAGGTGTCCTCTGGGCCTTCCTCGAGGCACGTCGAAGGCTCTGCTGCGGCCGGTCTCCTGGCGCTTTCGACTTTTCCCCTGCCCCAGGCAGAGGCGCCGATGGAGTTGTCGGAGTAATCTTGCTGGTTTGAACCACGGAAACGACACCCGTGTCCCGTCCTACCTCCTCTGCGACTCGAGAAGATCTCCGCTTGACGGCAGGCCCAGGCGTGGACGGTGAAAGCGGAGTATCCTGGCAGGAGGTCGCACCATGGTCCCGTTCTGGGTCTACCGCTAAGCAAGAAGATCTGTTCAGGAGGGCAGTCCGTGCTGTGGACGGAGGCGAGAGAGCTACGGAGGAAGCGTCCAAGTCCACTGCAAATCTAGAAGAGGTGTACTTGGTAGGAGGCGGAGGAACGTCGATAGAAAGAGTATAACCTTGGCTGGTTGGAACACAGGCAGAGGCGCCCGCGTCGAGTTCTGTGTCCACTGTGACGCGAGAAGACGTCCGCTGGACGCCCTCCCGATTCTTGTCTTCCGATGACGACATGGAATAAAATTGACAGCGAGGACGAGGATTCCTCCAGAATGCGAACTGTACGAGATGGAGTTGGCTTCTTCTTCTGCGCGTGCAACTCACGGACACGTGCAGAAGAAAGTAGATAGAAGAAAGAAAGAAGTTTATTCTTCCTTCTTACGAAAGAAGTAGCAGGAGCAAATGATGGTTGGTTGGTTTGTGGGGTTTAACGTCCCAAAGCGACTAAGGCTATGAGAGACGCCGTAGTGGAGGACTCCGGAAATTTCGACCACCTGGGGTTCTTTAACGTGCACTGACATCGCACAGCACACGGACGCCCCTCCGTTTCGCCTCCATCGAAGCGCAGCCGCTGAGAGGAGCAAATGACTATTACCGCTGTCAATATCATCTCCCTGGTAGCACGTCGATTGGTTTCATTCTCTCCTCTTCTATGTGTTGAGAATTGGCTGGACAGGCATGACACAAAAGATAAAAAACTGCTCCTTCAGCAGGACATTGAAGTATGAGGCTGCTAAGCTTCAATAGGAGCAAATGACTATTGAAGCTTAGCAGCCTCATACTTCAATGTCCTGCTGAAGGAGCAGTTTTTTATCTTTTGTGTCATGCCTGTCCAGCCAATTCTCAACACATAGAAGAGGAGAGAATGAAACCAATCGACGTGCTACCAGGGAGATGATATTGACAGCGGTAAAGGCTGGCACATTGCCAGAGTACTTCAGATGTACATTGGCTGCCAAGGATAAATTATTGATGCAGGGAAGAATGTACGCACGTCAAAATTGTGAAAACTATTGAATGAGAGGGAGAAGTGACCGCGTAAACGCAACTGCGTAGCTAGAGTGTACATTCTTAAAATGCCGATATATCTGCCTTGCCTGAGAAATTTTTAAGCACCGATACTTATGTTAGCGAGGTAGTGCCAGTAGTATAAAAGGCGAGAGCCTCTATCGCATGGTGAACCGGAGCCCTCCACCCCCTACGCACCTCTTTCTCTCTATGTGCACTCCCACCGTGTTCCTTTTTCGTATGAGAGCCATATGAACATGCTTGCATGGCCTAGGGATAACGTGAATGCATAACGTGAAGTGTCTTCCTGCTAAGGTGGCTTCATCGCTCCTCTGAAAATTCTTGCCGTCCTTGTAAGCACCTGTCCTGTCTCCAGAGAAGTGGATCTTCTATTTCCGAGGAAGCTCCAGACGTTCTCTCCGCGTCAGGTTGCGAGACCTCCGGCGCATGCTACTCATTCATGATTGCAGCTCAGGTCGGCACGGAGGCTAGGCCTAGTGCTGCCGCTGCCACGCTGGCAGAGGTAGCTTCGCCGGAGTTGCTCGCTGCAACAGTGCATTGGCAGCAGCAGTGGCGGAGATAGAACATTGCTGAACACCGTTGCCTGTATCTTGCAGGACCATCATCACGCGAAGTTTCATCGCCTGCCTGCCTGACGCCTGTCTACCGCTCGTCACCGGCTGCTTACTGCGTGCCTGCCGAACCGAAGTACTGCAGCACCCTGACACTCACTTGGAACCTACCGATTCAGCTGCTCTCGATGACGTCACGGCGGCTACAGCTATAAATTCGTCGACAACGACCGGCCTCCCACATTGGCAGCAGCAGTGGCGGAGATAGAACATTGCTGAACACCGTTGCCTGTATCTTGCAGGTTGGTTGCTGTTTTGTATACTTGCTATCCTTTACTTTCCCCTTTGAAACTTATCCCGACACTGCTGCTGCCACAAGCATATTTTACTCGTCCTTTCTGCTTGCTAGTGTGCGAACTAATATTCCACTAGGTGAATTACCTCGGCCGCGTGTGCAGGGCGAACATCTGCTCACAAATATCACTGAAATGTCGAAAGAGCTCGTTAAGCTGTTCGAAGAGTTAAAACGAGAATTAAAGCAAGAATTCAAAGAATTAAAAGAAGGGTTCGAGCGAGACCTCAGGAAAGATATACGAGAAATAAAGAATAGCTTAGCATTCATAAATGAAAGCTACGAGGAAATGAAAACATCGGTGAGCATTGTTGAGAAGGAAAATGCAGACCTCAAGAAATGCGTGACCAGTCTGCAAGAGGAACGTGATGCTTTGCGCTTGCTGTTAAAGCAACATGACATTCGACTCCTGCAAAACGAACAGCACTCCAGATGCTTCAATATTGAGGTAACAGCTGTACCTCAATCTGAAAAGGAGGATGTTCTAGAACTAACCAAGAAGCTCGGCACAGCCATTGGCGTTCCTCTTGATGATGCTGACGTTGAGGCATGCCATCGAGTTCGAACAGCTGGCAATTCTACTGCACCAAACATTGTCGTACAATTCGCACATAGAGCTAAACGCGACCTTTTTCTTGAAAAGGCTAAGAAGCAAAGACTAACATCAGAAGCATTGGAAGTCGAGCCAAAAGTCTCGATCTTTGTAAATGAGCACCTTTCTCCTGCAATGAAACGATTATTTGGAGCGGCAAATGCGCGAAAGAAAGAACTTGGCTGGAAGTATGTGTGGACGCGGCAAGGAAAAATTTACGCCCGGAAAGCAGATGGTACGCCCCTTGTCTCTGTTGAGCACATCGATGACCTGTCCAAGATCGCTTAGACGAATTTTTAAATTGTCCGTTTTTGACCAAACTTTTTGTACATGGTTCTTCGGCCATCTGAAGTTAAATATACTGCAATAGGAAAATACCCCGCATTATCTCTGTTCCACCAAAATGTGCGATCAATGGCTAGCAAGGAAGATGAACTAGCGCTCTTGCTTGACACATTCCGCATATCGTTTTCTGTTATCATGCTCACAGAAACTTGGTACACCAAGGATTCGCGGGTATTCATTCTACCTGGCTATCAGTCTTTTTGTCGAAGTCGTCTGGACAGGCGAGGGGGTGGCGTCTCTATTTTAATGAAAGAAAACCTTATCTGTGAAGAAGTGGCTGAATTTTGTGCACTCACTGCAGACTATGAAGTGCTTACCTTGCGCACAAAAAACAATGTCTACTGCGTCTTGTACCGACCGCCCTCCGGCGATTTCGACAACTTTCTTCATTTCCTTGAAAATTTATTCGGCTACGTGATGGACAATAGGATAGATCTTTACTTAGGAGGAGATATAAATGTAAATATGCTCGTGCCAACACACTCCCAAAAGAAGCTATCCAACACCATAGACGTGAACGGTTTTTGGAACGCAATAACAGAGCCAACTCGTGTTACTCCAGATAGTTCTTCATTATTGGACGTATTTATCACAAATATTAATGCAGATTTAGTGAAAGCAAGCGCTGTATGCACTGGCCTTAGTGACCATTTCGGAACACTATTGCTAGTTAGAAAACCCCAAAAGGTTACTACAAAAGTGAAGCAAACAAAATATGTACGAACAATGAATGAAGGCAAACTTCAGTCTTTTCGTCGTGCTATTGGTAACGAAGCATGGAATTCTGTTTATGAAGCAGGAAATAGTGACGCCGCGTATGATAATTTCATTGACGTGTTCAAAACTCTCTATGACGCAAATTTTCCGTTAACACCAATAAAAAAACCAAAACAAGCCCGAAAACCTTGGCTAACGGGAGAACTACTGAACATGATTAAACATAAAAATGCCTTGTATGCCAAATTTGCAAAAGATAAGAATTTAGAAATATTTGCTGAATTTAAGTCTTACCGGAACAGGCTTACTTCTAGATTACGTGCAGCAAGAAATGCATATTTTGTTAACATGTTTTCTGATGACAGCGCTAAACGCACTGATGTGCTTTGGCGAAAGCTTAATTCCCTACTGCGTCCTGGCACTCAAGAAAGTATACCTGATACATTTATGCATGAAGGAGAGGAACTTAATGGTAGCGCACTGGCTGACGCCTTAAATATGTTTTTCGTACGGCAGGCTGACCACTGCGACGGTTCTGGAAGTGATAGTGCATATGACGCGGACACGTATCTATCCCAGTTTATGGGCAGCCAATCGCTTTTTCTCCGTCCTACTGATTGTGCCGAGGTGTCCTTTTGTATTCAGTCCATCAAAAACAGTAAAACTGAGGATGCATGCGGTGTGCAGCTCCTTCCCGTAAAGCACGTACTTGATTTAATCTGTCCCGTTGTCACTTTTATATATAATTTAATTTTGTCTACAGGTGTATTTCCTAGGGCAATGCAGATTGCACGAGTGGTTCCAGTACATAAATCTGGAGACCGAAACGTGTTCTCAAATTACCGTCCAATCTCGGTACTGCCGGTATTTTCTAAAGGCATAGAAAAAATATTGCACATTAGAATTACATCATATTTTTCTCGACAAAACTTTCTCTTAGACTATCAGCACGGTTTTAGGAAGCATCGATCAACAGAAACAGCCCTTTTAACGCAAAAAGAAATTATCATAGAAGCATTTAGTAAGAAACATGTAGTACTAGGGATCTACATAGATTTTTCAAAAGCATTTGACCTGGTAAATCATAACATCCTTCTTTCAAAATTATACAGATATGGTGTCCGCGGAACACCCTACGCGCTACTGAAGTCATACCTTACAAATCGAAAGCAGTACGTAGAAATAAATAATGTTAAATCTTCTTTGCAAACTATTTACACTGGCGTTCCGCAGGGAAGCATACTCGGGCCGCTTTTATTTCTTATTTATATTAATGATATGGCACACTGTACACAGGGCGTAATTTTTAACTCCTACGCAGATGACACCACAATCTTCTTGTCCGGGATCACGGAAATCGACATTGAAGAACGAGCAAATAGCGCTTTAATTGACTTGGATCGCTGGGTGAAAGCAAATTGCTTGAAAATTAACACGAGCAAAACAAAAGCTGTGTGTTACTCACCGAAAGGAAAACATTTAACAGGTAGCATAAACATACGACTAGGAACCGAACAAATTGAACTTGTAGATTCGGTAAAAGTACTCGGAGTGGTATTTTCGAGCCACCTGACTTGGAATGAACATATTGACCATATTCAATCGAAAGTGTCATCAGCTGTTGGCGTCATGGCCCGAATAAGATATCTTCTACCTCCTAAAATCAAGCTGCTATTATATAATGCTCTCGTGTTATCCCTTTTCCAGTACTGTAGCCTAGTTTGGTGTACCACAGGAATAACTAATTTATCAAAACTGCATGTATTACAAAAAAGAGCCGTCCGGTATATCGCTGGTGTAACCTATTTCCATCCCACCAAAGAGCTTTTTTCCAAGTATGATATACTTTCGGTGTTCCAGTTATTTGAGTATAGACTTATATTGACTTATAAGTCTCACGTAAAATCAAATAGCAGTTGTATAATTTCACTTGCAGACATAAAAGAAAATCCTGGAAGCAGACAAACTCGACATAAAGAAAAATACCTTGTTCCAGTACCTCGCACATACGCGTATACACAGTCACTGCATTATACTGTACCCAAATTGTTGAATAGGCTACATTTTGCCGGACTTGACCCAGTTTGCGTGTCGAACCACGATGTCAGCCTCTATTGTCGAGGAGAGCTGTCATGAATTTGTATATATATTTTTCTTTTTGCATCATTGTGTACCATTGTTTTATTGTTTTCTGTATCAGCAATGCTTTCCCACTTCTTTCCTTGTATCTTTGTGCTGTATTTTATAACGTTCCTTCGTTCGTACAGAAGGAACTGTACAACGTTTTACCCGTTTTTTTATTTGTATAAACGTGTTTAGCTATAAACATGTGAATTGATTTTTTCTCCTGTCTGCTGCTCTGCCAACCTTGTAAGGGGGCCAGGACCCCGTCAAGCTGTTTTTACAGCTTTTAGTTCTGGCCCCTCCTTTTCTTGCTAAAAGGAAATAAACTTGAACTTGAACTTGAACTTGAACTCCTGCCCTGCCGTCGACACCTCAACCTGACCATCGGCCTCAGGTCCAGCTTGGTGCTCCCGGTTCTTCAGCACCAGCGCCCATTCAGCCTTCCCAAAATGGACAACAGCCCGTAAGTGAACTGTTCTCTGGGCGGAGCACGGCTATGGCCACTCAGCTAACACGATGAGATGCACATCCAACAGTGCGACCTGAGGAGACAAGCTCTCCAATGGACCTATGGGCTCCACCATCCGTATCAACGAGCACCCGTGCCCCTCACAAGCGTCCTTCGGAAGATAATCAACCGAATTCGTCCTCGGCAAGTGGTGGCTGTCAAGGAAAACGCTCCTGTTTAACTATCGAAAACCAGGTTGCACCTACACCGGGATCGTCATCTTATAAGGTGGCGATTAAATCTCTAGCCAACAAAAGCCTCACCGATATACCAAACAGGATCATCCAGGCCAACTTGGACGCCGTCTCGGAACCAGAGGTTTTCGGGGCTTCACGGCCAGGAAGAAGTCAAACACTATAGCTGTGTGGCTCCCGACACTTACTGCGGTGGAACGTGTCCAAGCGCTTAGTTATATTTCAGTCACAAGTAAGATCTCAGTGCCTGTGCAAGTGTATCTGGTTGAAGGATCCGACTTGCAGCGTTGCGTCGTTTACATAAACGAAGATCAAACCACCCTTCAATGTGAGCTGTACTGCCCAACGCACCGAGTCATACAGGCCCGACACATAGGAAAGGGGCGTTCCTGCATGATCACCTTGCAAGGCCCTCCGACACTCCCAGCCTGTCTGTACTACTACGGCTGCATATTAAGGCCATGGCCGTATAAACCGAGTGTGGTTTACTGTTATAACTGTTTTCGGGCAGGGCAAATGCGCAAATCTTGCCCCTTTGCTACTGCCGATGAAGGTGCGTCTGAAGGAAAAGTTACGTACCGATGCGGCCTCTGCAAATCGGACGACCACGAGATAACATCTCCAAGTTGTCCGACAAAGCAAAAGGCAACGCAGAAGGCTCGTCTTCGGAACACTAAGCGTTGGCCAATAGAGGACATGACACCGGTGCAGACATCCAATCGCTTTACAGCACTTGAGTATGATGATGACGAGTGGCCAGAGCTTCCTGAGCCCGCTTCGAATGCACCTCCAGCTAAGACAAAGTCTAATTATACGGTGCTCAAGAAACGCCGTCGACAACAGCCAATACAGCAGCGTACTGATCTACCAGACGACGATATGGCTGTAGTGGATGAGCAAATCAATCGTCTCTTAGCAGATGTCTCTAAGCTCCGAAAACACCGCGAAATGCTTGCTCGACGTCGGCGAGCTGCAGAAGTAACCGCCAAATCTAGTAATTTCTCAATACAACCGCCTCCATCCCGCGCAACAGGGCCATTTGCTGCTTCTTCCCAGAGTACCACAACGCCCATGATAACTCTGCAACATCGCTGCTCCGCTATATGGTCAACCAGTTGTCCAACCTGACATCCGTGATACTACAGCGCTTGGACTAGCACACAAAAATGGCGAAATCCGGTCGTCCTGGTGTACTACTGTGGAACTGTAGAGGCATCTCCACGAAGGTGGCCGAGCTCAAGACCCGGCTGCGATTCAACAAGCTTCGGGTGTGGGCTATGTTACTTCAGGAAACGAACGCCTTGCCATCTATTCCTGGCTTCAGCGGCTACGTGTCTCCTTCAATGACCGACCGTCGCGTGTAGACTGCTTCTCCCCCGGGAAAGGCGGTGATATATGTTGAAACGCGTATTCCTCATGTACGCCTTTCTCTCGAAAACTGGTGCACATCATACCAAGAGGTAGTAGCAGTTGCTGCGAAATTTCTGAAAGGAACCGTTGTTCTTGTTTCTTATTACGTTCGACCAGCTGGAGGCGCCTCTTCCCGTATTAATCTTGGCTGGTTATTAAGTGTTCGTCGGCAATACCCCGGGTGTACAATTTTAGTCGGAGGCGACTTTAACGCCCCTCACCCAGATTGGGGGTATCCGACTGCAAGCCCTCGTGGTAGGCGTGTGCGGGACGCCTTCACTGATGCCCTGTTTGTTCTGCTTAATCACCCTGGGACAGCAACACGGCCTGTGCGTCACATACGTAGTGCTGCCTATGCTCCAGACTTGACGTGGTGGTTGGGCGCAGGAACTCCCTCATGGCACATGGAGCCGGACTGCTGGGGAAGTGATCACCACCCTATCCTCATCGGTCTCCATCCCTCCCGTCTCCGCCCTTTACGCCGCAAATGTTCTGTGATAAACTGGGACA
Organism: Amblyomma maculatum; assembly: GCF_055883805.1. NCBI lineage: Eukaryota > Metazoa > Arthropoda > Arachnida > Ixodida > Ixodidae > Amblyomma > Amblyomma maculatum. Next base: position 97,198,566 of record NC_139353.1, read on the forward strand.
GCTTTCGCTCATGTCTCGACAGTATGTCTTCAGATTCGCCGTCACTCCTTGTTGACCGTATACAGAGAGCACTAAACAGCGCTACGACTACTACCTGGATTGATGTAGGTCGACCGGCACCAGATCTCGGCCTGCTTAGCTTGTGGGCAGCCCGCCGTCAAGCTGAGCTGGCTGCTACGCGAGACCCTACTTCGGGGCAGGCACGTACACGACTGAATTATCTTACCGCGAAGGCTCGGAGATATGAACGCGATCTCTCGCGACGCCAGTGGCATGCATGGTGTGAACAACTTTCTGATAAATCATCGAATGCCTCACTCTGGAGAACGTTTCGTGCAATGGAACACGGTCGTCGTTCTACTGATGCAGCAGCAATAGCATGCTTTGCGGCTAATCTGTCACCGGGCGATTTCGCCAAAGAAGCTGCTCGAAAATTTTTCCCAAAATACGATATACTGCCTCCTTCAGCTGTAAACCTTAATTTGGCAGGTATCCCTGCAGATGCATGGAAACTACCATCTGCTGCCGACGCTGATGGAATTGCGAGCCCCTTTTCGATGTGCGAGTTGCTGGCTGCAATTGACGATGCGAAACGGAAAACAGCGCCCGGCCTGGACAAAATTCAGTATGAGGTTTACAAGAACCTCAGTACTGCTGCACTTCCTCAACTACTAGACACCATAAACAGAGTGTGGCTTGATGGTGTCGTACCCGAGAGCTGGAAAACCGCTGTCGTGATCCCTATTCCCAAACCTGGGAAGCCTCCAACGGACCTCGCCAACTTACGACCATTCTCCTTAACATCAACGCTTTGCAAGCTCGCAGAGAAAATGCTAGCCACACGACTTTCTTGGTGGCTTGAACAGCACGGTTTTTATCACCCTGCTCAAATTGGATTTCGTCCATACATAGGTACAGAGGACGGTTTGGCTGTCTTGGCATCAGCAGTTCTATCATCTACCCGCAGCCGCAATGTACGTACCATATTAGCAATGGATGTTGAAAAGGCATATGACAACATCAGTCATGCTGCAATCCTGAATGCCATTGACATGCCTCATCTCCCTCCGAGAGTACGCACTTTTGTCGCATCATTTTTGGACGGAAGAAAATTTGCAATACGCCTCAGCGGTGACACTGTTGGTTCATTCGTTTCACTACGGGGCGTGCCCCAGGGATCAGTATTGTCTCCGACGTTGTTCAATATTACTTTCATCCCATTGGCGTGGCGCTTACATGATATCCCTGAAATCAAGTTTTTGCAGTACGCAGATGATATCACGGCATGGAGCACTCACCATGATCTTCTCACTCAAGAGGCTGCCCTTCAGTCAGCATTAGACGTAACCTCTGATTACGCATCCTCCATTGGCCTTCAACTTTCTCTGTGTAAAACTTCATACACGTCAGTCGCCAACCGCTGGGGACGCCGTAAACTTGCCTCAAATCCAATTCGTCTCTCTCTATCAGGCACCCCAATACAAGAAAGTTCGAGCCTGAAAATTCTAGGCTTAACAATTCACCAACCAGGATCAGCGACTGCTTGGCTCTCTCAGGCAAAAAAGCAAGCACTTCAAACTATAAGTTTAATAAGAAGAATTGCACCTAAAACGGGTGGCGCTGGCTCGTCTGTTGCACGCCAGTTAGTGAGGGCGGTTCTGCAGCCCCGTATTGTTTATCAGGCCCAGTTCCAGCATCTTACAAGGGCACAATGGGATCGCCTTGAAACCGTAAATCGAGAAGCTATGAGGACCATAACCTGCCTCCCACGAATCACACCGGTCGTAGCGTTACAGGAGAATGCGCAGCTCAACACCATCGATGAACTGGTGCAGCAGCGTCGTGATGCTCGCAGACTCAAGGCCACTTTGTCACATTCCACGCAAGCACTGAGGGCGTATGCAACGTCACACATTATTCTTCAGCCACCTGCGCCAGTTCTCCCTCCCTGGAAATTTATACAGTTAGGAGACAACAAGCCAACTGACATCCGCAGACCGACGTCTGCCAACTCTGCATCGTTGCTACGCCAGAGATTTGAAGAGCAAGATACTAACCTGCCTCAAGATTCTATAGTAGTGTACGTAGATGGAAGCCTGCAAGGCTGTGAAGCCAGAACGGCAATCTACTGTCCACGGATACCTAGCCTGAATCAGACAACTACGTTTCAGCTTTCGGAACCACTTACAACTTTCTGCGCTGAGCTTGTGGCAGTTCAGGAGGCACTCAGCTCCGTGACTTCTATAACCATGCTCCCTACAGCCCACGTTGTCTTCCGCACTGACGCACTTCAAGCAGTACGTCTGCTCGACGTGTCAGCCGCTGCCCTAAAATTTGCCAGGACATCCACCAGCTTGCGGCGCGCATCCCACAATCAATACGCATTGAGTGGGTCCCACGGGATCTGCTGCCTTCCCAAAGTCAAGCTGATTTTGCAACCCGCCTCGTGAACCAAGACGCATCAATCCCACGGCTTCTCGAAGTCGACGACGCTACCCTCCTTTTGTCAAGAAAGGAGCACCTCCGGCGCCGCACACGTGCACTTATCCCTCCGTGTGCGATATCCCTTCCCCGCGGTCTCATCCGTGCAGAGGAGGTTGCGCTTAGGAGGATTCGGGTCGGTGTTGCCCTTACACCAGCTGTAACTAGGACGTGGTCATACTTCCAACACTTATATCCTCGCCCAGGATGCCCGATCTGTAAAAACGAAGATGTCGAGGCCGACATCCACCACTTGCTGTGGGACTGCCCAGCACTCAAGCCAACACGAATCCGGCACCTGAGCATAGCTGGCCTTTCAGCAACCAATCCTGCCTCATACGTCACTTGGACGCAGGGACCTCATCATCACTCACTTCTGGACTTCATAAAATCAGCCAACCTTTTTTCATTCTTTTAATCATTTATTCATCCTTCATCTCATTACCTACTGATGCCCTGAGGCAATAAATATCGACTAAAAAAAAGTGTCTTGGCAGGTTGATTCTGATATCACCCCCCTATATGAAAGGGGAGGCCCGAGTTGGCAGCTCCAAAAACACAATGTCATAAAGTTCGAGTACTCGGCAATGTAAGCTGGCAGCTACCACCTCCCACGTAACGAAAGCCTTTCTGACAGACGGACGGAAGGACACGATCGTGGCCGTGAGGATGCGCCATAAAGGCTATCGCCTTAAAACATTTGAAATGCCCGGTATTCCGGAAATAGAAGCGTATTTCGTAAAAAGTATATTAACAAAGCCTGACAGTGTCGCATGCCTATCGCCCCGCGGCCGCTGTGCTTTGGGAGAACAACAACGAAGCGCCGGTTAACTCGTACGGTGCGCGTAGTTTGGACTCTGATATCGCTTCTGGAAGCTGACCTAAATCTCAGGTTCTCGCCTACGCGTACTTTCACGGCCCCTTGGGGCTTCCGTCATGACAATGAGTCGTGACAGAAAGTAATGAGATAGCTATGAGATATCGTTGAACTCATACATGGGTTATCATAGGCAGTCTTCCCATAAAATATCATATAATAACTATTTAAAATTTCATCATATTTGTATGAGTTTGGTTCGAGATGATATGTATGATGGTTTTAACTCATACATCTTTTCCACAGTAGTAAACCTTCGCACTCATTCTAAAAATTTGTACACATACCTACAATCACATATCAAGCTAAAAGATAGAGTAGTATTAGAATAGTGTATTCAGCCCACCTTCGACTAGACCTCGTTTTCATCATCCTCAAGAAACGTTATTTGCAATCAAAACGATATTGTCGTCATTGTCAATCTATAACAGACTCTAAATAATTTTAGTAATATTCAGCGAAATTCAAATACGATTCTAGGTCTCATTTTAGAAGTGCAACAATAATACATATGTAATCACTATCGACGTTCTTAGTTTGTATCTGAACACGAAGAGGTATGGTTATCTTCCAAAAAATTACTCCTCGAGGCTACCAGCAGCCTGCCCATCCCTCCGATTTTTTTTTCTCGCTCTTATAATGAAACAATTATTGATCTCCTGGCATTTAACTTCGACGGATACAGAATAATGACTGTTTTGTCAACAGCAAGTGGCTGATGTTTAAAGACTGTTTCGAATGTATTCAACTTTTTATACCAGCAATTGCTAGAAACACAAGCTCTTGTATTACGTTCGACGATTTTAACATATAGCTTCAGCTTAAAAGATTGAAGAAGTGGTCAACATTTTTATGTGCCTCGGTTTGAAAACACTCGCAGAAATCGCTAAGTTAGAGCAACAAAGCGACAAAGAGGCGCCAGACTGGAGAGCTTCGGAAAGTTCTACTATCCGGGCTTCTTTAACTTGCACTAACATCGCAAAGCACATCGGTGCCCTTCGTTTCACCTCCGTTAAAAGCGGCCTCCAAGGCCGGACTTTGAACCCACATCCTCGGACATCACAGTCGAGGGGCCTTGCCATTCATTTCACCACAGCAGTGTAGTCAAGGAAATGTAACCCTACAAATAAAATGTACCTTACCCACGAAAAGTATAAATATAATACGGTACTTATTTTCTTCATTCCATCCTCTGCTGTGAAATTTTGGCGACTAGTAACTCCAAGTTCTTTTTATCCCACTGGGTTTTCTGTACATTGTGTGGTTGGTTGTATGTGAAAATAGCGTAATTTGTTTGGGCTCCAATAATAGTTTTGCTACAGTTTTCTCCGAATATAAAGACTATCTTTCACAACTGCACTGACCGTACTATCGCGATGGAAAGCAATGCGAATAATGAATAGCGTAAAAGAATGTCAGCACAGGCAATGTCCTTGTCTCTACGACACAGGAACGTTCATCCCGTTAGTGACAGTTTTGGTTTTTTTTTTCTTTTACTTTTTTTCTTGCTTGGCCGCGGGAGCACCACAATTAATATTTGCAAAGGTGGCAACCTGAGCAGCGTTTTCGCGCTGGCGGTGACAGGCGCGGACCACGTGGCTGAAGCGAGCGCAATTACCGAAGCAAATTTAGACCTTTGTAGTTAGCGCCCTAAGAGCGCTGGCTCCATCCCCGCGGGCCACAGCCACTGCCGACAGCAAACGCTTTCACGCTGCGCCAATCGCCACCTCTGTAAAGAATTAGAGATGTAATGTGGCGCTGGGGTGGCGAAACGAGAAAGGAAACAAAAAAACAATAACAGAGTCACTAACTAGATGTGTGCTACCCTCCCTCTGACAGAGTGAAAGGATTTGGTATAGAGCGGGCCTAGCAGCACCAGCAGATATAAAAAGACTAAGTATCGTTCGAGTGGAGCAGCAAACCTAGTATGTCTCCTGATGTGAAGGACAATAGATGGCACCGCATAAACTCATCAGATAAATTTTTCGTCGCTCTTTTGTAGTACTTGTCCAGCATTTTGTATATAACACACCAACTAACCCTCCAACCTTAGAGCTCAGCTGCAGAGGTTACAATGAACAAAGCGATAGGTAGAGCTGTGATATGACCAATAATGCTAAAATATGCAGCTTCGATCAAGCCACCGCTAGGAACAGTCCGTCAGTGCTTAATGATAGAATTGGGTTTAGCGAGGCTTGACCAGCTGTGCTGCGTTACGAAATGATTTATATTAAGCGGGATGTCGTCGGCCGTTCCGAGGTTAGTGCTATAGGTGAGCCTTTTACAGCGCTGAAGTGAAGCACATTCTGATGGCCCACTGAAATATGGGGAGCAATTTGCAGGCCGAATTTAAGGTAGTGGAGGAATATGGGATACTGAATGCAATATAAATAAAGGAAGTACGAGACATTTTTGGGGTATTCGCAGATATCGTACATAAGCTTTAGAATGAATGACCTTTTATCAGCGTACCTAAATAAAAAAGTGTATAACAACAATATTTTACCTTAACTCACCTATATAGCACAACCTTGGAAATTGATTAAATGGTTCAACTGAACCTGAGGGCAATGTAGCCAGCTAAGGAAAATAGGATAGGTCAACTTTAAATGAGAGTACGTCTTAAAACTAGCTAAGATCGAAGACGCGAGTTAATGATATTCTAGACAAACGTAAGGCGAACAAATGGGCATGGGCATCGAATTCGATGCGAAGGCAGGATAATTGATAGTACATGAGAATAAAAGACTGGATTTCAAGTCAAGGCAACCTTAGCAGAGGCGTACGAATAATAGGCGCGCGGGGAAAATAAGCAAGTTTGCAGGGATTACCTGCTCACAGCTTATGCAGGAGCGGGTTAATTAGAAGCATATGGGAGAGGCCTTTACTCGGTACTGAGTGTAATCACGCTGATGGTGATGATGATGGTGCAGAAAAAGAGATAGCATCAGTGAGTACAGGCCAATGCGCCTACATGCAGCTATGCAAGCATGCAGCTAGGCAGCAAGAGGCTTCTAGAAGACACGAAATTGGCAGTATTGCAAGCTAAACTCACTTTACAGTACTCATATGCGACTTCAGTACCAAAAACGTCGAAAATCAGGCTGGTGAGAAGTGGTGGATGCAGATGGCATAGGTTGTACGAGAAGCAAATAAGATTTATTTGAACAGTTCATGAGAGAAACAGTGCACGTAGCATCAATACCATCTACCACAAACGGGGAGGAGGAATTGCACGTGGAGCCGCCCATGGCCGAGATTAAAGGTAAAGTTTTCAAGGCGTCTTACTGATATCTGTACAGTGAACGAAGCAATCACAAACGAAGTTGCGCACGAGAGTTTCAACCAGCAACCTATATTAAAAACTGTGAAAAGAGTGGCGGAAAATTAGTGGAAAGGCAAATGCGAGCTGGCGGGGGTTAAGTAACTGCAGAATTGTTGAAAGCGGAGGATTGTGATGCAAGAACTATGCTATAAAAGGCTAATGCTCTAATAAATTAGAAGGGAATTTGAAGGACTTCTAGAATTGCAGGTAAGACATCTTACGGCACCTTGCCTAGCTTTATTTGCAGAGATACCCGCTAATAAAGTTACGACACCCGTACACTAAACTGTTCCTATAGGGCACACAACATACTGTCCTAGCAATAAGAGATCTTGTTAAAAACTTGGCCAACCATTCATATCCCTTTATACGTCTACCATCAAAACTGCAAACGAATTTTTCTTTCCCTGAAGGTGTCGATGTCCTCTCTCGTGTGCTAATCAAAAAAGTTTCCTTGCATGAATTTAAAATCTGTTTGTTCTTACTCAAACTAATCTTCTCATTACTATAGTTTCAGTCGCTCTCATCGTGCGAGCAGACGTAAGCACAGAACGTATAGCAGGGAAGGCGTACCGGCTCAAGGAGTTCTCATTTTTGCATCAGCACCTATCTCCTCTGAGGGCATGTTTAAGTGTGCACCGAAAATGGATATAATTTGGTGCCGTTTCATTTAATCGCCACAAAAACAGTGCAGATGGATTCATCTCTTGATTTTTGTGCTCATGACTGCATACTTGCCTAGCCTTAGCAGCGCTCCCACCCGTTTCAACGGAGTATACAGACCGCCCGCATATTCATAGAAAGGGCCGAAACAGCTGATAGATGGCGACTTCAGTCCTGCATTTGGTCCAGGCTTGAAGATATATAGCAAAATTTATCAGCTAACTGGGAAAGGATGTTTACAGGTCTCACCATAAATAATGGTTATACTGTATTTCCAGCATTCATTAAAATACAATCTGGAGTGATTTTCGCTGATCCCTACAAAGTAAACAAAAACTACTCTTTAATTGTTGACGTGGTGGACGAAGACTAGGTTCGCCACTGAATTTCGGGGTGTTAACACAAGGAACTGGATATTCCGCAATGATGTCTCACATTGCCAAATGCCAAAAAACATCCTTGTCTATTTTAAAAATAGACTTTGAATCACGGTGGGATTATTGACGATTGTTTATTTGGTTATTAAAATCAACTGAATAAAGGAAATATTTGATAATATTTGATTTACGAGAGATTTGTGTAATGTGTCTCTATGAAGCGAGTTCGTTTCCTTTACATTAAAAAAAGGAAATGAATGCACAACTGGAAGTCCCACAGCACCACTAACAAAACTTGAAAATCTTCATTGTCCGTCGCTGTCACAGTAAAAGCTTGCTAAAACAGTCTGTAAATGGAAGATCAAGAGCACAACTGAAAACATCTGTACATCTTCACTGTCCGTCGCTGTCACAGTAAAAGCTTGTCAAAAATGGTCTGTAATCCTTCAATGAGAGGTTTATTCTGAAAGGAAGAGAAAAAAGATTTAAAAAAAGCGAATGGGATGCCATGCTCACTGAGTCAGTAAAATTATATAACTCCTGACTATTTAAAGCAATTCGCCGGCGTATGTAGAAAAAAAAAAGCGTTTTGATCCACTGAAAAAAAATGTATATGGGCGGTCAAACACAGGCATCTTTCAGAAATGAAAAAGATGGTTGACGAAATCATATATGTAGCCCGCAAAGAAAAAGGATTGGCATGGGCAATGCCTACAACGCGTGCAAGTGTTTCTCGCGATAGTAATTTGTTAGGTGTGAAGCAAGCCGGCAACATCTTCAAGCCGCTGTGCTAAAGCTTCTGAGGAGCCTCGCCATCACTATATAGCTGCATAGAAGAGGGGGAGAGGTACCACGAGGGGTGGCTGGAAGGAAGTGGACGAACAGTAGAAGGCTCGTTTTGGTGGCCCATTAGGACGCTTCATTTTTGGGCCCTCCTTCGGCTCTATCGAGACGCGACAATATCGTTTCAATTAGGTACAAGCAAAGACGGTCTTTTAAGCTAATCAACAATTGTTGGCAATTAGGTACAGATCAAGCCGGTCACTTAAGATATGTAAAAATTGATGTCTTGCATATAATGCAGAATTAACTTGAGGTCCGGGCATTAACTTGCAATTCATGAATTTTAGAGATCTTTGCAGTCACATCTAAAGCATTTACGAAGTAAAAAAGCCCTGAGACTCTTACACTGTGCGAAAGGTACAGGTAAAACGCACAGTTTAGTGACGGTAGTCGGTAGTTTCTCTGTCTACAGAAGATGTCGATCCCGTATATTATCATTGTAACCAAGCCACTGAAAGCTCACTTACTCCGTGGATGGTGGAATCCCGTAACTGTACAGTACTTCCCACCATACTCCAGATATATCCTGATATTGACGGCAGGCAGCCTTAAAGAAAAAGAGATCGAAGTGCACTTGTATATATCCCTGCTCACAGTCCATGTTATATTAAAGGCTGCGTTCTTCAGACAAAAACCTCTAATTTATCTAAACCGCATCAACTTTCCTTCGTGGCCTAAATGTACATTATCCGAAGATCCTGGGTTCGATTTCTCGTTCTGCTGCCCGCCTGAAAGAAGCGGCCCGAGTTCGAAATCCCTATCAACTCGGTCATGTCGGGTGCTCTTGTGACGTCACACGAGCCGCTGGCCAAGCAATGCCCTGGCATGTCATCTTCTATCCGGAGCCAAAGGTGTGATTGCAATTTTTAATGCGACAGCATTATTGCTCTCATTACCTAAACATCTGGGCGGCTTATCTGTGGGCGAACAATCACTATCAAAGCCCTGGCAAGGAGTAATTTCTGGTGACATAGCCGGCACTGTTTTACTCGGTTGGTCATGTGACGTAAAGTGAATGCATGACATGCAGGTTCAATCACTTAGTGCTTCTTTAAACGTAGAGGGCAAGGCGATATCCAAAGCTGTCAAAGTTTTTCGATCCCTAGGAAGACACGCTAATCCTAGGCTACGGGGGTAAGTTTTAACGTTATCGAATTACCGAATATCTTAATATCCGTTTCGGTGTCGCCGAATATCTGCGTCGACGATAGCGTTGTGAGGAAATTAAAAAACCACGAGTATGGCGCTGGCAGATAGTAATGGCAGCTCACATGGCACAGCACTCACCAGAAGCCAGCTCGGCTCCCTCGTTTCATAAGGGAGGTGACATCAGAATCAGCCTGCCGGGACCCCTGATTTCACGTTACCCCCAGGCCACGCTGGCTAGATCGGTCAAAGCGGGGGTTTAGATGTGGACTGGTAGCGTACGCTACCCCATTTGGCCATTGAATGAGAAGCCTAAGTGTCTGACTTCTATAGTTTTTGCGCTTTAAATTGGGGCTTCGGAGCTGGGCTCGGGTGGTCTTCCGAAAATGCGGTAGTTTAGAGCCAATAGTAATGAATACGCATTATATAATACAGGCACAGATTAGGTAGTTAGTGATTAAGTCAGCAGCAAGCTATTCGGGCGCGAAAGAGCATCCTCAATACAAGCCGCAGACGAGTGCCATTAACGCCATCGTACGTGTCATTAGGCTCCGCCGCTTTCATATTGCTCGCTTAAAACGGCGAAAGCATGGCTCCGCAGGGTCGTGCGTAGCAAAGTCCAAAGCCTTACAGAGGTCAAGGAGGTACGGTAAATGACATTGAACGAAGGCGAACAGCAATATCCGGCGACCATCTCGTCATCTACAGTCGATCTCTTATATATCGAAATAAAAAAGCTCGAATTCAATAGCTAAAAGTTCTCAACATGAGCTTCTCTGTATTCCAAAAGCATTAATGTGTTGTGCACACTCTAGCCGCAATCTGGCCGCAGCGAAGGAATGCCTGCCGACACACTGACAGTCTAGCTCTTCTGCGTGACTCAATTCTCGTTGCTGTTAAGAAGTCACATCATAGCAGCTGCCAGAGATGGTTTTCGAAAAGCAGTTGCTAATAATAAAAGGTCTACATTTCTTTGAGATATACTGCAAACTCAAAAAGCTTGGTTAAATTATGGTAGTTTATTTTTAGCCTTCATCAGCAGCGAAGCAGTCCACGAAAAACCTACCGCAAGCCTTCAGTCTGCTAGGTAGGCTTCACCGTACGACTTCCGTGGCCTAAAATTCTGGTTAGGGACATGTCCCTAAAATAAAACATTAGGAGATAATCATTGGATTTTTTAAAATAGCGAGCAGATTTTAGCATTTTTTCCTTTGCCTGGTGTCCACCGTAGCCCCTCACGTAGCTTAAGAGATAAAAGCTAGTGACCTTTATTTGCTTTATTTACACCTTTTAAAAACACCCGGTTTAGTTAGTACGGCAGCGGCCGCATAAGCAGGTATGTTCTTGTCGCCGGGTGTTTACAATTCACCCAAGACCGGGAAGTGTTTTATTATAGCGAAAGCTACACCAGACTAACAGAAGCGCATTTCGGGCTGCCCAGCCGGAGCCACAAGTGGGAAAGCTTCGTTTGCATGACAACCAAATGCGCCGAGCCGCACCGCTCTCCTCGAGTCACGAGAATATGACGTCAAGCTCCGCTATGCTTATCACCGTCGTGATCACCATGCGTGGTCATCGTGATCGTGATGATCAGGCTCTCTAGATAGCCGCGCAAAGGATGAAGACGCAGACGAGGAGGGAAGTTACTGTGAACTGCATAAGCGGAGGCTACGCGAAGGAACGCCGACGGATCCAGAATAATCGCATGGTGCGAGGTCACCTGACAACTTGCGAATAGCCAGCAACGCTAGCGAGCGTCAGAGACGCCTGAAATGCGAGAAGAACGTCTCGCTAATCGCCAGCGCCAAGTCTCGGATTGCCAAAGACGCCGAGTCGCTGCGCAACTAGAGATAAGACCATCTAGTGGTACTGCAAGAAGTAGAAACTCAGCAAGTGTATGGAGATGAAGTTCGACATAAATTTACGTAGGATCATCACGTTCCCATTACCGAATGGGGAGCCGCCATTGAGCTTGTATACTAATGAGAGATCGTCTCGACTTGATGCTATGTATCCAGATTTGAGTCGGTGGCAGCCTTGTTTAGTGACTATCGGTAGCTCTCTGGAGCTATAAATCTTAGTATTGAATAAATATGCGATTTACACACATTAAAATGACGACATTGTTTCAATTCCTAAACCGTCGCAGTCTAAAGTACAGGATAAGCAAACTCTGCCTTGCCAACTTCTAGCTTTCGCCACGTGTACCCTGGCCCAGCTAAGCTAAGCGTCTGCATTGTTTTTATTTTTATTAGTTCAGCTGCCTACAAGTGTCAGAGGCCAGACAGCTCTGAATCCGCAAACAAAATTCGATATGTCAGAGAGAGGGCTGCGGGATTATCTCGCTAAAGTGGCGTAAGCATTAAAATACACTTTACTTTTCCTCTTCTATTTTGTTTATCTTGAACTGCTTCTAACCTCCGCGTAGCTCTGGTGGTTTAAGGTTTCTTGTTTCGTTTATGCATTCTTATAAGGCACGTCCGTGTCTGCGCTGCAATGCGTCCAAGAAAAGTTCGTATTGTGGCATCCACAGACGGGGCCTTAGGGCGTCACCGCAGGGTATACAGAGTGAACGCAAACATTTGTCAAAAAAGACCCTCGAAGAGTAAACGAGTACAGCGGGTTTGTATGCACAGAAAGAAGCAAGGACGAATAGCACAGGCAGTCACAGAGTAAAGCATGCCACGTATGATAAATTCAGACAGTTAACTCTAATATCTGTCCTGAGATAACCAGGCGAGATATACGGTTTGTAACAAAACCAGAGCGTAGGAAAGGGATAAGGCACAGGACAATTGTGTCTTGACCCTTTGCTAAGCGCTGTTTTTGTCACAATTTGATAAGCAACTTGCCCAAGCTGCTGTTCTGGAGATATGTTGATAGTTCATCATCAGCCGGGATATACCACTGCAGGGCTAAGGCCTCTACCACATCTCTTAATCATCACCGTCATGTGCGAACTCCATTTACTTCACCCTCGTAAGCCTTTTAACCTAATCCGAGCACGCAAAATACTGCCGTCCATTCCTACACTTGCCTACATTCGGGATCCAATTCGTTACCATTAGCGACCATCTGTTATCCTCTCTTCTCAGCATATGTATTTAAAATGCCCATTTGTTCCCGAGTGCCTAGATGTAGCGACAGTATATTTTTGACTCATAATCATCACCACGAGCGAGGCCACGCCCACTGCAGGACGAAATTAAGGTATATACATCATTGTTGTTTAGTTTGGCCCTGTAGGAGCTTGGCGCCTTCTCATATCCGGGAACTTCTTAAGACAGCTCCTCTACCCAGTACGTTTTTCGCAAAACGCTGTATGTTTTCCTACTGAAGTTCTCTTACAATGCAGCCCGTTAGTATTGCATGTTTATCGCTAACCGTGTCTTTCCATTGCATTCCTCGCTCACATCCATCTTTTGTTCATTTCGACAAGCAGGTAAATCATAAAATTCTTCCTTCAAGACCCTCTGCTCTCTTCCTCTCTCTTAAAGCTGCAGATATCGTTTTCCCTTTCTTTGCCAGCTGCACTGCAGTCAATGCATGTAAAGATCTACTGGTAGTCGCTACAGTTTCTGATGTTAGGGGGAATGTCGCCAGACTGCTGTTATGTCTGGAGGACTTCGGTTCCGGTACACCTAAGAGTGTACTTTTACACTTCTCTCTTCAAGAATACTGATAAAGTGCCAGTCATGATCTCAATGTACGTACTACTTTTTGTAGTGCGGAAGAGTACCAGACCAAATATGTCATATTTGAGTATTAGAAAATATTATTAAACAGCATTGAATATCACTTTGGCGATCATGGATTTACAGAGTCGATCCCACTTATCTAGAGAGCTTGAGTAGTCTGCAGTGGAAGCAAATGAAGTGAAGAATTTTCGAAGCGTCTCTACACTTAGTAAAAGATTTGTTCTCTTGCTGTCCTATGGTCAGTTAGCCTCCCCGCGAGCGTAAGCTTCATCAGCGAAAGCCAGTAACCGCCTCAAAATCCAGCCTGATTTCATCCTCAAGATAATGCTCGAACGTTCTAGACAAGTGTGAGCGATTCTATATTTATCTTTTCTGCTTGCGATTGGCACTGTGCTCTTGCGCCTTGAGACTTCTGTGCAACACTACTGCCGGCAATATCACCAGACGTTTTCGAGTGCAAGCCTAGGTATTCTACGTCATTATGATGGCTGGGGTCGTCATGCATCTCCAGGCGTGTCTCTAATGAGTTTAAATCGTGAAATGCGTGAAGCTTGCATAGTCGGCAGTCGCCGTTAACTTTAGATATAGAGCGGAGGTAAACACGGAGGCAAACCGACGACAACGCGAATGCGAATCTAAATAGTGTTATGTGCGTCGCTGAATGGTGGATACGTGCTACTCTAGCTCTGGAGCAGCGCAGCGTGACGGTTGAAGCCAGCACATGAGAGGAGGGAGTTTAGGCTTTACCCCTTCAAATCGACGCACAAACAATCTAGATGGCACATTACGTAGGAGCGGACAGAGCCGGGTGAGTTTCCTTGTTCCAAAGGCCGTTACAGAACGTGCTTCTGGCGAAAACTTTACTCCTCTCGTTCTGTGGTGCCATGTATCCCACTGCCGATAAAGATGTATAACTTGTTTAGCCTGTTTCTACCTTACGGCCTGACGTGAAAACGCTTCGAGTGATGTTGAGCTCAATGCGCCCTATGTTCTGTGCCTGTGATAAACTCATTTCGTGCTTACATCTACCTTGAATTACGAAGGCGGCAATCTTTTTCACTGGGTGCGATAAATGAGGGGGAATTTTCCTGCCCCCAACGCTTCCATTTAGTGTCCAGACTTCAATACATGCTGTAATTCACCACGTGCAGGAACACGAGGATTACAGCTCCGTGCCGGGACTGCAGCATGGGCGACGGAGTCATGCTTTAATACCGATCTTGGCTTCTGCCACCTTCGTTAGTTTGCCTGATCCTGCTCCTCGTATAATACTCGCAACGTCGCTGAGCACCCGCGTTGCCTTCGAATTTATCTGAGAGCTGCTTGTTGATGCATCGAATTACTCTCCCTAATTATCGTTTTGTTCTAGAATTGATAGCGCAGAGTATGTATTTTCTCTTACTTACGGCTGGTTATGTTCAACTGTCATGCTGATTTTCTTCGTGCCATTTGCCTTTTTCACAGTGTCTAATATCACTTTTCTCGGGTTGTGTTTTATGGGTTTATTTTTTCGTTTTTGCGCTGATTTACTCATGCTAAGTTTTGAGGTTATAAATTTTATTGTTGGCTTCTTTTTGAGCTGTTAATTTATTTTAGTGTATCTTCGTTCTGTTGCAGTCTAAAGTGTATGCCTAATTCTAGCATGTATAAATGTACAGTTGTCCCCCCCCCCCCTATTCATTGGTACGAACTGCAGCCTACAAGATATTTGGAACATAATATCTGTAACAGATAAATAAATACTGTCCAACAGTGAAGGCAGAGGTGGCGGTGTTTGCCATTATATTAGTGAGAGCAATGAAACGGGTTTCTCATAAGAGTTTTCCCGAAAACGTACGACAGCTTTCCTCTTGAGCGATTATTCAGGTTTTACGTGTAATGCGACACTCCGCTCTGAACAGTGCGACCTTTTTTTACAAGGTTTACTATAAAAGCCCCATTGCTGCTTCCTTAAACCCAACGCCCTCAATAAAAGTTTAACGGACGATATTTTTTTTTTTCAATTTCGTGAAGCCTCTACGTGCTTCTGCTAAAATAGACTGATTTTGTGGCGGGGGGGGGGGGGCGAGGGGGGGACCTCCTTGCATTTATTGGGACGTATCTCAGTAATCGGTTCTGGTATTCCTTTCGACACCACCTTTATTACCGCACACTCTAAGTGTGACGTCTTTGCGAAGCGAAGTAAAAACCACAGCTCGGTGCGCACTAGATAATGGGGGCTCCATTTTGGAGTCTTTCATTCGTAAGAGGTAGGAAAGACTACTTGTGAAAGCAATTATGTGCGCAGCAAGGCCAAACTGCGAGCTGATTCTAGGTGTACAGCGGCCGTATTAAAGTGGATTGCTTCCACGTGAGTGCATTCAAGTCAAAAATTGCCGAGCAAAGCAAACCAAAGTTAGCATGTGTTGAGATATTTCGCTGCCCACATAGGACAGTAGTTCTTTCTTCTCATGTGGTTGACATATAGTACAATGGAGGCTACCCACCTCCGCAAACAGGATGTACTTCATCCAGTGGCTGTACTGCCGAGGCAAGCCTAGGTCGACTTTCTCGTTTTTCAGGGCTCCGTAATCCTGTTACGTGAAAGGTTGGAGACAAAATGATGTAGATATAGACTTTGTTTGGCATGCCTAAATAAATAGCAGTTGATCACAACTCTAATCAACACAAACATTTGAAGTAATGTTTTGTAATTAAAGCTGCATTTAAGATCGATGATTTAATCATTTTTTGAGCACCGATGTGGGCTTGGTAGTACCTACACCCTTCTATATTTCTAAGTTTACATGTATATTGAATACTTTTGATGAATTTTTGCAGCATAGTTGATATTATTCATCTATAAAATTGATACAAGAAGAGGAACTCACTAAAGCATATTGCACTAAGCTGTCCACGCGTGCCAGCTAACTGCACGCACGCCATTTGCTGGAGAAGTTATGATCGGACAACATATACCATAAAAATGGTGAATGGAATTGGTCGCGCTCTTACCAGCCCGAAAATCCGGAAGAACCACCGGGTGGCCAGCATGTCTGCCCATAACCATCTGTGATCCTAGAAACAATATGAAAGAAAATTGAAAATAAAAGAACTTCTTAGCGCAGCGTTCTGCATAATTTTGTAACAGTTTCAAGGATAATCAAAATAATTTATTTTGCGCTCAATAACGCCAGCTGGAGATTGTTACCACGAGCCAGCGGTATCTGAAGTATATACACTCATACTACTGCTTTTCTATATCCAATAAATTTATGTATCCCATTATTATCTTTCCTGGACGTTTTTTGAAGTACATAGACCGCATATTTCAGCTTCACTGCCTACTTGGACCTAAAGCTACAAAGCCATTTGCTGTATTTCTACATATACGATTTACTTATGCGATCTCTTATGTTGACGACATTATATGAAAAACTGTTAAGGCCGTAGCGCGCTATTTATCTTACAACGACTTCGTTTTAAAACAAAACATCTCAAACAATTCTTTTTGTTTCATGCGAGGATGAACGCAGCTCCGAGTCTAATACGGTTGTCGACCTTTTTTTTTTAACGTTGGCATGAGAACTGTTAATCGTTGAACCATTGATTCAAATTTATTTGTTTATATAATTTCCATCGGCCTCCTAGTTATGCTGTCCGAATGAGAGAACAAATTGGGAGAATCAAAAGGTCTGCCCCTAAGGATATAGAGTGGCTACTCTTTTGGATACTCGTTGGCATGCATTCACTTCGCGAGTAACTTATTCACTAATCTGAAAAATGTTACCTGCCTTATCTCAACCATATGAACAGCACCCACGATAGAGGAATCGTGCGAAGAGAGAAATATCGAACAACACAAAGCAAGATAAACATGGGTTGAATGGAAGGAAGGCGACGGCACGCTAGTCAGCGTTGTCACCAAGGGCTTGCCTTCTTCTGTGCCTTGTCTCCACCCAGTCGGTAACTAGTTCACATCAGGAAACGTTGCTGTTAACATCTAGGCTTTCCTGAACAAATTTTCGTTTTGCTTCCTGGTATTTTGTTTTTTTACTATTAGAGTAAAGTCGTGATTTACAACATTCGCTGAAAGGCATTTATAATAATAAAAGGTCCAATTTAAGCACGCTGTATATGAACGTGCATACGTCCATTAAGATTAGCTACTACGATAAGGGATTCGAGAGTTCCGTAGAGTTGGATTCCCATTTGAGTAGCCCACCGGAAATGAAGAGCTCGAACTGACAGCATCTGCAAACTTTGACATGTCATGCAGTATAGGGACGTCACACAGCATGCCGACCATTTCAACTCAACTGAAACCTTCCAGAAGCAGGTTAATAATTTTTCCTTTGTAATGCTGACACCGACAACAACAACAATTATTTTTCTTGAGAAAAGGGGTAAAAACAATCACATCACTAAGGTAGCCCCGCATTGGACAAACTCGAAAGCACCAATTTCCTTATCAGTGATTTATTTATCACTAAATTTTTTACAGCTCATTTTGTACCCCTAATTTCTTTCACATTTTCATATTCCTAATTTCCATATCACTCACTTTCTTTCCACTAATTTCCCTATCGCCATATTTCTTTTCAATAATCCTGTAATCCGTGATATTCCTTTCACTCTTTTCCGTCCCACTAATTTTTCTCGTTACAACATACCACTACGCCACACAAAATTGTTTCTCGTTCCGACACAGCAGTATGGCACACGAATTTGGATTTCATTATAACATACTGTTATACCATTCTAAACTCTCTCATTACGATGTACTACTAAAATACAGTAATGGATTCATAATAAGACACGCTGTTCTAACACACTAAGTTTCCACACACAGTCATGGCTTTACTTTTCTTGTCCACTTTTTAGCTGCGCTGTTTGGCCTCACCAGGATGCCGAATAATGCTTTCAAATAACATTGCCTAGTTAACATAAAATCGTTTCATTTATGGTGGCCTTTGGCTCCGGCTCAGTGGTTAGGCCGCACATTCCCGCATTCATGAACGCAAGTTCGCCCACGTTCGTGTTGGCTGCTATTCGATGGAGGCGAAATACAAGACATCAGTGTTGCTTTAGAAGGTCAGCGAAGGGTAAAAGATATCAAGCAGCGTAAATGGCTGAAGTGGTCTGCTAAGGCGTGCATCAGGGCAGGTTCTCTTTAGAATGGTACACCCTATTATCCAAAACATTGCTTAGCAAAAGTGCTTAACTCGTGTGCCGTTGTCACGATCGTGCCTAGGAGAAGAAAGCATCGTCTAATGGTCAACATTATAGAAGAAAAAAGGAAATATAGACGGGCGAAAACGTGACGTGTTAACCAAATTTCTCGTTATGGTGCTTGTACCCGCACTATGACAAATAATTAGGGGCTTTTGATGTTCTAAGGTAACATATTAGAGTGACCGAGTAATGCCTCCGGCCTGTATCTTTTCATTCTTATCCTCATTTGCGTAAATAGGTTTAGGCTGCTTACTTTTCCACTAATCACTTAATTTGCTTCTGCGCGGCGTCATCCGAACTCACTTTGGTACAGTTGTGAATTACTAATGTTTGTGCAAACCAGCCAAAATAAACATAACCCAACACTTTAAAGGGCCACTGTTCACCCTCCGTTCGAAAATATTTCCTCTCCTGGTGACTGGCAGCCTTCGCCCCAAGAACGCAAAGCCGCACAAAGTTCTTGAAAAGAGTAATTAATAAGGCAGTTACAGCCAACGCAATAAAACAATTTCAAGTTTCGCTCTCCTTCCACTCCCTCTCCGAGTTTTTCACTGTCCTGCCTGGTGATCTAGCCTCCGCAAGACAAATTCCCTTCTTCCTCCGCTCCACGTTTGGCGGAAGGTGAGGGCGTGGTACTCTGCGTGCGCGAAAACGAAACGGGCGAGGGAGCGCTCGCTGCTGCATTCACTCCGGCTGTGGCGAGAAAAAAGCGCGCAGTGAGTGGCGGACACAATTAGTCGTGTACGCCCACCTTTTACCCATCAGTCAAAGAAACGGACCAATGGATGTTGTAGCGACTCTGACGTCGAAGACGTGAGAGCTTTCATTTGTATCTTTGCTGCTTTACGGCGCGCGTACCGCTGTAGCATTTTGCAAGGACTGTCTCCGGTACCTGATCAACGCAGTGGGCTCCTTTGCTTAAAAGGCAATGCCTTGAACAGTGGTCGTTTAATGAAACCGAACGAACGTACCAGCGAAGCCTAGGGGTAGTGCGCGTGGTTTAGGATTCAAGGGTTCTGGTAGAATCAATTCTCACCACATTGCAACAAACCGTGTTTGCAGCTACTGCACATTCGCTCATTTAAGTCTACTTCGCACTAATAATTGCAAAGCAGTGTTTTTGCTCATTTTGGCTTCTTGACTTCTCTGATCAGAAAATCATGGCAACAGCCTAATGTGACGGCGAAGCGATATCGAAAGTACAAACGACGGGAGTTTGCGCTCCAATCTCCTTTGGCTGCGCCCCCACAGAATTCTGTGTTTCGTGAAAATCTCCAATGGCGTTTGATTCCCGTCCACAGTGGATGATCCGTCCTTTACTGCTTTATTCCTACAGCTCCGTTCAAACTGTAGTAAAGCAATTAGGCACGCATCACGTGTCAGCTTAATTATCACAAGTTAAAAGCAAACCATACGTGTGTACTAAAGCTGAGGTATTGACAAAAGGCCCAGTTGGCCTGGGCTAACTGCATTATCTATTTGCACCTATCTGAAGGTCAATCAGCCGGGCAGGCTGATCTTGGCTGATACATGGACGTTGTATAGGTTTGGCTTCAAAAAAGGTTGCGATGGCAATGATGTCTTAAAGCAGATAGAATTGGAACGAAATACATGTGATGAAAATGAGAAAAGCAGCCTTGTAGCACGCAATTTAGAATCAGAGGTCTACTCTACACACTGCGACTGCAAACGTAATGTGGCGCCACAAATTTAACCTGGCCGAGAGACGCCGTAGTGGTGGGCATCAGGAAGCTTTGAACGTTGTACTGCAACTCCGGTCATTTTCTCGTGTGTTTGACCTGGAGCCAAAAGGCGCTGTAGTGGAGGACTCAGATAGTTCGAAGCACCTGTATTCAAGGTCACTCTCACATTACAATTGAGTTAAGGGACGCAGTAGCGAATGGCTCCGGAACTATCGATTCCCTGGGGATGAATGTGCAGCGACCATGCGACTATGTGGTGTTTAATAACTGCTTCGAGAGCACTTCTCACGACTTTATACCATCGCCTGAATTTATACTGGCCTCATGATTGTGTTAATTTTTTGCACCAGTTTTAAGAAATCCTAAATTTTTCTTTTTTTTTTTTTTTTTTTTGTTCCGGAATCAAGCGCTGCACACGTGCTCTTGTACCTCCGTATTCGGTAACGCTCCACAGCAGTGTTTCCCACGCCGAGGAGTTTGCGCTTCAGAGGATCAACGTCGGGATTGGCCTAATTCGTTTGTCGCTCGAACGGGGCCTCATTTTCGATACTTATAACAACGCCCAGGGTGTCCTATCTGTATCTTCCAGAATACTGAGTTATATATTCACCACTGATTGTGCGCTTGGCCTACGCAAAAGCGGACGAGAATTTGGCACCTGACAGCAGTGGGTCACTCGCCAAATAACCCGTCATCTTTTATTGCTTCTGCGTAGTGGAATGTAATAGATCGACCAAATTTTTTATTATATTTAATGCCCCTTTTTCATTTTTGCGTGTTTAAGATTGTTTATTGCCAGAGGCAATAAACAATCTTAACAAAAATACTCTGACATTAAATGTTTATCTTAGCACGCCTCTTTTAGATAAATGTAGAAGCTTTCAGGCCCTCTAGATATCTTTTTCTTAGCCTGTACGAATAAAACAATTTCAGGGAACACGCAGTGGTGAAATGGTTAACGTTGTATATTAGAAATCAGCTAATAATTTAACAGTTAACCTGTTGACGCATTCGTTTTTGTTTTGTTTTCGAAAAGGCTTTTCTAAAACGCGCTAGGCATTGAGGCATTATCAATATTTCCTTTCTTTACACAAGTCGTAGAATGTTGAGCTCTGTGAACTACGCTATAAACGCAAAATTCATTCCAGATCGCTTCCGATAAAAAAATATATTACAGTCATCAGCATAGATAACAAAGCGATATGATTTATTAATTAGCCCCAAATCATTAATATAAAATAAACAAAGGACCGGACACAGAATGCTACCCTGTGGTACCCCAGATTTTATGGACCTTATATGCGATTTGTGTTCATTAATCTCGACGTATTAAGAGCGCGAGGATAAATATGACCGGATGAGTTGCGAGCACGTTCCGCAGAAACCATATTGTTCTAATTTATGTATTAACAGGTCGTGATTAACGCGATCAAAGGCCTTACTGAAATCTAAGTAGATTCCTAAAGTCATGTTTCTTTTCTATATTCTCTAAAATAATTTCCTTTTGGGTAAGCAATGCTCCTTCAGTAGACCGTCTTTTCCTAAAGCCGTACTGACATTCAGTTATTAACATGTGTTTTTGGGAAAACGTTTCAATTCGCTTATTAATAATTTTTTCCAGACCTTTAGAAAATATTGGTAGAATAGATATTGGACGGAAGTTGTTTTTGTCCCCTTCCTTGTATGTTAGTATAACACGTGCTATGTGCATATTCTTTGGGAAAATACCAGTCGATGGGCAACATTATATATATGGGTTAGCAGTGGTGAAATAAGATCGATTACATGCTTAATAGGCCTGACTTCTAGGCCGTCTGCATCTATGCTACGACTATTTTTAAGGCTGTGAAAGAAAAAACTTATTTCGGTGGGACAGGTAGGTTGAAGGAACATGCTATTAGGCGTGATTGGAATGTGAGCAATGGATTCATTATGGCACTGGCCGTTTCCGCTTTCACTGAAAACGTCGTTAAAACGGTCTGCTAGCTCCGAGCCTTGCTTGACTTTGCCGTCTATGACAAGGTTATCAATGAGGGTGGTACTATTTCTTGCATTTTGAATTTCGTTTAATTTCTTCCATACTTTATCACTCCTCTGAAGGCAATCCGCGTGAAAAATACGGTGATAATAATCTCTCTTAGATTTCTCTTTTTCGCTATTCAGTTTATTCCGAAATGCTTTGTACTGTAGCCACTTATTCGAATCGCGTGTTTTAAGAAATTCATGGTATATCTTATCCTTCTCGTTTATGTTTCTAATAAAATTCTAGGTAATCCATGGTTTTCGAGCTTTTTTGGGTTGATGATGGCTTCTAAAAGGAAAGCAACCAAAATACAATGCTTGAAACCTAGATATAAATTTATCGTATGCGGTGTTCACGTCTGAAATGTGACAGATATCCGCCCAGTTAGTTCGGATAATTGTTTCCCTGAAATTTTCTGTTTCAGGAGATATAAAGCGATGCATTTTCTGTTGTATATTTTTATGTTGAGTGGTTTTGTTCTGTAAGAACAAAAATATTGGAAGATGATCACTTATATCGCAGCTCAGTGTCCCTGATTGTATATTTTCATTAGATGACTTTGTAATGAACAAGTCAAGTAAGGATGACGATGATGCAGCGATGCGTCTTGGTTCGGAAATAGCATTGTAAAAGCCATTGCACTCAAGTATTGATAGTAACTCTGTTCCTTGGAGGGATGCTTACTTTAGATCGATATTGAAATCACCCCTGATAGTTAATATGTATTTTCTCTCATTTGCGTATGAGAGAAAGTGATCAAAGAATTCAAAAAAAGATGTGATGCTTCCCCTTGGAGGAGGGTATAAACTGGAGAAAAGATTACCGCCATTTTTAATGCACAGTATTTCGTAGTCTTGGGTAATAAGGCTATGGTCATTTAATATTTCACACTGTGATGACAAGGTCTGTATGGCCACGCCTCCTCCTCTTTTTTCTTTGCGATTTTGCGATTTAAATAAAAGTGCTGAGAACCAGGAAGCACAAAATATTCTGAGTATTTATTATACCAGGTTTCAGTAAAATAAATGACATCAAAAGGTAAGTTGCAACTTCTCAGTAACGCAAGTATATCATCCCTTTTTGATTCGACTGATCTTGCATTTAAGTGCAGTAGTTTCAAACACGTGTCTATGTTTTTTCGTCCAACAAGACTAATAATGTATTTTACCCCATGCAAGCTCAGTTTGTTTTAAAGTACAAGAATGGGCCCAGAATAGTAACGTATTATTGAATGAGTCAAAAACAAAATGCGTTCTATTTCGTGCACTAGGTAAATCAGTTGAAGTGCCTGATAGAATTATTGTTGGTCCATATCTTATTGATACAGCGAAATCTGTGAAAACACTTGGCGTTGTTTTTTCTGAATACATGCTTTGGAACGCACACATTGCTCCAAAGTGCAAAAACTGGTAGGTATCCTGAATAGAAATCGCTATTTATTTCCAGCAAAAATTAAAAAGCCATTGTATAAAGCCTTGTTCGAGTCCCACCTTACCTACTGCACCCTGGTATGGGGAGAAACGACTTCACAAAATTTGAACAGACTAATCTTGTTGCAAAAAAAAAAAGCCGTTCGAGCAATAGAAAATGTACCGTTTTATGATCATAATGAAGTTCTTTTTCAGAAAAATAAAGTAGTAAAAGCTGACAATATTTACAAATACAAACTCATAAGAAATTACTCTAGAGCGGTACAAGGAAAGCTCGATTCTTTTCTCACACTAGCCAATCTAGAGAAACAGCATTATACTTACCCTCACCGACATCAACTGCCATGGAAAATTCCTTTCTCGCGGACTAACTATGGCCGTCAACGAATTGCTCGCACACTTGCAAACACACTAAACGACTTCACAAAAAAAAAGAACATAACCGCAATGAAACTGAGTAAAAAGCATATTTTAGAAATATTCCTGTAAAGAACTTGCCTCAAAGATTAAAAATGTATTTCTATCCTGTATGTTTTTTTCTCATTGTGAATCAGCCTATAATATTTACTTTACTCATTGTATAATATTAAATGTGTTTGCGTACAATTTTGTGTTTGTGTTTGCGTAGTTCTGCGTGCAATTATATATTATTTGTATATTGCATCTGTATGTGACAGTGTAATGAATTTTAATCTCTGCAATCATTGAAGAAAATGTTATGCCAAACAGTGTGTCCCTGTTGCCTGGGTGGCCGGAGCATTGTCAAGCTGCTGCTGTGCAGCTTTTTCTCCTGTCCCCCTTTTTCGCCATGTATCCCTTCGTTGGCGCAAATAAAATGTGCGTGAAAAAAAAATAAATAAGATTAAGAAGCCGTTTTGCAAGATATTCGTCGTCGACTTTGTAGCGGTCGATGCAGGGAGCTCGAAATAACAATTATTCGTCTAGAAGGTAAGTGGCAGGTGCCATGGCCAGAACTTGTTTGTTTTGTGGGCTTTGTGACGTGCCCACACCACGTGACAAAGCTTCCAGTTGGCAGGAGGTGTAATCCCGGGCTATCCTAAGAGATGAGCGTGTGAGATCGAACTCAAACCAAACCTTATCTCGGCCATCATATACGGTACACATAAAATGCGCAGGAATGCTCGTTTGGCTTGGTGAAAGCTACGTTTTATACCAATATGTCGGGCTGTCTTGCCCCGTAATGTGGGAGCATACCACTCTATGATAAGGAGTATGAGAGATAAATTCAGGGCTAAAACATAAGAGGTCACTCCAGAGACCTACCTGGGAGAGTACGAAGCAGTAGCACTGTCGCGACGTTTTCTAATATTTGCATTTTTTTGTCGCGTTTATTTTATTTTACGTTATATTATTTGCATACTTTATTTTTATGTCATTTTCGTTTGTTGTTATTTTTAAACTTTATTGTGCTGTTTTCATGTGCCACTGATTATTGTCCCTTCCTTACTTCTTGTCAATATTTTATTGCTACGAATGTTAGTTAACATAAGCACTAATTACCATTATTTATTCTTACATAGCCACTGAAGGCTCTCGTAGTAATTTTGTGAAAGCATTAGTAGGGTGGGTATAGTAGCATTTGAACAGAAGTAGAAAAGGACCAGTAATTGCCACACTTGCCAGTGGATACCTTAATCGCGCCTAAAGGAAACCTCATACCACTACACGGCACTAAGACTCGTGGCTCCAGTTTTTGGGTCAATGGTTTAGCCTCACCAGCATAGTCTATAACGGCTTTCTCATAATGAACAATATGGTGGTCATTAAGCGGCTAAGAGAGTGCATGTACAAGAACGACCATTCGCTGAGGCAGGTGCAGAAGGGTGCCGTGTGCGCTTTGAAGGCGTTTCCTAATAGGAGGATCTTCAGTGTCTGTCATATTTTTATAGGACGATTAGGAATTATATAAGGAGGCCTAATCGTTCCTTTTTCGTTGGCTGTCGATGTTACCACGGAAGTGTGACCTCACCACTTCAAGTGCTTCAGTTAAATTCAGAGCCGCCCGGTATTCCATTTCCAGTGCCGTTGCGTTCTGCCACACAATGTCGATGATTGGCACACCACGATGAATTCTCGTGGCGTCGTTCGCGCCTATAAAGAGAAGTACGAGAGCGGCAATTATTCATATCAGATATAAAACACCTGCCATTGATCGGCTGCTACTGCATCACATCTTCCATGCTAGTCAGGCGTTCAATGCGAAGACGGGAATAAAATGATTTCTGTGCAATTATTTAGTTTCTCTAAGCTTTGTTTGAAGATAGTAGTGCAGAATAAGCGTGAGCAATATGGTAATAGAGAACAGCACAATTCTAAACGACGTAAAAGTAAAGGACCTTGTGCACACATAGAACAGAAAGCCGTGGAATATCGTGTCCGCCGATAAGGGATAGGCGCAAATAAATGTCCACAGGTAGGGATATTGTTCCTTAAAAAGCATTAGGTACACGGTATCACCCAGTGCAAGGTGCGCCAGAAAAACCTCCCACGTTTCAAGAATGCATAATTTTGCGCATGAAAAATGACATGGCCAGTAAAAATCTACCTAAACACACCTTATTAATCCTTGCTGCCGACGCTCAAAAGATCAAGATTACTTTTCAACTAAATCTTAATTATTGTCAGCTGGAAATTGCATTGATAGCAATTATTCCGAACTGAAGGCTTTACAAATTTCGAACGTTTTTGATGGGCGCTCAAATTTGGAAGAAACACGCTTTCTTCTCTAACCGACATGGACCTCAAGGATTGCAAAGGTTTTCAGTAAGAACTGTTGATCCGATTGAAAACCTAATACGGAATTCCGAACGGAGACAGTGGAAAATGCGATAAATCATATTGCATGTTTTCACCCACTCGAAGTGGTATTTGCGCAACTGAAATACAAATTTGTCTTTCATTTCAACACTGCTTTCAGCTCACCTCTTTAGAACTGCTCTAGGCAATGAATTTCCACCAGTGAATCTGGCTGGCACACGCAATTGAGGCCAAAGATGTTTTGAACGTATAGAGGCACACCGCTTTCTAACACGGCAATAGCTATGCTGCAAAAATTCCTTCAGTGAAACGCAGCTATTCATCCACTCGAATAAGCTATATAAACTTATCTGCAAGATCGACCAGCACTCCTACATTACTGTAGACTATAAAATTAATCAAGGCCAGTGGAGGCAATAAACAGAATTTATTATTTCTGATATCTCGGTGTAACATTCAGTGTTTCGTTTTTGTATTATTTGGTGCATAATTCCTTATCGTCTCACAAAAGTACGTGGTGTTCACTTATATTCAACATTGTTACCATTTTCGCATATGATAAGACGGCTGCTTCCAATCCTCCCAATTCACGTCTGTATTTGCATCCTGCTTATACCAGTAAGTTTGTGCCAGTATTTCTTGAATCGTGTACTTTGCACACTTAAGAAGTAGATGTGGCGGCTTTGTGCTAGCAGAAACAACAAACGCTTGAGTACTAGCGGCCCAAATGGTGCTCGCATATTGGTTTCAAATGGAGTGCTCAAGTAAGGATAGGAATGATACAATAAATTCCCGAAAGCAATAAAGCGAACACACAGATACGCTCACCAGCACCGACAGATTTCTTCTTTGTGTCATTGCTTTCAGGCTGAGAAAACCCGTCGGAATGAGTACGAACCAGCCGTGTTTTACCTTCCACAGCTGACTTCAATATCCGACCATCTGCGCCACCGCACCAGGTGCTTTTGCTCACTATATCCACGTTTAATTATGCATAAACATCCACCACTTTTAATTCCTGGCCCTATGGGCTAAAAGCCGCATACTATATTTGTCGGGCAAAGCAATTCAATTTAATTTTCAGGTGTTGTCGGTAAAATATGCATAAATCAAATAGGATAAAGAAATTAGTTTGGCTTCCACTCTGGCGCCAAAACAGAAAGATAACGAAGTATGAAATTCGTTATAAAAAACACCGCAATTTATATGCCGGGCAGACCAAAGCTGCTTCCTTTTAACCACTGCTATATGATATGCAAAAAGCAATTTTCATATTTTTATTCATCCAAGAAATGCACGCGTTTCAGTATTCTACAAAATGCCCCATTTCCACTTCCTCCAGCATTCTTCAATAAAAGGGATCGGTGAGTTCACATACAAGTATTGACGCACACATGATCCTAAATTATACTTACGTTGATTGAACAAGTGCCGCATTAGGCCTTTTAGTGCGTCTCCTAGCGACATAATTACGAACGTCTCCCTGCGATGGTCAAGACAGGATTGGGAATTGGTCGCATAACATAGAAGCTTTCTTTATAGAGCAAAAATTCAACACAAGGCCAAATATAATTGAATAAATTCTACAAATATTCCTTCATTGTTTTAGTATTTATATTTATATTCAGAGGTATATTTCCCTCTACTGAGGTCGTTTTGTCCTTTTATGCAAAATACCTTGTAACAGATACCAGAGCCCCATTTTATAAACAGTGTGTACGCTTGGCGTATGCATGAATAATTGACAGCTGCAAACAAGAGTTCAATTTCCTCGGTTGAGCAGTTCGCATTGTTAACATTCCAGAAGCCCTGAAAATCAGTCACCTTAGCAGTGCGAGAGACAAGCAAGTTGTGTGTTATTTGCCCAGACGCCTGCTCGAATATCACTGCTAGCTGATAAAAAACTAATTTTTATCCTAAGAGGGCGTCCAGAGGAAGAGAGTAATCGCAGTCCCAAGACCAGTTATGTTTCCACTCAAATGTCTTTTGTGTGTTGGGCAAATATGTCGGCACATATAGTGACCCTCCCCTTTGCGAGATAAAATGGAGTTTTCTCGGAAACAATTGCATATCTAAGAGGTGGAAGACGTTGTTTTTTTGCCATTTATTAAAATGCAAGTTTGATTCTCTGATGAGTGCACCAACAAATTGTTTTGAATACGAGCGTTCACTCAACAAATATGTGCGCCATGTAATTCCAGTCACTACAGAACAATTTTGATGCTGTATTCTAGAAGAAATATTTGGTATACCCGCGGCAGAACAAGTAAATTTTGGTCTCTACCTGCTGAGAAGGTTCATAAGCTTCTAGCGATGAATAATGTTCACAGTATTCCGCAGTTTCAAATATTGAAAACGATCAGAATGAACCATTTTCCTTCATGAAAAATAAAACATTTGATTTTTATTACAATCTGGAATACAGGGGGGTGGCAGAACGCACGTCTCTGCACACTGACGCATACGGATTCAGAGGTCTCGCTCCATCGCTCGACTTACGCATTTCTGAAAGCGACACCATCTGCTACGCCACACGCCCCGCTGAAATGACACGCCTGCACGTGCCGACTTTGAGGATGCCTATACGCACGGCATAAACGCAGGGAAGACCTTCAGCAAACCACAGGGTAAAACACAACATGTGTTTAGTACTGATGCATTTGCTTGGCGAGCTCAGACTTTCAAAGACAAACCACACGATCATCCGCGCTGACCCATGTCGTGCCGGACATTTGACATCCACCAAGCCTCAAGTTACCGACATTCTAGCCGAAGTTAAGAAGAAATGGACATGGGCCGGACATGTAGTGCGAAGAGAGGATAACCGATGGTCGCTTAGGGTAACAAACTAGAGTCCAAGGGAAGGAAAGCATAGCAGGGGGCGGCAGAAAGTTAGGTGGGCGAATGGAGTTAAGTTCACAGGGGTCAAGTGGTTGCAGCTAGCACAGAACCGGGTTAATTGGAGAAATATGAGAGAGGCCTTCGCCCTGCAGTGGGTATAGTCAGGCTGATGATGATGATGATGAAGCCTCAAGATTCAGCCATCATTGGTTTGGTGCTCATGCATATGCATCTTAAGGTCAAACTTTCAATGCCAAACTTCAGTAACTAAAGTGTTGTTCCGCAACCTTGACCGCTGAACCTAAGGCACTTCATCTGAACAAACACTGCATCTTGTTGATAGATAATATGGCCGAGCACCAATTCATGTTTTAAACTATCATAACGTTGCGAGGAGCTGCCAACTCAGGTTGTTCCTTTTAGGGGGGAGAGGGGGCAGAAACAAATCTAGGCATCTTGGATAATAAGTTAGGCTTGCAACTTCTATGTCCTGCAGAAACGTCAATATGGCTTGGTTAAAGGAAGAATTTATATCTATGTAATGTGGCAAATTCAGCATCGAGGCGTCTAATATATTACCAAAGAACACAAGCATATATCATAACTCCGAAGTTACATCCTTCTACGTTAAGTTTAGTTAAGTTTCACCGCTGCCTGTTTTTGCTCCCTTATGATCATTCAGAGAGTGAGAAAGAGGTATTAATGAGAAAGAAGTTCTTGCATCATGCCTCGTCTCACCAGAATGTGTGACCAGAAAACATTCTTCGCACCGACACTAAATAAAAAACAATCATGACAGCGCAAAGGATTAAACCGCCATCATAGTAGATTATTTCGATGACCTAGGCTCAAAATGATGTTGGGAAAGGTTGAGGGTCCCCGGAGAAGGGGTAGGCAGCGAACGCGATGGTTAGATGGCATTCTCGAGGCATTGCAGATGAAGCTATGTGATGGTAAGAAGATAGTGAGAGACCGGAAAGCGTGGCGTGACATGGTCCATAGGGTCACGAAGAGTCGGACACGACTGAACGCCTGAACTGAACTGAGGCTCAAAAACACTATATATCATAGCAGCCGGTGACGCCCCGTGTAAACCTGCAACACACTCTCGCGCTGCGCATAAAACATTGTCACCTTCATCAAGTTCTAACTGTAAAACACTTTCGCACTCTTCCGTGTACATCGTCGCCTTGAACTTTCAAACGCTCCTTCATTTAGGCTAGGCAAAAAGGCCCCATTCCCAGACTGTACAAGGTCATTGCGGAAAACATGAAGTAGTACTGTTAGCCGTGATATTAAAAGAAATGCATTCACATTACAGAGATTAAGCAGACACAGATTGAGTCATGCTTGTTCTAAAAATAAAATATAATCCTTCTGTTCCAACCAAATTTGTCGGTGTGTTGGTGTTCTCAAAGTTTGGGAATTTTCGAAGCACTCTAGAGGAAGTAGGTTTAGTGTCCTGGAGCCATACACTCGGCCTGAAAACAATGAATGAAAATACTTACAAGAATATTCAGCAGCTATATCGCAATGCACTTTCCTGAACATGAGACTGAGAATTTACTCTTCTGTACCGCGCAACCCAAAGAGAAAAGTTGGCGATTATTTCTCTAACAAGTGGAATAATAAACATTGTTGTGTAGCGTTTCCAAGGCTCAGACTTTCCCGGATCTAATGACCAAATTCTAGTATACTACAACAGTTTAATGTGCATGCAGCAGGCATTTACACTGTGCAAATGTAAGAAATTTCAGAAACGATGTTTTCCGCCTTCTTCTCTGTGCAAAAGACCAAATGTTTCCAGCAATAACTACTGCAAATCTTGCAAACACAAACTTAATGCTTTTTTCGTTTCCGCACAATTGCCCGCAACATAGAAATTTCACAGAGGACAGACATTAAATGATAATTGTATCTCTATTACTGTCTTTTCCTGATTGCCATTCTTCGCCTTCTTGTGCTGCGACCACTTCGATTCTTCGCCTTCTTGTGCTGCGACCACTTCGATTTGCCCTCCCCCCCCCCCCCCTTTTCCGTGCTCCGTCATTTAGATTCGTTGAGGTTATTGCACTGGGGAGCTAATTTTGTTTATATTCCCCGATCAACCCTGATGTAAAGCTTCGCCCCCATACTGGTTATCTAAAAACAGCTTTTTTCCGCGGACAACTCAACATTGGAACTCCATTCCAGACACAAAGCGGTTTCTTCAGTTGTGCGCCATTTTACACCTATTATTGCCAGTTAAGTTTTATATAATTTGTTCCTTGTTTAATGTGTATCGCTTAATTTTGTTTCATTCATAGCGTCTGTACCGCATTATATCTACTGTTCATGATTGTATCTCTATTACTGTCCCTTCCTGATTGCCATTCTTCGCCTTCTTGTGCTGCGACCACTTCGATTTGCCCTCCCC
Source organism: Amblyomma maculatum (assembly GCF_055883805.1). Lineage (NCBI taxonomy): Eukaryota > Metazoa > Arthropoda > Arachnida > Ixodida > Ixodidae > Amblyomma > Amblyomma maculatum. The sequence goes on from NC_139353.1 coordinate 97,230,381, forward strand.
CCCCCCCCCCTTCTCCGTGCTCCGTCATTTAGATTCGTTGAGGTTATTGCACTGGGGCGCTAATTTTGTTTATATTCCCCGATCAACCCTGATGTAAAGCTTCGCCCCCATACTGGTTATCTAAAAACAGCTTTTTCCTGGAACTCCATTCCAGACACAAAGCGGTTTGTTCAGTTGTGCGCCATTTTACACCTATTATTGCCAGTTAAGTTTTATATAATTTGTGCCTTGTTTAATGTGTATCGCTTAATTTTATGTTTCATTTCATAGCGTCTGTACCGCATTTTATCTACTGTTCATGAAACAGTTGATTATTTTGGTTTTCTACCTTGTCGTTCAAAATTGTAATTTTATCATGCACACTCCTTGCAATACCCCAGCAGGGGCTGCAATATGTGTAACTGAATAAGTAAATGCACCCATAACATATGTGGCACAGGCAGCGTACTAAAAATGAATAATCATCTTAAAGCAGCGCGAAAACACAGGACTAAAAGGAACAGGAGACGACACAAGCGCTTTCTAACAAGAAAGCGCTTGTGTTGTTAGAAAGTTGTTAGAAAGCGCTTGTGTCGTCTCCTGTTCCTTTTAGTCCTGTGTTTTCGCGCTGCTTTAAGATGAATCCAATCCAACTCGCCCAGTTTTCTATACTTGTGAAATGAATAATGTTTTTTTTTTTTCAACGTTACATAAGAAAAACAATAGAGAATCGTTATTTTAAACTTACTTGAATAATGGGTACTGAAGAATACCGGCGGCATAAACCAAAGGCACAACTGCAGAATGAATCAGCAGAAATGCTCATAAAAAATACTCATTTTGCCCCAAATATACACGATTACTAAGAACTCCGAGGGATCTGTACTTACAAATGTGGTCATCAAAGTAGTGTACGTTGAACTCAAAACTGCTCGCTGTTGACTTGCTTTTGGAATAAAGAAAATAAATATAGAAAGCACAATTTCAGGTTTAGTCACCAAAGTAATTATTAAAAACATTGTGTCAACAACGTAGGCGGGTGAAAACTAAACCTCAATGAAAGCACGAAATAAACAAACCGGAAGTCAACGTTATGAATGTTCAGCAAGTTCTGATTATTCTCATTTGCAAAGCGCGAAGTCTATTTACCAAGTGACTGAGCGTACTTAAAACACCAGAAACAAAACTCCACTAATTCTTCCTCCGTCTTCTAATGCATACTGGAGCCGTGACCGTATTGATGTCTGAATATATTACTATGACGTCAGTTTGTCACGGCGCGAAATGTAACCATGGCAACCTTTTGTGCTTAGTCCGCTGCCCCCGCTTTGGAATGATTTAGCTCTTATCTGTATTAAAGGTCCTGATGGTCAAGCTAAAGTGCAATACAAAGCATGTTTTACCCAGATGGATATGAGTTATCAGGAAAAAGCCCAATTTGTGTGTAGTGAATCAGGTCATGTACTGTCCTGCTTTGGAGTCTGTAATGCATTTTCCATACTCAGTATACTAAATACATCGTCTGCGTACAACCTCACAGCAGTGCGCTGTCACTCTGAGTGATATGAAGCTGATTCACCTTGAATTCTACCGACCTTCGTTAGGTGCGCCTAAAACCAATTGCTTAACTTTCAATCGTTAACTACCGCAACAGCTAGACAGGGCTAACATTGGGAACTAGGGATGCTGAATTCGCGACACGTACTCGTATTCTGATGAAGCTTGAGTGAATCGCGAGTTCCATGATATCGACATTTGCTGCTTTACTGCGTCCACAAAATGGTAGAGGACGACGTCGTCAGTCGCCAACTTAGTGGCACTTCTTATTCGCACCTGTAAACATAAAATGCTATGTAAATGGAAAGCATATATAAAAAAAACTGCATTCTCGGCTCGCTTGCTTATTACTTCAGTGCATGTGTTCGTGGAGGTTGCTGAAATACTAGCAGCACCTCCATACTGGGCAGCTGAATATTACATTGCTTTCATCCAATTGGCAAAGACGTACGAAATAATAAATAACGAGAAATCAAAAGGTTATGCTCATCTTGTGTTCTGGAAGGATCACTGACTCGACATGAGCAGAGTTGAGGTATTTGAAAATAAATGCACCTATTTGTGCTCGAGCACTGAGAACAGATATGCTGTTTTTTACTGGGCGTGAGCACAAAACAAGGTGATGCAAAAATAATGATGTAAATGAGATAAATGGAGCCGCATAAACAAATGGTTTGCAATTACACAAGGCGAAAAAATCTATTTTGCCGTCGCCCCCCATTTTCGGCGTCACTTTGAACAAGACACGTCATCCCATACAGACGCCATGCTCTCGCGATATCTTCAATATGTAATATCTGTACATACCATAGTATTATTGTGTAATGCCTGTAGCGGATAAAGGAATCAATGTTCACGCAGCCTGTCGAATTGAACGCCTTTTATAGTAACCTGGCCGAGCCTGCGATGCATGAAACGGGCTTGAAATTCTGTAGCCAGGCGTCGATATGAACAGAGTTCATGCCATTAACTCTGTGTACATTTAGGGTGAATTGCGTGTGTCCATTTCAAGCGGCAGTACCTGCCTTGTGCTTGTGCAGTGCTTGTTGAACAGGTGTGTCACGGTTGCACAGAGGTATCGAGGTTTCGTAGAGCTTTGTTTGTTATCCCATCTACTCCCTGGGCGGACACAGTGCAGAATTTATGCATCGCTGCTAGAACGTCCTATGTCTCTATGTCTCCATCGAGATCGGGATTCGGCTTGCCCGTGTATGAAGGGAGGATAGTTTGTGGCGTAGTGGTCAGATAGTTGGCTTTTAGGGTTTGTATTAAAATGCAATCATCCATGTTAAACTGTGGATGAGACGAGTTACGTTACGGTGTTCAGAGATTGTTGTGTGAGTAGGCTCTTGAAGGCACCTCAGAAGCTTCCACGTGTCTCGAAGTCTGATGTTTCCTTCCATGCGGTCGCACACCTGTCCCCAATGTTGAAGAGTTAGTTGCGCTGCATGTGGCTCCATGTCCTTAATCAAGGATGAGATCCTTCTTTTCAGGGATCGGTTATGCTTGTTTTTGAGTCATCGCTTTGGAAAGGTGTTGTGTGCCTCGCACATATGTAGAAGGCGACTATCCGTCACGTCCAGCAGTTTGGTGTTCTGGATCTCCGACGTGGCCGTGGCTATGTCACGGGCTAGGCCATGGACCCAATTGACGAGGTGATTCATTTGAGTGAGGCATCATTTCGGAGGTTTCGGAACTTATACCAGTCTTATTTTGAGGCACTGTCCGCATGTGGAACGATTGAGCTGATATAGAATGAAGTTTGAAAATGTAGCGGTCGCTGCATAATTAAGCTTGCGTGTTGGACCCTAGAATTGTGTGAGATTTTTCGTAACTTTAAGATAAGGAGTAGTGTTTCGCTGCACGCTGTTGCCAATACGGGTATATTGTTGCGGTTTCTTGAGCACTGTAAAGCCCTCGTTTTTTAGGAGCGCCCAGAGATGGGATCCCTTTCAGGAATTTGATGTGTAGCCTCAGCTGACGTGTTGACAGTTTAACTATACTACCACGATCAGCGGGTGGCTTGTGCTATCTGTAATGATATGCGTAGTGCTGCAATTAGGGGATCTGTTAAACTTTTAGGGTGGCTATAAATGTTTAGGATAAAGAGACTAGGGCTCATTATGGTTCGGGGGAGGACAGTCGATGTCTTCTAATTCCATAGGGTGATATTTAGCGGTGTAGTTGCGGTGTACCAATGTAGCTAGGTTATGCACCTTTGTGTTTGTTCGTATGTGGGAGTGTAGTTGAGGTGTTGAAAAGCAGCATTGGGTTCCCTGTAGCGCAATGACTGTAGGTAATCTACCTTGGTTAGATATGAATGTGAATTGCAGGTTGCTGGGCAATCTACATTCAAACCTCCTACAATTACACTACCACACTAATTTCCTTGCGGTTGCCTGCCATCGTTAGGTAAGCTGCCTGTGAAAGTGACGAAGTTTTGGGGGGAGTGACTATGATGTGATTGAGCTTAGACAAGTGTTGGGCTAAGAGTTTCGCTTGGGAAGATTGCCGATGCTCGACCACTGTCAACCGAGTGCTGTGGTCAGTGGCCCATGAATGTGTACCTTAGTCCATTGCTGCGACTGTTTAGGCCACCGTTTGTTCTAGAAGAGCCAGAGAAGTGGGGACGCCTGATTAATTTTGGGTTGTCGTTTGCCGTGGACTCTGTTCCATAGTCTTACGCTTAGTCGGGGCGTTGTGCGATGCAGAAGGTGTGGGGCTTGCTGCGGGGCAGGAGATGGTGAAGGTGGTAGAGGGGGGAGGGTTTGACCTCTATTCGCTCTGTGAGGGGGGGGGGGGGCAATTTTTTCAGTAAAAGGTTGTTGATAAGCTTGGCTATTTTTGCGCTATGTAGTTGAAGTAGGTGGTCCTGTTTCTATAACCGGGCCTGAAATACGTCATTCTCACGGATGAGGGAGGACGGTCTCGGGCCCCAGCTCACCTGTTTGTCGGGCGAGGCGAGAAGGACGGCGACCGGTTCTGATGGTGGTTTGGCATCTGTCCTCGCTAATATTTCAGAGCAGTTGTTGGGGCAGCTGCGAGTAGCAGCGTTGCACCAGAGCCTGATGCGGGACTTCCGGGCAGTCGACTGGTCCGCCACGTCATTGGAAAACATGGGCTGTTGATGAAATTGCCTTGGCGGTTGAAGCGCTTTTTGCAATCCTTAGATCCTGCGAAATGGGGACCATTGCAGAGAATGCATTTCTGCGCAATTGTAGGTGGTTCCAAGTGTGTTTGAGCTTCTCCACATCGCTGGCATTAATTTCTCTTGTGCTTGCTGCACACATCACTTCTATAGCCACCCTGGCTGCAATTAATGCAGGTTTCCGCCTTCGCCAAGAAAGGGTAGCAATTTTATACATCGTCGCTGAAGTGGAGTTGGCGGGGGACCGTCTTGGTATTGATGAACACAGCCAGGATTGATTTAGTATTCAGCTATTGGGCGTGACGGCGAAGGATTGACTTCGGTTGACCATCTGCAGTGCCTTGAAAATGTCTTACGGTGTCTGGTCGTAAATGGCGTTGTAGATTATCCCTCTGATGGCGGTGTCAGGTTGAGCGATGTATGCCTTCATCGGGCATTCTTTATCTGCCACTTGGAGCGATGCGAGTTGAACGCAGCATTTTACTCTACCTTCAGAGGGAGGAGTACTTATGATAAAAGAGTAGTCTCGCGGATTGATTCGGATGACTCTTGTTGACGGACTGCTTCCATTGAGAGTTTCCGAGTAACATTTAATATGGAGAAATATCATCCGTTATGCTTGCTGAGGTCGAGACCTACATTTGGCGGTAGATAATCTTCAAATCATTGAGAGGTAGCTTGGGTAACGGCGCTTGACGGTTCATAGTGGTGGATGAATACTTGCCTCGGTGTAGTTGTGCCTGTGTGGCCTAGCCGACCGGTTGCGAACACGTGCTGGGCTGCCCGGACACGAGTGGCTTCGGGTCAATCAGCGTTCGGTCTTCAATAGCCTTAATACATCTTGGATCGGTATCGAGTACCTCCAGAGTGATCGCGTTCCAGTCGGCTTGATAGACCATGCTGCGGCGGGCAGGTTCACGTAACGGGAGAGGGTCCGGTTATACGAGGCAGGCGAGGCGCAGCCGCGCCTGAATTCGGCGAAATCGCTAGATGCAACGAGGACTAGCGGGCGGCCTCCGCGTCGGGATGTAATGTGATGTTTTCCACCAAGTTCGCGCTCGAAAGTCCTACAATTAGTAGTGGGGAGGTATAAACCAGTTTCACTAGCCGTTTCCAGCACTTGAGTTTATATGCAGTCAATCAGACCGTATACATCAATTGAAAAAGTGCGGAGTCGATGCGAACACTTCCGCTCATTACACGGGCATAGTGAAAAAAACTAAGCCCCACGTAGTGCGCGGACACTGTTACGACCAAGCATCCGCATTTGCGCGCTCTATTGTTCGCCTGTGGGCATGGATAAGTGCTGTGAATATGTGGTGATGGTCCAATGGCTCTAAGTGAGCCTGTTTCCAGGAATCCTGTTTTGTAAGCCTGTTTTGCTTTGTGGACACTCTGCAAATGCCAAATTGACCCTGCCAAGAGAACGTCTGGAAAAACACAAAGAAACGTCCCCCTGCGGGAAATGCAGGAAGTGCTTTCTTTCTTTTGTTCACCCTTCCAGTCGATAAGCCCTATCGTCCAGTGAGGAATGTCTACTTTCCAAAGGAGACGACAGAGTGACATGTCCGCTGACGTGCAGGACAAGAAAGGAGCATGACGCATACAGCCATTAAGTGATTTCCCGGGAATGCAGGAAAGATTTGCAATTGTCGAAAAGGGACAATGTAGGGAGCCCTATGCGGCGCGCACGTGTACTTGGGTTTCTGAGAAGTAAATCCTCTTGCCGGAACCAGCTGCCTATCGATTCTTGGCTGAAGAATAGAAATGTACCTCCTCTCCTCGCCGTTCCCAAGCTTTTCCCGCCAACAAGTGATCACGCCCAACGAAACAATGCCGGACCAGTCAGTGCTTCAGACCATCAGTGCAGTGATGTGTTCGATTGGATGCCGATATCTGAGGGGCGTGCCCTGGATTTGGTTGGTCAGCATCTTCAGAGAGGGGCTGGACATAGGGGGGGTTTTAAGGACGCTGCAGAGCACGAAATGTCGCTCTGGGCCCTGGGTAAACGGCTCATCCAGTCGCTTCTCGCTATGAACTCTTAACGCTTGTCATTTTGCTGATGTACCCTTCTTTTTCATGTAAATATTCTTGTAAATACGTTTTCTCAAAGTGCCAGTAAACCTGCTTGTACATATTTTACCAACTTCGAAGATTCAGTCCTTCTTCAACCCCGAGTCTCTGCACGCTACCAAGTGAAGGCCGGGTCGACATAGCCCCAGCGTCACGACAACTGGTGGCAGCGGTGGGATAAAGCCCCGACAACTGGTGACCAGCGTTGGGATCTGAATCTACAAGCCACAACATCTGATGACTGGAGGTGGGATCTGGATCTACAAGCTACAACATCTGGTGATTCGAGGTGGATCAGAATCTACAAGCCACATCTTGTGATCGGAGGTGGCATCTCAAGCAACAAGCAGGCGCAACAATCGGCCAACAAGACAGCAGCTCGGAACATCGATCGCATGTGTGGGTGAGTGCTTGGCTTTTCTTCTGATGTGGACCAGGTTCTAGAACAGGGTTAGATTTTAAGAACTGGTAAAAAGTGTTGAAACGCCTTTAGGTTTGGTAGTTTGCACTGTTGTTTTGGAAGTAGCCGACACTCGGAGCGATCATGGACCTACAAAAGCTGCAGAAACCGGAACTGTTGCTATTGTGTGAGGAATTGGGAATTAATACAAGTGGTTTGGCACGAAAACCCTTGATTATAAAGGCAATCACTGATCTGGGAACCGATGATGAGGAGCTCAGTGAAGCATGGAACCTCATCGGGCAAAAAAAGGAACAGCTCAGACAGCAGAAAGAGGAAAGGGAGCGTGAACTTGAGAGGGAAAAAGAGGAAAGGGAGCACGAACGTGAGAAGCTTGAAAGAGAAGCAAAAAAGCTGGACCAAGAAATTGAGCTCCGGAAATTAGAACTAGAGTTGAGCAAGAGGTCGGGCGATTGTCCCCAGCTAGCGGTACCTCGTCTCAACAAGGAGGCAGATTTCAAGATGTCAAAGTACATGCAGCCATATGTGATATCAGGGGATATCGGTCTGTATCTGGCTAACTTTGAGCGAACCTGCGAAAAACTGTCCTTCCAGCGAGACACTTGGTCACAGAGATTATTGACGGTTCTGCCCAGCGAGGCAGCGGAGGTTGTCGCGCGGCTAAGCAAGGAGGACGCGGACAACTACGAGAAGGTCAAAGCTTGCCTTCTGAGAAAGTATAGGCTTAGCGCCGAGGCGTTCAGACAACGTTTTCGGAACGCTACTAAGTCCAGGGACGAGAGTTACCCTGAATTCCTGTACAATTTAAGAGTAAATTTGGGCGAGTGGCTAAAGAGCACTGATTCCTACAGTGATAGGGACGCTGTAGTCGAGCGAATTCTTTTGGAGCAGTTTTATAACTGCCTCCCAGAAAAAGAAAGAAATTGGTTACAGGACCGAGGCGAAATTAAGTCGGCAACTGAAGCTGCCGAACTTATTGAGGAGTATGCTTCGCGCCGACAATTCAGCAACCCAGCAGTGGATAGGCCCCGCAATCCCAAGTTGAGTGTGAATAACCGTCAGGAAAAGCACTTTGCTAGAGTTGGAAACGAAGAAATGAAGGTTTCTTCAGGCAAACTCCCTAGAAAGGACGGCAGTGAGAAAAGGGAGGAAGTGACCAACGCGCAGAACACAAAGAGTAAGTTTGAGGCTAGGAAGCCGCTCACATGCTTTAGGTGTAATGAGCCGGGTCACATTGCCGTCAACTGCCGGAAAGAAAAGTTTGCTTTCTCGTATGTCAGTGACTGCGATGAAAATATGCAGCTTTTAGAACCCTACCTGCATGACCTAGTAGTCAACGGGAAGCCTTGCAAGGTACTGCGCGATTCGGCCGCAACGATGGATGTTGTCCATCCGGCGTATGTATCGCCTTCCGACTATACAGGACAGTGTGCATGGATCCGACAGGTAGTTGAGGAACAGAGTGTGTGCTTGCCGATCGCGAACGTGGTCATCGAGGGCCCTTTCGGCGAATTAACAACCGAGGCTGCCGTTTCAGGAAAGCTTCCTAAGTGCTATCCGTATTTGTTCTCCAACAAATCGGACATGCTGCTGCGAAAGAGGGGCATCCTTTTCGGAGACAGAGTTGTGCAAGCCTTAACACGTTCAAAGGCGCGAGAACTAGCTACACTGCTCATTCCAGAAAAATCCACAGCGGAGGAAACGGCAGTTAAAACAGTGGTAAATGCGGAAGATAGCAGGTCAGAAAACTTTGAGAGCGAGGCATCTCAGATAAGTCAACTAGAAAGTGAGCTTGATAAGACACGGAATGAGGACGTTCTTGAGAGTAACATCTTGCCGCCGGTGTCTAGTAATCTCACGAGACTTCTAAGTGGAACCCGAGAGGACTTAGCTATGGAGCAAGCCAATGATCCCAAGAATAAGCTCGAAGTACAGTGGGAAGGACCTGCTAAAGTCGTTGCAGAGCTTTCTGACACTAACTACGCAGTGAAAATCCCCGATAGGCGTAAAGCAGTGCGCATTTATCATTGCAATCTTATGAAGCCTTATGAGCAGAGGGAAGCCGTGGTAAATCTAACGTTAAACCTTCCCGAGGAGATGGGGGACAACTTGATTTGCCTCAGCGGAAAAGGAAGCAACGCTCAGGAGCTTCTCAAAAAGACGGAGCAGAGAGGAGAACTGAAAAAATCCCAGCTGTCCGATCTGGGCGAGATAATACCAGAGTTTGAGGCCTGCTTCGTGGACAGGCCAGGCAGAACTGATTTGACTGAGCACGATATTGAGCTGACTTCAGACGTGCCAGTGCGATCAAGGTGCTACCGATTTTCTCCAAGGCAAAGAGAAATTCTGGATAGGGAAGTAAATCGCATGCTGGAATTGGGAGTAATAAAACCCTCGGAAAGCGATTATGATTCGCCTATGATCTTAGTAGAAGCTCCAGGTAAAGACCCTAGGCCTGTGGTAGACTACCGAAAGCTAAATTCTCTCACCAGGGATCAAGTGTATCCTATTCCGAATATTGAGGAGAGAGTAGAACAGGTCAGTAGAGCGGCATATGTGACTACGCTGGACCTTACTCGAGGATACTGGCAAGTACCGCTCACTGAACGCGCCAGCAGATACGCGGCTTTCGTCACTCCGACGGGCAGCTACCAGCCAACAATGATGAGTTTCGGGCTCAAAAATGCTCCATTTTGTTTTTCCCGACTCATGGATAGGGTTTTAAAGGGGTGTGAAACATTCGCAGTGCCTTATTTAGACGACATTGCGGTTTTTTCCGACTCATGGGCGGACCATATGGTACATCTAAGAGCTGTACTGAGCCTTTTGCGTCAAGCTGGACTAACCGTAAAGGCCGAGAAATGTTGCCTGGCAAGGGCGACCGTGGACTACTTGGGTCACAATGTAGGTCAAGGTTTCAGGAAACCCAGCGAGATTAAGATTTCTGCGGTAGCAGACTATCCGCGGCCGAGCACGAAGACGGAAATTCGAGCATTCCTAGGTCTGACTGGGTACTACAATCACTACATCCCTAACTATTCAGCTTTGGCCAGCCCTCTGACCGACGCTCTCCGCAAGACAGAACCGACAAATGTAGTCTGGGACGAACAAAAGGAAGCCTCCTTCGTAAACCTGAAGGCTGTGCTGATTAGCCGTCCGGTATTGCGAGCTCCAGACTATGACCGAGAATTCACGGTCCAGTGTGATGCCAGTGATCGAGGGCTAGGTGCTGTTCTCTGCCAGAGAGATGACGACGGTAATGAGCACCCTGTGCTCTACCTGAGCAGAAAACTAAGTTCTAGAGAGAGGGCTTATTGCGCGTCAGAGAAAGAGTGCGCTTGCATTGTATGGGCCATTCAAAAATTGCTGTGCTATCTTGGAGGGGCCAAATTCACCGTAGAGACGGACCATTGTCCCCTGGCTTGGCTGCAAACTGCGACATCGAAGAACAGTCGCCTTCTTAGGTGGAGCTTGATTTTACAGCAGTACAATTTTGAAATAAGATACAAAAAGGGGAAGTTAAATGGGAATGCGGACGCGCTTAGCCGCTCTTTCTAAGCGGTCCGAGATGTTCCTCACCATGTATCCAAATTGATAATCAGGTTTTTTTTTTTTTTTTTCGTGCGCTTGTATATGTGTGACTATGTAAAGCAGCACGTTTGGTTTTCTAGGAATACGTGGGTCCTGAACGTCTTGAGAGTGGGCTTTTCTCGAACAACAATGGCAGTTTTCTTTTAACCTGGTCTCTTCAGACGGGAGCCGAGTGCTTGCTTCGACATGTGGTTGAGTTTCAGACAGCTCGAGCAATTTGGCCTACAACAATCAAGACAACGCGACAAGCAACAGCGAGCTTCAAGCGTTCACGTGCAGGCCATTAAGTCGTCTCTTCATGCAGCAGCTGGGACTGCTGCCCTCCGAGACTCTTCTGGCGGGGGAGGAGGCTGTTACGACCAAGCATCCGCATTTGCGCGCTCTATTGTTCGCCTGTGGGCATGGATAAGTGCTGTGAATATGTGGTGATGGTCCAATGGCTCTAAGTGAGCCTGTTTCCAGGAATCCTGTTTTGTAAGCCTGTTTTGCTTTGTGGACACTCTGCAAATGCCAAATTGACCCTGCCAAGAGAACGTCTGGAAAAACACAAAGAAACGTCCCCCTGCGGGAAATGCAGGAAGTGCTTTCTTTCTTTTGTTCACCCTTCCAGTCGATAAGCCCTATCGTCCAGTGAGGAATGTCTACTTTCCAAAGGAGACGACAGAGTGACATGTCCGCTGACGTGCAGGACAAGAAAGGAGCATGACGCATACAGCCATTAAGTGATTTCCCGGGAATGCAGGAAAGATTTGCAATTGTCGAAAAGGGACAATGTTGGGAGCCCTATGCGGCGCGCACGTGTACTTGGGTTTCTGAGAAGTAAATCCTCTTGCCGGAACCAGCTGCCTATCGATTCTTGGCTGAAGAATAGAAATGTACCTCCTCTCCTCGCCGTTCCCAAGCTTTTCCCGCCAACAAGTGATCACGCCCAACGAAACAATGCCGGACCAGTCAGTGCTTCAGACCATCAGTGCAGTGATGTGTTCGATTGGATGCCGACATCTGAGGGGCGTGCCCTGGATTTGGTTGGTCAGCATCTTCAGAGAGGGGCTGGACATAGGGGGGGTTTTAAGGACGCTGCAGAGCACGAAATGTCGCTCTGGGCCCTGGGTAAACGGCTCATCCAGTCGCTTCTCGCTATGAACTCTTAACGCTTGTCATTTTGCTGATGTACCCTTCTTTTTCATGTAAATATTCTTGTAAATACGTTTTCTCAAAGTGCCAGTAAACCTGCTTGTACATATTTTACCAACTTCGAAGATTCAGTCCTTCTTCAACCCCGAGTCTCTGCACGCTACCAAGTGAAGGCCGGGTCGACATAGCCCCAGCGTCACGACAACACGTTCCCAACTCCGCACTTTGCGTACTTCTCTTTTCTAGCGTAGAGAAGAGTCTACAAAAAATGCTTTGGCACCACCGTGGCGGTGGGTTGCAGTAATTTCAGAAGCATATTGAAAAGAGACAACGATAAAACGAGATGGGCTGAAACGCTATTGTATCAAATACTTTTAACGCTTTAGTGAATGCAATCCAGTATACTGTGTGTAGTAATCGTGGCTATGTAACCCACGTGGCAAATGAGCGTATACGTGACGTTCATTTAAATGCCAGTGTGTTCCCAAAAACCTTCTAGTCATAGCCCATCGTTGCTGAGCGTTCGTCTGGCCAGAGTTTTTCTTCGTTTCTTCCCAGAATTTCTATGCGGGCAACCCCGTAAAATTACCAGAAAGCGCCCAGCTCTCCCCTGAATCGCGCGTGAATCGAAATTATCACACAGTAAGCGAGAGTAGGAGGTGCAGGAGGTAGGGATAAGAGGTATCCTGAAACGTCCGCAAAATTGATAATGGCAATGACAAACATTTGCCGCCAGGAATTCAATGAGTGCAGTGCACACATATTTTATTCTTGTTAACACCTGATACAGCTGATCGGACACAGAGGTGTCGGCGCCGTCAAGTATTCTTGCCACGCCGCCGCAATCAATGCAAAGTGATTAGAGCGCCGCCGCCGCTGTTTTTTCTCTAGGAGTCATTTAGATACGTTAGATATCATCATATTTTATTCGGGCAATACCAACCGCTAGAAAGCGGTCATCTGCTCTTTGGATCTCATCGGATGTCTCGCACGTGCTCGTAACCCCACACACTCCGCCAGGTATCCGCATCACGGCTAGTCGGAGCCATGAGAGTGGCGTTTTTGTTTAAGATTTTTTTAGAGTTAAGTTTGAGTGAATATTCGAACTGGATGAGGTTGGCAGTGTTTTCTGGGTACGTTGCGTGAAGATAGCGCGGATCGATGGGGGGACACTTTTCCGGTATTGTGCGGAAATGTGAAATTGGCAGTTAAGTAGGGGAAGGGACGGAGGCGCTCTTTACACTATGTCCACTGCTCACAGCCCCTAGCACATCAAAGAGGCCTGAATTGCGGTAATTTGATGTACATAATAATACCGGTCAGAAGCGGGACCGTTTCCTTTCTTTTTTTGCTGCCGAGATTTAAGTAGCATGCCTAAATATAAGGAAAGTAATTTTCGTTCCGAGAAAACCGCGGCTTATGTAGCAGCGACCTACTAATTGTGAAAAAGAGTAATCTTTCTCAATGGAAAATACTTACGTCACATTTTAGCTCGCTCACATCTTTGTCGAACTGTTCCGGGATAGCAACACGAATTTTCTTCTGGGCCTAAAAGCACACCAAAAATAACAAACTTGTACCAATAAGTAAAACTGGGCTATGCCACACTCGGCAAATATATACACGAAACACTAACCTAAGCTACATTTTCCTACACTTTACCCCCCTAGGACAGAAAATGTTTCCTTTCGTGGCTAAATGTGACCAGAAGCTAATAAATATAAAGTTGAATAGCGCGTGAGCGCGATTGCTGCAGCAGCAAATTTGGGAAGCTTTGCTGTGTATATAACAAAACACATGTATGTTGGTTAGGTTTCTATTATCGCCATCCACAGCTCCTTAGTAAAAAGCTTTAAATCTCCACAAATCATACGAGCTGCTGACTTGTTACTTTAGGTAAATTTCAGCAGTACTTGGGTTCATGGATATAATTATTTCAAACCTACGTCATCAGCCTAATTCTGAAGAATGTGAAGGTTTTCTAATAAATACAGTCAGCATGATTGCATGCTGTTTGAAAATCTGGTAAGCTTGGCAGGCTTATAAAAATGACATTTGCAATAAAAGCATCGAGTGAACTCTAGCAGCTGATTTTTCCGAGAAAAAAGCACATTTCCCGGAATGCTCAAGCGTATCAGATGCGAGCTTAACAAAGCCATTACTACAGTACGAAAGCATGTCACTGGTACCCACTGTACGTTCCCCTCCACTCCGATAAAATGCCGGACTCTTTGTAACTGCGCAGCCAAGTTCAACGCCAGCCGTGGTTTCTTCCTTTCGTGCTGCATAATGACAGTACAGTTTAGAAATCATGGCGGCCTAAATGATTATAAAGTGCTCCTCTGCCCGTTCGAGGATTCCTTGGACGTTAAAACCAGGCATTATATTGCCGCAATATATTATAATATTTATTAGTTGCTGCGAACAACCACTGGAATGAAGCCTTATCAGTTTGCATGTAATGCGAAAAACGATTTTGCAATCTTCGTTTGCTCCCGCTCATTTTATCCGATTGATTGATTGATAACACGTTTATTCCACTTTTTGTGCGCCGAAGTCACTACGGTGGAAGGGGGGGGGGGGGTATTGTAGAGGAGGAGGGGTAAGGCTGCCTCCGGTTTATTCAAATTTTCTAGAAGCAGCTAAGTAAAGGTTGCGTGCCTCTCGTGAGCACTGCGGAGCCGGACGCCCACCAGTGGCGCCTTCGAGTCCTGGACGAACATGAGGAGTGCTCGCCAGAGCTCGATGGCACTATCTCGAGATCTGCCTGGACCTGGGCCTGCCCCGGTACCTCGTCTCGAGATCATTTTATCCGGGAATGGCTTTACCGCTTTCTTTGCAGCTCAAGAGGCGCAGAGATTGATGTGAAATTATTACAACTAGCTCGACACCTCCCATATTGTTACGCAATGCTCTAGATTTGTTAGGCCGGTTTATTACACGTTCAATGTAAACTCAGTACCGCCAAATGCAGTGGAGTCTTCGCAGTTCGACGATCGGCAAGTGCGTTTCCAGATGTTCCCATCGCCCAGTTCCTTAGTTATTTTGCTACCGCTTCTCAGCTGAATAGAAAGTTTCTGTACATCTCCAGTTGCATCACTTGTTGCCGTTGGCGTTTTCACCACCACGGGTAGATATTATAATTATATGCACCTAGCGCGACTTGCCATTGGCGATATGTGCGTGTTGTTTATAGGTACCACGTGGTAGGTGCAATCAATTATACTTTAGCCAACGTGACTGAGTTTTTTTTTTACGGCGGCGGCTTACTCAGAAGAAAGCTTTGCATTTATAGCAATCTCGACGTACTACTCCGAGTGAGGACAACATGCTTTCTTTGTACACTGGAGATAGAGGTATATAGAAGCTGCCCCCTTAGGGCATTGAGGTATAGCATCAATGGTACCCACCTACAGCATCCCTTGCTGGTCCTCATTACCTTATATGTACTTTAATACTCGTTTAAAAATTATCCTTTATTGTTTGCCTTTATTATCTTACACACACTGATTATTATGCTGTTACAAATGACCGATTTAATGAAGGAGCACCCAATATAAATATTAGGACCCGTTAAAACAAAGCTTTGAGAATATGCCTGCGTAAAATAGGAGGTCAGCGTCCCATTCGCAATCCAAAGCTCCAGGTTGTGATTCACATTTGAACCTACAATCTCAAAGAGCTGTCCTATTTAGGAGATGCCATCTCATGCGCTTTCGTGACGTCACCTAACCCACCCATCAACCAATTCCCGCCCATGTCACCTGCCACAACTTTCGCTACCAGCATGCATGTGGGTTTTGCTTTTACAACTTTAAAGCCGACCATGTCATCGCTGACGGGAACAATGCTAACATGCAGGCTGGATTCGACAATACGGCCTTTAAGGCTAACGCATAAAACATCGCGAAATATTTGCCACGCGTACCGCTAGTGCCCCAAAGCATAATATACAATGAGAAGATCGTGCCATTCTCCGATTCTGAACAAAAGTTCCGTACCTGTTTCAAGCCTCCATTTGACGGGCATACATAACACACGCATTGGCCGCTTCACTTCACTCAGAGACGAAAAAATATAGCTGGCTGTACAGTCCCCAATAATGCAAACACGGGGGCCAGTTGGTTGATCATTCTGTGGAATACTGCGCTACTTGATATACAGAGACAAATGGACGACGACACACGAATGAAGCGCAAACTTACAACTATTTATTTTTATCGACAAAACACGTACATATATACAAAAAGCAGATGCGGAGTTGTGGTCGAAATGATAACGTGCGTGATCACATGCATGAATGATGTGTCTGTGATTTGACAAGGATGCTTTTTGTATATATGTACGTGTTTTGTCGATAAAAATAAATAGTTGTAAGTTTGCGCTTCATTCGTGTGTCGTCGTCCATTTGTCTCTGTATATCAAGTAGCGCAGTATTCCACAGACTGTACAGTCCCATCGATCCAAATAATATGCATCAGTATTTGCAAGCACTAACAGCGGGATCGAAAGCGACCGAAGAGGTGACTATATCGTAGCCAATAGTAATTTCTACACAAAGAATAATATACCAGTACTATTTGAAACAGGAAACCAAATACTTTGAACGGCAATTTTTTTTTCCTATCGGCTCATGCTTGGCATATGTTATTTCTTTTTAAGCGTCTTAGTGATTTCACATTTTTTAAAGAAGAATATTCGGTGTCATGATACTTACAAAATGATCCCGCTGCTGCTTGAAATAATTGTTCTTTTCTTCCATGCTGGTCGCATTGCCTGGAATTATGAGGTTGCTCAGGCCTTGTAGAAAACGACCGATGTAATGCCGGTAAATATCGCCTATTTCCTTCTCCTGCATGGAAGTATAAAGGCAACCTTGTTACGGTGTGTAAGTAGCTCCGTGTTCAAAGAATCTGTCTCAACTTTACCGTTTGTTATAATTCTACGCTCCTCTTTCTCACTAATCACTATTTCGAAGCCGAAAGTAATTTTTTTATATATGAATCAAATTTTAACCACTTTGGGTAATAACATTTCAACGAAGTGACAGAAAGCCACGCTATTTTTAAACGTCAATAAATGCCTGTAACAAGTTATTTGCTGAAAAAATAGCACTTTCTAGGATGCTTGAAACCAGATAAGCAGGTTTTAACGTATTGTGTATCAGCGTATGCACTATTGTTAGGAAAATTGAACGTCCACGGTCATTCTAGAAAGTCTCTGGGGCACAGAATTTTTGTTAGTGTGTAGACAGTCTCCTCTGCAGTTCTAACTCCAAAACTTCGATTGAACAGGGAGGTAATAGAGTTGATTTTCGAAAAGTCAGATTGCTGATTTTTCCCACCCTGTGGCTTTGTGCGACTCACCAACAATGATAGTGACCTTCGAGCTTAAAAAGAATGTGGTGACAAGTTTATATAGGCCATTTTTACACACGAATAAAATGCATTGCTCAGTGCTCTTTGCCTCCTTAATATGTGCCAATCAGCTCCTCTTCCCAAATATGAGGCAGGAAAGCCTGAAAGAAGAACGAAATATTTACCCAAGCTGTCGCTGCTTGCTTGTCTGGAAATTTGAGTACTTTTTCCCTGCGATGATAAGAACATATCTTAGTGCTTTTGCAAGTTCAGCAAGCGCTTCTTCCGTATTTCAGTCTATCAACCAATAAAACAAACAAACAACCTATAAATCAGTGAATGAATCAAACCGCCTTTTACTTTCACTAAATTAGAGAAGTGAACTACAATAAAAATACTCAAGCTTGATAAAGCTTCTGCCCGTTTCCAACATGGCAGCGCAGCAAACTGGATGCTATATCATCCTTTCCTCAGAAAAATTTGAGGGAAAGTATACGACCATATTCATTTAACTCCTAAAATTATAAGATACTGGCTAAAAGGAACTATGCAATTAAAAATGCAGTATGATAACGTAAATTTGTACAACAAATATTTCTTAATAATTTAACAATTTATTATTAATTTTTATGTATAACTTTGGATAAGATAGGAGAAGCCTTTGATGACGTAAAAACCTGCCTTATTTTCTGTGTTTGCAGAGTTTTTAGTGCAAAGTATTGAATACAATATGCCCTCTTATGATCAATTTGTCTTCATGGTATTTTGTACTGTAGCTTTTTTTGCATTATTAGTAACATTCTTTCCTTCTTTTGTCATTTCTTGCCAATGCAATTATTTTGGTATTATCGTTTACATTTCTTTTGTATAATTGCTTTGCGTATCTGCTGACACCGAATTTTTCTCATATATGCTTGCATGTTTTTTTTTCTTTTTATGATTCAATTTATCTCTGTGTACTTGTCTTGTTTTGCAGCTTTTATTTCTGCTTTAATTACTGTACTTAATCACAGGAAGCCCCCCGACGTTTTTTACCCTCGGGCCTCCTTCTGTAGAAATTCATTCATATGCTTCATATGTACTGCATCAAGACAAATAAAAATCGAATCAAATCAAATACATATATATAATGACCTGGAATTCATGTGAACTGCGCTTTTACAAAAACTGCGATTCAAAGCTTCGTTTCTGCAGAGGCTTTAAATTCTTGATTTTTGTTTTTTATTTGGCGCCTCGTAAACAAGAATGAGCGGTTTTCTTTTGAAGACGACAAGCTCTG
Source organism: Amblyomma maculatum (assembly GCF_055883805.1). Taxonomy (NCBI): domain Eukaryota; kingdom Metazoa; phylum Arthropoda; class Arachnida; order Ixodida; family Ixodidae; genus Amblyomma; species Amblyomma maculatum. The sequence continues at coordinate 97,248,920 of NC_139353.1, forward strand.
TACGCAATCATTTCATGTTTAGCGTATCATAATCATAAAAAATGATCTAAAGAATTTGCAACTTCCCTTTAAAATAAAAGAACTGTCTGACGAATAAAATGTTTTTTTTTTTCGCATATTCTCTCATAACGTTAACGCACTTCTGCAATGGTTGTTAATGGCTTTGAATTCCTCAGAAAGAAATTCCTTCCTCGCTGTCGAACCACTCTGTTATGGCAGTTTTAAGTGAGCTCATTATTCGAACACTGTTTATGTGTCTCTTCAGTTTAAATAACAAAAAGAATCCTAGGGCTAGGCTAAGACTGAAACGATTCTTAGGGTGGATCAGGTCTTTTAAGCTACACTTACAGTGATGCGCTCAGCAAATATAGAGCCTCGTAAACTGGGGCATTGTCTTGCACAAGCAGAGCATTGTTGTTTCTAATTCTCTATGCTTCTCATTTAGGACACATCGTGTGTTCAAACAACGCTCACACAATACTGCCACTTTATTAGCCCGCTTTCTTCAGACAATCATTAAGCAAGACGCTTATTCCTTTATTGAAATTAGTCACAATCGCATATGTCCGAGATTTTGCATGTGCAAATCTTAAGCAAACGAGAACACGTACTACCTCTACAACGTAGGCTTCTGGTTTGTTTCTCGCTCCTGTTGGTAAGGCTACGTGTCCTTCCTATCCATACGATGGGAGAAAATATAGTCTGCATCGCTTTACAAACGAGTAACATTCATTTCATAAAATCTAGCGGAGATGTCAACATACTTAAGGGTTTCTGGAATCCATCTGTCCAGTGTCAAGATGCCGCATATTTATCATTTGGTGCTATAACAGCTGTTATAAAGAAATGCTGAATTCTCCGGCATCTTCGCGTTCTCAATCACAACAGTTCTAAGTAGAGGTTTAGAAATACAAATGTGCTGAGCTGCTGAGTCGTTCTGACCATGGGTCTTCCTGCAGGCCCACAAGGCCGCATTTACATTCCCTGGATTGATTATACTGAATTATGTGAAGGAAGTTCACATCCATTCCACGGGAATGTCTATGACAGAAATATGTTTTTGCGACAAAACATTATCAGGCTCCCGTACGAAACTGCAAAATTCAAATAGGGAGCTCGCTTTGACTGATGCAGCTCACGAAACACCGAAAAGCTATTATGAAAGCTTTGTTGCCATGAAAGACGATCTAAATGCAATGTTTACAGACATCAGTTTCAGATATTCGTTAAAACCCCGGTGTCGAAACAACTTTTATCTCACGTCGTACTCTGAACTGGAAGGCTCCCTTCTGCGGCCACTAGGCTATAGCCGCTTGTTGGGTTTGATCCCTTGAATCTCAGCGACCTGGTCAGCTGTTTCTATGAGCAACTATTCTTGTGACTGGCCCGAGGTGTTTCCCTGTTCTCATGTAGGTTATTCGGCTAAATGTGGTCTAAATGGATGCCCACAAGAAAGTGGTTCACGCCTTCATATTCTGTGCAGTGTTTGCATTCTGGGTCAAACTTTTAGCTAATGATGCCGGGTTTGCATTGTTGCTTGCTGCTTCGTTTTGCGTGACCGCGAGTCTGGAATGCCTTACTTTGTTCTCCACATTTGGTAGAAGGTGGTGTGATTTGGAAACATATATCAGCTTCATCCCTCCTAATATGTGTTAAAGCTTTTATATTGAAGCATGCCGGATATATTGGCTACTGGTTTTCATCTTGAAATGTACAATTCTTTTTAAAACCTCCTTTCAGCTCTTTGGGAAAGATTGAGACCACTAGTTATTTCCATAATATAGTGTCACCAAATGATGCACCTAAATCCTTCGTGATGAAAAAAACGAAAACATTTGCGACTCTTGGCTATTTACTGAAATATAGTTTTGCCCAAATGATGCAGTCAAATCCTTCATGAAGGAGGGAAAAAATATGGTTCACTATATGCAGCCAGAAAAATCTTGTGTCACGCGTTATTCTCGTCTATCGATGCTAGAACAGTCGTGACAATCCCGGCTTGTTGGCATGCCACCTCTTTCCGCGGCAGGGCTTTCGTTTTGCTTGTGTAATAATGGATTAAAAAAATTCATACCACAGGCACTGCTCAGTAAAGCGTCACTGTGATCTAAATTTCGATATTTTACCTTGTCGCCATTTGTATGACGTGGCCGCTAAAAAGGGGAGGCTTTTAAAGAGCCACTGTCCAGGCTATGACCTTTTAAGCAAATGATGGTTGGTTGGTTGGTTTGAAGGCTTTAACATTCCAAAGCGACTCAGGCTGTGAGACGCCGTAGTGGTGGACTCCGGAAATTTCGACCCCCTGGGGTTCTTTAACGTGCACTGACGTCGCACATTACAGTACAATACACAGTACAGTACACATTACAGTCCAATACTTCGATTACATACCGGAGATATGCTACAGCGATACGCGCGCCGCAAAGAAGCAAGAATGCAGATCAAAGCGCTCGCATCCTCTCCTTCGGTAAACCAGCGTACCCGTTCTATACGCTGGCCCGTCGAGCCGCTAGCCTGACTTCGGACTAGCAACGACATCCAGTGGTCCGTCTCGCTGACTGATGGGTAAAGGTTGGGCGTACACCCCTAATTGTGTCCACCTATCGCTACGCGCTTTTCCCTCGCCAGGGCCTGACTGAAAGCAGCAGTGAGTGGTCCCTCGCCCGTTCTTTTTTTTTTCGTGCACGCAGAGTACCACGCCCCACTTCCCACCAAACAAGGAGGAGGAAGGAGAATTCAGCTTGCTGCGGCTAGGCGACCAGGCAGTAGAGTGAAAAACCTTTGCGAGTGAAGGGGAGGGAAGAAACATGACAGAATCAAGTAATGGCGGTGGCTATAACTGCGTCCTTAATTCCTCTTTTCAAAAACATTTTGCGGCTTTGCGTTCTGGAGGCTAAGTCTCCCAGTCACCGGGCAAGAAAACATGTTCGAAAGGAAGGTGGACAGTGACCCTTTAAAGAAAAGATGCGCAACAACTTAACGAAACGGCCATGACACATTGTTAGCATCCTGTATTTCCTAAACCCTCACGGGTCCTGCAATCAGCCACTGATGCAACAAGCAATGGCCTGGGTGGGTATGCCCCTCTCGTCGAATATAGCTCGGGGTGACAACATACGCGCTCGCCCACCAAATCGTTTCAAATGCAGGAAAAACGCGGGTAGGAAGTATATATTGCTCTCGTGCACTGCTGACGTTTCGGTTAACTGGGCGCCGGCAATCTTGATCGCAGTGCAGCCACCTTCCTTTAAATTTGGGACGAGCATCTTCCCCGGCTATCGCGCCATACAAATGCCCAAAGCCCCTGTATTGCGAGCGATAACGTTCCGGGGTGTCATCTGATCCTGTTCTCTTTCTGGAACATTTAGGGTGAACTGAAATAGATGGGTGCACCTAATAATACTCTTTCGATAGAGGAAAGTAAGCACGACTATACGAAAACCGTTTTCTTCTCTTACGCTACCTGAAAACACGACTGCGCTGTACTTTTACGTACCTGTACCTGCAGTCACTCAGAATAATCTGTACGAAACACCTTTAAGATATGCACTACACACGCATGCTTCATGTCAATAAAAAATGTGTACTGTCTTCCTTCTTCCATCGCAATAGCGCGACTATAGACGAAAAGAATCAGATTTTGTTCTTGAGGGAGTCCGATGTACAAACACGTGACTCTGCCGAGGTTTCCTTATACAATCCAGCATCTGAGGTATGACGTCATAGCAGATCTAAGTCGTGGCAGCATGCAATGTTGCCAGGATAGCTCGAAAGGATCTCTGCCAAAGTGGCGCTCCTCCTTCAATTGATTTCAGTCGCGAAATGAAGCACCTTTTCTCATTTGTAAAGTAAAAAAATAATGGTGTCCTGCCGTATTTTTTGTTGTGAGGTGCCTGCTCTTTGACGTTTAAAACTAATGTTTATTGTACTTTCAAAAACAGTGTTGAAAGCGTAAGCAATCAGCAGCGCTTTATCTTCAAGCATTACCACAACTACCAGAAGATTTTTACAAAGTATTTATCCCACGTGGAAGCATGCAGGCGTGGCCGACTTGCCTAAGGAGCAAGCATCAGCAAGTACTACTTTTTCGCGCACGATAACTAAGGTTTTTGCCACACTTCAAGAGGACCTTCACCGGCCTGTAAAAAAGGAATTGGCGCTAGCGTCCTAAATGGACGACAATAGCTACTTGGAAATTTCCTACCGCTGAAACCAATCTCAACGCAACTGATGCATCGTAGACTGCCGTGGCGAATTGCTCTGTCCTAACGGTCGTCAATTCCGTTTTCTTTAGAGCTGCTTCAGCACTGTAGAGAAAAATCCCAATAATAAAATCGAGAAATATGAAAAGTCATTAAAGAATTTGCAAGGCTTCGCATTTTACAGCAAAACGTGTTAAGTTCCAGAGCAGTAGATTCAGATCAGTCTGAATTCTCTGATAGGCTGATTTACTTTCAGTATAAGTGGAAGCGGACTTTGCATTTTCTCATACCTCACGCGCCATGAGTTGTCTGAGCATATGAATTTGACAAATAGCCACAGGATGACGCAAATCCTTGTTACATGCAGTGAATAAAAGCCTCAGCGTATCCACCGGGATGAGGACGATCGCTAACTTTGGAGAACGTTCATTTTTACTTGTACTTATACTTAATATTTTGTGAGGCGACAAACTTTCGGCTGACACTAAATAACACTGAACCTAGCCCCGCTCCAAATGTTTCTAGAGCACCTTCTGCAGCACTGATCTGAATTGCTACTGGAAATTTCGTTTGGTTTGTCTTGGCCTATAGGGTATATGTCCCTATTTGACTCAGGCTTTTGGGCTGCCGTACCGGAGGGTTTCAGAAATTTCTACCACCGGATGTTTTTTCCAGTGCGCTGACACCGCGCAGCACCCAGACGCCGTGATGTGCCCCGCAATTGAAATGCGGCCCCTACGACCGGTATCAAAAACGTGTCCTTGGCTTCAGAAGTCAGCATCGTAATCACGGATCCACCCTGCCAGTGCAAGGAATGAAGTTCATGGTTCGCCTGGCTCTTTTCACGTTACAATAGCACATAGCTTCTGCATAATATGTGCTCTTTACGCTGCTTGTCGACCATGAGAGACGTCAAAATGTTAAGAGCTGCGTTGCAATTTTTCCACTAGAAATATGAACCGCTGTGGATACATAGCGCTCGCAAGCCTTCAGAAGCATGCGCAACGGATGTTTGCTACCCAGTTTACGCGTAGATTGCTCTTTTATGCCAGTATTCCTACATCGCTTATTAGCCAGGATAGAAGGCGTGGACATTAGAACGTGTTGGCCCCACCATTTGCATATTAGTTTAATGTGATGCTTGCTTTGAAGCTGACAAAAGATGGGCACTCACCGGATGACTGCGGCCATGCCAGCCGGACAGAACTGTTCAGCCAACTTGAAGCATTGGGGGCGAATATGAGGTTCCCCCAACGCAACGTAATCGCTACCAGGAAGGTACAGCAGCTTGTGCACGTATTCCTTCGGAAGCAGCGGTGTTATCAGAGACCAGACTGCTAAAGTGATGTAATTCAGCACGGTGACCCTGCGGATAGACAAGTAGCAGAAATGTACTTTTTCGATTTCGATGTACTGGTGAACATTATTCATGACCAAAATTGGAAATGTACTACTGCGTTGCTTGTGTTTTGCTTCTTGCCATTCTGCCTTTGTCAACGACCCTGTGAGGGTTAAATGTCTGGCTACACTGATATATCACACATAGCTAGTTCAGGAGGAAAGAACTAAATGATCGTGTGAAGAAATGTTTGCATAACCTAGGAGATTGATATGTGCTACAGCTTGTTTTTCTGATACAGCAATTGCAATACTACGTGAATAAACCAGGATGAATAGAGACTCTAAGACACATACAAAAATGCGAAAGACAATCACAGTTAAGCCTAGTTATACAAGTGAGCGGAACATCTATGAAGCGTTGCAACACATCGCTTTGACTTAGTAACGATTTGCTCCCCACCGGCGAACTATATCGGCAGGATGTTAATGCTCAGCCTGGCGTCTGCGCTAAAGAAATGCACCTGGACCGACGTGCGCCTGATCTACGCTGAGTCTGAAGGACCAAGCGCAGTAGGCCGGCTGGATTACGCCTGCCTAGTTACGTGGTATACAGCGGTAAGTCTCCCAGCAAGCGCAGCTGTGGTGCTTGTCCGAAACGGATCACGTGACGCGACATCATGCCGATAGGCGGCATAAGGTCAAAATTGTGCCAAATGCAGCGCAATAAGTGGAGCTCCAGCGCTAAAACGCCGAACTTTCAAATTTTTTATTTCAATAATGCAATGTATTTACGAGGGTTTCCAAAAACAGTTTAAGCTCAAATTAAGAGTGCAATGGCTGTTGCAGAGTAAAAGTAGTTCGAGGCCACATGTGCATCAGGAGCGCTGGTAAGTCGCGATGTGTGCATTTAAAAATTAATCGCTTTCTTTGTTATTCACAGACAATAAGCTAATGCAACTGTCATTCATTTTGTGTTGTAAATGTATAGACAACTTCTCTGTTGCGTTTAGTTATTGCCTTCGATAGATGTTTTTATTTTCAGATATAGTGAACAGGCTTTGCTGCCGCTGCTCACACGGAAGGACGTTTTTCAATGTTGCCAGTCGGATTCCTATTTGAAGGTAGGAACTATAACTCGCGCGTTGGTTTCCCTTTCTATGTCCGTTCAAATTAATTAGTTATTGCGATATTTCATACCTTTTCTAGATGCTTGTAGGGCGAAAGGAACATGGAAATTCAAATTCAATATCTGGCACCGAATGCGTGAGGTAACATAATATTAAAAAATAGATAGGGAGCCGGGGAAATGGTGGACTACTATAATTGTACTTACTCTATTGCTGAACTTTGCGTTAGAAGAAATATTCCTGAACAGACAGTGTAGAAAGACGTGCTTTTGCGTAGCAGTACGGTGGTGGTGAAATAAGACCAAATATTGAGCTCTTTGAACATAAGTAGGCTGCTGACGACATGGCGATCAAGGAGCTGCAATTGCATGAACAGGATCATGCGCTTGGACAAACACAAAACAAGCCTGGACAGCAAACAACTGCATCAATACTCATGGCTGCTGTTACACGCATCAGTTGTTAGCTGTGTCGAAAACGTATTTATTAAGGTGAAAGCCTTTAGTGGCTCATGCTGTCTTGGATAAAATGTATGCCGCTTTTGCGGTGTTCTGATTGGCCGAGGCGGGATGACGTCATAGTGGTCTTGACCAATCACAAAAGAACCATAGTATGCACGAATGCCTGCCTTGTATGGCCATATGTCAATCAATGTTCAATTACTAATGAAATAATAAATATTTTAAAAATATAGTAGTTATTCACTCATTAAATTATTCATATAATAAAAATTTATTATTATTTGTCTAACCAATTATTTATTACCTATTTTAAACTTAATTAGTCAATTTAATAATTATTTACCAATTAGTGCCAGTTGCACCGCAGAATGTGGCATTCAGGCTTTCGCCATCCACTACTTTATTCGCTAAAGTCCCTCGTAATTTTTTTTATGTGATATCTCAAAGGCCCCTGGTTCAAGGCATTACATGAGGGATGGGAATAAGAGTTAAACAACAATGGTCTTGATAACGTTCTTATAATTAATGGCGTTGATATGATGCACGGCGTTTTATGTAGTTGATACCAGTCCCGGGATCACTTTGCGAAAAGAAAGATCGAGAATTAGTGGTAGTTCTTGCGGTGGGGCATAGACGGTCTTATGGTGATTAACACAGCTTGAGACACGATAAGCAGGTGATATGACTGATTCTCCTAAAGGTGAACGATAAAACACATGAGAGAGGCACAATCAAAAAATGTTTCTTCCCTCGAGTTTCAAGACTGGGCAAGTTGGCTCAAGATTTTAAAGCAGACACACTAGTGTAGTATGAGTAATCAGAACAAATGACGCGGATAGCTTGATTTTGCATTTTTATAGGGTTACAGAAAGGTTAGACTGGTGAGGATCTCATATTGCCGAAGCGTATTCTGGTTTATGACGGATAAAAGTTACATTTGCAAATGATTTAAAGGATGGTGTGGCAAATTGTAGACTGTGCCGTATGACGAAGAATACGATTAGCTTCGTTAGCGATGTTCAGATCTAAGATTGCACATGTTAGGTCTTGCTTTACAATAATACCCAAGGACTTACAGGCAGAGACGAACGACACTTCAAAATCAGAATCAGGGTGCATTTAGAATTAATAGATATCTACCGACGACGCAACGAAATGAAACATGTTTTAGAAATATTAAGAGACATTAACCAACGTTTGACCAAAGGTTTAGTTATGCTAAGGTCTTGAAGAATTCAAACGTCAGTACTGTTAGTGATTTGGCAGTAAATTACGCAATCGTCAGCAATTAGGCGGATAGTAGATGAAATATTGAAAGGAAGATCGTTAATATATATATGAGGAAAAACAAAGGCCCTTAGACTTTATCTTGGGGAACACTTTAAATGACCGGACACCGAGGAGAAGAACGATTTCTACCATAGACAAAGTGCTATCTGTTAGTCAAAAAGGTAAAAAGCCATTCGAATATTAACGGGTTAAGATTTTGGCACGATAGCTTTAGTAGCAGTCTTTTATGCGGTACTGTATCGAAAGCTTTTTCGAAATCAAAGAAGAGAGCGTCAGTACGAACGTTTCGGTCAATGTTGGGGCTTTGGTCGTTAATAAAGAGTGCCAATTGGTAGTCACATGAACGTCCTTTCAAAGGTTAGTATCAAAACAATTTATGGAGACAAGGAATTTCACTATGTGCGAATAAATAATATGTTCCGTTATTTTTGAACAGGTGCTTGTGAGGGAAATGGGACTGTGATTTTTGCATGAAACAAGTGAGCCATTTTTGCAGACTGGAATAATGTTACCAAGTTTTTAATATTGTAGAAGGACACCTGTTGATATGAACTGCTGACAGAGGTCGCACAATATTTCACTTACAATGTTTTGGCATTTTTTCTAGATTTTAGGAATTATGCCTTCAACACCGGATGAAGATCTAAGTTTCGATGATTCAATGAGTTTTATGATGCTATTACAATCTGTGGCATAACTGGTTGACCGAGAGCTGAGAATTCCGGTAATTCCTTGTCTGATTCACTTGAAAAAACTGAAGAAAAAGAGTTAAGAGCGTGACTAGAGTCGTGTTCTTGGACAAGATTGTTGACATCGTCATGTCATCTTAGAGGCTTAGAATGCGATAGGTTTTCAGTTTAAAAAAGAGGTTTCGGGGTTGGTGTGCAACATGGAAGGCAGACAAGACGACAAAAATCCACGTTTCAGTTTTGCCTGATAAGGATAAGTATGTTTGTTCTGCGTAACAATATCTTTCCTACGCTTAAGGTGTGTCACAACGTTTTGCGGATCAAAAGAGGTATTTGTTTTTGTTCCGGAGGCGTTTCATCACGGTGTTGAACCATGGCGATGGTGGGTTTTCAGCGACGATGATAGTTACACGCGTTTATAAGTTGATGCATCTTTTGTCTGAAAAGAGAGCGGTTATCTTCGATTTATCGCTCTTATACATTTTGCAGAAACCATCTGCATAAATCAGCTAGTTCGGAATGGCTAAATAATTGCCTCTGTCTTAAAGTGTTAACGTTTTACACTTTTTTCTTTTATGCGTGATAAGTGGCAGGAGTACGTGGATTGGATTACGATATGATCCCTGAGTCCTGGTAAATAAAGAAGCGGAGGGACGTTATCAGGGTGGGAAGTTATTACGAGGTCGAGTATGTTGGATGAATGATTGCTTTGTCTTGTCGGCTTTGATACGAGCTGGGACCCACCAAAGGTTGCACACGTTTGACAAAATCGCTTTTAATGTTATTTTCGCATGTTGTGGTGGAAAGGTCGGAACAGTTCATTTCAGGAAAGTTAATGTCGCCGAAAATAGCAATGGTATTGGTGAGCTACGGTCATCACGCAAAGTGCTTTGTGGAAATGAGCAACAAAAGAATCGGTTAAATCAGGTGGGCGATAACAAATACCAATGATTACGAAGCAAAATGAAGCATGGCAATGAAGGCACAATATTTCTTGAGGGGATAGAATTTTAATTTCAGAACAACCAATCGAATCATGGGTTCCCATTAGCAGACGTGCTCCCCGCCTATCTGTTCTATCCCGACGGAAAATAGCGTTGTTGAGAAACGGAAAGTATTTCAGAGTCATGTACGGATGATATTAGCCAGTTTTCAGTGAGTATGAGTATGTTGGGGGGGGGGGGGGGGCTATCAACTGTGCGCGAAAGACTTTCAAGAGCGTCAAGTTTGGGTAGGAGGCTTCGGATATTGCTTCGGCTTCGGCGTACGGATGCAGGGGGGCGGGGAGTGGCGGGGAATGACTTTCTGTGAGGAATGGTCGAATATATGAGCAGTGTTATCAATGATGACGTTATTACAGCGGAGTTTGTACGTTCCTGGTTGCAGTTTCACGACTTATAGTAACAGTTTTCTGACAAAGAAAGTATGCTTTGAGCAGTCTTCTAAGATTCAGTAGTCACTGCTTCTTAGTTTCTTATTGAAAGAAAGAACTTTCTCGCCAATTTTAAAGTCGGCGAATTTAACGACGATCGGCCATTTCCAGTCGCTTTGAAGTTTTGCAAGCCTGTACGGTCTTTCAACATCCATGGGCTTATTGTGACGTATCATACGAAAGCACCTTTGGTTGCTTTTATTGGTATGTCACCACCTTTGAAAAGACATTTTTTTGTAAAAATGACATTTTCTCTTTTTTATATTTAGAGAGTCCCCAAACATTCAAGAATGTTTTGCAGCAAGAATCATGTTCGTATCTTGTTTAGTTCAAAAGTTATAGCTAACTTTCCAACAGATGATGAACAGTTCCGAAACCGAAACTGATGTGGTTTGGTAACAGAAACTGATAACTCAATGATAATCTACGACGCATATTGAAACTTTTCTGTTATGTTTTAGTCTCATACCTAAAAGATTTTGAAAGGCAATTTGTAAGGCTTTGTTTTTTTTAATATTTCTTTAAATTTTCGCAAGGGGGGTGCATGACGCTATTAACGTCTCTACAAGGATTGAAAAACTTTAATCGTGTTTTTCACAAAACTTGATTTCTAGCACTTCCTTGTTGTGCAAACAGTTGTAACTTTGAACTGAAGGAACATTTTTCAATGAAACTTTGCCCGCTCGTCTACTAACCTGTGCAATGAACTAGGATGAATGAAATCGAATGGTAAGTTTTGATGTAATCATGTTTTATGCCAAGGAATGCAAACAAAAATGACACATTTGTTTGTTTTCTTTGGAATTTTTTGTATAACATGATTCCCAATTATCGGATGGCAAAGATCCTAGTTAGTTGCACAGCCTGGTTATTTGGCTAACTCTGTGCCAAAAAGTTTAGAATTTCTGCACTCCATTGGCTAGTTATGAATGTTTGCGTAACAGCTATGTTTGGACCATTTTTTTGTCAATAACAAATTCTAGCATAATTTTTAAACTCTTTTTTGCTTTTGAATATCATATAAAACCATGCTTTATAAGGTCAGTGTGAAATAAAAATGTAAAGGTCAAAATTCACAAATATTTTCAAAAAGGTGGTGACATACCTTATGTCAAGAAAAAAATAGTTGCTTAAAATGGAAGCCCCCAACTGATGCAGCAATTTATATTTTTGCGTAAGACGCGGCTGGAGATTTCTAATCACATTCCTAAATTAGTATTGTTTCCAGCTTCTCTTTTTCAGCGTCGTGTTTTGTGCTGGATAGTCCCATTTTTTATGACCCTCTAAAACCAACACACCACGAGACAAACTTCATCTCTTCTTTAAGAGCGTTAGCCCTTATTACTACTTACATTTGTACATTTCGTGTTAGCCCTGGATTCAAGATGGAGGATGAGTATGTGATCAGTTGCCGTAGCTTTGCAGTCTAGTGCCGTCATTTCAACCCCGTTACCAACCTCAGGTAAGCTCAGGTGGCTAGCAAGTTGTGTCCACCAAGGTTGCGCGCGATCATATATGTACGACGTAATCACAAGTGAACACCGGGGCAACTGGACGCAGTGACGTCATCACAACTCGTGTAGGCCAAAGTGATGGAACATCAAAACTGTGACGTCGATAATCAAACCACGTGACTGCCAAGCAATACCACCAGACGGCTTGATAATAAGGTATCACGTCACCATACATTTCCCCCTTGAGCGCGCACAGCCGCCGGGCCAGCAGTTATCCACTATATTGTCGCTATTGTTGTTGGAAGAGGAAAAAGAATCTGCACATGCCTGCTACTGGATCTGTATTTGAGTCACCTCCGTTACCTCGTGCGGACAATGAAAAATAGAGAAAAAAGAAAAAGAGAGAGAGAGCGAAAGACGCGTTTCGCAACGGCCGCCATCCGCCAATGAAGTGGCGGGTGCAATGACGGCATACCGCTATGCTGTCGTCACGCTACATGCTGTCGTGTTGTTACATGGCATCCTTGATGAGTGCCGAGATTGGGCCATTTCAACCATCATTGCTGCCAACAATGTTTGCCAGCCTTTTGGCGCAGGAGATGCGGAGTAAACAATATGGCGCACAGAAGTGTATAGCCAAGTTGAGACCCTTGTCTGAGCCGAACCAGCAGCGATAGAGAGAAGCCACTTCCCCACTTTGTGCTGAACACATTCGCCCCAGAACATGTGACCTACGATTGAAATTTTTATATAACGAATTAAGCCCATCGGATATAAGGAAAGTGGTTGCCGAAGTGAGTTCGTAAAATGCACGACAGGCGCTTTAGATGGATAGCCGAGGCGTATAGAAGAAGACTCCGGACCGCGCGCTCGCACACACGGCGATGGACGAGAAGGGGAGACCTGGCTCTGGTCGGGTGATAATATACCAACGCTATGTCAAGCATTTCAAGTTCCAGCGTGGAGAAATTGAATCAGATTGCAAAACATGTTGCAAGTATCATCGTAATAATATGACGCATAATAAAAAGTCATTGCCAAACATGAAAAAAAAACGCTCTACAGTAGATTGCATGCAAAGGTGGTGTGGCAATTTTTTTAAATTAATAATATTTATTAAGTAAAAAATTACTCCCCTGCATAAAAAGTAGCCCTGCATCTCTTACACTTTTTCCACTTCACCGTAAAACAGCTGTTCAAAATAAACTTGATTGTGTTTTGTCGAAAATGCTATACAAATGATATTGATCTATAGCTCAGCGGAATCAATAGCAGTTAAGAATAATTCTGCAAAAGATTAAACAACGCACATTTCCACGAGAGATGCGAATGCGAAGGTCGACAGCTTTTTCTCGCATTCACAACCGATTGCGTATCATTTCCAACCAAAACGCTTTCATTATACGCTCAAACTCTATAACGTAAAAGATCGCCCGATGCAAGAAGGCAAGGAGGTTGCAAGTAATAATTTTTTCCCCTCACAATGGACGCCAGCAATGCCCTGCGGCCGCAGTGGCGAGCGTGCTAGAATAACGGAGAAGGTTACGTCCATAAAAAGGTTTTCTGTGTTCTGGCTGTGTTCACAAAGTACACAGCTATTAAGCATTGGCAGCATCAACAAGCGCGGTGGGTGATTGCAACGAATGAGAGTTATAGGGCTAATGTCACCGCGCAGCTCAGAGTTGATAAAAAGAACTATGTAGATGAGAACGAAAAGAACCACCATGGAACATCTAAAAAAAAAAACAATATCGACGAAGGTACACATCTTCCGCGCAGTTGCGATTATTGGAGATATATATGGTCACATCTCGGATCAGGACCAAAACTATATTGCAGAGTGCATTTAACATTCGGCATGAACAACTACATGGCTTATCGACATAAAGACCTGTTCTTTAAGTGTGCAACGCTAACGAGAGCAGCATAAGAAACATTAGGACTGATATATTAACAGCCGGGGAAGCGCTAAAGAGTGCAGCGAACAGTTTGGTGGCATGCAGCATCCGCCTAAACCAGTTACCCGAAGTCCAGAAGATCAAGTCAACATATAGCGTAAGGGTCCAAATAAACTCAAACCGGGTGAAGAAATTCCGGTAAAGGGGGTATATACTTGTAAATAAAGCGAACCGCTTTATTACGTTTGGAACCGAACACAGGCCATGTGTGCGCCGAAGGAGCACGCTACACATAGACCGAGAGAATGGGTTCTGGAGTTGTGTCTCTGACGTAATAGCATGGGTATGAGTATTGCGAAGGTGTACAATAAAAAACGGGTAAAAAAGGAAAAGGCACTGTAGAGTTTCAGTCTTCAGGCGAAGCTTCAGTCACCTCCGAGATGTTTGTTCATGAAAGTATTTACGTTTTGCACGGACAATTGTAAATATGGCCACAAATAATTGATAGATGATTATTGTAGATGATTGATGTAGATAAATGAAGGAAAGCGTAGCAGGGGGCGGCAGAAAGTTAGGTGGGCGGATGAGGTTAAGAAGTTCGCGGGGTCAAGTGGATGCAGCTAGCACAGAACCGGGTTAAGTGGAGAAATATGGGAGAGGCCTTCGCCCTGCGGTGGGTATAGTCAGGCTGATGATGATGATGATGATGATGATGATGATGATGATGATGATGATGATGATGATGATGAATGTAGATAAACTCATCCCACATCTCAAGCGATGATAAGTGAGAGAACTATAGTCTCAGCTCACGGATATCAAGTTAGCATCTCATCACCTTGCATTAAACCTGTCGTATTATATTTGGAGGCTGTGTTATAGCAATAAGAACGCCGCCCCACAAATGAACTGCCTCGTCACATGAACACTTTTTTTGGTGAAAAGCAATCGCAGAAAATGCCCTATGGCGCAATAGTTACACCGGCTGCCGCGGTTCTTGTCTAAGGAAATTACTATTTGCCTTACTCTAAATTCGGTATATATATATATATATATATATATATATATATATATATATATATATATATATATATATATATATATATATATATATATATATATATATATATACACACCGAAGCTTCAGCTTCAGCTCGAGTGAAGATTGGTGGAAAACGTATCAACAACCTTAGATATGCGGATGATACCACTTTAATGGCAGAAAGTGAAGTGGAACTCAAGAGACTTCTGATGCACGTACAAGAAGAGAGTGAGAAGTTTGGGCTTAAACTGAACATTAAAAAGACAAAGATCATGGCGTCTTGCCCTATCAAGTCCTGGAGCATCAATGGACAAGAAGTGGAAGCTGTGACAGATTTTCTCTTCTTGGGCTCCAAGATTACCTCGGAAGGAGACTGCAGCCATTAGGAGACGCCTGCTTCTGGGAAAGAGAGCAATGGTTAGCCTTGACCGCCTAGTAAAGAGCAGAGACATTAGTCCGCCAACCAAGATCCGTATAACTCGTGCTATCGTCTTTCCAGTTGTGATGTATGTATGCGAGAGTTGGACTGTGCAAAAGGCTGACCGGCGAAGAATTGACGCATTTGAATTGTGGTGCTGGCGAAGACTCTTGAGAGTTCCTTGGACTGCCAGAAGATCAAATCAGTCGATATTGTCGACCATAAACCCTGACTGCTCATTGGAGGGTGAAATTCTAAAGTTCAAGCTCAGCTACTTTGGTCATCTGATGAGAAGAGAGGAGTCGCTGGAAAAAGATTTGATCTTGGTAAAGGTTGAGGGTCGCCGGAGAAGGGGTAGGCAGCGAACGCGATGGTTAGATGGCATCCTCGAGGCACTGCAGATGAAGTTATGTGATGTTAGGAAGATAGTGAGAGACAGGAAAGCGTGGCGTGACATGGTCCATAGGGTCACGAAGAGTCGGACACGACTGAACGACTGAACTGATATATATATATATATATATATATATAGGGGGGGGTTGAAGTTTGAATGGGTCCGGTAGGGCATAAACTTGAAGTAGATAACAAACGGTGGAAAAGACAACACTTTAATGCGACGTTTCGGCCGGGGTCCGGCCTTTGTCAAGGAATGTCCTTGGCAAAGGCCGGACCCCGGCCGAAACGTCGGATTAAAGTGTTGTCTCTTTCCACCGTGTGTCACCTACTTCAAGTTTTATATATATATATATATATATGTGTGTGTGTGTGTGTGTGTGTGTGTGTGTGTGTGTGTGTGTGTGTGTGTGTGTGTGTGTGTGTGTGTGTGTGTGTGTGTGTGTGTGTGTGTGTGTGTGTGTGTGTGTGTGTGTGTGTGTGTGTGTGTGTGTGTGTGTGTGTGTGTGTGTGTGTGTGTGTGTGTGTGTGTGTGTGTGTGTGTGTGTGTGTGTGTGTGTGTGTGTGTGTGTGTGTGTGTGTGTGTGTGTGTGTGTGTGTGTGTGTGTGTGTGTGTGTGTGTGTGTGTGTGTGTGTGTGTGTGTGTGTGTGTGTGTGTGTGTGTGTGTGTGTGTGTGTGTGTGTGTGTGTGTGTGTGTGTGTGTGTGTGTGTGTGTGTGTGTGTGTGTGTGTGTGTGTGTGTGTGTGTGTGTGTGTGTGTGTGTGTGTGTGTGTGTGTGTGTGTGTGTGTGTGTGTGTGTGTGTGTGTGTGTGTGTGTGTGTGTGTGTGTGTGTGTGTGTGTGTGTGTGTGTGTGAAGATGGACCTCTTTGCGGGACACTGACGAAGAAGAAACAGTTGTGGAATCGTCATCGCGCAGATCGTGTTAGTCTTGATCGCCCCGCTTCCTCGCCAATTTCGACGCCGAACTCGACGCCGTCCTCAAGTTCCCTGTTCTACATTTGATTGAGGTGCGGCCTGATATCCTTGCCTCACGCTGGAGCTTCGCACCGCCCGCAAGCTCGCGGTGACTCGTACGCTGAACACGAACATCCACCGGCCACCCCGATGATCCCGTCGGTTGTCTCCTCTGGCTCCTTACGCCAGCGAGACCCTGCGCTCTTCAGTGGGACCAACGACCCAGACTGCGATGACTGGCTTGCTTCGTACGAGCGAGTGAGTTCCTACAATAAGTGGGACAACGCCATGAAATTAACAAACGTCACATTTTATTTGACCGACATTGCCAACTTGTGGTATCGTAACCACAAAGCCGATATCCCGACATGGGAATCATTCAAAGCTAATCTCACAACCGTGTTTGGTCGTAATGCTGTATGCAAGTTCCGCGCCGAGCAACGCCGGCACGATCGATCACAGTGGCTTGGCAAAACATTTACAAGCTACATAGAGAATGTGGTTCATCTGTGCAGTCGCGTCAACGCACAGGTGTCTGAGAAAGTCAAGATAAAGCACATCCTGAAGAGCGTCGCACATGATGCCTTCCAAATGTTAACACTCCGGAATTTGACTACTGTTGCCCATGTTGTCAACCTTTGCCAGAGGTGAAACCACTTTCTGGTCTCTCCTCTACATCCGGGAGCTCTACACTGCTGCAGCAGCTCAAACGCTTCATCCAAGAGGAAGTTGCTCGCCAGATATTATTACTTCCCCTGGATTGCGAGCTGTCCTAAAATACGGCGCCCCTTCGACAGGTCATCGCCGAACACGTGCCGGAGGTTCGTCCATCTGTCGCTTCGCCAGTGCCCATGCTTCAGCCTGCCCCAGCGGTTGAGCCCCTCGCATACGTCGACGTTCCTGTCGCTTCTCCAATGACGCCCACTCTTGTTGAACCCCAGGCGTACGCTGCCGTCGCTGAGCGACCGCGGCCATCTAGCTACCCTTTGGTCTGCGCTAAGCCTCCAGGTCCTGTACAGAAAATTCTTCAGGCGCCGCAGCCTCTATTCCACCACGTCCGCAGCGCCGCAGCCTTTTATTCTACCTTGTCCGCAGCACCGCCACCCATGGCGGACAAGTGACAACCGTCCCGTCTGTTATTCCTGCGGGTTTGCAGGCCATATTGTCCGGTACTGCCGAAATCGCACTCCCGACGATTTTGTACCGCACCGAATGTCAGCTTCTTAGCAGCCGCCCCGAAGTCAGTACGCAGGCGCCGATCCATCTGCAAGTTCCGTCGCGAATGACCATGCTACTTCTCGCCGCTCAACCTCGCCACGTCGCCGCTCCCTATTTCCTCTGCGACGGCGTCCCAATCTTGCGCAAGAGGAAAACTGAATGCCGCAGTTTCTGAGACAAGAACTGCGCAATGAGCGAACTGTCAAATGCTTTACGCATCTTCCGCAAATCTGCTTGAAGTTTCTCCCATTTCCGGTGCTCCTGTTCCTGCCATGGCTACAAGTCTGCCGTTCATTGCGCAAAGTAACGACACCTATTTCAGTATTCTCGCTATGCACGGTCAGTGGCCAGCCTGTAGAGCCTATAGCGGTGTGCACAACACGAGTCGTCATTCAAGAAGTTGTGTATGCTATAGAGTTCGTCGTTCTGCCTTTTCGCTCTCATGATGTTATCTTGGGCTGGAATTTGCGGTCGCGTAATAATGCAGTGATCAACTGTGCTCGTGCCGCACTGGAGTGTTTTGCGCTTAACGAAAATAGAAAAGGAGTGCTGGGCCATTGTCTGGCCACTCAAAAAGTTTCGTCCTTACCTTTACGGCCGTACTTTTGATTTAGTTAATGATCATTGTGCCCTCTGCTGGCTTTCATCACTCAAAGACCTCTCCGGCCGGTTGGCACGATGGGCTCTTCGTCTCCAAGAATATGATAACCGTGTCGTTTATCGATCTCGTCGCAAGCATAAAGACGCCGACGCTGTCTCGCTCGCCGCTCCCAGCCGACCTTGCCAGCCTCTCCGTCTTGTGCCCTGTGGCGCCTACGCTCGGCGTCAGTGACATGCCCGCCGAATAACGAAAATACCCATGGATCGCCTCTTATTGACTACCTCTCCAACCGTTTGGAGATTACCCCTTCACGCGCCCTTCGCCGCCAAGCTTCCCACTGTGAGATTCGGGATAACCTCCTGTACCGGCGTAACTACAATTTAAGTGGACGGAAATGGCTCATCGTGATTTTGAGTCGCGCCATTTACGGACTGAGATATGTACAGATTTCAAGCTGATCCACAGTGCGGTCACAATGGAGTTTTAAAGACGTACCCTAGAATCCGTCTTCGCTACTATTGGCGCAGTATGTACAACTCAGTTCTCAGGTACGTTCGATCGTGCCTGGCTTGTCAACGCCGCAAACCTGCCTCTCACCGTTCGGCTGGTGAGTTACAGCCTCTACCACGTCCGCGTAGACCTTTCGACCGCATTGGAATTGTCCTCTAGGGCCCTCTTCTGTACACAGCTGACGACAATCGCTGGGTCATTGTCGCGGTCGACCATTTTACGAGGTATGCCGAAACCGCTGCACTACCAGCTGCAACCGCCCGAGATGTGGCCGGTTTCTTATTGACGAACGTCATTCTCCGTCACGGTATTCCTCGCGAATTGCTCAGCGACAGAGGTCGCGCTTTCTTATATGAAGTCGATCAGGTCCTGCTCGCTCAGTGCAAATGCATCCACCGCACTAGGCCCACCTACCATCCGCAAACAAACGGTCTTACAGAAACATTTATTCGCACCCTCGTCGACATGCTCGTGAAGTGCGTCAGATCCAATCCCACCAATTGGGACATTGTCCTTTCGTTAATCACCTATGCACACAACACTGCTACGCAATCAAGCACGGGTTTCGCTCCGTTCGTTTTGCTTTATGAGCGGCATCCATCTGCTCCCTTTGATACTGTGCTCGCCTACAACACTGATACATCTGAATGTACCACAGTTACCGAAGCTGCAAGGCGCGCCGAAGAATGATGCCAGATTGCCCGGTCATTCACGACCGGCTCTCAATGGTGCCAAAAACATTACCATTACATCAACCAGGCAAATGCACCAAACTTCGAGCCCGGCCCACTCGTGCGGCTATGGATTCTATCCGGCAGCCCCGGCCTCTCAATAAAACTGGTCTCCAAGTACCGTGGACCCTACCACGTTGTCGAGTGCATTTGCCAGTCAATTATATTGTTGAGCCTTTTACGCCATCTTCTGAACTTCGGCGCCGTGGCCGTGAAACTGTACATGTGCAGAGCCTTAAGCCGTTTTACGACCCCAGTGTATCTTCTTCCCCTAAGCCACCGGGATGGCTTCCTTTTCTCGGGGGGGGGGGGGGGGGGGGGGGGCATTGTGAAGAAGATGGACCTCTTCGCTGGACACTGACCAAGAAGAAGCAGTTGTGGAATTGCTATCGCGCAAATCGTGTTGGTCTTGATCGCCCCACTTCCTCGCCGACCTCGACGTCCTTCTTCTAGATTATATATATATATATATATATATATATATATATATATATATATATATATATATATATATATATATATATATATATATATATATATATATATATATATATATATATATATATATATATATATTGTAAGGTAACGTGAAGGACGGACTTGGGAGATCAGGCTTTATTACAGACCTGAAGCCTTGGTCGCACACTGCAGCCAAACACACTCCGCGATGACGATGGGTATCTACAAGAGGGAGCAGGATAAAGATGAAGCGCCACACAGTGCTCACACTATTCACTCCGCTTCGATGCTTCATCTTCATCCTGCTCCCTCTTGTAGATGCCCATCGTCATCGCGGAGTGTGTTTGGTTGCAGTGTGCGACCAAGGCTTCAGGTCTGCAATAGAGCCTGATCTCCCAAGTCCGACCTTCGCGTTACCTTACAATATATATATATATTCCCTCGACGAAAACGATTATGTAGGCACTGTATTGGTCATTAAAACATTTCGAAATTTCTGGCATTCGAAGCATATTTTCTTTAGATGTAAGCATTATTTCAGTGTTCATGGGCTGCATGCAGAAGTATCGATCACTTCCTATTCTTTTCTTCATACCTACTGACAAAAAAACCTGCAGCGTCGCTTGATTATCGAAGGTCGCTGATATTGCCACCATCGCCCATTGTTCGGTTTTGCTTATTTGTTCAGTCTCTCCACAACACTTTATCATTAATTTAAGTGATGCATCAAACTATGTTGTTCTTACGTAAGGCTAAATTAGGCACAAAGTTTTACTCACACTGAGCTGTTTTGCACCATTTGCATAACCTTGACGATGGAATCGTAGTCTTCTACATTCACCTTCGTAGAATCTTTGAATTCGAAAGATGTGTTCTGCAGCAAAGTGTTGAAAAACAGCGTCCAGTCAAAGCCCTGTAGAAGAAAAACGATAAAAGAGATGCAGTTCGATGAACTGTGACATATTTCACGAAAGCATAAAGCAGCCTGATGGCACTCGCAAAAAAGCAATTACAGTCGATTTGCATAGTTAATCAAATGCGAAATAGGTGCATAGCACTGCTTATGCCAGCTTTATTTTGCATCCACTTTACACTTTGTTATGCTTCGTTTTCTTTTAACACACTCGGCACCTTTGCTCATTTTTTGTGTTTTTAGGTTCTTGCGCCGTTTAGCTGAAACATCAGAATCAGTAGAGTCGCGTTCCCGCTGGCCATCGTAACTGTTGTAGTTCAGCACGTTGAGCACGGCAAACCTGCGCCGCAGTGCCCGAAGGCACGGCTTCATCCACTGCGATGCGAAAGAAACGTGCTGCGCAATCGCGTCGTCAGCTCTTCTTATACCATTTTCAGTGGTTCCTAATACAAATAAGCGAAAATAGGCACGATGTATTTCATCCCTCCTTGCAATGTACGGCTCTGAGCCTGAAAGGGCTGGGGTGGCATCAAAGGGGTAGAGAAAGAGAGATTTGAGGTGTTGTAGAGAATGAGCAAAACAGATGCTCCAGAGTTTCTCCATCAACACATTCGGAGCATGAAAGAAGGCCTCCAGGACGAAGAAAGGTAATCCAAGATCAGGGAAATGCGTTTGAAGCCGAGCTACAGTTAAGGCAAACAGGTAAGCCCAAGCTGCTTCAAGAACGCGGCGAGCGGCTCGGCGACCTTCTCGCAGCCGAGGTTCAGGGAGCACCATGCGTACACGTCTGCTGTCCGTGAAGGCTGAGGAGTCACTGATTCGAGGGGAGAAATGGCGAAGTTGAGGACGCGCGAAAGACACATGACTGTTCATTCCGGAGTAACACACGCTAGTACAACATTGCCCGGAGAAGGCCTCGACGTCCACAAATGTGACTAGCCCTACTCTCTCACTTATTGGAGCTGTGCGGCTGCTTTCCCCTTCAGTGTTAAGTCGCATAATGCGGGCGTCGCCAGTTTCTCTTTCCCTTCAAGTTCAAGGCGAAACGGCAGAGAACGAAGGACCGGATTGTGCTGCAGCTGCGCGGCCGCTCCGCCTCCTCAATGCCGACACGCGCGACGCCAGTTTCTCTTTCTCCACTTCAAGTTCGCGAAGAGAACGGGAGTGAACGGCTTCGGACAGACGTCGGGGAAATCCGTGATTGCGACTAGTAGTTCTGCGCACTAAAAGCAATGATAATTGCAAGTGACAAGTCGCGTGGAAAATACCGCACACGTTTGCGTCTATCACGCTCATTACGACAAGACAGGACAGGAACGATCCCACCATGCAAACTTCTGCAGGCATAGCATTAACCCCGCTTCTATTGGTGAGTATTTTGACCGGAAATACAGCCAGAAGCCGGAACAATCGATCTCCAAGTGGCAAACTTTTGACAGGTTTGTGATTTCGTTGCGTAACGTACATAACCCCTGGTCGCGCAACTACGATCGATCTTGAATTGCACAAGCACCAGTTACTCCTACATTTCTTCACATCAAATATAGAAAGAAAAAGTAGTCGACATTTAACTGAAGAAAGGAGTAATAAGACAGTCTAGATAGACTGTCTGTAAAGTCCAAATCGCTGCCTACGTGTGATCATCTGCGGCGTTCCAGGACCTCAGTCACTGCCCTGTTTATGCACTCTTATGCATCCGAAAGTATGTTAGTTTCGCTTTTTTAAATTGTTTGACAAGAGGGCTTGTTTTAGCTGAAACAATTATAGGTCCACTTTTATTAACGTTGCCTAACGCACTAACGCTTCACCTCAAACACTGCCAACATTCATATTTGCTTTATGCACGTAACTAGGGCACCGTTCTACCCTGCACTCTCAACAAAGCTGCACAGCCTATAGCGGCAGATATAATAAACCGTTTTTTATATTAAGTGCTCCGTGCAGTATGACTATTGTGGCCACAGCGACAACCTTCTATGTCCTTATTATATCAGTACTGCTTGAACAGATAAAGCAAATAAAAGCAAGTTATCCGCATCTTTGTATCTTATGTTATTTTCTCCTTGAACCTGCGATTTAGTTCGCAATAATCCTGTCATCGTAGACATCCTCCTATACACAAATACATAATACAAAGCAGAACTATCACGATAAGGTGACCAAAGAAATATCTCAAAATAGCGTGGTAAATTATGGAATCTTGCTTCACAGCATAATATATTACTGTATAGGGCTAGAGAAAGCAGGCTTTTTGTATTCAAAGTGTAGTGTCGTTTGCTATGAAACTCTATTGATTTGGGAGTGGGCGCGAGACGTGCTGTAACGGAAGGCTCTGGAATACTTTATGCCAACTCTTTTATTAAGAGAATAGATATATCAAATGTTTCTCTGAGCCCTTCTTGTGGATTTGAGCATTGAACTCCGCGACCATAGTTAACTTTTTTATGCCTCACGTGGACTAAT
Source organism: Amblyomma maculatum (assembly GCF_055883805.1). NCBI lineage: Eukaryota > Metazoa > Arthropoda > Arachnida > Ixodida > Ixodidae > Amblyomma > Amblyomma maculatum. The sequence continues at coordinate 97,272,518 of NC_139353.1, forward strand.
CTAATCTTTTACGCTGCAGAAACACTTTACCTGTTCAAACCGATGGAGCAAGAGCAAAAAAGATACCTTTTTTCGTAACCTGCTAAGAAAATTGTGTGCCTACTCCTTTACAAGAATCCCACAAAATAATTCACATCAGGTTGTTTTCAATATCCGGATGTACAAATGCCGCCGCAACGACAAAATGAGTCACAATTGCGCTAGAAGCGGGAACGTTGAAGTACATGTGCTGTAGCAAGTGTTTATTCCATGGCGTCAAAGCCGGTGGGAGCGACGGAGTGATGCAGTCTGCGCTTAAGGTCTACAGCCTCCCGTCCTCAGCGATATCGATGTGGCTTTTCAAAAAATTGAGTCTTTGCCACATCTCGAGCTGTAGGAGCCGGGAGTTCAGCGCGGCGTTCCGAAGATATTCTCGCCTCTCAGCTTGGTGTAAGGAAATAAGCCTGTTATTACCTACAGCGCGGTTTAATATTTTTAGAGAGAAACGACGAAATAAAGTGCATGACACGTCACAGTATAGCAGGTGGTTCGAATTTGGCGCCGTTCTTTCTGCTGATGTCACCACCGGACTTCGCTTCTGTACCGAGCTCCCTGTTCGTGTCTTGCCGGTTCCGGATTCGCCTGGGAAAGCTGTCGATATCTGGCCCAGGAGGTCTTTGGAAATTTCCGGCATATTGAACCTGCCTTGGCAGAGATCTCACCCTCTAGTGTGTTTTCTATTTGGAACCCATTATTTTTAGGCAAAAATTTTGAAGTGTTTGCTGAAACACCAGTTATAGGTGCGCGTGAATGTGCTTGATTATTGACATAGTGGTCAGCGAGGCCAAAAAAGCGCACAACAGTTTTGTAGGAAGAAGCCTGCCTAGGCTCCTGGATCGCAATCCCGTGTGCGAGATCTGTGCATCATATCTGGGCTCTGATGTGTCACTTGTCAAATAATCCTGATGACGTCACCAGATGAACAAAATTTTGTCCCTAGCGGAAACCGAACCTCGTTCTCTCTGATCCCCAGCAGAGCACATGGACGAACCTGTGCCTTGCACGGGATTGTGAAACACAGATAATAATTCTCCTAGTCTACCGTGAGGTTAATAGTTAAAACAAATAAATGCATCCTGTCTCCACCCGGAATTCAACCTCCCTCCCTCGGATACGCAGCCGAGCACTTTAACCTACCGCGCCATGCCCTAGATGGTGGCATGCACATCATAATTATCCTTTTCTAGCGTCATGATGATAGTAGCGATGACATTGACGCTGCAATTAGTGATAGTAAAAATGATTACAGTAGCAATGATAGTGACGGTGCATTTAGTTGCAAATGAGAGCAAACGTTATGCGCCCTGCGCAGCAGCAACACTGCGGCTTTCATATTTCTACGGTACACATCCCAGTGGTCTCAAAATTTTAAGGCGAAAGCCGTTCTAGGCTTATGGAACAAAATCCCGTGCGTGAGAGCTATGCGCGAGATCTGTCAAATTCTCGAGATTCCACGAGATATATTCTCGTCTATTGTTCCAGCCAGGTGGAATCTCAACTTGAACTCTCGCCTAGGAACACTTCGCGACAAGAGTGATGGTGTACCATCCAAGCATACTTGCTAGATAAAGTGCGACAAATACTGCACTTTTCCTGTAAACAAATTATAGCCAAATGAAGCCCTGTAACGAACTTCAATAAGAGACAAACTATGAAATGCAAATGATAAGAGAGGAAGGGTAGGCTTTCGCCATTCTCTTCTTAAGAGACATGTAAGAGACCCTCTAACTTTTTAATTTTGTTTTGCTGCTGACTTGAATCAGTAATGTTTGGCTTGGTTTATTGGGTTTAACGCCTCAAAGCGACTCAGACTGTAAAAGACTGTAATAACTGACCTCGTGAAACGTGGGTAAATACAAAGGAAAAAAATCAATCCGCCACTGGTGGGATTCAGCCACAAGTCTTCTGAATTTCCCATCAGGTGCTCTTACCAAATACGCAGCAGTGACGGCAGTCGAGCCTTCAATTTGTTTGAGTATGAATGTTAGAATTTTGAAAACGCCCTTCGTATTATACTTGAACATGGCTTCGCCATCTCAGGCCAGAAAACGATTGCTTTCTGAAAAGTTAGGGTGTTAAGCACAGACTTTAATCAATATCACATGTCACCTTCTCTGTTCCTCGTGGGCTAGAGCAGTAAGTGGCGGAGAGCATTGCAATGCGGCCGGGACATAGCAAGTGATGAGGCCATCCACCATTTACTGATAGCGCAGGGCGCGGTGCATCTAGCACGATTTGTTTTTTTTTTTTCAGTACTGGTCATTTTTTCTCGAGATACCCAAAACATGTTAACCCACAGCGCCGAGAGAAATTACGAAATTCAAAATTACGAAAACTGACATTGTGATTCCTAACAGATTGCTGTAAATCTCTAATGGGAACCAGGTGCCGAATCTTATCATTTAAAAACTTATTTATGACAAATTAGTCCACAACCATTGTAGTGACGTTATTCCCCTGTCTACTGACATATGCTAACACTGTTGTTATTTTAGACCAAAAGTTGTCATCCTATTTTAACAGCATATTTCAGATATCGGGCGATACACTAAAGACAGCTTACGGCTATGAATGGAGGCATTCTACAACCATGAATGAAATAATTTCGAACGAGGTTTTTCCTTTTGGTTTTAGATTTTGTGTATGCGTGTTTGCAAATTCAATGCAGGCTGTCATGCTTTACGTGGCGTCTGGGAACCGCAATCTTCGGAAGCACGGTTTGATGTTATTCGATTAGAACACAACTTTTTCGAGTGCTTGATGTGATCTAGCCTCCAACCTCATTAAGAGATTAGGAACACGAGCAGATGCAACGACAAATTATGTGACACTACTTTGCTCTCTGAACAACAAGCGCTTGCGACACGGTTTTTGTACCAACGTAGGGAAACGTGACGCCTAACGAAGGGGATCCGTGTATTGAGCATAGGCAGACGACAAATGCAGCGCGATGTGAAGCGACACTGGCCTCGGTTGCGAATGGGATCGAATGCATCTAGTGATGCACCGTTGATGCTCCGCTTGCTATGTGAGTCATATGGACGCTTGCTCACGTCTCCATATTAGAACGTGAACTCTACAATGCGCACTGCAACACGCAGGTAATGTGGCGCCGCAAAATTTGACTTTGAGCGGTGCGACGCCATTGTGGAGGACAAAGGAAATTTCGACCCACTGATGTTATTTAGCGACCATCGCATACGTGAGAAGGCGGGAGTTCTTTACTTGCTTCACCTGCGCTTGGTTGCCATGCCTGAGGTGCCTGTTGGTCTGTGTGCATCAGAGCATCGCCACAGGTGTCCGACGGATGTAAACCTTACGCGTGGATAACTCGGTTTTGAGAGAACAACTTCCGCAATGTTTTAGCTTCAGGTCGGTGGGATCTTTATGACTGCTTAGTGAGCACAGGCAACAACAAATGCCTGCGCGTTTTCTCTTAATAGAACATACATTGCTTTTGCTTAACATAAGTGGCGAGACGGTATAGCAAAATAGACAACAGATCGCAATGGCATAGGTTGCTTCGCGGATGGCGTCACGAAAGCTACAGGTAGCTAGCGGAGACCGCGGAAAAAAACCATTGCTGATGGCTGAGAGTAACACAGAGGACAGTTTTGTACTATTGCTTTTTGTATATCTGCTTAGCGAAATGCAGCCGATTAGTGGCGCCAAGTTTGCAGGCGAGTAAACAAAGTGATTAGTGATCACTAATTGTGATTTGAAGACCATTCGAATTGTTTTCTTGATAAAGACTAGCAGGTAGTCTATAGCGAAAGTAAAAAACTATTTCCGTGTAAACTAACATAAGCACTCATCACCTGTTGTTCTTACCTTGTTTACTTCAGTTCCATTTTTGATGGCTGTGGCATCCCTGAGCTCTGCAAGTGTCACAGTTCTTTTGTCTTCGTCCTCAGTCCATTTATGTCTTTCCTGAAATTTTGTTAAGAAATTATCATTAGGAGTATTTTGCTTTCTGAATGAGGGTCAGTAAATTTAGAGTGAAAATTGCAAGGATAATTCAAGTAGTTAAGCGCTTTATTTAACGAAGTTAGCTGTACTGCTTATAATAATGAGATCGCTTGTTGAACTCAATCATTTCTTATATATTTATGTATGTTCAGAATGCAGTTACCAGACAATCTAATCAAGTTCGCATATTAATAGGCGTATTTTGTTGCCAAAGTATTTACCGAATGCGACGTTCGTCTGTAATTTTTATATCCAGGGGCCACACATGTGCACTGCATGTATAAAGCACACATGTCTACTTCGTATTCCTGAAGATGGTTTACCATAAAAGAAGGCACCCTAAATGAATTTCATTTTTCGTTTCGTCTTTCACCACAGTAAAGAAAAGGCGGATACTACACTGCGGTGAACAGGGCACAAAAATTTGGTTTACGTTCATCAGTCTCGGAGCCCCTGCGATGCGATGATGCTGCATGCACGTATTGGACACACAATCGTATTATCGCGTTTGTGCGTGCGAGAGTAATGATTTCATCATTCTCAGCAACGAGGTTCTTATTAGGTAAGGAGGCAGACATACATGCATGCAATCAGCTGCAAACAGGTAAATGCCTAGCGGAAAAATATTTATGGATACGTTAGTCTGTGTGCTGTACATCAGCAGCACGCCATTCTAACAAAAAGCAGCAGCATTTGTTGTGATGCCATGAATAAGGAACCCCACGACACTCTCTCATAGCCTAACCATTGATTGTTTTGTTTAAAGTTGTATCGACAGTTGGAAAAATTTAGGTTGGAATACAAATTACTCACATTGGTCACATATTTAGCGAACCAGTAGAAAGACTTAGTGATGTAGTTGTAGAGCCGCTCCTCTCTCAGCAGCAGGTGAGGAGTCTTCATCAATGTGTACACGTACTCGCTAACCTCGGCAGCTTCATTGCTGCGGCGGCGCTCCCCCGTGGGGAGATTGAATGGAACTTTTCGCAGCTGCAGGCAAGAACGGTGAATGTTAAGCCTAATCAGGTTCAGGTATGCCCCACGTTCTTATCCTTACAGTGTTATTGGTCTCTTCTCTTAAACAGCATGTTTATGGAAAGCAGATAATAGCTGAACTTTTGCACGATTCCCAAAACCAGTTTTCTCACCGTTCGTTTAGAGCAGGGTGAAGGCTTCAAAATTTAATTTGTAAGCTAGCGTCAGTAGCGCGAAGTCCTGATTGACCCCTTCGGCACTGCAGCGTATTTTGACCAAATCTCCAAGGCAATATTAGCCAATAACATTTCACGCCTAATGCTCATACGGATATAACTTGTGGCATACAGGCTGCTGAATCACGTTTAAACTCTAGGCTTAGCAAAAGCACTATTTTATATCCAGCTAAACCTACTTGTCGCTCTGGATTGGTCTACAAGATGTAGACGCGTCGCGAATTTGTAAAACGTCGCTAGGCTCATTTAAGCACATATTACAAAAAATTATTTATTTCAATGTCTAAAACAGTGACGCATGCTATGAGCTCTGCGTGGCAAGATATGCATGTATCTGATTCCAGCAGCTGCCTCATGGCAATAACTTCACAGGTTGTACGAGAGATAGTAGCATCTCCTTTGATACGTGGTGATTACAGCTGCCACAATGCACGCATTTTGCCTTCGTTTCTATAGTGACGTTAAAAATTGAAGCAGGTATTTACTATTCGCTTAAAATAAAATTTTCGTCCAATTTTAACCGAGTCACTTCTCCGCCTAATATCCACGAATTTTCCTAACTCATTTTCCTAACTTCCACCGCAAACTCATTGATTTGGTCATTTTTATCTGTCAGCATTATTGTCACAAGGAGAGTGATTGTGTGTGCACCAATCCAGGGCTTGATGCCATTACAATCGGGTAAAATTTGTTTGGTTGTTTCTACAGAATTACCACACACTGTGCATGTGCCACCTCATTCATTAATTACTTTTTAGCTGCGAGGTCAAGTACCTAAGTTTACAGCTGCTCGATCTAGATCAAAAGAGTGGAGTGCTGTGTATTGTGTTATCATGGAACTATTGCTTCCTGAGTTGTCTTTTCCAATTTCGACATAGATATACACTCTGAATTGTTTCCATTCAGTGGGCAAGGAAGCAGCCATCGCAGCAGCATGGTTAACGCGCTTCTGTTCTTCGCACCACAGGCGTTCCTGTCCCTGGCGACATGCTGTCTGCTTTCTTGGCAACTTTCCGGTGCGGATACTCCCGCCTATCACCCTCTTGCCGAACCGGCATATCAGCGGGCTCACGCATGCGCCTACGTTGAAGGACAATCAGCCGTTATTGTGCCAGCAATCAACGACATCGCCTCTGCAGGGACATCACACAAGACCAAGGCTATAAAGACCCTCCAGACCGTCATCCTCTTCAGTGGGCAAGGAAGCAGCACTCGCAGCAGCATGGCTAACCCGCTTCTGTTCTTCGCACCACAGGTATGTAATCAGCTCTCTCTTTTCGCTAAAAAATGCGACAATAGATTCCTTTTATCGCTTCCTTGCCCAAGTGTAATTTGTGTTGTTGCCCGCGAGTGCCTTGATTCTGCTCTTTTGTTGCTATGCTGCGGTGATGTCGAGTCAAACCCCGGTCCCAACACGCGGGCTGGCACTGGCTCCTCAGTCACGGAGCGTGAGCCCGAGCATATGAGCGAAGTGATTAAATTACTTAAAGACATTGACAAAAAAACGACGGAACTCACGACTGGAGAAGCGAAAGTGAGCGCTGACGTCAATGCAATCAAAACAAACCAAGAAGCATTAGAAATTAAGTTGCTCGATGTATTCAGCCGTCTGGAACAGGTTGAAAACACGTGCAAAACTGTGGAGGCCCTAGAACTTGATATCGCCTCAACTCAAGATACTGTCAGCCAGCTAACCTTGCAACAACATGAATTATAGGCCCATATAGACGACCTTGAGGACCGCTCACGCCGCAACAATTTAATCTTGCGAGGTATACCCGACGAATGCGAAACCTGGGATGAAACGGAACGCAAGGTGTCTGCCGTCTTTTCAAATGCCTTTGACAATGAACTTCCCGATTCGTTCATAGAGCGTGCTCACCGCATAGGCTCATTTTCAGTGGACAGGTGTCGGCCCATAGTTGTCCGCTTCCTTTCATTTAAAGTTCGTTCTTTGATAATGGCATCGCGATCAAACTTAATTCTGACATTTCCGTGTCGGAAGATTTTTCGCCCGCCACCTTCTTGACTTTTTTTCCGTGGGCTTTGATAACCGCTCTGTTGAAACTAACTGGAATCTCTTTCTTACTAAAATCAATGACTTGACAAATACTTATATTCCGTTACGGTCTATATCTTCCCGCTCAAAAGCTCCGTGGTATAACTCATACTTAAAACGGCTGTCAAATAGGAAAAAGAGCTTCTACCAAATTGCCAACAGGTCCGGCAGTCAAGAAAAATGGGAGGCGTATTACGGGGCTGACAATGCTTACGTATCTGCACTTAAAAACGCGAGGCATAATTTTCTTCATAATACTGTTCCCAATATTCTTACCACGGACCCAAAAAGGTTTTGGTGGGTGGTTAATCCAACCGATAATAACACTATTTCTTTATTAGACGCTAACGGCCTTTCCATCCCGGATGAAGAACGCGCAACAGTTTTGAACTCCACCTTCTGCAGTAATTTCGTTCAGTGTAACTACACCACATTTCCGCAAACTAAAAACTATAATTACCTAACTATGGATCCAATAATAATCGAGCCCCGGGGTATTGAGAAGATAATTGACTCCCTTAAAATATATTCTAACCCAGGCAGTGACTTCATCCATTCAAAATTTCTAAAGGGTGCTAAAACTTACTGTTCATTATTACTGTCTAAGATATTTCAGCAGTCCCTCCACACTGGTGCCCTACCTGCTGACTGGACGGTCGGGAAGGTGATCCCCATCTATAAATCAGGTAACAAGAATTCACCCCCGAATTACCGCCCCCTCTCCTTAACAAGCATTCCATGTAAAGTTTTAGAACACATATTATATTCAGGCATTGCAAACTTTCTCGATTCCAGTTCATTTTTTACTAATACACAGCACGGTTTCCGTAAGCGGTTGTCTTGCGAAACACAGTTAGTATCATTCACACATAAACTTCATTCCATCCTCGATCGCCGCTCATTAGCCGACTGCGTATTTCTCGACTTCGCAAAGGCGTTTGAAAAAGTACCCCATAAACTACTACTCCTCAAGCTAAGTAAACTTAACCTCGATCCAAATCTTTTTTCCTTGCTTGAATATTTTCTTTGTAACCGCTCTCAGTTCGTGTCTACTAACAATACATCTTCCCCATTACGTCCCGTCGAATTTGGCGTACCCCAGGGTTCGGTTTTAGGCCCTCTCCTCTTTCTAATTTATATTAACGACTTACCTAATTGTGTGTCTTCTAACATTCACCTTTTTGCTGATGACTGCGTTATTTTTCGGGAAATTAACGACATTAACGATTTATGTGCTCTACAAGACGATCTTACTTCCATCTCCGCGTGGTGTAAATTATGGCTAATGCAACTAGATTCTTCAAAATGCAAAGTTTTACGTGTTTCCCGCACATCACCTGCTACTAATACATATCATCTGAATAACACTGCACTCGAGGCTGTCACATCATATCGATATCTTGGCGCCCATATAACTCCTTCTCTCACTTGGTCACTCCACATTACCGCCGTAATTAACAACGCTAACAGCATGTTAGGCTACCTGCGCCGCAACTTCTCCGCCGCTCCTACTTCATTAAAACTAACGCTGTATAAAACGCTTGTCTGCACTAAACTCGAATACGCATCAGCAATTTGGGACCCAAGTTCCACTAACTTAACTAATTCACTCGAGCTAGTGCAAAACAACTCTGCCCGGTTCATCCTTCTTAGCTACAATCGTACAGCAATTGTCACCTCCATGAAAAACATGCTAAATCTACCTACTTTAGCCTCCCGTCGAAAATTCTCACGGTTATGCTTATTTCATAACCTTTTCTACAATTGCCCCATTCTACGAGATGAACTAATTTCTGTGCCATATTTCATCTCATCCCGGCTTGATCATGCACGTAAAGTGGGCATCACATCATACAAAACCAAAGCTTGTTCGCAGTCGTTTATTCCCCGCACATCAGCAGATTGGAATCACCTTCCCGGATCGACAGCCAGCATTCAAGACAGCCTGCGATTCCGTGCAAACTTAGCTAACATTGTATACTCAGGCCCTTAGCAATTGTAGTCATTGCTGTTACAATCACCAATGTTAGTTTTGCCTTGCACTTACAACTATATTCTTCTTTAGCAGCTGAAAATGTATAACCAGGAACATGCCGCTTGTATTTTTTATTTTTGTTCTTTAACCTCTGTTCTATTATTTTTGTAACCCCTCCCCTCTGAAATGCCCCTGGCCTTGAGGGTAATCATAAAAAAAATAAAGAAAAATAAAAATAAACCCTTTCATAGATTCTGGGTTTTTCACCTTAAATGTACAGGTGTAATTTCCCAGTCGTTGTGTAATGTATAAATATTGGGTTGTTTCCCAGTTCTCTTCTTTAATTTTTTGTGAGCTTTTTTTAATTAGGTATTTAATTACTTGAGCAACTCATCCGTTAATGTCCAATTTTTCTCAGGCATTCCACATATTTGTACTCCCGCCTTGAACTGCTGCGAAACTTGCCCGGCCCATACCTTCGTGTACCGCCACGTTTGTTGGTTTGCAGTGAGCACTGAGTGCTAATTATCCAACGGCTCTGTGATTTATTTTTATAGTCTAAATTGCAGTTTGGTCATTGGGTAGAAACCTTGACTACGAAAAGGGCGTTGTGGAATAACTGTTGACTTGAAAACATCCTTCTGCACTTCATACATTCTGTACGACCACAATGCTGTATGTTTCACTATCCGATCGTTTCTCCATTCGGTTTCTCCAGCAGATCGTTCGTATTTTTGCGTGTATGTCAGTCCTTCGTCTACACATATTTAGATATACTTATATTCTGCCACTCTGCGCATTCTATGTTCTAATATTGCAACAATTGGTAGATTGATTGGCTGAAATTTATTAGGCAACCTAATGGCGCTAAACGAATGAATTGTGCGTCACCTTCGTCTCGACATGAATTATCCAAAGTTGGCAAATATTCCTGGCTAGCAGTGCAATTTCATCCTCATACATTGAGCCGGGGAGTAAACACTCTCAGGTCTTTCCGCCTATTGTGTAACAATGATTAAAGCCTAGATTGCAATCTTGCAGCCTATTTCTTTGTGTATTCTACAATGTGTGACCAGAAACATTTATAGTGAGTACCTTGACTTCATTGTTTACGTAGCTCGGCACTTTTCGTAGTTGTTGTACCTTACCATGTAATTTCATGTTGCGAAAAAGGTGTCACCAGCGATGTCTTCATATTTATGTCACTGCCATAGGATTTACCTGTTCACGTTGTCGTGTGGCTAGCTTGTATACAGGAGGGATAAATACAGGGGTCTGTTTTCCGCACTACCTTTTTTAGATCCATTAAGTAAACACGTATACATGCTATAATCTAAGCACCTGGAACTTCTAAATTCATTCTGTTACTTTCAACCAGCTAGTGCATGCTCAGTTCTCACCACCGGCATTGTCAGCCTGTAGATAACAGATGCTGCCTAATTGGCCTGTGGGAGTTTATGTGGCAACTTATCTGTTTTCCTTTTATAGATACAGTTGATTTTACACCACCGCCGAATGTCCGGAATATGCGTATTCGTTATGGTGGCTTCCTACGTTTTAAAACGTTTTCGTTGCTTCTTGTGCCAAGTTCATTTATCAGCTGTAGTGGGATTTCGTCTACCTTTTCGCGTGTAATTTAGGTATATTTGCTTCCACCTTTTCTCGGTTGAGACAGGTCAGTTATAAGCCTTTTCGTATTGAGAACTTCTGTGTTGCTCTCCAATTTGGAGAGACTAGTCTATCGCCGCTTCTAAATGGTTAAGTTATAACTGCTTATTTGCAGTTCTCGGCATCAACTTTCTCTAAATATTTTCGGTCGGCATCTTTTGACCCGTCCCTGCATTTTTATTATTGTTAACCGCCCCGCTATTTCGTTTATTAGTATTGTGGAATAAGTGTATTTTTGCAATCCAGAATATGCTCTGCCAATCTTTAGTTGTTTCGTCATATTCAGGCTTCCAGTGATCAGTGGATGGCTTTATTACCCTATACGAGAGCCTGTACATTCAGTTTCTCTTATGGCTAACATTCTCATTTTTGGCTCATTTCCGCTTTAGATAACTGCGCCTTCTATGCCTCTCGTTGTTCCTTTAAACTTAATAATAATAATGGTAATAATAAGAATGATTTATTGGCAACAAATTTACAACATAATACCCAGCCCGTTTAAGCATACATGCTTGTGAACGGAGATGGGCAGTACAGCGTCATTGCATACGTTGCATACGTGCCGAGCCATGCATGCAAAAAAAAAAAAAAACTACCCTTCGTTGCTCGATGCTTCTCTTATTCCTTATTATATCAGCTTTGTAGCTTCGTTTTTCTATTGGAAGAATTTGCTTTTTCTTGTGTCCTTTTCATAGCCCTGTGTATTTCCAGTTGCATAAGATCCCAGTGTTCTATAGAGCTTTTCTCTATGTTTCCTGAACGACTGCAGCTAATACCGCTAATAACTCAATTCGTTAGTCGCGTTTATATTTCTGTTCTCTTTTTGTCTTTTCAGAATATCACTCTTGATTAGAGGTCGGTCTGCAGGCTAACGCGTTTGCTATAGCTTCCAATACTGTACCCCTCCTCTACGCCTACATAGACTACTTGCGACATTAGGCAGTACTCAGTGGTCATGTATCGGTTCCAAATACCCATGTAATCTGTAGTTATTTTTATTTCTCTATTTACAATATCTTGGCTTCGCCACTCACAGGACTTTGGCATTAACTTGTGGATAAAACTGTGCGCCCATTCATATCCTTGATGTGTCCATTAACATTACCAAACCAGATTATCACCGTTCCTTCTTATCGTCCCAAGGATACTTATTTGAATATGTTTTCTTTCCTGCATTCTTCCATGTCGTTACATAGATTACACCCAGCCATGTCCTTTAGCGGCAATGGTTCCTGATACATGCAAGTGTTATCTGCAAAATTATTTAAGTGTTTTGCAATTTGTTCATTACTTTATGAGCATACATACATCTCTTCCTTCCGTTGTTCTATTTCACTAATCCCAGAAATAGCCCCCAATAAATGATGGTTCATTTCGATCCCTTAGATGTGTCTCGTAGAGTGCGTACTCACCTCTTCGTACTCCATTAAATGCTATTCAAGTTCGAATAATATCGCTCTCTCTCTACTTCCTTGAAATCCTACTGACGATTTCGTTGAGATTAGACCTTATTGTTACACTTTCTCCCTCACTTAAACCTACATCTGAGCCCGAAGCCTCCCCGTAATAACCAGCCCATCAGGTGCCAGCTCATATCTGATCCCATCTTTACAATGGCATCGCTTTTTTTTTTGTTCAAATCCTGTGCCACCATCTCCTTCATGAAGTTTCTGATCATTTATTTTGCTTCGAAGCTTTACTACGTGCTTAGCTCCTTTTTATATATAATAATTGTCATCATACCCTTCCCAGAAAAGCCTTTCCGTTCTGCCCTACCCCCCCCCACCCTTGATTGTGGACACAGTGATCTGCTCTTGTGCTATTAACTTTACATCGTTAACTATATCACTTATGCAGCTTCTTCATTTATGAGATATTCCAGTTCCGCCGCTAATATCAGCAAGGTTCGCTCTGTAGCATTCTTCGGCAATTCGCTCTTCGTCTCTTTCAATGTCGTGTTCACAGTCCTCTATGGGAAACAAGCGGCGGATATCCGCCTTTCACCATCGACGAACGCCCTCAAACTTCTTTCGCACCTACTTACGTTCCAGTCACCAGCAATAAGTACCTCTTTATTCTGTATATCCCTCCTAACTCCTGGCTTCGGCTTGCTGTTATCGCCAGCTGGGACATCTTTATTTCAATCAACACTGCTTATTCGTCTCCACTCTTCGCGACCTCCTATAGTCTGTGAATAGCTGTCACAGTCCAACCTTGATATACCTACAACGCCTTCGCTGCCCATGCCAGTGCAGGTCCCATCCACCCGACGACTGCTAGAATGTCCTCCATTTTGGTATTAGGTGGCGGTGTCGGCTATTTCTTTCTCCAATTGACCAAGCTGAACCTTCAGTTTCTGACGCTCGGCCTTTTCTACACCTAACTGTCTTGCTAAGGCTTCGGCAAACGACGCTAGAGTAACGTTTCCTTAGTCAACCTTGTCCTAGCGTCCACTTCAAGCAACGCTTCCTTTAAATTATCCACCTCTCTCGCCGCCTCCAATAAGACTTATTTGATCACATTCTTACAACTTGAATATTACTACCACAGAATATTAAGAATATATGTACATCCTTAAAACAGCCTTTTGACAAGAGGACCCAGTCGAAAACTACTACAGAACTTTGTCAAAAATACGACAAAATATCCTGTAGTTCTGTCGTAATCATCAGATTTTTCTGTAGTTCTGTAGTATTTTTCTGTAGTTCTGTAGTTTTTCTGTAATATATTTCTGTTGTCTCTAGTTCTGTAGCACTTTTCTGTATGTAACTACAGAAACTTATGATGTTACGACAGAATTTTCTGTTGTCACAACAGGTTTCGCGTCAAAAACCGCACAGAAATTCTCTCGTAACATCAGAAAATATTCTGTATTTTTTTCCGACTGGAAAGTTCAAGTAACTTGTAACTACCGCAAATTCTGATCAGCTGGAAAAGGAATAGCTATCTAAAATATTAACACACCAAAAACAAAATAATTTACTCAGAAATGGCGTTATAAATCATTCTTGCCAGAACGTGCAGCCTGGGCGCTAGGAAAAAAAAATAAATTCTGCTTTCTATCCTGCACCTGTCCTAAGTAGCCCGAATGTAAATACACATAAATATAAAAGTAAACACCTTATTATTGGAGCTCGTCACATAACTTCGGCAGTCGAGAGTCGGGTGCCTGTCACTCAGTGCAATGCTAAGAGTGTTCGACCACCCGCGCGCACTGAATAATTCCCCTGTAGCCGCATCCGGGGCCATCTATGAACGCGAGTGACAAAAGCAGCGCATATCAGCTGCAATAATTTTCGCGGAATCGAATGTGCTGAGATATGTATGCACGGACGGCCGACTCTATCATTGCCCTTCAATACAGCGCTTCTAAATCGTTTCTAGTCCTCACGCCGTCTGGTCTTGACGACCATAGGAAACTAATGTCGCTTTCCACATAGTAAAACTTTCCTCACTTTTAAATCCGAGCAACTACTAGTGTCAGCCGTTCAACACAGAAGTTGTTGCTCAGACATTCTGTTTTTCCCCTAAGGTGAAGTGATTGCTCAGCGCACTTTACCACCATTCTCAGCCTAACTAAAATGAAGCATGTTCTTTATTACTAGAAAAACCGCTGCGGGGAGCGCTTATGCTGTGTCTCGTTAAAACCTATTTGCATTTGTTTTAAGGCTTTTTCATCAAAGCTTCGTACGTTAGCAGAAGTGAAAAGGAAATCATTGTTCTTTACTTTGATGTAATGTCTTGAACACCTACAGATTCCAAATTAAAAAAAAAATCATCGATGGAAAGAAAGGCGTTTGGAACCACAATTTGCTAGCATAGGGCGGTTTACATAGCCTCACAGATAGGCGCAGGTGAGCCTACTTGATTGCTAATACCTGTGTTTCAGGTTTACTTTTTCTAGATTATAAGAGCTCCTTTTGTTTGAAGGTATGAAGCTTTATTTTGTGTACTTCGACGCTAATTGCTCATGGGCGCCTTTACATTGTCTATCAGTTTATGAACCCCGCAAACAGCAGTTATTCTCGACTAGAATCATTAAAATCACGCGCGACACACACATACCAAAGCACTGTAATGGTTAAGGTACATTCTGAATAGCTCTCACATCTTAATTGTGCAACCAAATGCGATTGGATGTTTGGTCTTTGATCAGCAAAAGTGGCTCGTGATAGCCGCTGCACCGTATTGTTTCTACTTGTATGCTCAACTTGGCCTGATATGATCGAATAGCGATTTTCATCTCCAATCTACTTCATGCCCATGCTCTCGGTCCAATCACACTGCGACACTCCAAACTCTCTAGTGCCAAACGAATAGCACGATTTTATTGTGGTTCTTTCTTTTCTAGGTTACCTCATTATTTCCACACTGGCCTGAGCGATAGCATGCCCTACCCCGTTTTAAGAGACGGGCATGCTTTATAAAACTCCGCGATAACAGAACAAGCAGCTCCACCTCACCACGGGGGATGAAGCTAATAAACCTAATAATAAGCTAAACCTAATAAGCTAATAAACCAACCAATCCATGGCTGCGCATGGATTGGTTGGTTTATTTTAGGAGGTTCAAACTCCCAAAGCGACTCAGGCTATGAGACAAGCCGTAAGGGGTGGGGCTGCAGAACTGTCCACCATCTGGGGTTCTTTAACATGCACTAACGTCGCGCAGCACGCGGGAACCTTGTTTTTCGCCTCCATGAAAAATCGGCCGCCGCGGCCGGGATTGAATCCCACATCCTCACTCAGATCAGTCGAGTTCCTAACCACTGCACCACCACGGCAGTACGGCAGTACGGCTGCACACCACGGCAGTGCGGCTGCACATGGGTAAGCATGTAGCAAGGATTGCATGATATGAAAAGCCTACCAATATTATAATTGGCGACATTTCACGGTCTAAAGTGCGAATTTGGAAAAAGGCAAGCCTTCCTTTGCTTATTGTGGCTCACTTGCTTAACGTAATGGCAATAGTGATTGTGCAGCGCAAATAGAAAATAATGCGTTTCCCAAGACCATGATGACTTCCTTAAGTTAAGACAACTGATCGTTTGCGGCTTCGTTACTCAAAGTTTGGACTATATTTTCAATTCACCACAAAAGCGAAATCGTCGCAATATGCTTACTGCCGTGCCAGCGTCGACCTCAAATGCGAAAACACCGTGGCTGTGGCGCAGTTTGCCAAAAATGCGAATGGTGAGTCGCAAATCAGCACGATCCACCTCCATTCCCCCCTGAAGCACTCCACGGTTCGTGCAGCCAGGGATGCGACAGCAGGCATTTCTCGGCGAAGGCAGGGCCCCGGCCGAAACATCAAAAATAAATCTTTGTTTTTGTGCGTGCGTATATATATATATATATATACATATATATATATATATATATATATATATATATATATATATATATATATATATATATATATATATATATATATATATATATATATATATATATATATATAACCTAAATGACGTCGCTATGGGTCTCTTGTAAGCACTTAACGCTTGTTTCCATTTTACGCGGATGCATTAGGTCTTCCAGTCACTCATTCGCCCATGTTTTTGTAAGGGCATCGAAGGGATTTTATAGCAGACGTACGATGTGCAGATGAAGGCCCCGTAGTTCTAGTGTCTTCCCCACATCTAAAGCTTCTAGTAAACAGCCGCTACATATTTGACAATGGGAGAGCAACTAGAGCAGAGTTTTGCTGTGAAACCTGGTAGTGGTGGCCAGTTAAAGTTATTAGCTTTGCAGCGAGCTTCGGGCGTTTCTTACAGTTATCTAACTTTTCTCAGTAAAACGTTTTAATTATCTAAAAATCACTACCCGGAAGCCTGAGTAAAATCAGTGGCTATTCTCGCGAAGACAAGGTGCGTCGATCTATCATAGCCCCCGTCGGCATCGGTTCAATGGCCCGCATTCATACACATTGTTCCTTTCCTCGAGGAAATTAAGCAGCCCATGCCTTACTTTGCTTGTATTTAATAATGAGCCCCTCGATATCGCTAAAATTATTTGCCTAAATGATGTGTCGATTTGTACGTACCACCACTTTTTTACCGAACGGTGCGTCGGCCTGCGAAGCATCAGCGACAAAGTCGACGGTGAAGAACAGTTTCAAGTCGAGGAATTTCATGACATTTCCGAGGGCAACGGGCACGTCCACGTATGTGTCATTGCGCTCGAAGCTGTACGGACTGCTTGGGAGGCCAACCTTCGCCAGCACTCGCTTGATGTGGCCTGTTAGGAACCGCATGCACGCAACGATACGCTATGAAAGTGGGAGGGAATTGTGTTCGATTTGGTATGACCTTGTCGCACGGTTGCTACGTTAGCAACAATGGCACGTGATGCGACTTGATTAAGAACCTAAACTAGTTTAAAGCACCGGTGAGAAGCCTTGAAACAAATAATTTTATTTCCGATATAGTCTGTGCGCAGGCGCATAAAGAGAAAGCAAAATGGCTAACGAACACAAATTTCTTCAATATTCCTTAAGTAGAGTTAGCTAGTGTTGAAACAGATCATGCACACATTTACTAACGTTGCTGGCCCACTTCACCATGTTTTTGAGAGTAGTTATTCAGGTTTATTTAGAAGTTGTGGTTTTATCTTTCAACCTGAGGAATTCTTCTATTTGTTGGCCAGCACCGTTACATATGGCCTGCGTTGTTTTTGTATGCATTGAGTTTCTTCCCTTCATGTTTTTACTCTGATACATGACGATTTTATGAATATATATGTTGGACTGAAAGCGATATGTTGGCGTGAACGCTTTGCACAAAGAGGCACAAGCACGACTAATTTGCTTGTCACGGTGACTGCATCCAACATTACAAATTTAATGGGCTTTTTTCGCCGCATTTGTGACAACTTAACTGGGGTGAAATGCTTGGGAAAAGGGGTCACGGCCCAAATAGTTGCGCCGATGTGGCAGTGATTCGTTCCGCCATCGGACAACAATAAGTCCGCCTTGCGCGGCAACAGCCCATTATGTGGCCCTTTTTTTTTTTTTTCAGCACTGCCTTTGCAGGCCATGGTTGTTCGAAACTAAGCCCCCGAGGGGGCACAGCAGGGTTAGCAGAGCCTCTTCCAAACACACACCCCTAAAAGAGCCGGGCGCCGGGCCGGGGGACGCTTGTACCCAATTTTACCGGTGGGTGTCCGGCGGCGGGTTTCGAACTTCCTGCGCGCTGGAAAGATCACCAGATGACCAAATTTACTCAAAATTATTCATGTGTTTCAAACCTTTTACTGCAGATTTACTCGATTACGTATGGCTTTGAGTTCCAAAAGATGAACCCAGCTCTGTCGTCAAGACGCTTTCGAGACGTTTTTGCCGTAAGCTTGGAGGTCAGATCTGGGACGGGTGGTCCCAGAGGCTAGCCAGCTACCAAATGTTTATCTGTTGTAGGCCGTCATTGCACCCGCCACCGCTTCGGCGGTGGGCTATGGCTGTTGTTGCGGCGCGCGTCTTTCTCTCTCTCTCTCTCTCTTCCTTTTCTTTATTCTCTACTTTCTCTTCTGGGCGGCTGCGTTTCGATGGAGGCGAAACGAAGAGGCGTCCGTGTGCTGTGCGATGTCAGCGCACGTTAAAGATCCCCAGGTGGTCGAAATTACTCCGTAGCCCTCCACTACGGCTCCTCTTCCTCTTTTTCCACTTTCACTCCCACCTTCCTCCCTTTCCTTACGGCGCGGTTGCGGTGTCTACAGAAAACAAGTGAGACAGTTACCGTGCTTTTCCCTTCCTATAAATAAATCAATAAATCAGTTTTTAAATAAATCAATAAAAAAAATCTCTTCTGTCTGCACGAGGCAGCGGAGGTGGCTCAGCTACGGAGCCAGTAGCGGGCCCGTGCATTTTCTTTTCCTTCTTTCTACAGCCACAACAACAACTAATGGCGCAACGTTCACTTTAAGGACTCTCACAGCAGCAAAAGCTTACGGCTCCAATAAGCAAATTCCCATCGCTAGCTTCATCTCAGTGCTTTAGGCGTTTCGTAATGCGCTCTTCGCTGCCAGGCCTGGCGCCAACGCACAGACTAGCTTAATGTTTACCAAACCAAACGCGGCTGCAGAGACAGTGGCGTAGGAACTCAACCATCGTGCCTTTTCGTGCGCCTTTCTTTAGTTCGGTTTGCTATGTGCTGTTTGTCGCTGGACTGTTGGCAGGGAATGTCCAATTATTGAGAAACCATATTCGTTTCACATGCAGCGTGCACTGCTCCAAACGGTAAAGCTACAGGCAGCACGAAAGCGTTTGACATTTGGTCACTTCCTGAGCCATACGTGGCTTAGAGCCCAATCTCTTTGCTATCATTCGTGATTCCGAAAATTTCATAGCTCTTGCATTTATGTACGGCCGTATGAAATGATCGATGAAATACCGTTCTCTCAATTCCTAAATTAGATTCTATCGCTAAAGGTGTTTCTAGTAATATGAGTTTGAGTAGTAAGTTTTTTATTGACGGCCGTGAATTGTCTACAAGCTTCATACATAAGAATCAATACTGGAATCGCCAGCTATGACGTCGACTTTAAGGCCTCCCTTGCTGTTCTTTTTTTAATTTGGGCTACCTTTTGCAAATCACTGTTCATTACACATTTCACAACTTGTCCTTTATGATCAACTAAAATTGCAGCCAATTCCGACTCTCAGATAGCAACGTCCATGCACACTATGGAGCGGGATCATAAGCAGGAGAAAACAAATGCATATGCTGCAGGTTGCTGAATTTTTAAATTCTCACATAAATATGACTATGTAGGTAGATTTTCAAAAACTATAGCAAACTTTAAGAACTCTTAAGTGAGTACTTACCAACGTGTATCTTCGCCCGATTTTCTTCTGCAAGAAGAGTGACCCAGATTCTGTCAGTTACTATTGAGAAATCGCATGTGGAAGTGTTTGCAAAAGGCACAGATAGAGACACTGAGCTTAATACAGACCTGCAAGTTGAATTTAGAGAGAATCTTTCCCCTACCGTTCTAAGCCAAACACAGTGAGCTTCATGACATCCTGATGGCATATACTCGACAACAGCAACCCCACAGCTCTGGTGCAGTGACTAAGATGCCCGACTCTGTGCTGCAGTAGCCGAGTTCTGTCGCGACCGCCGGCGCCTGCGTTTCAATGGAGATGAAACGCAATGGCGTTCGTGTGCTGTGCGATGCCAGTGCACGGTAAAGAACCCAAGGTTGTCGAAAGTTCCGGAGGTTTCCACTACAGTGTCTCTCATCGCCCCTTTAGGACGTTAAATACCACAAAACATGAGCTACAGTAGTTTCTGATCACTGGAATAACTAGCGACTTTTTGTACTTAAACACAACCACGGTCAACTAAATATTGTTGACTCTGCAGATGTAACCACGATCTGCCTCCATGATCCGTCATATCTATCTCGAAGTGACCCGGTAACTACAATTATCTTGGCATTCTTCAGTGCTCCATTCAACGCATCCGCCGTATCAGCTTCTTACACCCGCTATTAATGCAGCAGACTGAGGAATACACCGGCGGGTGGGGGAGGCTGGCTTCCAATATACGTGTGTAGAACAGCGCATTCCATACACATGTGCCTGATGTAGTCTTAATCATTTTAAGGAGGTCCAAGGCAAGCTTGTAATTCTCTAACGTTTCGATGCTTCAAACTGGAGACGCAAGGGTCTCGATATTTGTCAGTTGAAACTACACGTGGCGGAGGCCTGCTCCGCATCTTTCTCCAATGCTGCAAGGCTTCCAACGCCGATAACCCTCAGGCCTTACGACAATGGTTTTTTAACCTCCACTACTAACGCGTTCTCATAAAATCCAACGAATGGATTGAAAAAATTATAAGGAAATGCTTCAGCTCCGACGTCAAAGGTATGGAGCTATAGCATTTAACACAGACACTGCTGTTCACTTTTTTTAATTTATTTGTCTTTAGTTTTTTTTATACAACAATACTTAGCATCATCAAACATTTACTTTCCATTTTGAGAAGTCCGACAGCTTTGAAAGCATTGTTCATGGTTTTTAATTATTTTACTTTTGACCAACGCCGCATCAAAACGTTTTTAATTGGCATCGTCAAGCACTGGCTATTCACTTTGAGAATTTTGATACATTTTAACTATATTTTAAAATTTTTAATGTTAAACTACTTCAAATATAATATTACTCAATTGGTATAATTTTGAATAATTATTATATCAATAACCATTTTTAATTAGCATATTTCAGCACTGCCCTTTTATTCTAAGCATTTTACATGCTTTCAACGCCCTTTTATAATATTTTCATTCTCTTTCATGTCTTCACATATTTGAACATTTAAAATAATTTCATTATCCCGTTATCGCCTATCACAAATCAATCTATTATCTATCACTTAGAGCGCTATTTACCATAGTACGGCGTTTTTGCGCAGCCCCCGTATATTTAACAGATCTGTTCGACTGCAATTATTACTGCTACTATGCCTACTGTGTTTCGACTAAAACGAACTATATAATAATCGCTTAATATATACTGGTACTTTGTATTCCAAGACCAGATGAGTATTCATTTTGTGTACGCTCAGTTTCATACAAGATACGCTGCAGGGATGTACGTATTCTACAGTCTCTTTACGAGAATTCATATAATCGATTAAAAAAAGGTTTATTTTTAGTGTTATGCGGTCCTTCTATGCATTGTGCAGCCTACATGGCAGCAGCCCGGCTAGCAATCTGAACAATCACATCTTTACTGCAGCGACAATTCAGTCCCTTTGGTCTGCTATATGAGTCAGAGGTTTGTTTTACGTACACCTATTTTCAACAAGACAAGTGATGTATAACCTCTGCTTTGCACGCCCTGTAATCAGTCCTTGTCCTTCACCTCGTGCATTCAAAGTTTTGTGTCAGCGTCAAGGCCTACCTTGAATACTCCCGGCGTTCACTAATGAAGAATATTTCAATTTTTATAAAAAATAACCTGTTATGTTGGCTATCCGTCCATCTATGCAAAATGTGTATGCAAATCTTATTGCAAAGAAGTGAAGGAAGCTATAACAGCAGTACCGCTGACATAGGGTTTCTCTATTCTCTTCATCATACAAAACCATTTTTTTTACTAGAAAATACTTTTTTAGTCACTACGTGCCTCTAAATATAGTTACTTACCGGAAGTGCAGTTCTTGATGAAGTACAGCGTCTTATAAATTGCTGTTTCATTAGCCGGGTCCACCGGTGCCGTAAAGTTCTTAAAGTCCACTGAAAATACATAAGCATCTATTCTTATTGATCCATTATACGCAACGCATTTGTTGCGGACCACAAGCTGGGCTGTATGCTCAGTTTTTATGGAGTTTACCCGACATGGAAACTTAGGCGGTCATTTAGTGTGGGCCCAAACTTGGACGCAAGCAAGCGGAACACTTCGGCGCAAAGCACTGATATTGCCTGCGAACTGTGCCCTGAAAACAAAGAAATCTGGAAGGCGTAGTTAATAGTTTAACTAATTTTTATACTGGCACGCTGAGTAGCACCTTCATTGACAGTCGAGATGCCACTGTGAATTCCGGACGCACTCTGCATGGTCTGCGGTAAAGTGATAAGTTCTTTAGGCGGAAGCCTCTCTCGGCTCATGAGAGCCGTGGACAGAGCGTGCGGCCGAGTGCGTGGACAAAAACTGTCGTCACAGCATGTCCGCAAAAACTGTCACTAATCCACAGCGTGTTTAATAAATATATTTCTACTAAACTTTGAATCCAACCATACTAGAGTATGCCCAACTCGATGGTGACCTAAAAATTTTAGCCCGTCATAATTGGTCCAAAAGCTTTGTCTAACCTAAATCAAACATGGGCAGTTCTGTGGGGACGTTCAAATTGTGAAGACCAAAACCTGCAATTTGCCCTCTGGCTTCCCAAATTTTGAAAAAAAATATCAGAAAATGACAAATATAGATGTCGAACCTAATTCGATAATGGCCAATTCATTTATGACCTACAAATTGAGATGGTGGCCACCCCCTTCATTTGGGCCCCGGTCTGACGAAATATGATCTCCTCAAAAATTTAGCAAAATTATATAAGCTCATTGGAGCATGAAAAATTCATTTGAGGGTTTGCAAAGGTAGGTGGGCCAGCCTGAAAAAGTTCGCCTCCTTGGACCTCTGAAATATTTGTACATCCAAATTTGACCAAAAGAGGTGTCTAACCTAATTTGAATATGACCAACGAGAGTGGTGACAAAAATTGACTGGTGACAAAAAAATTTGGGCCCCGCCGGGGTGGCGCAGTGGTTCCCAAGAACGCGGGATCGAATCGCGGCCTCAGAGGCTGCTTTTCGATGGAGGCGAAAAGCAAGGTGCCCGTGTGCTGTGCGATGTCAGTGCACGTTAAAGAACCCCAGGTGGTCGAAATATCCGGAGTCATCCACTACAGCGTCTCTCATAGCCTGAGTCGCTTTGGGACGTTAAACTCCACAAACCAAACCAAATCAAATAAAAAATTTGGACCACTCAAAATTTGTCCCTTGACCCACCCCAGATCACCTCGTCTGAATTTGACAATTATAAAATGAAACTCAGGAACGGTAATAAGCAATAAAACGCAGAGTTCATTACAGAACTAGGCACGGAACTTGCAATCTTTTCACACTTCTGCACGTAAACATACTTGAGTGCAGCCCTGTAATTGTTTTAGAACGAAAGCTCTCCTACACGAGAAGTTCACCAAACTCCGGCTGGTATAGAAAGCCCCAACCTAATGTAACTTAATCAGCCTTGAGCAGCAAAATCTGGTGTTTTAAATCCGTCTAGTGTAGCGTCTGTGTATTTTTATGGAAAACTAAACCTTGTAATATGATTTTGCTGCAATGATAACGTCAGTAGTTTTTCGACATAATGGACAACAGCGTCTTATGAAGATGAATGTGTTCATATTGAGGCTGCGACAAAGTTAACTTCGCTTGACTAATTGGCGTAGCAACATAAAGACATCACAATTTCTTAAAATTCTGCTCAAGGTTTTTCACTGTGATAAAAAAGTTCAAAACTACATTGTGGCGTCACATAGGAGAAAAGCTGTTATTGCTTTGTTTGAGGGAAGAGAGAAAACGTGGAGAGAGACGAAAAGACAAATAGAAAGAAAGAAAAGCGGTTAATCCCTGAACTGCATTATTCCTGCTCATTTTACAGAGTTTGCTTAATGTTATAATGATTTTTGTTCTGCTTTCTTTCTTCATTTTCTCCTATGTTTTCATATCTCTATTTTTTTCTCACTTTTGTTTAGTTGTGTGCGTATTTATTATTACTCTTCTGATTGAGAAGAAGAAAAACAACATTCAGTTCTAGCGAGTGCATTGTTCGTCGCTCTATTTGTTTAATCTGTGCTGTTCTCCTGATGGAGCCTATAAATAATTTATTCCACGTTGACTGTGAGGCTTCGTCCTTAAAAAGTAAGGTCGTAAACATTTTGTAAGAGATTATTCAGTAGTGCTGTTACAGCCACAGCAATGAACCAATTCTTATTACAAGGAGCTGAGTGCAAGCCTGACTCCTCCACCATTTCGCTCAGCCGAGAACAGGCTACCACGGGGCGATGGCTGCAAACGCGATCGCATCCAAACCCCTAGACGTATGCCAAAATCTTTCCCGACATAGTAAATCCGTACGGCTAACTATGCGGCGAGCCTGCCACTTAAACCATATAATCTGGGACTGCGCGGAAGATCCACCTCTGGCAGATCCAGTACCATCTCCCTCGATGGAACACTGGGGAGCTGTTCTCGCCAGCCAGGACCCAGACGTCCAGTCGCGGGCCTCAGAAGAGCACAAGTGGTCGCTGACAGACTTAAACTACCAGCCACCTGAAGCAGCTGAATGCAACCCAAGGCAAAAACCATGTAAATCGCTGTCAAATAAAGTTTTAGCTCTCCATTCCTGTTTTTCTTCTCCGGTCCCCTCCGAAACTTTTTGCCGGACTGTCTAATCTACGCCTTGAGTACTCTAGCCAAATTTTGCCTTCCTCCTTCGCATTGGGCGGGATACGTGGTGTCTGTAGGAGGCTCTGGAACGAAGAAGCCATCAGAATGATCTCGGAGCAGGCCTTCCATGTGAGCGGCTACAAAACGGGGTAGACGAAAACGCACAGCGAGCGGCTAACAACAATAGTGGTCTCTGCATGCCCTTCACTCGTCAGTTAAGGAGGCGGACCGGTGAATGCCGTTTTAACTAGTGAAGCCACCGTAGAGGGTCGTCGGCCACAGTAGAGAAAGAGGAACCTCACTTTCGAAGGGGAGCATGAAATAACTTTAGGTTGTATTCTTGCTGCTTTCGGGTATGCGCATCAATGTCGCATTTTGCAGATTATCCGCGATACCTCATGGAAGCATCGAACATGTTTGTTTAAACTGCTACCCTGGAGAGTGGCCCTTTAGCAACCTACCAACCGCTTTGGTTGCTCGGCCTTGAAAATAATAGAATGCACGTTTTATGTTATCTAGAAGTCATGAAGTTTACATCAAGACGCTGACTGCTTGTCCCACCGTCCCGTCGATCCCCCTGAATTGCCTCAATTTGCTGCCGACGACTTCACCTTGTTCACCTTGGATCTTCTCCATATCGGCTCTGAACAGACAATCGTGACCGGCCGTGCAACGGCAAATGCGAGCCTTCCATCAGCATTCTGTGCAGCGTAGCTAATCATTATTCCGACGCAATATGCACCAAGGTAGCACGGAGTCTGTTCGTCGTCATGGCTCATATATGCTATACGATTCTTGACCAACGCCTTCTCCCACTGACAGTAAGGCACCTGGGAGATTTACGCAAGTACAACAGTGTGCGACCATGATTCCTTTGGCCAGATTTTTACCACTCTGTTCTTCGCTTCACCTGTGCTTGTGAGCTGTGGCAGCGTCAGAAGACGCTGCCCTTCAGCCTAGTGGGCATCAGTAACCAGCCACAAATGTGGCTAAACCGTTTTTTCATAAACGTCTCTACCTGCATAGGCTTTGTCCCATGTTGACTTCAGGGAACAGATAGATTGGTGTCGCCTCTGTTTACGCCCCTAGTTACGCTATCACGCGAGCTATCAGACAACCCGCCCCTTCGACGTCGCCGATATTTTTATTGATGACGTGATCCTGATTCATGGCGCTCCCAAACAACTGCTTACGAATTGAGACCTCCGCTTTCTTTCTATAGTTTTTCAAGACATGCTCCCTTCATTCTCTGTGCGCGCCAGAATTTCACAACAGCTTACCATCATCGGAAGAATGGCTTCGGTGAGGACCTTAGGACCTTATTGGTTCTTGTACGTCTGATCAGCATTGGGGCTTGGACGTCAATTTTTATTGCATGATATTTGCTTATAATATCGCCCGTAAAGATACCACAAACTACTCACCCTTATATTTACGTTTTAGATGTGACTCTGCTGTCATTCAACAGTTAGCTACCTACCGACGCCCATGACAGCAGCCTGGAACATTGCTCGGGGTGCCCTCAGCGCTTCTCAGAGTGCGCGAAAGCAGCTTTACCACAATCATATACGGATGTTCATGACCCACCTGGCTCTCTAGTCCTGCCTGCCTGTCGTCACACCTTGTGGGCCCTTGTAAGAAAGTCATGCCTCGTTACGTCTTGCAGCAGCTGAGTAACGTCATCGAGAACCTCTCCTCTCTGTCGTACAATCGAGACTCCACTGCACCACTCATCCTAATTGTCCATGTCACTCCTCCTAGGCCGTATTCTTCACGCTCTTTAGTTTAGCAAGCACCGGAACCATACCTGCCCCGCGGGGAAGGGGGGTTACGGAATTTATTTGAAAAGACGGGAGACAAGAGATATTTAGGCAATATCCTGAATGTCATCGACAGTGAAGTTAGAGCTCGTGTCTTGGTTTGCCTGCTGGTTTCCCAGAGATGTTCCCGACTGGAGTCGTGGCCGAGTGGTTTGGGCGCCCGTCTCGGCTGCGGGAGGTGGTCAGTTCGAAACCCGCCGCCGGACACCCACCGGTAAAATTGGGTACAAGCGTCCCCCGGCCCGGCGCCCGGCTCCTTTAGGGGTGTGCGTTTGGAAGAGGCTCTGCTAACCCTGCTGGCTGTGCCCCTTCGGGGGCTTAGTTTCGAACAACCATGGCCTGCAAAGGCCGTGCCGAATAACAAAACCCCGGGCTGCGTGACAAAAAAAGGGCCACATAATGGGCTGTTGCCGCGCAAGGCGGACTTATTGTTGTCCGATGGCGGAACGAATCACTGCCACATCGGCGCAACTATTTGGGCCGTGACCCCTTTTCCCAAGCATTTCACCCCAGAAGAGCCGAGCACCTGGCCGGGGGAAAGCTTGTACCCATTTAAAAACCGGTGGGTACCCGGCGGCACCAGGGATCGAACCCGGTACCTCCCGAATGCGAGGCGGATGCTCTACCACAAGGCCACCGCTGCAAATGCCCGGTAATGATATCTCATCAATCGCAGTCATTACGCCATACACCCCGCATACAAATTTGCGAACGGTCATGTCTGTTGTGACGCATGAACACGTGCTTATCCACCGAGATACCGGCTAAGCCACTGTTACGTAGCAGTACCCATTGCCGAAAATACGGGATATTTTCGCCAACCTAAACGGCGGGGAAGTCTTCAGCACTATCGACTTGAAAGATGCTTACAATCAGTTGCCGCTTGATGAGGAAACCAGGAAGCTTTTGGTCGTAAACACCCCGAAAGGCCTGTTTTGCTTCAATCGACTTCCGTTTGGTGTATTCTCTACTCCTGCAATTTTTCAGAGACGTATGGAAGGCATCCTGCAAGGCATTCCGGGCGTTCAAGTTTACCTGGACGACGTAGTAGTCGCGGAAAAACACGGGAACTCTGACACACTGCGTGAAGTTTTCAGGCGTTTCCGGCAGCATGGTGTTAAGTTGCATCCCCAGAAATGCAAGTTTCGGCAAGCAGAAGTTGAATTTCTGGGGCATCGTATAAGCGCGGACGGGTTGTTACCTAAGGCAGATAACACTGCTGCCATAGCAAAGATGCCGAAGCCAACGTGCGTTGCGGAACTGCGGGCATTCTTGGGGTTTGCAACCTATTACTACGCATTTCTGGGAAATTTGGCTATGGTTCTGGAGCCGCTGCATGAACTACTAAGAAAGAACGCACGCTGGAAGTGGGGGGCGAGACAAGATAACGCTTTCTGAACAACGAAGCGGCTGCTAGAGGAAGCAAAGTTCTTGGCACACTACGATCCAAGTAAGCCCCTTTTCTTGGAAACCGATGCATCATCGTGTGGCGTTGGCGCCGTACTTTACCACAGAGTAAATGGGCAAGATCTACCAATCGGGTTCCGATCGCGAACTCTTTCAGCTGCTGAGCGCAATTACGCGCAGATTGAAAGAGAGGCATTGGCGGTAGTATTTGGTGTTACAAAATTCCGGGAATATCTGCTCGGGAATCAGTTCACGCTCGTCACTGATCACAGACCTCTCGTGAGCCTTTTCAGCCCCGACAAGCCCGTTCCAGCCATGGCCGCTGCACAGATTCAGCGTTGGTCTCTCCTGCTGAGCGCCTACAACTACAAAATTCAGTACAAACCTGGGAAGGCACTGATTCCTGCCGACACCCTTAGCCGTTTGCCTGTGCGGGAGAAGCAAAACGCTAAGATTGCAGAAGATGATGCGCGTGAGTACGTTCTTCTAACAGATCACCTAAATTCTGGTCCTCTCTCAGCGAGTGATTTGGCCAAGATGACGGGCTGTGATAGCGACCTCGCGCAAGTCCGCCAATACATTCACAATGGCTGGCCACGATACTGGCAGCCCAATCAGGAGCCATTACGCGCATATATGCACAGGAAGGACGAACTGAATTGCAGCCACGGAATTGTATACTGGGGTCATCGTGCGGTAATTCCGACGGCTGCGAGGCTACCAATGCTGCGTATGCTGCATGACGCGCATCAAGGTATAACGGCCATGAAGAACTTGGCTCGGTCTGTATTCTGGTATCCAGGACTCGAGCGGGACATTGAGAAGCTTGTCAACGCGTGTCCAACATGCATAGAATGCGGCAGCATGCCCGCGGCACAACAACCCGTTCCTTGGCCGAAAACGGAAGAGCCCTGGTCTAGAATCCATGTCGATTTTGCGGGGCCCTTGGAAGGTCACATGTTGATGGTAGTGGTCGATTCTCATACGAAATGGATCGAGGTTGCTGCTATCAAGACTGCCACTTCAATGAAAACAATTGAAGCACTGCAGACAATGTTCAGCCGATTCGGCTTGCCAAGGACTCTCGTGACTGATAACGGGCCGCAGTTTAGTAGCGAGGAGTTCAGGGCATATATGATGCGCAATGGTATCATTCATTTGCGGACAGCTCCTTACAAGCCGCAGTCTAACGGCCTGGCGGAAAGGGCGGTACGTACTGTGAAGCAAGGTCTAAGCAAGAACACGCACGGTAGTCTGCAAGCACGCCTAGACCACATTCTGTCTCATTATCGGCGTACCCCCCATCTAAACGGGAAAACCCCGGCCTCCATGCTTCTCCGTTACGAGCCGCGCTGTTTACTGCACAATATCGTGTCCCGACCTTTTCCCTCTGCAGGTGCTTGCAACAACGGCAAACCACTGCGCAGGGAAATCTGGTTCAAGAACTACGGAGCAGGTGACAAGTGGAAACCAGGTGTGATAGAGTCCACCGAAAGCTCGCGCATGACAACCGTAAAGACCGCAGATGGGGAGCAACATCGCCGCCACCTGGATCAGCTAAAGACCAGGAGAACCAGTGTGGAAGGAGCGGAGGTTAAACCCGAGGCCCCCACGGAGGCATCAATGGCTGAAGACAGCCCAAGTATATCGGGAGAGCCGCAGTCTCAAGTGCACGGCAGCAGCAAGAGCCAGTGTCAAGCGGGCGCTGACATGCAAACGCCGTCAGGCTCACAAGCTGAGGACAGTACAAACGAGGCACCGGTGACTGGCGGCGCTGGAGTGACACTGCGTAGGTCAAAAAGGAACACCCGACGCCCCGACCGCTTCACTCCTTAAGAGGTGAGAATTGTTGTGACGCATGAACACGTGCTTATCTACCGAGATACCGGCTAAGCCACTGTTAACGACAGTAGCTGCGGTGACGTGGCTAGCCAACGGCTATAAATACTACTAACCTTTAATAAAGCTTGTTCGTTCTTCGCCAACCACTTCTCGATTCACTTCAATGTCAGATCTCAAATGTCACATGCAAGAAGCATCATTTTTCGCTCACTACGTCGGGGCTGACCACTCAAGAAGTTTCTTCAGAAGACCGGATTTTCTTCAGAAGACGTTTAAACGTTCAATGAAAATGTATATTCTAAAAGACCAAAACCACGGTGTTAGAAGTACTTTAGGTGATACGACGGCGCGCCTCCGCCATACAACCGCCGCGGAGAACATTGGGACGAACTTCCCCAGCAAGCCGAGAGGTGGCGCCACACTGAGCCGGGCCACCGGGCCGGAAGGGCCGGCAGCGTCCGCGCCTGGAGATAGAAACGTTCGCACGTGCGGGTCGTGTCATTTGGTAGCCAGCCTTTGTGTGGTGTTTGACGGTCGTCGGCGCTCTCCTGTCCACGAGAATTGTTACACGCAGAAGCGATAATTCTAAACGACCGTTGTGTCCAGTCTCGCAGTGTTTGAGTAAGTTATGGGAAAGTGACGGCATGGGGAGAAAGTGCTTCGTTCCTCGATGTAACTCCGGTTACAAGACGTGCTCTGAAAAGGTGTCCCTGTTTGCTGCAAGAACAATGACTTACACTGGCCACGCAGACTTTGGAGACGAGGTACAAGCGCCTAACCAATTGGCAGACCATGAACTAGTCTTCGCGTTTCGCTCTTTTGGGGAAAATCATTTCCAACTATCGCAGTCTTCGCAAGCCGTGGGCCAACAAAAGGGACCATATTGGCACAACTTATAATAAATGCTATCCTTCTACTTAAAGATGCTGGTGCACTTGTTGATGCAATTGTATGTGACGGGGCTGCAACCAATCGGTCAATGTGGAAACATTTAGGTGTAACAGGAGCTCTAGACAGCGCCAAAAATAGCTTCTTGAACCCTGCATGCGACAGCCGCAATGTTTTTGTTTTTTCGGACGCACCACACCTTATCAAGTGTGTACGCAATCGCCTGTTACAATACAAAATGTTTTGCATAAATGGGAGCCGAGTGCTGTGGTCGCATTATGACAAGCTGTATGTAGAGGACACAAAATTTGAAGGCCGACTCAGGGCATGTCCAAAACTCTGTCATTTTCTAATTTGAACCCAACTTTCACAGAAAAGATAGGAGTAAAGCTGGCTACTCAGCTATTTAGTATGAGCGTCGCGAACGGCTTGCAGTTTTATTCCAAGCGAGAGATCGAGGGTCACAATCAGAATGAATAATTTGTTTGACGCACTAAATCGCAGACATGCAAACGAAGGCCTGAGGTTGGGTGGTCAGGATCTTAAGGTGCTGGAGTCTTCTTTACAGTGGCTAAATGAGTGACAGAAAGACGTCAAGGCTGGAAAAATTGATCCCCGTAGCTTTTTATCGGACTCAACTGCTGAAGGGCTGCGAGTGACAATTCTTTCAACAATCCAGCTTTCTACACACCTCCTGGAAACATGTGACTTCAAGTATGTCTTGACCGCAAAATTTAATCAGGATGCCCTGGAAAAATCTTTTGCCGTAATCCGTCACACAGGTGGCCAAAATGAACACCCCTGCCTGCCAACTTTTCTGCAGCTTTACAATATGCTGTCTATTTACAGTCTCATGAGATCGCCTAAGTACGGGAATTGCCATTTGGAGGCTAAAGAAGAACCACGTCTGCTGAGTCTGTCTGATCTGACAGCCGCATTTTTAGAAGATGCGCCCAGTAAGTCTCGATTGGAAGAGCTTAAGGCAAGACTTGGATAGCTATGTGGAGAACGAAATTGAATGCGAGGCTGTGTTTCAGAATGTCTCCGTGGAAACCAGTGTGACAGACTGCATAGTTTACTATGTGACAGGCTTTCTGACGAGGAAGATACTGAAAACCGCTAGTTGTTCAAAGTGTAGACTAGGGTTAGTAGCCACAGATGATGTGGCAAGAAAGCCTGAAGCAGCTCTCGTTTTATGCAAAACACGTGGAGGGCTTAAACATCCTCACTCTGCGCTCTTCTACTTCATGAAGCAGACAGAAGAAATATTTCAGAAGCACGCTGACGATAAACAAGTGTATGACATAGCCATAGACTATGCGCTAGAAAACTTCAATCTATCTTTTCCATGTGCGGAACATAAAAGAGATATAATGGCACAAGTGTTGCACTATTACGTAGGATTGCGAATGCGCCAGTACTGCAAACAGCTCAAGAAAAATGAGCCGAATAAAAGCCAAAACTTTCGAAAACTGTCAAAGCTGGCATAAGCAGTAGTCCGAATTTCTATTGAATGTAATGGGCTCCCATGAGATGATAACCTCATCAAAGTTGAACGTAAGATGAATGCTCCAAGTATCATTATTAGGAAACCAGCCAGCACGCAAGCAAAAGGTCATGAGATGTTCGATACGAACTATTTATTAAAAACCGAGAAAGAAAAATTTCTTAACGCGCGCTGAGCGCCTGCAGTTAACGTTTAAGTTGCTGGGCTGTCCGGCTTTTCCACTCCTAGTACAGACTCCTCAAAGCCCTCATTTGGATCAAAATATTTTATTGAAAAGCAAGACATGCGTATTTTCACGTCACAAAGAAAGCTAAGTGTTCACTGCAAAAAAAAAAAAAAATTAACTTCTGCCTTCTGTTACATGTCATTCGACCTGCTTGATCATCCTTATATTATGATGACCCTGCATGCAAATCTTAGCGAAAGATACACATTTTTTGGTGAGGTGTGGTTAAAGATGCGTATTACTTTTACAGTAGGTACAGCTTTGCAATGTGTCGTGTATATTTTTTTTCTGCTGTTGCTGTAAATATTTTGTTAAAAATATCGTCACTACTGTACTTGTCCCTATTTAACCGGTGCTATCATTGCTGATTATTGCCCTGCTTCACTGACGTTTGTCAAAATAAATCATGTGTATCCCAGACTCTGCCAATTTACTTGCCTCATTTCCTCTGCGCGACAGAATCGCATCTGCGGCTTGTCTGCAGCTTCACACAAGTACTAGCTTGATATTAAAAGTATAGATATATATTGCCTAGCCTCATGAACCGACTGGGTGGCATTAGGTATGGGAAAAATAAATATTAAAATGGTGAACATAGATTATATTAAACAGCGCTGCGCCGCCCCACAGCACCTAACCATTGCGTCCGCAGTTCGGTACATCGCGATCAACGGCGATTTCGCGCTCAAAACTGCTTATATTTGATTCGCGTGCACACTAAGGTGTTTCGCGCTAACAGTGACATGTAACATTAATGGTATCCGCTTAAGGCGAGTAAATGCAGCGTCAGAGTTCACATGATCACCCATAGGGCAGGACGAGAAACAGGCTCGATGACCGGCACGGGCGGCCTTACTCACGCTAGCGCCATCTCGGGGCGGACGACGGAAGTTGGTACAAATGTTTGCCGCCTCCGGAGGCGTCGTCGTATCACCTAAACTACTTCTAACACCGTGACCAAAACGCACATAAGCATCCCATCAACACTCGCCACAACGCAAACATTTTAGCTACCTTTATCAATAAGAGTAAAGTGACCGATATAAGCAAGTATAACATGGACAAAATTGAGCCTGCTGTAAAGAACGCAGGTAGCCTTAAAGCAGATAGAATAAACGGGGCAGAGGCAAAAATGAGATGTTTTAGAGAATCTTCTAGGGCATCGCCAGACACAACTTATCAACGCTGTAAGCGGCATTCGCTTGGTTTATCCACTAAAGTTCAGCATCTGGTAGTAGCGCGCTGCATAGTGCAAGTAACGGCGTATATTATGCCACCATCGATCAATGTCATCGAGTAATGACACATGTAACGAAGAAATGCGAGGAAGATTCCATCTTCTCCTTTTGAACATGTGACGCGAAAGTGAGAAGGCTCCCGTTTGCCGGCACCTCGTGGGAACTCTAAATCGTCGTCCACTCTTTTGTGAACGCGTTTAAAAGAGGTGGCCGTTGCACCCAGTGCAGCAGCATATAAAAGCAATGTCGAGCTGGTATTGAGGGATTTGGAGGTGATGCAGCACATGGCCTGCGCCTTTGCTTCAGTGCGGGGCCAGTACTTTGAAGATAGCGGGCCTGTTCTCGAATTTCAGCACAAAGTGTGTGTGTGGGGGGGAGGGAGGGGAGACCCTGTAAATGCACGGATCTACTAACCTAATTACTAATATTTTATTTTTGGCTCAATCATGCCACACATACTATCAGCGTACAGTCGCTAAGTACCATAACCTATGAACGACCAGCCGACAGAGATTTAAGCTCTGCTGCTATCACATCTTAATAGCAAAGGTGGCGCGAAGCTTTGGCTGTCATATCACTCTCCCATTTAAGTTTAAAAACCCGAACTGGCAGCCCTTGCCAACATCCATTTCTTGTTCACTGCTCACTTCACAAAACAGCCCGGCCAGTCAGGGCTTGGCCCATGTGACACGCTACGTACCGCCTTCCAGAGTGATTTTCCGTCAAAATTTAAAACGGTTAAAAGCTCAAGTTAGTTAAAAAAATTTAGCAAGCAGCGGCAATCGCTTCGGTAGGAAAGACTACACGCGCACCTGTTATGGCTTGCCAAATGGCCTCGTAGACGTAGTGTAGGCTGGCGTACCGGTACGGCCACTGGCTTGGGTTTCTCGCCTCTGCGCTGTGGAAGTAGTTCTCGTTGCAAATCGATCCGTACGGGTTGGTGCACAGAGTTGACTTGGACAGGTGGGCGTCAATGTACTGAGCTGCGCGGCCATGCGAAAATGTAGAATAAGGTTTCTACGCAGTGGCGAGCGCATGGAGGATTGTTTTGTCTCTTAAGCATCCATGCACTCGAGATATAATTTCGCAAATAGAGGCAGTGTTATTTGGTTCTTTTTTTGTTTTTCACCACAAGATACACATGGACGCCATCGACCATGCCCTTGTAACTTTCTCCAAGAAACTAAGACGAGAATGTCTTAATGGTGACTAAAGGATTCACTTCATACCTACTACAACCTAATTTGAGCGATAAGTGTATACACTTGCATTTTGTATGTCATAATGACGTTTGAACCATATTGAGATTTTATAATCATAACATCTTGATGACTTCAAACATGCATTGTCTGATACGAAGATAAACTTCTGAAATCTATATTTTGTTAACACGGGCGCTACCATGCTAAAGTTTCGCAGTTGAGGCTATTGTGGTAAAACTACGACAGCGAGCCGCGTACTTAAAGGGGTCATGCAATGTCTAAAACGGGGTAAAGCAAATCGGTAGAGAGATAGGTACTCCCTCACAGGTCATTTCAGCGCAAGAATTTTTTAGCTAGCTTCATTAACACCAGAGATATCGGCGATTAAAAATGGCGCTCCTCCTCGCTCCCCTCAACTCAACACTCCGAGACAGCAGAAAAAAAAAACGAAGAAAACGGCTCGGGAACTCCGCCCCGCTAGCCCTGCCCACGAAGCGTCATCGGGTGACGCTCGGTTCTCAGACTTCCGGTCGTCGCGCCTGTTTTCCCCGAGCGTCGCCCATGCATTCACGGTCTGCCTTTCCCGTCCCGTTTGCGTTTGCATAGCTTTCAACCTTGTCTGCTGTCTTCCTCGGCCGCCGGTGTCTTCAGTTTCTTGACCTCTCAGGAATTGTGTGCGACAGCAGCCCGAACGATTCGGGTTGTTCGCGAGCGCATACCTGCAGGTGGGAGTCCACACATACCGGCGGCCGCCGCGGAGGGAGCACTTTCCTTCATATCCCTGTCCCATTCAGCGAAATTAGCGTGCACTCCTGCCGAGCACGGCTTTCTACAAGACCGCTTTCTTCTCTCACGCGGCCTGGGTCAGTCTCTTTGGTACCGTCTTCTGCGGTTTGACCAACGGCGGCCGGTGACCCCTCGCGGAGTTGACGCGATAGCATCGACTCTGCATGGATGCTGGCAGACGATCGAGCGTGCGAGTTGCCCGCGTGCAAACATATGTCGTCGTCGCTTTTAATCCGGAGCTGCTTTCATTATGGTCGGCGAGAGGCATCTCTTGTGCATAACGAATGGAATGTATACGCGTACGTATCACCGACGAGAGCACGGACTGATGATCACTACAGAGTTTGGATATCGGATGACAGGTGAGCACGAATTATTCGTCCGCGAATCTTAAAATTGAGAGTAACAAAAAGGATAGTGTAGTTTTTTTTTTTTGACGTCCTTTCGCACATCGTTTAGGAAGTGCCAATGCGCAACGTGCACGCATGTTTATCTCATGTGTACACATCGTCCGAGCCAGAATCGACGGCGCAAAACATCAGCAAAGCAGCTCGGCACATTCAGTTCGGCACGGCAGGTTGTCACTGATTTTCGCACCGACACGCAAGAATCGCGCACATGAGCATGCGAGCGGCTACGCTAGAGACGCAGCGAAGCGGGTGATTCCAAAACGCCGTCCGCCGTGGCTTCGACGCAAATAAGGCCTAGCGACGACCAGGGAGCAGCGCACGATCGGAGTGTTGTCGGTCGCAGCGCCCGCGGACGGCATCTCTGCGGTAACCTGGCGACGTCCGGTGCTGCACATAAGCGGTGCGAATTTGTGTACTTTCGCGATGAAGCTGAGGACAGACCTTTTTTGACGCACGTTTCATTTAGACGAAGGTTGATGCTGCCTTTTTAATCGGTACGGTGTTGAATCGGAGCTGCGTGCTCTTTTCGCACTGCTGCACCGACGCGCACTTTCAGTCGTACGCATATAGTTTAGGAAGTGCCAATGCGTAACGTGCACGCGTGTCTTATTTCATGTGTACGCATCGGCCGATCCAGAAACAACGGCGCAAAACATGAGCAAAGGAGCTCGCCACATGCAGTTCGGCAGCGCAGGTTGTCACTGTTTTCCGAAGCTACACGCAAGAATCGTGCACAGGAGCACGCGAGCAACTACACTAGAGACGCAGCGAAGCGGACGATTCTAAAATGCCGTCCGCCGTGGCTGCGATGCAAAAGAAACAAGGCCTAACGACGAGCAGGGAGCAGCACACGACCGGAGTGCCGTCGGCCGCAGCGCCCGCGCCTGGCGGCATCGGGTGCTGCACTTAAGCGGTGCGAATTTGTGTACTTTCGCGATGAAGCTGAGGGTACACCTTTTTTTCACGCACGTTCCATTTAATTAATAACACGCCGCACAAAGGGTCGATGCGGCAAAGACGAGACGGGACTACAGTACGCTGCTGCGCCGTCGGTCGGTACATAAAGGTTGATGCTGCCTATTTAATCGGTACGGTGTTAAATCGGACCAGCTAGTGCTCTTTTCGCACTCCTGCACCGACGCGCACTTTCAGTCGGACGCCACCGCCTTTTCGGTTAACATCGCGAACCGAAGCGCCAAGCTCGGGTTCACGCATGCATTGCAGCACTCGAGCAGACGACTTTCGCACAGCTACCGGAAGTGTGTCAGTGACGTAGAGGGCGTCGCGGCTGCAGCCAATGGCCGCCTGTCGCGGCCTGTCACTCTGTGACTGGTGACGTAGGTAATCACGGCAGAATAGTCCCAAATCTCGCCGCCACGCGGAAATGGCGCAGCCCGCGAATTTCAAAAAACGCTGTTTTTAAAAATTAATAATAAATCGCTGGATTTTTTCCGATGAGTTTTACTTTAAACGAATGCTCGGAAGCATTTGTTCTACACATTGAAAACGTTTGTCAGTGACCTTTCTAGCCGTTTCATGCCCCCTTTAAGGCTACAAAATGGTCCCACGAGTGCTGCGAGAAGAAAGGTACGGTATACTTATGACGACGTACTCATAACAATTACAAATGAGAGCACCTCGAGTGCGAAAGTACAGATGCTTAATGCCCCTCATGTGAAATTCCGCCTGCGTGAGAATATTTCCTCATTGCAGGCCATCAATAGATGCGGGATAAATAAAGCCACAGATGTCTTTTTTCTTGTAACTGGAAGACACACAGACATGTTATCAAATGCAGCCTGCCTGAAGGCGGTTCTCTATCCTCTGTTCACGTCTTCCTACTCTGCCCACATGATTACGCACTGTGAGCTTCATCTTCATTGCCCCCTATAACAGACTGTCTGCGGCCAACTGACGCCCCGCTGCGCGGGTTTTTATTCGCACGCAGTCGGGTAGCACGCGAACCATTAATCGAATAGCCCGCTACCTTCCTTGTTATTTGGTAACGTGAGTGGTCAAAACACAGAAACAAAGACTACGAAAATTTACTCGGAAGAAATATTGCCGGTGGTTTAGATATTGTTATATTTAATGTGTACACGATAACCTAATTGGCATCCCTCACCTCGAGCTCCATGCAAGAGCAAAGCGCCCGTGTACTGTGCGAGACCGGTGCACTTTAAAAGAACCCCACTCAGTGAATATTTTCAAAGACCTTTACTACGGCACCCCTCATGGTCTGATGAAAGAACGTCGTTCCTTTTCGAGCCATATCTGCCGAATAATCCATAAAAAATGTCCAGCAGTATTTGTACAATGAGTATCATAGCCTGTCTTGAAGAATGGATTGATCTGTGGATAAGGATGAGGACGCCCTTGTGTCGCCCTTCGTCGCTGCCTGCCACCCCTTCAGGGGTGCATCGCCTCCTCCTGTGGGAAGTGGGACCAACACAACCACACCTTCTCAGTGGCGGTCAAGCTCAATTCTTGAAGGTAGGTATGGTATAGAGTGGCATTATGTAACGTATCGTATATAAAACAATAAAAATGTTCCGAACTCAATTTATTAAATTTAGTTCATGTCCAAGAAGGTCAGCACTCTCGGCACGCGGGGTATAGTTAGCTCACCGTTCAGTTGGAGCTGCAGTTAAAAAGAAAAAAAATTCTAGGAGGCATTTAGGCCCCCTTACGAGCGATCAGGCGGAAGCCTTTTGGGGCACTTTTGTAGTATGTTTTTGACAGAACCTGGAAACGGGGGTGAAGCCGTCGTCGTCACGTCCCCTAGGTTTCCATGGAAACGCCATTAGCGATATATTGTGATAATAAATTTTCTCATACTCCTGTCGTGGTGTAGTTGGTAAGCTCGCTCGGTGTGTGGTAGGAGGGGTAGGAGTTCGATTCTCACTGGGGGACAATTTTGTCAGAAAGGTTAATTGATTTATTGGATTGAATTATGTGCTTTTTTCTTGATGGGCTTCTATATTGGGTTGTGACGTAAAGGATTGAATTGTTGACGGTTTCATTATGAACTGTACCCTGGTATTGCTTTTATGTGGCCTGTATTTGATTGGCTTTTAATCTATCTGAGCTAACAGAGAACTGCAGCCTCCAGTCATAAGTGAAGAAACGCTTTCTCTTTATTAACGAGATGGTTATCGAGCGCGGAGCCCACGAAGCGGCATTTTTCGTGTGTTCGTTTATGCCTTCCCGTCAAGCGATGTTCTTTAGGGGCTTTAGGAGCAATCTTTAATAACAAATGGAGCTGGCACGGAGGCCTACTCAAGAGAGAGTGGGTAGTAGTGTACGGGAGATCAGGGGTCGTAAAACTCTCGATGTGGAGGCAGTAAGCTGGCGCAAGGCAGACCGTTAGCAGAAGTGGAGAGATGCTTTGCTTCGATGAAGTCGGCTGCCTTCGAAGAGGTTCCTCGTTCCTCCAGCAGTCAAAACTGACTGTGCCAACGTGCTTGCTGTGTAAAGTATACGTATGTTCCTGTTTTCTGTGGACACTACGGATGTCCGTAGGCATCTGCAGGTACGGCGACGATAAAATGGCGATGTTCATATATTAATTACCTTTGTATTTTTTGCCTGTTTCCTTACATTTTATGTATATATTGCACTGCATAGATTTTATGTCCCCCTTACACAATGCCTAATGGGCCTGTAAGGTATTTTCAAATAAATAAATAAATAAAAAAGAAAAACTGGAGGCGGAGGAGGTTGCGCAAAAACTTATTAGCCTTCGTGGTGTGCAGTGAAGTGGGCTTTGATACAGGATTGACCTTTTGCAATTATAGCAGCTTTAAGTTTTCATTTGTTTCCGTGATAGAGAAACAGCTAAATGCTAACCCGAGAACAACGCTTTATTCTTAATCAGGTTAAATATGATTAATTTGCGTTTCAGAATTGTAGTTCCATCATATCCACTGTTGTGTTTTTAATAGCGGTACCAATTTCTTCTCGACTCTTAAGTGTATATTTGACCACGCGTTTATTATGTAAAGCAGGATCTACTGCCAGTGCAACAAAAAATGTTCAAATGCACCTTAAGCCACTTCTCACAGCGCAGAAATGAACGCTTCAGTAGTCAAAAAAGGGGTAATGTATCAGTAAAAATAACCCTAACAGACTGAAAGCAACCATCGGGAAATAAACGGAAACATTTTCTCCAGGTTTTCAGGTATTAAACGTCAGGCCTCTTGGCTGCATGGTATGGTTTGGTATGATATGGTATAGTATAGTGTAGTATAGTATCTGGTATAGTATGGTATAGTATCTTATGTATCATGCTATGGCATGATACATAAGTCATATTGTGGTATAGTGTATATGGTGCACGGTATGCAATGTTTGAATATGGAGTACCGCAGTTGTGGGCTCCGAATTATTTGCATCATCTCAGCTTCATTATCTTCCCTCACATCCCACAGCACACAAGCATTTCTTCTGCATAATACAGCAGTCGTTGGCAGGGTTACCAATGAGCCACTGCGGCCGGCACGCATCAGAGAGGGACGATTCCTAAATCGCAGACGAAGAAATTCCTAACTACGAAAGAAGTCTTCAGAAAGGCGTATGCAGGCCCTCTAGCGGCCAGAAAGGCCACAAGTGACACCTTTGCCAATGCAGACTTTATGATTTATTCTCACAAAACAATTGGCAGTGGAGGAACGTCGTCATGGTCCAATAATACCATTGAAGTGGATTGATTTATATTTTTACACTGCAATACCGAGAAGGTTACTCTTGCATGATCACACATGCCACCTTCCGTCACACAGACAAAAGATACCCGCTGCGGTGCTACAATGGTAAGACGCCCGACTACTGTGCTGCAGTAGGCTGGTTCTATCCCGACCGCCGGCGGCTGCGTTTCGATGGAGGCGAAACTAAGTGGCGCCCATGTGCTGTGCGATGTCAGTGCACGTTGAAGGTCCCTAGGTGGTCGAAATTACTATGGACCCTCCACTACGGCCCCCTTTTATCTCTTTCCGCTTTCACTCCCACCTTCCTCCCTTTCCTTACGGAGCGGGTCATGTGTCCACAGAACAAGCCTGACAGATACTACGACTTTCCTTTTCCTTGAACTAATTATATTATTATTAAAATGAATACGAAAAACAAAACAATATTGCCACAGGGTGCGCAAATACGGTAGAGGTATACGATACGGGTTTGAAATATGGCGGTGTAGGTTTCGCAAGCAGCTCAGTGGCAGTAGAAACTAGTTTCCATGGACATCTACTGCCCAGCCTTAAAAATTAAAAAGGTTCAACGCTGCTGAACCAAATATTGAGCGAAAGCATTAGCTGCGGGTGACCGAGCGTTCCTCTTCTTTTTTTCTTCATCAGCCCACATATAAATCCTCGCTTTAACCAACCCATATGAACGTGCCTTAGGCGCTTATAGGGTTAACGTGATTGCTAAAGTCCTAGCAGGCTGATTCTGACATAACCGTCCCATGTGAACCGAGAGACCCAAGTTGGCAGCTCCTGCCAGCCCGTGTGTCACGTGGTGTGTGGCGTCACAGCGTTACGTGGGTAAGACGTGGCTACCGCGGCGCTACGCCGACCGCTTGAGTTGGTAGCCCAGCTCTCACGCTACTGTCACGTGGGGTGTGACGTCACAGCGTCACGTCGGTAAGTCGTGCCTACCGCCGCGCTACGCTGAAGGCTCGAAACCTAGAGTAGTATTGATTTCGCAATAAAAACCCCAAGGTATTATATCAGGCCCCCGGAGCCGCAATCATTTTTAATGCAAAAGCAATACTACTCTAGGTTTCGAGCCTTCAGCGTAGCGCGGCGGTACCCACGTGACGCTGTGACGTCACACCCCAAGCGACACTAGGATGAGAGATGGGCTACCAACTCAAGCGGTCGGCGCAGCGCGGCGGCAGCAACGTCTTACCCACGTGAGGTTGTGACGTCACACCCCACGTGACCCAAAAGTGAGAGATGGGCTCCCAACTTAAGCGGTCGGCGTGGCGCGATCGGAGCCGCGGCTCAGTTGGCAGGAGCTGCCAGCTTGAGTCTCTCGTTTCACATGAGACGGTTATGTCAGAATCAGCCTGCTAGGACCCTGGCAATAACGTTACCACTATAGGCCACTAAGGCACGTTCATATCGGTTGGTTAAAGCGGGGCTTTATATGTGAGCTTAAGAAGAAGAAAAAGAGAAGAAGAACGCTCTGTTACCCTAGCTTAATCTTTCGCTCAATATTTGGTTCAGCACCGTTGAACTCGTAATTTTTTTCTTCCTTCATTACTGCCGTATTTTTACAATAGTGATTTTAGCGGCTTAAAGACGGGATTAAAAAGCGCACACAAGAAATCTCACAGAAGCGCCGATGTTTTAAAGTGTTTTTTTTTTTGTTTTCATGTGACTGTTTCAATAACAAAGAGAATATCAATACGTTGTCCACGTGCCAACTCACCCTCAGGAAGACATACGATTTTGCCG
Source organism: Amblyomma maculatum (assembly GCF_055883805.1). Taxonomy (NCBI): domain Eukaryota; kingdom Metazoa; phylum Arthropoda; class Arachnida; order Ixodida; family Ixodidae; genus Amblyomma; species Amblyomma maculatum. The sequence continues at coordinate 97,315,182 of NC_139353.1, forward strand.
TCACTGCCGATGCAGTTGGGTGGATATGTGGCTCTGATTTCCGGCGCAGCTGAAACAATACATAATTGACTGTCTCGAAACATGCTTCATGTTACAACAATGATTGAAGAAAGTAACCGCTAGCCACAGACTGAGGCATCATTTTATCGTTTAGAAGCCTTGTAGAAAAATCTTCGATCCTGAAGACTGGCTTCTAATCAGTAGAACACATGGCGCCTTATGAAACTCTGAAGAGGGACGGCAAATTTCCACCGCGATCTGCAGATAATTGAGTTTTGAGTACCCAATTAATTTTGAGTACCCAACAGATAATTGAGTTTTGAGTTTTGAGATAATTGAGTACCCTAGACATTCCACCGATATTTCGAAAGGAAACCTTGTGGAATGTGGAATGAAAGTGTTTCATCAAAGGTATAGACAGTAGAGCAGACACCAAGGGCGTATAATTAAAATATTAGGCCACAAAGCAGAAATTGTGGTGCGCAATTCAAAACCTCAGTGCTTTTGCGAAGGCAATTTTGCCAAATCCTCCCCATCGCTAGGTGCAAATAAATAAACTAAACACTTTGCCTCGAGTAAAGGTTACATCTTTTACGAGATGCTAATCAGCTGAATTCTGAATAACGACTTCCACTCAGAAATTTTATTTTAACGTTCAGGGCGACACAGGTGGAGTAAATGTAGCCCACGTATGATTTAAACCACTATCAAAAGGTTGCTTTCCTGTTTACATATTTCCAGTGCGTTGCGCAATGTCTTAAACGTATAATAATACATGATATATTATGTGAATACCGAAAAAGCACGCTATAAGAGTGTCATTTTCTATTCAATAAATTTGTGTACATTTTTTAGCCTGCAATGACGCAACATCGTTGCGGCCCATGACCGCTGACATAAAAAAAGTTCTTAAACTGCAATTCAGGGTGAAATTTGATGCTATAAAACTCACGCGATATGCCAACGGCTGGCTATAATAGTAAAAAACAGTTTCTGTTGGCGACGCAATCGATTTTATTGTTATATGTATGCTAGAGCTTTAGGCAAAATAGAAAATTAATCTGAAGAGTTTTACTTCAATTTCATAGCACTTTGGTATTAAACTTGTTCAAGAGATTAAGGCAATGAAGAATGTTCTGCAGGGAGTAATTAGTAGTGCCATAGGCACAATAGCTGATAACAAGAAGCCTCTCCAAATGTGATGCGTGGACACATTTATTTTTATATAACAGTTTTAGACAACGTTTAAATTTCACTTAGTAAATAACTCTTCATAGAAAATGAGCTTGTCTTCAATTTCTGGCCATGACACCAGACACCATAATGGAGTGAGCAGGGTGCGCATTTAGGAAGAGGCTGCAGTCTAATATTAATGCTGAAATATAGCTGTGGATTCTGTCGAATGCCGAGGGCAACATCTGTCTTTCACTAGGAGTGAAAAAATTTGTATTCTTGGCAATATAAATGACGAATTGGACCCAAGGCTTCTTTTGCTTTTCATTTTATATACACTTTCACAGAAACATTCAGCACATTGAAATCATGTAATTCAAGAGCAACTGAGCTATACAGGTTACAGGTACAAATATATACGCCTTCCGAGAAAACGTGTAGTAGTCGTTTCCCCATCTTTTCTAACTCACATGGGGGATCTTTTATTGCACTCCATGGTTTCCCAGATACATTATGTGTAATCATGTCATGAAACTAAATCAGCACTGTCAATCGGCAATTCACATCAGGTTTCAACGCATGCAGAATCACAATATTATTGACAAATGTAATATATTACAATAAACGTATCGCTTTTACCAAATTATATATTATATGTTTATAAATTTTACCAAAATTATATGTATATATATATATATATATATATATAGCATAAGTAAATAGACGTACTTGGTTGCTAGAGAATACATAAAAGTGAAAAATTGCTTCATACTGTTTCCAAGTTTATTTGTAGTCGACGTTTCGGCAGGAGCCCTGCATTTCTCAAGACTGATGGTACATGATTCTTGTTTGTCTTCTTATAGGGTTGGCCACAGGTGATACAAACAATATGGGCACAAACAGGTGAGTCAGCTGGACACGCACAACACACACATACACACACAGGTGCGGAGAGCAGGCTAGGCCCAATGGGCTATCAACCCAAGGCACCGGCCGCCGCGAGTCATCTGTATACAGTACAAGACACAATACAGGAAACCGCGGAACAACCTTGGAAGGAAAAAAAAAAAAAAAGAAAAAAAAAGAAAAAAAGAAAAAAAAAAGGTTGTTCCGCGGTTGCCTGTATTGTGTCTTGTACTGTATACAGATGACTCGCGGCGGCCGGTGCCTTGGGTTGATGGCCCATTGGGCCTGGCCTGCTCTCCGCACCTGTGTGTGTATGTGTGTGTTGTGCGTGTCCAGCTGACTCACCTGTTTGTGCCCATATTGTTTGTATCACCTCTGGCCAACCCTATAAGAAGGCAAACAAGAATCATGTACCATCAGTCTTGAGAAAGGCAGGGCTCCTGCCGAAACGTCGACTACAAATAAACTTGGAAACAGTATAAAGCAATTTTTCACTTATATATATATATATATATATATATATATATATATATATATATATATATATATATATATATATATATATATATATATATATATATATATATATATATATATATATATATAGCATATATATATAGCATATAAAAGAGCGAACAGTGCGGAGTGCAAGGAAAATGTTTTTCTTTTTAGCTTACACTGCTGACCTTTACAGGAATGTTGTCTTTATGGTGGTTATTGGAATAAAGAGCGTTAAATGCAAAGCGGAAGGAAAAACAACGCGCCGATGGTGGGAATATATATATATTCCAAGTAAACGAGAGTCCATTGCAACCCGTTTTGCACTTACCTGTTGTGGTGAAGTTTCGAACCAACCCTTTCTCCTCGTCTGAAAATGAAGGTTAAAAAGAGGTAAGAGGAAACCTCTTCGCCTGTAATTAAAATAGAACTGCATTACAAATCCGGTGCATTTGACACATTTTAGGGCCATCTTTGAAGTTTAAACGCGTATGCATGGAGCTGCTGAGTAGTAGGTAAGTGCAAAGCAGAGTGGATGAGAGAAAAACGAAAAGAGTTTAAATTTCAGACGTACCTCCTAATAAAACGTGAAAATCCCCTTGAAAAAGTTTGTCACATGCGTAGCATAGTTTTAATAGCAGTTTGAATTTTGATATTAAACGAAGAGTGCGTAAATATTTAGGGACGAAAATGCACACCTAGAAATGTTGTCAATATGCTGCTCTTTTTCCAGACATACCAGTACATATCAGTACTTTTGCCATACCACAAACGCATTGTGCTACGTTTGTAGGGGAGACTGTTGACTCGAATTTGAGGTTTAATCATCATGTTGCTTGAGTTGTTAATAAAATTTGATTTGGAATAAAAGCGCTAACTAGAAACCGACCAGTTTTCAATTTAGATAGAATGCTTTCCATTTATTACGCATTTATACACTACGATATTAATTACTGTATAACCTCATGGGGTAGCACGTACAAGTCACATCTTTCAAGGCTCTTTTCTATGCTAAAACAAGCGCTCAGAGTCACCTCTTCTTCTTTTACGCGACCATCTCAACCTTTGTTCTAATCACCGCATATCCTCCGGGTTAAACACTTCACAAATTTCAAGTAATTTTTTTATTGTCATCAATAAATATATCAGTGTTATTTTTTCCATGAAAATGTCATTTCTAACAATAATATGGCACTTCGTGCTTTGTTCAACAATTTATTGTTGCCAAAATCACGCAATAAATATGGCAAACAAATCATTGCCTTCAATGCCATTTCCACGTGAAATAACTTGAATCTTTTACTCAAATAACCAATGTCATTGTAAAACGTTAAAAAAATGAGAGAAGAGCACATGTTTGAACCTTAAAAAAGCTAACACAGTTTTGACATTAGCCATTTTTCTGACACATTACTTACTGTACATTGTCTTCTATTTTGGTGATGTTTTTTTTTTTCACTCTCTCTTTTGCAGCACAAAGTGCTGCGTATGCGCTTATATATATTACTATGCTCATGTACTAGAAGAGGTGCTACTTGCAGTATTGGCTTTTTGGCCTCCTACTGTAAATATGGTATAATCAACTTTATGCACTGCAACAGTGAACAAACTGTTCTTGTTCTTCTGTGACTCATCTACAACGTGATTTTGCAATGCCTACGTAACTGTTGTGAATAAATGCTATAAACAGGGGCATAGTATATCCCCATAATATACAAGACATTTTAATGGGCATTAAAACTTTTCCGCATTGCCCAATTGAAGTATGCAGTTATGGTAAGCGTCTGCAGGTAGCGCGCTTTAGTATGCGCCCTGAGAGTAGACGTTTATTTCCAATGAGAAGGACAGATTATCATGCCTGATTCCTTATGCTCACATCTCACTGACGTGCCAACACAGCACCTAAACTCGATATCTACGTCGGCAGTGCACGCACTCTTTACACCGAGCGACAGCCTTTCCTGACCGAAGCACAGCTTAGCGTTTCTCGGGTGTCCACTGTGCTTTTTCGTTGCAGGCACCCTCAGAACCAGGCTACCGGCGTTTAGGAGAGGCTGGATTTCTAATGTTTCGTTGTGTGTATACGGGCCCATAACACGGAGAAGACATCAATAACCACACTCTGTGATAATTTGGTGAAATTCTTGCATCATTATTCAATATTGGAGTGGTCGCAATGAATTGCATTGAACTTCTGAAGCGGCCACGTATAAAATACCACCAGAGTTCGCCCATACGGTTTCAATCGGCACGACCCTCCTCGCAAATTTTATATGAGAGAGACTTTCTCTCAGACTTTGCCGCTAGAAAAAAAAGATGTGAGAGTGGAAATTGCCACCTACGGATATGAATACTTGTGGCACGACCTACTTACTGGTTTAAGGGGACAGGGTAAACCGTAAACTTGCCATGAATTTTCAGGCATATTTTTGTGCACGTTTTTCAAAACTAGTAGAGATATTTCAAAGAAGATGGTTTGCTTCTGTTCAGTAATTTGTCGTCTACCTGCGGAATTAAAAGTCTTTTATTATGAAAGAAAGTGAATTATGTTTTTTTTTCGCAGATCTAATTTTAGACGACGTTTATGAAAGTTTGTTATCATTAAACACACACTATTCACTCTTCAGCTGTAATTTTTGCTCAGGATATTACAGTGTGGGTATTTACTATGCAGCTGAAATATCAACGCTGTATTTTTTGTGATATTGAAAATAACCTCACCGACTAAATGAAAACTCTTGTTTTAATAAAACTGAGTTTAAGGTAAGCCGTAACTTCTAGTACACGTTTTTCACTGAGCCAACAGTTTTTGATCCATTTATTTAGTAGGAGCCAGCTACATAGTTATCATCTTGCTCAGCTTTGAGCTTCTTTTCCTGTCATTTAGCTTCCTGGGTCGGTTTTGTTGCTTGATACAATGTTCCCTCAGGGAAACAAACCCGGGACCGGTCGACTTCTTTTTGCCAGCGTAGAGTGTTATTGCCGGGGTGCACCCCTTATTCCTCAAGAACCCTATTCCTTGCGGTGTTGCCATCATTGAATATTAGAACCTCATCGAATCTAGCTGACTTCACTGTCTTTAGGTCCACAAATACATTTTTGGAGTACGCTTCAAAACTACGCCAATAATCGGATCATTTGGGTCATGAGTTGGTCCATACAGCCATTTCGACAGAAGTTTTGGTTGTGTAAGCTCCTGATAAATGGGCTTCAGTGCATCCAGGACTGGTGGCGGGAGACCCTATGTGCACAAACAGCTAGCCTTATTGCACAATTTTATCGTAGTAGTGCCTGGTCACTTTAGACACGGACCATGGCATGGGTCTTTGTCAAATGGTTGCCTAAAAAGCCTTCCGCATCTCATAAGTTTCCAACGCTTCTCCTTATTGCCAAGCCAAAGTAAGTTTGAAGTTTTTCTATGACGGCGTCCGTAAGTCGTCCTCCGTCTAAAAGGTTTATTCCGAACAACTTTTATTCCTCTCTATTTTATTTAGCCTTATCAATCTCGTGCACATTCTCTTCTTCACGCGTCCAATACATTCAATCTTTGTAACTTCAATCCGGTCTCCATATTGTAGCCGAAGTAGAGAAAGTGCGAGTGGGATACATGGTCATCGGTTCCCATCGGGGATGAGGTGCGTCGAAGATACTCCTGGATATCCCGGGGTTGTTCCCCGTAACGAGGTAACCGCTCGCTCCAGTTGAATCCTCGCAGGCCGAGCTCTCGGTATGAGCAGCGGCGGAACATGTGGTCAGGTTCACCACATAGGGAACACAACGGTTGGCCGTCCGCAGTCCTCCAGATGTCGGCTTTTCGTCATCTCCGCAGCTCCGAGTATGTGTCATGCTGCACCAGGAGTTCACGGCGTCGAGGCCCAGAATCAGTAGGCCGTTAGTACTGGTAAGGTACGTGCGGCGGCCGTCGAAGAATGGCAGATGGTTTTTGGGTGAGTGCCTGTCGCAGTTCCTCACGAACGGCTGTAGCGATGAATACTGGCGAAGGCTGCTCAAAAGCTTGGAAAAACCTCCTGAGCTTCTCGCGCACGACTTCGTGAATGATTCCGCGGACATCGGTAAGGCCAGCACCACTAGGGCCAGACGAGGCAAGGCTCAAGACGTTGAGGTAGGCCAGTCGCTGATAGTGGTTTGTCCTCATGGCCAATGCGCGCTCATTGTTAGCCGCTTCGGCCACAAAACTGGCTAAAATAATCGGCGAATAGTGTATAAGGTCGCCCAATTTCTCGTTTCGATCATCCCGCATCAAGGCGCGCACTTTTTTTCCTCAGTAGGCTGCGGGTCCGCGTGAGCACTTACGCGCAGCATGTACTCTCGAATGCTCCTCACATTATTCTGGAGATCCCCGCCTTAGCGCTGCTGCCTGCTGCTGCCCTGCTGAGCTGCGGCCGCTGTTATCATCCTGTCAATTGACTAGGACGTGACAATATGGCTTTACTACTTTCACTGCCAGAAACGCCTGACTGTCACCATCTCTGAGGTAATTTTTGTATCCCACTCCACGGCGTTCCTGAATTCAAGTGAAAATTTGTAGCGGACCCGACATTTCCATGTCACCACTCGTTCCTTGGTTGTTCTGCTGGCAACAGCTTTCATCTAATGTTGAAGTGCACTCCTTACAGTGTTTTGCCATGACTGCAACATCGTGCACCTTTCCAAAGTCTACACTGGCCGCGGAAATGATGCCGTTGTTGGAAGTGTGTCCTCGCTTTTGCCAAATTCCATCGAAAACAAGTGCAATGTCTTTGTTATAGTAGTTGAGCACCACAGTCTCTCACCATCACGCTGCATTCAGTCCTTAGCTACGGCTGGAATATTGCCTAGCAGCTCTTCGTTACTCTTCGCAAACTACGTTGGCGGCATCGGGAGGTTAAGGGAGCAGCTGCTCCCTTACCGATGCATTTCCAGGCGTACACCGTTCTCAGGTTGGCTTCATAAATGTCAGAAGCAGCCTTTTCACATGTGAAGAATTTTTATGATTACCCGCACACCAAACAATTGAGCTTGAAGGCGCTGACAACAACCGTTCAGAAGCATCTTCTTCAAGCTGGATCTCTCCGCAGCACAGTTTACATGCACAACTTTGCGCTGTAATTCGGATAAGTAGTTCCATGTCCACAAGCGCATGAGCGGTCTCGTACACACCTGGTGTTTGTTCTTGCATCGACACACAAAGCTTCGACCTCGAGGAGTTCATCGGGTCTGCTGCTGGAGTTCCAGGGCCTTCGCGGGAACCATTTTGTACAGCGTCCCAAGTATACTGATTTCCATGGAACCGAGGCTTTTAAACTACTTTCGATCTCCACATCTTGGTATAGGTAAAAAATCTTAAGCGCATGCAAAAACAGCTCGTTGTCGCAGAAGATGCAGAAAACGCAGTGTGCACTCACCAGAGACAAAACAACCATTGCTCAACACGCAAAAAACACGTGAAAAGCACGAAACAGCGTCCCAAGCTTGTCTTGGCTAACATCTCGAACACTGTTGCCGGACGGCCTTGTCCTTTAGCTAATATCAGGAAAATTTTATCTTTTCTGTAGATTAATGATGTAAGACAGTTACGAAAAAAAAAACAGCATGCATAAAAAGGGACGTGTCGCTGCTCGTTTTTCTTTCAGGTCAATTTTTAATGTTGGTAAAATTTGCGAAGAAGTGTCAAGCAGGAAAAGATGCAAAAATGTATGTGCTTTAGCAGTTAATAAAAAAAATTTGACATTCTTAGAGTTTTGCTTACCCTTTCCCCCTAAACCTAGACTGCTTTTGAGGCACTCTTCGTGTTAGTCCAGGAAAGACGAGTCTACGAGTCTGCAAAACCATTATTTATAAAAAAGCACTAATCCGGAGATTCAGAACGTATTGAAACTGTCTAACGTTTTTTTTTTTTTTTTTTTTTTTGACCGCTTGTACGTTTTCGCGCTACAAAAAGCTCTCTGAGAAAAGCAGATTCGAACCCGGAAAATCCTCTTCGGAAGCGAGCTGGGAACGTCTTAGCCATAACCGCCGCTAATCGCCCCGAACAGACAGCAAACCACCCTCGCTTTATGCATTCCACGTCGCCGTCTCATCAACATCCATCTGCGCGTCAAACCTTTCGCACGTTTAACGACATCAAAAAAAATTTCTTGCGCCTTTTTGCGGAAATCGGAACCCGTGGAAAACATCGAGGCATTTAAAATGGAAGTTTGAAAACTAATTTCGTGGCCACGTATATGCTCCTACTGCTTCTGAACGTATATGATCCTACGGCTCCTGAAGGGATATGATCCTTCTCCTTCTGAAATTATATGATCCTACTGAAAAGTGTCAACGAAGACCACAGCTGCTGACTGTCTACTGTTTGCCGTAACTTAGACCGACAGCGTTCGAGGTGAATGAGCTGAGAATTCAGCACAGTTTTTCTAATAGGAACACAGGCAAGGGACAGCGGTAGAGGTTTTTTGTTTATTGCCGAGTCGGCGGACGGATGGCATATTTTTGACTTCACCCTCACATGCACGAATGTCTTCTAGTCAGTTCAGTTCAGTCGTTCAGTCGTGTCCGACGCTTCGTGACCCTATGGACCATGTCACGCCACTGCTTTCCGGTCTCTCACTATCTTCTTAACATCACATAACTTCATCTGCAGTGCCTCGGGGATACCATCTAACCATCGCGTTCGCTGCCTACCCCTTCTCCGGCGACCATCAACCTTTCCCAACATCAAATCTTTCTACAGTGACTCCTCTCTTCTTATCAGATGACCAAAGTAGCTGTGCTTTAACTTTAGAATTTGACCCTCCAATGAGCAGTCAGAGTTTATGGTCGACAATATCGACTGATTTGATCTTCTGGCAGTCCCAGGAACTCTCAAGAGTCTTCGCCAGCACCACAATTCAAACGCGTCAATTATTCGGTGGTCAGCCTTTTTCACAGTCCAACTCTCGCATCCATACAACACAACTGGAAAGACCATAGCACGAGGTATACGGATCTTGGTTGGCAGACTAATGTCTCTGCTCTTTACTAGGCGGTCAAGGCTAACCATTGCTCTCTTTCCCAGAAGCAGGCGTCTCCTAATTTCATGGCTTCTGTCTCCTTCCGAGGTAATCTTGGAGCCAAAGAAGAGAAAATCTGTCACAGCTTCCACTTGTCAATTGATGCTCCAGGACTTGATAGGGCAAGACGCCATGATCTTTGTCTCTTTAATGTTCAGGTTAAGCCCAAACTTCTCACTCTCTTCTTGTACGCGCGTCACAAGTCTCTTGAGTTCCACTTCCCTCTCTGCCATTAAAGTGGTATCATCCGCATATCTAAGGTTGTTGATACGTTTTCCAGCAATCTTCACTCCAGCTGAAGACTCGTCCAGACCGGCCTTCCTCATGATGCACTCTGCATATAGGTTAAATAGGCAGCGCGACACTATGCAGCCTTGCCTCACTCCTTTCTCAATCGGAAACTAATCAGTAAGACCATGCCCAGTTGTGACTGTGGCCTCTTGTCCTTCATACAGGTTCCTGAGGAGACAGATGAGGTGAATTGGAACTCCTATCTCTTGGAGAGCTTGCCACAATCTGCTGTGATCTACGCAGTCAAACGCTTTTGCATAATCGATAAAGCAGAAGTAGATGGGTTTCTGGAACTCTCTTGCTTTTTCCATGATCCAGCGAAGGTTGGCAATTTGGTCTCTAGTTCCTCTGCCCTTGCGAAACACAGCTTCCACGTCCGGTAGCTCCCGATCCACATACTGCTGCAGCCTACCTTGGAGGATTTTCAACATCACCTTGCTAGCATGCGAAATAAGCGCGATCGTGCGGTAGTTGGAACAATCTTTGGCACTGCCTTTCTTTGGGATGGGGATGTAAACTGACCTCCTCCAATCCTGTGGCCACTGCAGGGTTGTCCAAATCTTCTGACATAATGTATGCAGAATGTTAACAGCGTCATGGTTGAGGTTTTGAAGCAACTCAGCTGGAATGCCATCAGTTCCGCTAGGTTTATTCTTAGCAAGGCTGGCTAAGGCCCATTCAACTTCACTCTTCAGGATGCCCGGCTCGAGATCAGTAATCACAACTGTCTTATGTTGGGTTTGCACTTTCGGGTCCTTCTCGTACAGTTCTTCTGTGTATTCCTGCCACCACTTCTTTATCTCTGAGACTTCAGTGAGGTCCTTGCCTCGTTTGTCCTTTATCACGCCCAGCTTAGCACAGAAGCTTCCTTTGATATATTTGATTGTCTTATACAGAGCTCTTGTGTTCCTTAATTGGCTGTTGTCCTCAACTGCTTGGCACTGTATGTTCAGGAAGGCATTCTTATCTCTCCTTGCTTTTTTCTGAAAGTCCGCATTGAGAACCTTGTATCTTTCTCTTTCCCCCATAACTTTTACCATCCTCCTTTCCTCAGCTATTTGCAAAGCCTCTTAAGATAACCAGTTTGCTTTCTTGTATTTCTTTTGTTTTGGAACTACCTTAGTAGCAACTTCTTGTATTATATCACGAACATCGGTCCACATCTCTTCGGACTCTCTGTCTTCTAGATCTAATTCTTGAAATCGATTCCTCACTTCCACAGCATATTCTAATGGAATTTGATCCAGATCATACCTGAAAGGCCTTCTAGTTTTCTGCGTTTTCCTCAATCGAAGCTTAATTTTGGCAACAAGAAGCTGATGATCGGTGCCACAATCGGCCCCAGGCCTTGTTTTTACTGCTTCATCTCTGCCGGCAAAGAATATAATCGATCTGATTCCTGTACAGACCGTCCGGTGAAGTCCATGTGTACAGGCGCCTCTTGTATTGTTGAAAATGAGTATTCGCTATGGTCAGGTTGTTTTCTTGACAAAACTCTACTAGCCTCTGCCCAGCTTCATTTGGCTCGCCAAGACCGAACTTGCCTATAATTCCGGATATTTCTTCACTCCCGAGCTTAGCATTCCAGTCTCCTATGAGAAAAACGACGTCTGATGATGGGGTGCTGTCTAAAAGGCATTGTAGGTCCGCATAAAATCTCTCAACGTCAGCTTCTTCAGCAGTAGTGGTCGGTGCATAGACTTGGACAACTGTTATGTTCAAAGGGTGACCTTGGATCCGAAGTGAAATCATTCGGTCGTTTTTGGGGTTGTACCCTAGCACCACTGCTTTGCCTATTCTTCTGTTTACTATGGGAGCGACCCCATTCCTTCTCTTGGATTCGTGCCAACAATAAGAGACATAATGGCCGCCGGAGTTAAATTCTCCCATTCCGGTCCACTTGAGCCCGCTGATACCCAAGATATCAATGTTCAATCTGTTCATTTCTCGCTTGACGACATCCAGTTTACCTTGCGTCATAGATCTTACATTCCATGTTGCTATTTGATATATCTCCTTGCAACATCGGACTTTCCGGTCGCTTCCCGACACATCCACAACTGAGCGTCCTTTTGGCTTTAGCCCAGCCGCTTCATTCGTCCTGGAGCTACTAGGAATCGCCCTTCGTTCATCCCCAGTAACATGTGGGACGCCTTCCAACCTGGGGGGCTCATCTTCCGGCGCCGTATCTTTAATGGTATTGTGACTGGCCATAGGGTTTTCTTGGCAGGAAATACTGGAGTGGGTTGCCATTACCTTCTCCAGTGAATCACATTTTGTCAGAACTCTCTGCCGTGACCTGTCTATCTTGGGTGGCCCTACACAGCAGAGCTCACGACTTCATCGAGTTTCGCAAGCCCCTCCGCCACGACAAGGCAGTGATCCATGAAGGGGATGCCTATAAACTTGCCTATAATTCCGGATATTTCTTCACTCCCGACATTAGCATTCTAGTCTCCTATGAGAAAAACCACGTCTGATGGTGGGGTGCGGTCTAAAAGGCATTGTAGGTCCGCATAAAATCTCTCAACGTCAACTTCTTCAGCAGTAGTGGTCGGTGCATAGACTTGGATAACTGTTATGTTGAAAGGGGATCCGAAGTGAAATCATTCGATCGTTTTTGCGGTTGTACCCTAGCACTGCTTTGCCCATGTTTCTGTTTACTATGAGAGCGACCCCATTCCTTGTCTTGGATTCGTGCCCACAATAAAAGGTCGCCGGAGTTAATTTCTCCCATTCCGGTCCACTTGAGCTCGCTGATACCCAAGATATCAATGTTCAGTCTGTCCATTTCTCGCTTGACGACATCCAATTTACCTTGCGTCATAGACCTTACATTCCATGTTGCTATGTGATATATCTCCCTGCAACATCGGACTTTCCGGTCGCTTCCCGACACATCCACAACTGAGTGTCCTTTTGGCTTTAGCCCAGCCGCTTCATTCGTCCTGGAGCTACTAGGAATTGCCCTTTGTTCATCCCCAGTAACATGTGGCACGCCTTCCAACCTGGGGGGCTCATCTTCCGGCGCCATATCTTTAATGGTATTGTGGCTGGCCATAGGGTTTTCTTGGCAAGTAATACTGCAGTGGGTTGCCATTACCTTCTCCGGTGAATCACATTTTGTCAGAACTCTCTGCCGTGACCTGTCTATCTTGGGTGGCCCTACACAGCAGAGCTCACGACTTCATCGAGTTTCGCAAGCCCCTCCGCCACGACAAGGCAGTGATCCATGAAGGGGTGTCTTCTAGTACATAAACATAGAAGCGCCTGTCATCATTGTGTTAAGAGAAAGTGGTGCTGGCTTAGCCGACAAGAACTCTTCCAACGGAAAAGCATGAGGGAATCGTAGAAAAGCCGCTTTTTTTTTCTCCCACTTCCTATATTTCAACCATCCATAAATCCACACTCCCTCGCAGTTAACCACTCAGAAGCACTGCTGCAGGCTTTCTTGAGTACTCGAACCGGCGATGCAGTGTCGAAGGCATACTTAACATTTGTCGCCATGAGGCCGCTGCACTCTTTATGTCGAACAACATACTAGGATGTAATGCAGAAATAATGCATCACTCCGCCACGACATCAGCGCGTCACTTCACTGCGATTGACGGCCGCCTTTCATCTATGTGCAGTATGGAGAGTGCGCCCTCATCGCTTGTTCTCGTCCATATCGTTACATAGTAGCTTCGTGTCCACCAGAAGCAACTAAATACCTTGATGTAATTGGAAATACAATTTAATAGAAAATATACAAGATCGGCGCATTATGAAATCTGGAAAAGTTATGAAAACAACTGGCCACGGTCAGTCATCGAACACCGCAACGATGTATACGCTTCTGTAGCTGCACCTAAAAGGCATGCGACCCTGTGCAAACTTCCCATTGATAGGCATAGCAGAAATGCAGTCGTCTTGGGCAGTTTTCCAGGGAATGTGCTTCTGCAACTTCTTTCAGTAGTTGTTCAACCGTAATGATGGCGACCCCGCATGCTTACAATTAAAAAGATACGTGTGCAGATACGCATTCAAGCGACATTTGGACAGAACGAAATTTCTGTGGACAAAGCAATGAGCGATCCTTGCTCATAGTGAATTCAATTCTCACCTGGCAGCTCCATGTTGTCGAGTATCAGCTTGGAAGAGATAATGAGGTAGACGACGGCGAAGCCGACGACCACCAAGAACATCACAAACTCTCGAGTTTCTTTGCTGTAAGCAGAAGGATAAGAAATAATGACTTGCGTTTCACCTTTGTATTTCAGGTGAGCGGGCTTTGAAGCGGATCACAAGTTTCACAAACAAAATCGTGCAGAAACACACAGAAACAGCCAGATCTTCTCGTGTACAGAAAACACATACGGAACCGCAGATGTTGGAATAAAGGGAAACACTGAACTCATGCACACACCTTATTACGACTGAAAATATGTATTGGTTTCAAATTAAGAGTGTGCATTTAGGTAGTGGAGTATGACGAGCGTATATCATGCTCTTTCGAAAATATGGACGAATTCACCTACTCCTTTCACTGTGCAAAAAGGTAAAATCAAGATGCCTTGGCTTTGTCCTTTCTCGTACTGAAATACTTCGCATCATTGTTTAGTTTAACAATACCTCGCAGTGCCCGAAGGAAAGTCTCTTTAAATTGCGCCATGCAAAATTTAATGAAATCAAAAGTCACTGATGCAATTTAATTTTCTGAAGCCGTACTTCTTTTACGATCTAAAATAGGTGACCATGACACATATTATATAAAAGTTAAAGACATTCAAACATTTTGCCGCTAGCGGGGAGGCCAACGTCGGGAAATTATAGCTGTTTGATGTGCACGTGAATGCTGCTTCCCTCTGCCCTCTGCTTCCGTACCCCTCGATATCCAGCAAAGGAAGTCAGCGACCGTCGATAATGTGCCGATGCAAGGGCAATATGCTGAGGGAGTCCCTTGGTGTTATTCACATCCAATAAAACAGCGAGATGAGCGAGTGGGTACATAATTATGGAACAACAGCCTAACAATGGAGACCTCCGTTGTTGCGCGCTTTTTGTTTAGTTTATTGCATTAATCATCTTTTAGAAAGAATGTTCAATTATGTTTGTCATTTAACCTGCCGCAATCACTCACGAAAGAGTAAAAATGTGCCATTTGCTTCAGTGTTTGCTTTCCTTCGACTTTTTTCAGACAGAAAAAATAATTGAGGAGCAACCCTGCTATGCCAAGTTAGGCCAAGGATAATCGTGGATTTGGTTTGGTTAGGTCTAGTTTTAGACAAGGGCAGCAATGGTTTTCCATCGAATAAATTGTCCAGTCTGTGGTGTCAAGGACGCCGTCAACTACAAAATGGAGCATGTGATGCGGTGTCGCCCGTTAGAGTTTACCTCGCCTTCGTAGCTTTGTGTTCATTACGCTCGACTACTGAATTAGGGTACCCAGGTTCGAATCCGGCGGCCAATGGTTGGGTTTCGATGAAGGCGAAACGGAGAGTTGTCCGTGCGCTGTGCCAAATGTCATTGCATGTTAAAAATCCCCAGGTAGTCGAACCTAATCCGGTGCTCTCCGCTACAATATCCGTTTCCCCTTTCCGCTTTCATTTCCACATTTCCCGACCGCGGCGGCTGCGTTTCGATGGAGGCGAAACGGAGAGGCGTCGTGTGCTGTGCGATGTCAGCGCACGTTAAAGATCCCCAGGTGGTCGAAATTACTCCGTAGCCCTCCACTACGGCTCCTCTTTCTCTCTTTCCACTTTCATTCCCACCTTCCTCCCTTCCCTTACGGCGCGGTTCGGGTGTCCACAGAGCAAGTGTGACAGTTACTGCGCCTTTCCCTTCCTGTGAACCAATTTATTTAACTTTTCCCTTACGGCGCTGTTCAGATTTCCACGGTGAGCCTCGCCGGGGTGGTGCAGTGGTAAGACGCCCGACTACTGTGCCGGAGTACCCGGGTTCGAACCCGACCTCGGCGGCTTCGTTTCGATGGAGGCGAAACGAAGAGGCGTCCGTGTGCTGTGCGATCTGTCAGCGCACTTAAAGATCCCCAGGTGGTCGAAATTACTCCTTAGCCCTCCACTACGGCTCCTCTTTCTCTCTTTCCACTTTCACTCTCACCCTCCTCCCTTCCCTTACGGCGCGGTTGGGGTGTCCACAGAAAACAAGTGAGACAGTTACCGTGCCTTTCCCTTCCTATAAATAATAAATACATCAGTCCACGGTGAAAGTGGGGGAAATACTGTGCCTTTCGTTTCCTTTAAACCAATTTACAATTTATTAAAAAGGTCGAAGTTGAAGTCATGGTACGCAATGGGTGGTACCATATTTAAGCTCTATAGCCACAATGAGACCTCTCGCTGGTTGAAAGTCAAGTAGCCGGACAAGATCAACTTAGCTGATACATGGCGTAGTGAAGCTTTCACTTCAAAAGTTTCTAATACGCGGAGTAGGTTGCTTCAACCTTCCCGAAAGACAGTTAGACACAAAAACGTCCGCGTGCTGTGCGATGTCAGCGCACGTTAAAGATCCCCAGGTGGTCGAAATTACTCAGCCCTCCACTACGGCTCCTCTTTCTCTCTTTCCACTTTCACTTTCACCCTCCTCCCTTCGCTTACGGCGCGGTTGGGGTGTCCACAGAAAACAAGTGAGACAGTTACCGTGCCTTTCCCTTCCTATAAATAATAAATACATCAGTCCACGGTGAAAGTGGGGGAAATACTGTGCCTTTCGTTTCCTTTAAACCAATTTACAATTTATTAAAAAGGTCGAAGTTGAAGTCATGGTACACAATGGGTGGTACCATATTTAAGCTATTTAGCCACAATGAGACCTCTCGCTGGTTGAAAGTGAAGTAGCCGGACAATATCAACTTAGCTGATACATGGCGTAGTGAAGCTTTCACTTCAAAAGTTTCTAATACGCGGAGTAGGTTGCTTCAACCTTCCCGAAAGACAGACACAAAAACGTCCGCGTGCTGTGCGATGTCAGCGCACGTTAAAGATCTCCAGGTGGTCGAAATTACTCCTTAGCCCTCCACTACGGCTCCTCTTTCTCTCTTTCCACTTTCACTCCCACCCTCCTCCCTTCCCTTACGGCGTGGTTGCGGTGTCCACAGAAAACAAGTGTGACAGATACTGCGCCTTTTTCTTCCTGTGAACCAATTATATTACTATTATTATTATGTTTTCTCACTTTCTACGATCAAGATATGACCCCTTTCTCTGTACAGAGTTCTGCACATTGTTGCTGACAAGGCTGCAGGCAGACATTAATATCAGCCACCCATGCCGTATAAAAATTGCCTATGACAGTAAACATATAAAAATAAACTAATCTTCATTTTCCACTCGCCGAGTAACTTAACTTCTTATAATTTCTGAATACCTCCGCCTTTATGTTACATTATATCTTGAAAAACACGCACAGAATTCGTCGTCAACAAGACTAGTCGCATTCTTGCGTACCTCCGCGACAACTTTCATTCAGCCTGCACTATCCGAAGCTGAAAACTGTCTTCCACTCGCAAATAGAATGGTCATCGAAATTATGAGGCTCAGGTGGTGAAATCTTTGACACCCAGATAGAAAAGTACCATAGCGTTTCATTTTATCATACTATTTGCGCACTGCCAGCTCATCTACCATGAAATCAAATCTTCACTTACCACCACTAGCAACACGTCTCTACCAAGTGCGCCTACGACTCGTTCAAAAATATTTTACAATAGAATACTCACATTACGTACGTATATACCACCCCGCGTTGACCACGCGCAAAGGTTAGGCTCAATTTCATGCAACACCGAAGAGTTTTCTGACGCATTTTTTCCGCGCACGTCTGCCGAATGGATCCACTTTCCCTCTTCAGTGGCAACAATCGCAAGATTACCATTCTTACAATCCTTAGGGTCTACTGTTCTTCGGAGACGTATGCATAAATGTGTCTTCTGAGTTTTCTAAATCTTTTGTTTACTTCTTCATATTGTAACTCCACGTTTTTTGTGAAGCTTTCTTCTTCTTCGTACCACAAAAGCAGGCAGTTGGTAGCGAGCGCATCATCTATGTTAACGTCTTGGTTTAATTCTCCTGTGTGTGTATTGTTTTGTGTATAACCATGCAGCGGCGGAGGTCGTCGGACTCAGTTGATGTTCGCTTTCTTTTGTTTCTGGTTTCATTGCCTTCCGTGTTTCCTTTGTTAAAATATCTTTGAATTTTTACTGAAGATGCATCTTGATGATATTCATTAAATATAACTGGCGGGGTTCAACGGCCAAGAATGTTGCAGTAAATAACGAACATTTCACAAAAACTGCGTGCACTTGACCTTTCATGCTCTCTTACTGCGTGCGCATGATCGCAAGGAAACATTCTGAAATCAGACGTACCAGGTCCGAGCATTTTATAATATTGAAAATAAATAACAACAATCATAGGCCTAATTGGCAAAGTGACCTGAATTCGTCGCATGCGTCCAGAAAACGTTTTCAAAACTCAGCGTGATATCATCGGGGCTGTCACGAAGTGGTCATGGCCCTTTCGATAGGCGATGACTACTTGCGGCATTTGTACGTGGCAATTGTTATACACCTGAAATCAGCATGTAGTCTACCTCTTCGCTCAATTTTATCCCGCCTGTGATCTAGTCTACTTCTTAATTCACTAAGTTCACCTTTCAGTTATCCTAAATTCGCCTGTTCTGCCTCCTGACTCAGCTTAAGTGATGTCGTAGTCGATCTGAAAGCGCGTTTATTACATCTCATACTTCCGCATTCATACCTCGTAATGTGTCTTAACGTGTTATTTGCTGAACGTCTTATTTTACTCCTCTGGGATCCATTTGCATTATTCTATGCTCGTTTTTCATGCTGCCTACCGAAGCACGTAATGTCATACCGACGCACGTAATTCTGCAAATTCGTTTCAACAGCGCTTTTTGATGCGAAGGAATCTACTGCGTGCGGAGGGAATGTGTATACAATTAATATCATCTAGAATTAGCCGCCTGGTTCTTGGTGTTGGAGGAGCGCTAGTTTAAAGCATTCGCGTGGCATTTAGTTTCTGTTGAGAATACGAAGACCAGAACTACAAACAATGCAAATATTTCGCATACATCGGGCTTGCCTGATTTGTCTGTTTTTCACTGCTCTGCTTACTGTGAGATACAAACTTATCGTTGAAGGAATAGTTGGACTTACAATCGTTTTCCAAGCTTCTTCTTGAGAATGGACAGCATAGTTGGCATAACGGCCTGTCTGTAATACGAAGCAAAAAAGCATACAATGAAGCTTCATCAAATAAATCCTCACAAGTAAGATTTGCGGCATTAGCTAGAGGATTTCGTTCACAGAAAGCTACCAGACTAGCATGGGCGTTACGTACACCGAATGAAGAGTGTGAAACGGATAACGTGCACTGCAGAACCAAGGATGAAGAGCATGTTTCTTTGTTCGCGCTACGTCATATACAACGTCACACGTGGCTTCCGCATGTTGGCCGGCTGCTCTTACAGTTTTGGCGATATGTTGCAAGTGGTTGTAATAGTTCCACTGTTATTCTGCCTTCCATGTCTATCTTTCTTGGATATCAGTCTGACTTGTCAAGTAACTATTTAATGGGGCAAGAAAAAGATATGTCCGCATGGACGGGAATTGTCTAGCCATTCAATAGGTGGGAAATCATCACTTTTCTTGTGCTGGATACTAATTCGAGCACTGCCCCTGAAAACAACTGGAAATTTTTTTTGCAATGAATAGTATAAATATTGGATCTTCCCGTCAAGGGATCTGACTAGATAGATTCTTATGGTGCAATATTCTGGTAATTGAAAATATTGTATTCATAAATCACTGCGAGCTGATCACTGCCAGCTCCAGTAAACAAAACCTGGACAAATACGTACAGCTGCGCTAAAATTACTTGCAAATTAGAAGGGGGCGTATTGCTCAACGGGGCCGAAATTTAAGATAACAAAATTGCCATCCAAAGAAAATTGCACGCAGTCCAGATGGATTTAAAATTTTGATTATCACTGATCGGGCCAATCGGGCTGAGAAGTGTGCGTCGAGATGTCGGCCAGTTGCTGTGCAGTGTGTGCTCGCTGCGCCGCCGTCACCGATGTTTTCATTTGACGTGCAGTTTAAACACGTTAGAGGTTGTCTTTTTTTATTTCATTTTATTATTTATTGCTTAGACAGCTGTCTGCCCTTTGGTTCATGTGCATCGAATGTCTAGCCCACGATGGTCGTCTGACGCCAGCAGTCAGCAGTCACTTTCCTACATGAGCCATAGGATGTGAAGTGTTTGTTTCAGACATTTCTGAGAGTTGAGATTGGATTGCGTTCTGGAACCGGACGGGGCAGGCAGTGCTGCCTGGGTGAGAAGCATGTCGGTGGTAGGGAGCGAGAAGGTGCGGCGCGGAAACGTGGGGTGCTTTCCGGAACGGTGCGAAAATGTGAAAATAGCAGTGAAGTTAGTGGCGGGGGGATGGACGACATTTATAGACAGATACATATACAGGTGTTTATGCGCGACTTGAATCTGAGTGAACCAGCCCTTACAGACACTAGGTAGAGGTTTTTGCTCGGAATCCTTTGGCGTCTGCCGCCGATCGGGCTCACGCGACTAAGGCTCATTGTGGGGTACTTGTACGAGAGGGGGCACTTGGCTTGAATTCTAGGCTAGTGCTGTACAACATTCTACCGTAGAACACAAAACGTTTTGCATTTATGAGTTAAGGTGAAAACTCTTATTTCTTTTTTTTTAGAACACCACGACGGATCACGAAGACTCCAATATTGAACTCTACAATTCCTATAGCAGCCTTGCGTGCCAGGCTATCGACAAAGATGTTAAAGCGTATAGATTTCGCTAGAATCATAACTATTTGACGTTATTCGAACCATTATTTAAGCGTTATGTGTCCCTTACTCGGCCTTTTCTCGCTTTGACTTCTTCGCATCCTCCCTGCTCCTTGAGTCACCGGCGCCCGGCGCTTGGCGTTCTGGAGGAGATGTAACATTGGATGACGCAGTACCGGAATGTGAACCCGAAGTTCCTTCTGGCGCCTTGTGTTGTGGAGGAGACGTAACGTTGGATGATGCTGTGCCAGAAGCTGCACCAGAAGTTGGCCCGGAATGTGCTTTGGAGCCCGCTCCTGAAGCTGCGCTGGACTTTGTACCATCGCCTGGGGATGCCACATCCTTGTTTTTTTCAGGCATCTTCCCTTCTTTGAGCCTTGTAGGCTGAGCAGCACAACTGCTGCAAATTAAGAAAAAAGAGTCTACATGCCAATAGGAAGTTGGCAGGGAAATAACTTTCTGCATGATTGTTCAAATCCATCATGTGTCATAATTCCGTCCATTCATTAAGGATAGCATGCTAACTTCGATTGTTGGAAGAATGATCAGGTCTTTTTAATAATACTAGAAATAAGGTTTTACATGAAAGAAAAGGCGCCGTGCTCGTGGTCACCTGAGCAGCGACGTAAGAGAAGAGAGGGAGGTAGGAGTAAAAAGGGAAATAAAGAAACGTGGCATAGAGAAAGGCTCCCGAGTAATTTTAATCATCTGGGTATCTTCAACTGCAGTGACCTCGCACTGCACACGGCACGGTCGCCTCTCAATTTCGTCCCCATCAAAACACAGTCATCGGTGGTACGGTTTGAAGCTGGGTACATAAGTCGGGCATCTTCAACGCTGTTCTGTGGTGTGTTGACTGCGTGCTCGTCTGGCAATCTGAAGGGTCATGGTTATGTTTTTTATGTTTGAATAGAATTTTTATAAGTTCAAGGGGAGGGGTAGGGGCCATCTATGAGAATCATATGGTACTGTGCAATGAGGCTGTCAGACAATAAGGCATCGAAGGAACCCCAGCACACATACGAAGAGCACCGGCAAGAGAGTAAAGAAAATTGGCAGCACATGAGAAGGGAACAGTACGATGCAAAAATATACAGATCTCTGACTTCTTCCTGTGCCTATGAAAAAAACAAATGAAAAACTATTATAAAAAGAGGAATGCTGCTGCGAAATTCTCGTTTTCAAAGCACACATGAATATGAAACGAAGGAATATACTTCGTAATCGTATTGTGACTGACCCACACCCACCTAAAGGCAGGCGATGAGTGGCACAACCCTGAATCAAATCGAGGTCCAGACTGAGCTCACAGAGGTGAAGGCCTTGAACCAAGCTTACGATCTTCTTCTTCTGCCTTGAGCAGCACCGTAGGAAACACAAGGCGCTTGTGCATCTTCTTCTCTCTTGGCGCCTAGGCACATGCCCACAGCGGGGGATCGGCCAGCTTTCATTGCAAGTGTAAGAATAGAATTCATGATGTCGGTTTAGACTATGATAGATAACTTATTAATTAGGAATTAATTTTATCCAATTATTGTTAAGAAATTTTAGGTGATAGGTGACAGCTTCGCTGAGAGTTCCTGTTCTTAACCTTTTAAAACATTGCGCGTACCCACATTGGAGGATTGACCAAGGTATAGTGGAATCGACATGGAAATTTCTTTCCCTCTGAAGCCATCTATGATTATAATGATAACGACATAAATCGCAATGGCGGAAACTTATGGAGGTAGAACAGCCAGGGTGCATTGCAATATAAACACCTCCGTGGATATGAGTAAAGTGTTAGATATATTTGTGTTGTGTTCTCGGTTTTTTTTCTAGCAAATGAGTCATCACTATTTTATGTATTCGATGCATACTCGTGAGTGCTTCACCAACTTTACTGCCCCCGTTGTATTGATGGCGGTGAGCAGGCGGGACAAGCAGCCCAATGAAGATGTAGGAAATTCACACGACTCTAAATTTGATGTTTTATCAGATGAATTTTTTGGCTGCTTTAAGTCAGACGGAGGCAAGCGAGACCGGCTTTCTATTTTTCGACGCCTACAGAGCACATTTTATAATCGCGGCTAAGGAGTAACTTTCCTTCTAGGGCACCTATTAGCTCAATAAACAGCGTGTTTTTGCGATGAGTCTGTTTGCTTGTCTCCTGCCGAGGTGTCTTTGTCCCAAAATAACGCCACTGTTGAAGAAGGCAATCTTGTATAAGAATTTCTAAATTAACGTTCTATCATCCATGTGGTAAGCAAAAATCTTCGGCCAACAACGCGAGAGCGACGGCGTCCGGCCATACTCAATAGGCGCAGCCTGCGAGGCAGCCTGATGTTCTGACAACAGCACGGGCACAGTGTGAGGATATCCATGCATATACGCAAAATACGCGCGCTGGTCCATTAAACCACCTACCGGTCGCAAAACTGATATCTGTTATTTTAAGTATGTTCAGGCTTGTTCTTGCACCCACACAAAAACTTAAAATTGTGTGGCACTTCTTTCGCACCAGGGAAAGGTGTCAAAGGTGCCGTTTGTGATAGTTCCTACTCCGTTTGCGTAGGATCAAAAAGGAGCTTCTTGCATTTTGCATTAGCCCCAGGCTACATCACGTCTATCTGCGACTAAAGTTTCTATGCTTTCCAAGATATTTCCTTCAGTTTATATAGATTTTCCACTCGTTCGCTCTAAGTGCATGGGGCGGTTGTGAGGTCAGTTTGTGAGACCCGCTCGGTTAACAAACACCAGAGCTAGTTTATGAACTGCCGTTTTGGTCCTTTACTCGGAATTATCAAACGACCGGTCACGTACTGACGCACTGAAGTAGACGTAATTTTCAAAGGACTTCGGTAGGCTTTACGGTGTGGTCTGTAGGAAGCAAGGCGGCGGCGCCTGAGGAACGAAGTGGGTCTTGAACTGCAAGCCGTTACCCACAGAAGAAAGAAGGAGGTACTATGAATCGAAACCTGGGTCTCTTATTGAAGGGACGTTTGAAAGGGCCTGCGCACTCAGTAGTCGTCTCACAGTCCTAGGGGCTGGCATCTCAGTTGAGTTCAGTTGTTCAGTCGTGTCCGTCTCTTCGTGACCCTATGGACCATATCACGCCACGCTTTCCGATCTCTATCTTCTTAACATCACATAACCTCATTTGCAGCGCCTCGAGGATGCCATCCAACCATCGCGTTCACTGCCTACCCCTTCTCCGGTGATCCTCAACCTTTCCCAACATCTAAGCATCCTCCAGCGACTCCTCTCTTCTCGTCAGATGACAAAAGTAGCTGGGTTTAATTAAGAATTCGACCCTCCAATGAGCAGTCTGGATTTATGGTCGACAATATCGACTGATATTTGATCTTCTGGCAGTCCAAGGAACTCTCAAGAGTCTTCACCAGCACCACAATTCTAACGCGGCAATTCTTCGGCGGTCAGCCTTCTTCACAGTCCAACTCTCGCATCCACACATCACAACTGGAAAGACCATAGCACGAGTTATACGGATCTTGGTTGGCAGACTAATGTCTCTGCTCTTTACTAGGCGGTCAAGGCTAGCCATGGCTCTCTTTCCCAAAAGCAGACGTCTCCTAATTTCATTGCTGCAGTCTCCTTCTGTAGTAATCTTGGAGCCCAAGAAGATAAAATCTGTCACAGCTTCCACTTCTTGTCCCTTAATGCTCCAGGACATGATAGGGCAAGTCGCCATGATATTTGTCTTTTTAATGTTCGGTTTAAGCTCAAACTTCTCACTATCTTCTTGATATTTACGGCATGAAACCTTTATCTTTACGGCAATGCTCGGCCAGTAGCACGCATACGGGCAGTCGTGCGACGGCAGGCAGATGTCCAGGTATCAACGACTGGCCTCATGACTTCTCACGTCCTCGTAGCAGGAGTCACAGAATAGCTGACATTAGTACTTCATCGCATGCTTGAAGGCACAACACTGTTGATGACGGGGCCGTTATCGTATCACGCGCTTCGTTTGGTAGGCGAAAAATGGGCTACGTGAGACAAATAACGTAAAAATAATTATTATGGGATTACTGAAGCAATTCCAGAAACATCGCTTACCCAACTGCGACATCGAGCTATTATTTGAAAGTTTTTGTTGTTGTAGACACTTGTAAGGAAATAGTATTGTGCCAGTGACTTTCATTTTGAAATCGAGGCTTAATTTGCGCGGTGAAATGCGTATACCTGTCAGCCGCTCAAAAACTGTTCTTGACAGTTTGACTGAATGCTAAAGTGAATAAAGTTGATCAGATGAATTTACAAACCGATGGCGACTGGATGCAGGCTGTAAAGACTTTTATGTGTTCGGCAATAAAAAACTACTGACGAAACACATTTGTGTTTTTAGCACAATACTTAACAAGAATGTCCTTCACAAGAAGAGTGTCACATTATCGTAAAAGAACAACGTGTTTCTTTCAAGTAAGATCTGCAAAACACTCCTCATAGACCAGTTCGGTATTTGTCATAATCATATTTATTTCTTGCTTCTTATTGAGTTAGCACTAACGCTTTCAACGACTATTAGCCGTTACTTGTTCGTTTGTCTGAAGCCAGATAGGCCAAAAGAAAGAAAGAAAATACAATTGATCCAGAGCATCAAGCCTTGGTTTCGACCACATGTCGGCACTCACTCTGTCATCGCTGCTTTTCAAGTGGCTCTATTTCTACAATGTCAATAAAGGTCATTCACTTCCGATCGCCGTACGGAACCGACGGCGCTGGTATCTGTTGCCAGAAATATTTACATCAAAGGTTCAGCATTTGTTTTACTCAGTCCCGTGCTTGCTTCCCTTGAATTCACCGCTACTAACCGTCAGGCTTATTGTCACTTTTTGTCACCATGTTTGTGAGGCCTGAGTAGAGCCCACATAGAGAAAGGCTTTCACAATATCATAAACAATACTGAGATCGGGCGCCTGCTTCAAAACCAATCCGCTTCCAACATATGGTCACGGGTAAGATCCACAAGCGATAGCGGTCCGTACGACTAGCATTGATGGCAGCTCAGATCAGTTGTTGTTGTTGGCCTCTTGAAAAATGGCACGGTACCCACCATTGGGGATTGGCCACTGGTGTCGCCCACAAACTCAATTACAAGCATAAGCTTGTTCCAAAGCGAGATTGTTAAGAATTATAATAATGCAGCTATTAGAACTGCAAACAAAAAAAGAACAGTCATTATGATTTTAATGGGAAGTTAAAGAACGTGAAAAGTTTTGAAAAAGCGTTAACAGGTTTACCTACCAGTTGCTGTAATATAGTCACGTATGATACCACAAATTGCATCCAACGCAACTCCCTTGGCACTCTCACCGAACGACAGTAAAAACGAGTAGAGACACGGGGACTCCTAACCTAGAGACGGGGATCTCCAGGTATTTTCTTCTCTGAAGTGTGGGGCGCCGGCACGAGAGGACAAAATGTTCTATTGATTCCACTTCTCCGCATGATGTACAAAGATTTGTTGGTGTCCACCCACATCTACATAAATAGAAATTTAAATCCGGAATTCTACACCGCAAAAGCGTCATTGATACCTGGCACTGCCTGGTTTTACATAAACGGACATTCCAATAGTGTGGCAAATGCTGATAATCAATGGTATTCAGTAATGCATCCCGCAGGCTGGCTGATATGTGCTGGAACCGTTTGAACCTGATATTGTCAATATACTAAAATTAGGGACTGGATATACTGCAGCGCATTAAGGGCCGATCTCACTAAGTAATGAGCCGCCTCATTTGAATGAACAGCTGCGTGACCAGGGCTCCAGGCAAAACTGACATCTTTTAAAGTGCGCGGAACAAAAAAAAAACGAAGTCATCAACTCAAACAATATGTTTTTGATGTTTTAGGTGAGATTAACACAGATAAACAATCAGCAAGAATGATTACTTGTGATACAGGGCATGGAATGTGGCGCAAAGCCAATCCAATAGCTAAAATATCCGCAAAGAATATAGCAATGAAATCTGGGATACAGACAGAATAACTCCATGTCAAATCCTGTGAAAATATGCTAACTGCAGCCTTTACTTGGTTGACTGAGGCATCTGTATAGATAACAGTTTGATGGGGGTATTTGTCTAGGTGATCACAAAGAAAACCGCTTAAAATGTTTGAAGCCATGTATTTCACATGGGGATGTGATGTATTCACATGTACTTCACATGGGGATGTCATCATCTAGACTCAGCGTCGTCGTCTTTTGGAAGTCTGTAGCACTTCATCGTCCTGTGCAGCGCTACCAGCGAATGCCGCTAGTAACACTATTCCCCCCTCCTCCCATCTTGGGAAACGCAGTCTCGTTCTAAGTTAGTGAAATAGAATTTGAATTTTAGGGGTTGATACGGGACTGCTTCACAATTTCGGAGGATAGCACTGCGGGCGAGGACGTCGGATGCACAGGTTCAACTTCGTATGTTACGTTGGTCATGGGGCACAAACACGCTAAGGGCCTGTGTACGGGGCAAACGTTTATCGCACAACCCCACTCGATGTCACGAGAGCCACCGCAAAACGCTAGATCCAAGAGTGTAGTGCACATCACGGTGGCGACTGTTTTACCGGCATTTTTGAGAGTGTTGGGATGCAAAGAGCCAGGAACGAGCAATCCAGCGGACATCATGAGCGCGGGCGACGGCATCACTGGCTTAAATATACTGATGGCGTCAGCCACGGGTAGGGAGGTGGCTAAGGGCATTAACAAGGGTCGGCGAAATATCAGGTTAACTTGAGGGTATTCTGCGGTAGAATGGAGAGACGAGTTGTGATCGAACATCGGAAAAGTATGAGTTTCCCAATTCCGGGGGTCGTATAGAAATCCTGTCGGCGAGTCTAGGATTTAGACGTTTCGTGAGGCCGTTGGTCGGGGGGGGGGG
The DNA here is from genome assembly GCF_055883805.1 of Amblyomma maculatum. Lineage (NCBI taxonomy): Eukaryota > Metazoa > Arthropoda > Arachnida > Ixodida > Ixodidae > Amblyomma > Amblyomma maculatum. The sequence goes on from NC_139353.1 coordinate 97,342,826, forward strand.
GGGGGGGGGTTAAAGCGGTAGTGAATTTTTGGCGGACGAAGCACGAATGGAGAATTTCGTCAACTACATGTGAGAGGAAGCAGCGGCCGCTGTCAGCAGTTCAGGAAGGGCGCTATGATGAAGAATCACGTTTTCTAGAAGGATGTAAGCGACATCTGTGGCACAGCTGGTCGGGATGGCTCGCACCACGTAGCGTAATCGGTGGCGACGGTGATCCATTTTTTTACCGAGGCGGAAACTGGGAAGGGCCCACGAAGGTTAACACCAACACGCGAAAACAGGTCCGTCGATATGGGATTGGTTTCAAGGGACCTGAAGGCAAAATTGTGGATTTCTTTCGACGCTGACTCAGTTCACATGTGGCAACGTAATGCTGGACGGAGCGCTAGAGCCCCGGCCGAAGAAACTTCGGCGCAGGCGGTCATCTGTGCGGGAGACACCCAGGTGTCCAGCCCTAGGCGCATCATGGAACTGTTCAGGAATGGTGGAACGGAGATGTTGGGAGCGGCGAGTAAAAGGTCTGCGCCATATGTTCGCATTTTCTGTCGGTATAGAGTGTTCCCACGGAGTGCAAACAAGCGAGGGATGGATTAGGGCGGTAGGAGGTAAGACGGAGGTTAAGGGAATGTAACAGATGATCCAAGTGCTGTTCGTCGCCAATATCATCACAATAACACCATTGGTACAAAATATTTTAAACCACTGACGACTAATTAGGATAGAGTTTTTATTTTTCCTTCACCCCCTAGCAACTAGTGCTGCCATCCAATTCACCCAGTAGATCAAAGAGGCGAAGGTTTCGGTCACCTTTTCAGTGTCCGGCAAACGGGCGTTATCTTGAATCGTTCTTGCTGTGGTGAAAAACATTACACCGAACCTACCCTTTGTATGGAGTTTTCTGTGCGCTGGCTTCACCGTTTGTTGCCACAAATACACACTTGTCGCTGTAGGTTTCAAGTAGGACTCAAATTTTCTCAATATCTATCCACTATTTCTGGGCTACGTTTCATTAATAGTAATAATAATTATAATAATAATAATTTTATTTCATTACCACAAAGTACATGGTGGCGGGATGCCTACAGTAAAAGCTGCCTCTTGGTCAGCTTGAAAAGGCCACGGGCACCCAGCCGTTTACTTTGGCAGCAAAAGTAGTACATCATATTTAGAAAACGGCAATACATGCATCACAGAAAACTACTTAAGCACATGACAAGTATTGGTCACAAAAGCAAAAATAAAATCACCATGTAGAATTTTTACTTTCACAATGGAGTGTCGCTCAGTACGAAATATTCAAACAGTTTTTTTGTATGAGGTATTTTCTAGTGGGATATTATTGAAATGAAGGGAATTCAGAAGACTAGGCAGTGTATTTTCCAGTGTTTCAAAGCCATATGTTGTTCTGTATGTTATAATATGCCACTTATCGATCTTTCTTGTTTCGTAGACTTTGTAGCTGAGTTCAGTGTTAGCCAGTTTATGAAAAAAAAAAAGACGTGCCATTAGTAATCTCGAGTATTAAAGCGCGGCATAATTGAAAGATATACTGTTTAGTAATCAGAAGCATTTTATGCTTAGAAAAAAGTTCTAGTGTGTTGTATGTTTTAGGGGCATTTTCAAGTATTCCTAAAACGATTTTTTGTAAGATATGTAACTTTCTTAAGTTTTCTTCTGATGTTTTACCCCAAACTAAATTGCAGTCGCTGAGGCGAGGATTAAATAATGAATGATAAACTCTGAGCATTGCTTTTGAAGGCAAGATGTGACGATGGCGATATAGCAATCCAATCATCTGCGAGATTTTGTTTACAATAAAAAAGATGTGATTACCCCAGGTCATTGTTTCATTCAATACGACGCCGAGCGTCTTACATGTTGGTACTATATTAGAAGAGCGCTATTGAAGTAAATACATTTTGTTAGTTTAACTTATTTATTCTTTGCTTTAAAAATGACTGCTTTAGTTTTTGTGGCATTAACTTGTAAACCGTTTTTTTTCTGTCCAATTGTATAAATGGAAGAGTGCAGAATTTACTATATCTATTAAGTCATTTACCTCTGTTACTAAAAAAATATGCTCGTATCATCAGCATATATTATATAGTTTGCAAGAGCAAATACCTGCACAATAGTATTGATAAAGACATTAAAAAGAAAAGGACTCAATATGCTACCTTGAGGAACACGCGGAACCGGTTCTATTTCTGATACATATTCTTTAATACTAAAAGCCTGCCTTCGATTTCTTGAATGCGATTCTACAAGAGATCCTGCGTGACCTCGAAAAGAATAAGGGAAAAGGAAAAGAATAAATAAAAATATAGCAAACGTTTTTTTTCGTCAAACATGAAAAAGCACTGTACAGGATTTTCGTGCTGCTTGCCTCAGTCAGTATTTTCCAAGAAAAATAGAAACAATGCGAAGCGTTTCGGCAGCCAGCTTTATCAGCGGTTACCCCAAATCGCTTCTTGAAAATAATACTTTAAAATAGGCATATATAACTCGAAGGGCTTTAATAAAGCTGGGACTAACTGCCCTATTTCCTGCTAGGTAGTGATAGCAGCCTTTTCTGTTTTGTTTTTAGAGCGCTAGGTCTATTACACTTGTTCGTGATGGAAATCTGGCGCCGGAATTCGAGCTCAGGTGAGGCACGAGGAGATGGTGTCGCTCGCTTCGTCTTCGCACGCGGGACAGGTGAAGCCCACTGACCTCGCTTCGTCTACTTCAGACACCCTCGGTTGCTTCTTCTTCATACATCTGGTATATTTTCATCCGTACCGGTGAATATCTCCTCGAAACTCAAACTATAGTCTGACAAAATGCCGCCCATCGTTCCAGACCCCTGCCAGTTTTTTCCTTCTGTAGCTACCTATCCGGCTCGCTTACTCAGACCTTCCTGATCAAAATAAAATTTAGTGTCGTCTAGACCCGGCTGCGGCGTCCTTGCACTTCACACAAACCAATGGAGGCGTCGCATACTGGAACCAGTGCTCCACCTACGCTTCCGTTCCGTGACATTTGCCGCCAACCATGGAGACGTTAAACCAAAGCAAGTCATGTACGACCACGCTCAATCGACCTTTCGCTCTGTAAACTATGTTCAGTTTGGTTGAATTTCAGCAGACAACATCCGCAAAATATGGCGTAGGCAAGCCCCCACCGCTAGTTTCCTACAAGAATTTGTAGACAGTTCCCTCGGATTCGCATGGCAACTCTACGACCCCACTTGCTTCCAGCGTGTTTTGGAATCGATGAATGGTCCCATAATTCTTACGCTACATTGGTTTGAGCTAACGCCCCGCATTGGGTTTAGCATAGTTGAATGGTTGAGCTTCCTATATTTTCTTGCTGCCCTCTCACGATAAAGAAGAAGATCGCTACTGGGACACAGGGCAGAGAGCGCTGGTTATTTCAACGAAGATTTGCAAATGCCCGGAAGAATTTTAAAACAAACTACTCAAACACTGCACACCATGTTCACAAATGTGTTTTCGCATGCCAGATATTTTGTCCAATCAGCTGCCCTGGGTACACGCCAATATACGATCGCGCTCATCATCATCAGCGGTTTCACGCCCTCTGACGACACCGGAACGATCCGCTTGTTTTCAGCTTTCCAAGCAGCGCAGGTTGCGTGACGTTCCAGTGGTTCCCCGTGCCGGACTTGCCATCGAAGGAGGCCCCGCTGTGTGCTGCCGCATCCGCCAAGCAACCACCAAGGTATTTTATGCGCCTAGCGTTCGAAACGAAGGTTTCTTAATCTGACATCTAGAAGGCTTTCGGTTGGCGAAATCGCATTGCTAACTTCGCCAACGAGTAGCGGATAAGCTATGCGTTGTGCCACTGAAAGCAAGGCTCTTTCTTCTAAGACCGCCACTTATTCCTGGCACTGTATGTCTCGCAACAGGCTCCGCACATTGGCTGTAGGCCACGACTACAATTCGTGGAGAGCTTCTTCGCGCATAATTCTATTGCCTAAGCGGCGAGTTCATTTCGCCCTAATGCATTTGGCCTGTTCCCCCTCCATCTCTTTTAAATGGGGCGGTGTTAGCGACATATCGGAACTAAATATTTGTCACCCTGATGTCACAGAAAACCTTCCTTTCAGCGAGCTCGCATTACTAATCCGGCCAACGACTTGCAGATAAAGTGAGCGATGCACCACTGACTGCAAGAAATGCAGCTCCACGATATACGCGCTCTTCCGGTGAGACGTGTTTGCTGCGTTGCCTGATGCCTTTGATTGCGCGTCATTAAGAGACCTGTTACACATATAAGTGGCATGAAATAGACTAGGCCTCCTAGACCAAATGCACTGAGCGTGTTTCCCTTTAACCAATCATGTATAGGACTCACACTTAGGAAGGCTTTTTTATGGTTGGGTGCGCATCATATCTCATTTTATTGCGAAAGAATATTACGCCATGTCTTACCGCTCGTCGCTGCGTTCCGTGTACGTGTCCTCAGTCCCCGAGCCAGCGCTGCGCCTAACAGAAGCAGAAGAAGAACGCTCGGTCACTTGCAGCTAATGTTTTCGCTTCATATTCTGTTCAGCAGCGTTGAACCTTTATCATGCAGTCTATTGGCAAAGCAAAACCAGCTGGAGTAGCGATTTACTCATATACCTCCCTTCACAAGCTGTTTTCAGAACTAGAAGGAATAAGGAAGAATGGGACCATTAGAATTGCGCGTACAAAAACATTGCGGTGCAACGCTCTTATCGACGACTTTTTAAAATACGGTACAAATATTAGCATGTGATTATCACAGACCCCCGGTCCATTTGGTACTGCTGCGAGAAGCTTCTGGAACAGATGATGGGACAACGCTTCTCCGTATGTTGACGTGAGATTGGACGATAACATAAATCCATCGTATTATCCTTGCAGCTTTATATTACACGCCTTCGCAGCCCTCACCGTGAAGAGTTAGCTGGAGTTTGACTGAAGTTTCCATGACGGAATCGATGAATGTTGATAGCGGAAAAGCACGAAAGCAGCACGCCGTTAAAATGGAGAGATAAAGCTACGCCAGCCGACACAAGCGTTTCGTTGTTTCAGACATGGCAGACTGACAATGGAAGGATTCAAATTTATCATTTTTTGTAAAATGTTTCCTGTACAAAAGTTGACAGAAAATTGTTCGCCAATAAGAGATGTTTAAAATGCGCATCGCCATCTCTTGCGCGTCCCATGCATAATCCTGCGATTCGATCTCGAAAACGGACACAGCGATTAGTGAGAACACTTTTGAAAAGGAGGCTGCAAGTGCATTTGTGCCTCGCTGCGCAGTCCTCTCGGGAATAGTAAAATAGGATGAGTTTGAACTTTACGTTTACTCCTCGTGTTCTGAGTGAACGAGTAAATGCACACCAACGACATATTCAGATCTCCAGTGGGCCTACATAGGTGTAGCTAGAGCTTTTGCAATGTGACTCTTTCTATAAATACTTTGTGCGGGTATTTTTTGAATTACGTATTCTACATTCTAGATACCCACCTAAAGAGAATAAGGTGCCGGTTTCATGAATGGTACCATTCATGAGGTACCATTAATTAATGAATGGTACTTT